>NC_083243.1:163028430-163632001 GCF_032191835.1 Heteronotia binoei | reverse complement strand
CCCTGGATTCCCTTGTCGGTGAGGCGGATAGACAGTAGCTGATGGTCAACCATATCAAATGCGGCTGACAGATCTAGTAGTTGATCCAGGTGCTGCATGGGGTCATCTATGAGGGTGACCAGAACCATCTCCATCCTGTGACCTGGCCAAAAGCCGGACTGGAATGGATCCAGTGTGGAAGTGTCATCCAGGAATCCCTGTAGCTGAAACGCCACTGTCTGCTCTATGACCTAACCCAAAAAGGGTACGATGCCCTTTTCATCTCCCCTTAAGCATGAAGATAACAAACAGCATTTTTTCTTTTAGTTGGGGGTGGGATGCGGTATATTTCAAGTTTCATTGCATTACATTATAATCACTATATGTTGTTCTAAATACTGTACCAATTTATATATGCCAGGTCCATTAATAACAAGACCAGGACACTGCAAAATTATCTTGCAGCTCAGTCAATGGACCTGGTTTGCATGACTGAGACCTGAGTTCAGGAGGGCAAAACAGTCACCCTGAAAGAACTTGCCCTGCCAGGCTTTTTGGTCCTGCATCAGTCCTGAACATGGGGGCAGGGAGATGGCCTTGGTCATCCAGGAGGCTTTCTCTTTTGAACCACTCTCCATCTCAGAGATCACTGGAATTGAATGTGTTGGTCTGGTGTGGGAGTCACAGGTGAGTCTGGCCTTCTGTCTAATATACTGATTGCCTAGCGTACCAGCAGATGGCCTTCTAGGCCTGCTGGAGGTGATGACCAGGTGGGCACTGGAGTATCCCCAGCTATTGGTCTTGGGGGACTTCAGTGTCCTCTATCCACCTCTGTCCTGACTTCAGAACTAGTGTCTTCCATGGTGGCACTAGGACTCAATCAGATTGTCTCAGGCCCCACTCATCAAGCAGGCCACACATTGGATTTGATCTTTGGAATGGGGTTGAATGTGGATCTGACCTCAAAGGAAAAGGTCCCATGGTCAGACCACTTGGTTTTGAAGACCTGGCTGGATGTTCCTGCTCCTTCCTGTCTAGGCAGTGAGCTGATTTTTGCTTGCCCATGAAGACTGATGAACCCTATTGGTTCATTGTTTAACTTCTATATGTGCTCCCTTGCCCAGCTGGTACGGAGTTTTGGGCTAAGGTGTCATCAATATGCAGATGACACTCAGCTATATCTGCTGTTGGGTGACTGGCTGGCCTCAGCCTCATTGTGTCCAAAGTTTTGGAGACCATGGTGGGCTGGCTAAAGAAGAGCAGATTGAAACTGAACCCCTCAAAGACAGAGATTCTTTGGCTAGGGGGACCGGGGCTGGAGTTGGAGTGCAGATTACCAGCTATTGACGGGGCACTATTAACGCTAGTGCCAGCTGTCAAGAGCTTGGGAGTGACCCTGGATGCCTCTCTTTCAATAGAGGCCCAAGTTGCACATATTGCTAAAGTGGCATTATTTCATCTATGCCAAGCCAGACAACTGACTCCCCTGCTGTCTCATTCGGACTTAGTCACAATCCATGTGAGACTTACTCCATGCGATGGTCACCTCCAGGCTAGACTACTGTAACTTGCTGTACTCTGGCCTACCCTTGACTTTGACCCAGAAACTCCAATAGGTCCAGAATGCAGTGGTATGAGTCCTAATGAGAACGCCACATATTCTACCAATGCTACATCAGAGAGCACATATTCTACAGACAGCACATATTCTACCAATGCTACAACAGCTACACTGGCTTCCAGTTAAGTACCGAGTCAGATTCAACGTTTTGGTTATGACCTTAAAGGGCTTGAGCGGTCTGGGACCAAAGCATCTATGGCAGGGGTGGCCAACGGTAGCTCTCCAGATGTTTTTTGCCTACAACTCCCATCAGCCCCAGCCAGCATGGCCAATGGCTGGGGATGATGGGAGTTGTAAGCAAAAAACATCTGGAGAGCTACCGTTGACCACCCTTGATCTATGGAATTGCCTCCTCCACTATGTCCCTGGAAGAGCATTAAGCTCCACAGGTTGAAATCTGCTGGTGATCCCTGGCCCTAAAAAGATTCTGCTGTCCTCAAAGAGGGCCAGGACATTTTCAGTCCTGGCCCAGACTTGGTGGAATGCTCTGCTGGAAGACACCAGGGCCCTGCAGGATCTTTTACAATTTTGTAGGGCCTGTAAAGCAGAGATGTTCCACCAGGCTTTTGTTTGAGGACAGTGATGGTTGCTGGGCTGGCACCCCACTCCTTTCCCCCTCAAGGGGAGCCCTCTGCCCCGATGCAGCATCCAGTAAGCAGAAATTTGGTAGCACTTTATAACAGACATCATTGGGCTTGTAATCCATTTTTAGTTAATTGGTTTCATTGATTATTGTATATGTTTTTACCATGTACACTGCCTAAAGCCCGGCACTAGCTGGAATGAGGCAATTCATAAAATCAAACAAACAAATAAATAAAATATTGTTCTGTCTTTGCTTATTAGAGTTGCTGTGTCAGAAAAAAAAAATCTATTCCTATATATTGCTTTGCATTACAAACAGTATTCCATTACATTATTCAAAAGGGAGATGGGGGGGGGAGAGGGAGAGAGAGAGATGCATAAAAATACAGGGGATGTATAGGCCTTCTTGGTGAAAATGTGTTTAGCATATGTAATAAGAAACCAATATCCCTGTTAAGACCTGGGGGGGGGGGGTTTGTTCTGAGTGCTGTAATAACTTGGAATTCAGCAATTTGCCTTTCCATTCTGTTCCTGAAGTTCCTTTGCAATAAAACAGCTACTTTGAGGTCACACATTGGATGCTCTGGGTGGTTAAAGTGTTCTACAGGTTTTTCAGTTATGTGATTCCTCATGTCAGATTTGTGTCCATTTTTTTTTTTTTTGCGTAGTGTTTGTCTAGTTTGCCCTATGTAGAGAACTACAGGGTATTGTTGGCATTTAATAGCATATACAATGTTAGAGGATGAGCACATGAATAAGCCTGAGATGGTGTAGTTGATGTTGTTGGGTCCAGTGATTGTGTTGTCTGGGTGTATGTGGCAGCATAGTTGGCATCTGAATATATTGCAAGCTGGTACCAGTGTCAATGTTCAAATTAGATGTTGCATTATTGTGAGTGAGGAGTTGTTTGAGATTGGGTTGTTTGAGACTGAATTGTCTGTGTGCAAGAAAAAGTTTGCCCCCAGTACTTGTGAAAAAGAGCTGACATTGTTCAATAGAGATTATAAGTTGTTGATGATACATTGAACTGTTTTGAGTTGAGAACTATATGAGACCATTAGTGGTGTTCTATTATTGTCTTTTTTAGACATGTCTTGTAACAGGTTTTCTCTGAGTACCATTCTGGCTTTGTTAACCAGTTTCCTGACATCATCAGGTGGATACTTCAGTTCCTAAAAGGTAGATCCTTCAGGTGGGAATCTCTGCAGGATTGGAGCAGATGCAACTGTAGCGTAGAGCCTGGCTGTATACAATGGATTGTTTGGTATGTTTAGGATGGTAGCTGCAGGCATGTAGCTATGTTTGGTGGCACCCCCTCCCCTCCCTTGTCAGATTTGCAGTGCCGCAACGTGGCACCACACTCCAGCCCCACCCACCCTGGTGCGCTCAGAGGAGTGATGCTAGCTTTCCCCTTACCCAGCCGCTTCAAAGTGGGCATCTCACTAAAGCGTTCTCTTAAGAGAGTACACAATGCAGCAAGGCTTCGCTTCCCCTTCGCTTTGAAGGGAGTGGGGAGTGAAGCCTCATCACGTTGTGCGCTCTCTTAAGAGACCACTTTAGTGAAATGCCTGTATCAAAGCAGGTAAGGGGAGACTGGCGTCGCTCCTCTGAACATGCCGAGGGGGCAGAGAATTAGGCATTTGTCTGGAGTATGTGGGGGGGGGAGCCCAATTTGGCACCCCCTCGCAGCGCCCTAGGCAAATGCCTAAATTGCCTAATGGGCGAGCTGGTCTTGTTTGTTGGTCAGTAAGTTTCCTTTAAGGTATAAGGTGGTGTCTATGTGTCCATTGTGTATTTTTACAGTACTGTCTAGAAGATTTATTTCTTGCATAGATTGATTCATTGTCAGGTTGATAGTGAGGCAAAAGTCATTGAATGCCTGCTACAATATGTCCAGGGCTTCTTTACCATGTGTCGAGATAATAAAAATGTCATCAATGTAATGTAGGTATAGGAGCAGTATGAGTGGGTGGGAATTTAGGAAGCATTGTTCTGAGTCAGCCAAGTAACATTGTATGAGCTCAACCTGGCTTTCATTTCACTGGGTAGAAGTGGTACTTTGATGCAGACGAGACTCTATATTCATATGTAATACCATTAGTTGCATGCAGCAAGAACTCGCTCAGATCCATAATGCTCTATTTGAACATTCCCTTTTTGAACTTGAGTTTTTCGGACCATTGTAAAAAATGAAATTATTTTTGGTTTTATTTCTGCAAAATAAAATGGATGTTTCTCCATCAGCTAGCATTTTATATTTGTGCTTGTATTCCTTTAAAATTTATATTTTAAAAAATGTTCTTGTTTAGAATCTGTCATGGTAAGATTAAAGTTTACTATAGAAAAATTTCCCCAGTGAAATGCTTTTGACAGGAGAGTTTAGATTTCAGTAAAAAGAGCTGGGCTCAAATAGCAGTGACAGTTTCTTCTCCCTCTCCAATATTCTGAATAAGTCTGGTACAATATATTCAGTGTCTAATGAAGAGTGCATTTTCGGTTAGCTAATTTCTTTCTGGGCTCAATTAATTTAACATAAGCAAAGGACAGATATAATATTGTCTGAATATCTTTAATTCAATTTTGTTTTGTATTGTAGAATCTTGTAACGGTATCAGCACTGTGCCTCAAGATACTGCTGCTTTCTGTGATGAACTTGTGAGTATGCATTTTGTATTTTTGCTATTTTATTGAAAATTCATATTTTTGTGTCTCAGAAAAAAATTGTTGATGATGAAGTTTGTGTAATGGTGTTCCTTATGTTGGTGGGTTTATGTTGCTTAATTATTTTATAATTTGCATGTGGTTTTTAAGTTGCTATGAGAAAACCAGGATACAGGCATTTTAAAATAAAAATATAAGAATATACAGCAGGGGTGGGCCAAACCTACTTAACGTAAGAGCCACATAGAATAAATGTCAGATCTTTGAGAGTCGCAAGACATGAACAAGTATTACACACATGTTCTTGTTAAAACTCTTAATACTTCCTTTACACAGAAAGATAAAATACGTATGTATTCACTTTACAACGTAACCAAGCTGGGAATAACAGTCCCTGTAAGACTAGCACAGGGAAAGGTTAGGGTTTGGGGGGGGGTTGCACCAATGGGAGAAGGAAACACACATGTACCATATAAATCACTGAATACCATTTGCATCATTATGCATCTCTCTTTGCTTTGTCATCAAGGTTAGTAAATACAGTTCCTACAAGAGCTATGAAACTAAGGGGGAACTTTGCAATCAGAAGTTGACTGAGGTCCTGATGCTATGTACACTTACTTGAGAGTAAGTTCCTCCTCAACCTTCAGGAGTTGCACAATATGTGAAAGAGCCACATACAGCTCCTGTAACAAAAAACTAAGACCGTTTTCGCACACAGCTTACCTCGCAGTCACAATCCTGTTCCCTCCGCAGCATCTGGTCGGATTTCCCACCATCTGTGCCGAAGTTACAGGAAGTGCCACAGCTTTTGCGTAGCAAACGTAAACTACTAAAACCCAGTTTACATTTGCTACGCAAAAGCCGCGGCACTTCCTGTAACTCCAGCACAGATGGTGGGAAATCCGACAGACGCTGCGGAGGGAACAGGATTGTGACTGCGAGGTAAGCTGTGTGCGAAAATGGTATAAAACATACAAGAGAAGCCACGACCATGAAAAGCCCACAATAGCTATAAACATTCCCTGCAATACACTCTTATTCAAAGTCCTCTTATTTAAGGTCTGATATTGTGAATAACAAACTATCTTGTACATATAAATCACCTCGTCATACAGTTGAATTTAAACAGTCCTCCACAGTGACAGGGTCTCAGTGTTTCTATGGTACATTCCAACAGTCAAGGTGAGGATATCAGTCCACAGCAAGCAACAATAGTCCACAGTCTTCTTCTTAACCCAAGGCTTACATCAATTTAAATGGGCAAAATAGTTTCAGTGTCAGATCTTCCAGGCTTACATCAATTAAGGAGCAAAATAATTGCAGCACTAGAAAATAACTGTGGTACTAGGAAAATAATTGCAGTGCCAGGAACGTTTTTAGGCTCCTCCTCCAGTACATTGCTGTCCTATTTGGAGGTTACACATGGTGTTGTATGCCCTCGCAAAGTTTCCCTTTGAGCCTTTCAGGGAAGTTGGTCTGTAGTTGGGTATGTATGAAGACTCTCTCCTCTTAATTGTTGTAACCTCGGCTCACAGAGTCTCAGAGATCACTGCCTTATCTGGAAAATCAAACCTTTGCATCTTTCACATAGATAGGGTAATGCTCAGGACTGATCCAACATTTTTGCCTAACGTTTCTTTGAATTTTCATATCACAAGAGATCTATCTTCTCACTTGCCCATAGTCCAAGTATGCCAAGGGAAAATATGTAAGAAAAATTTGGAGTTTAAGAGTTAGATAAAGATCTAAGCTGCTCTTCCTGTAGAGGCAGGAAAAGAACTGAGGAGAGGGTCATTCCAAAGGCACCGACAGGAAGTGGGGAAAAGTATTTTTTGCCTTCCTGAAGGATGGATGGGAATCATCCACTGAGAGAGATAGCCTCCCCCTCAGAGGGAGAATTGATTAGCAATAGATTCAGGGCAAAGAAAATGCAGAATTTACACAATGCATAGTAAATTAACAGAATCCGCTGTGACAAGATGTGGTGATGGCCATTGGCTTAGGTAGCTTAAGACGATTTGACACATTTGTAGAGACATAGCTACCTATGGCTACTATTAGCCATGATAGTTAAGTAGAACCTCTAGGGGCAGACACATACAAAACAGGGAAAGGCGTTGCTTTCATAGGCTTGCTTTGTAGCTTCCTGGAGGCATGGGACTAGCCACTACTGAAAACAGGATGCTAGACTAGATGGCCCCTGGGTTATAACTAGCAGGACTCTTAGATTCTTGTGAATGTATGCCAGTCCTTAGAAAAAAAAATACTTGATGGTTATTGAATTTTTAGGATTAATATAGCTGAAAGCCATTAGTGATTCATATTATTTATTTAATTAATTTAAATTTGGCATTTCCAATTAACTGCTTCAAGGCATTATGGTTTTAAATAATCCAACAGCATATATCTATAGCTATATATCTATATGTTTCAGATTGTTTGCCATATTTTATTTCTTACTGTTTAGACATAATCATGAAATAAATTTTAGTTGCAACAACAACAATTTGAATTATCAGTTCTGTCTATCACTTGAGTATAAGGGTTGCTGTCAAATTTCTTATTTATGAAATGTTGGGTTTTTTAAAAAAAAATATAACGTGCTTTTAAATTATGAAATTCATATAATCTAGGCAGAGGTGAGAGAAGCAGTTGTCAGCATTATTTCTAATAATCCTGAAGAAGTAGTGTGTCAAAGTACAAATGATGGAGAACACAGACACAGCTTGCCTGCTTCACAAAATGCAGTGGAGGAACCCAGCTGTTCACAGAAAAATTATTCCAGTCCTCAAGTGGTAAATAATCACTACATCTTTCTTTCTAAAATGCAAATATATTCATTATCACCTTTTGAAATTAACAAGCTAACTTTAAGTAACTATTCCAAAGACAACGCCTTTGCATAAATGATTTTGCTATCTTAAGAATGAGTATTACTGTGAGATAACAATGATTATGCATTTCAGGTTATCTTTCAGCTGAAGGGTGGTACTCATATACTCTGTGTAAACAATACTGACACAATGAAAACTGTTAATTTGGTCCCCCAGTATCAAGATCAGCATAAATATCTTCCATCAGGTATCAACATTTTTGAAAAATATAAACAATTTGTCAGATATCATCTCGAGTATTTATCATATAGCTGCATGCTTAAGTTTCTGTATGTAGATGTTAGGTAAAGACAGATTAGCCCATACAGTTAGGTAGACAGATTTATATGTTGCAAATGCACAATAGAATTTCAGAGATGGAAGGATTTGGGACCAATTCTAAATAATTTGTGCAGCTCATGAATTGGGGCTCACAACTGGGATATGACTTTACCTTAAGTAGGTCAGTCTAGAATGGGATGGTTATCTTTTTGGAAAGAAAGATCCCAAGAGAAGAAGGAAATTGAATAAATGGAAGTCTTGCTTCCCTTTACATCCTACCTGTATTATATAAATATCCTTGCATCCCTATATTTGTATGGTTAAGATATTTTATCACTGGTTTTCTATTATCATAAAATACCTTGAACACCTTTGATAAAAAATATGGTTTGGATTTATAATAAACAAATAGAGATGGTATGTACAGCATTAAAAGATACATAGATGAAGAAATATGCTGAGAGAGAGGGAAAGGATAGCTCTATTGCTCTTTCTAAAAAAAATAAATCTGAAAGTGCATAAGAGTATGTGGTAGCACAGAAGGAGATGGATAGTCTCCCACTCCCCACCCCGTCAAGTCTCAGCCAACACGGTGACACCATACAGATCTTCTTCGTGGTCTCTGTGCAGTCCCACACATGGGTTTTCCCGCTGGAACGAACCCGACCTCGGAGAATTCAAAGCTAGCCTTAGGCGTTATTTTTGGCGCGCACTTCCTCCCGCCCTGGGGAGCAGGCATCCACTGCGCATGCCTGGAGCGGGGGGAAGGCGCTCCACCCACCAGTTTCTTTCCGACCGCCGCCCGGGATAGTCCTTCCTCGTTGCGTCTCCTCTCAACTAGCCTCCTCAACTGTTTTTTTTCCGCTACCGCTAACGTCTTTCTTCGTTTTTCTCCACGTTTACTTCTGTCTGGTATAGTATAACAAAAAAAAAAAAAAAAAAAATTTCTTTGTATATCCTCCTGTTTCCTTTATCTCTCCCCTTTTCCTCCTTCCCCCCCCTCCCCCCGGGCGTATGGAAGGAAAAGTAACTAAAATCACTTTTAAAAAGTGTATTCGCTGTGGGACTAAGATCCCCTCCTCAGACGGCCACGCTTTGTGCTTAATTTGCCTGGGCGACACCCACAGGATTGACGCTTGTGCTCACTGTGCCCAGTTCGGCAAACAAGCTAAAAAGAACCGCGCAGCTAGACTGAATAGTCACCTACTGACCCAATCTCTGCGCCCGGCTATGTCTCAGTCTTCTGATCCGCAGAAGTCTCCACAGAGGGTCGGTACGGTCCAGGCAGCTTCTGTGGCTATGACTCCCAGGAAGCTTAAGCCCTCAAAACACCCGAAGAAGCACCATGATTCCAAGAAACAACATGGTGACTCGACGGGAAAAGAGAAATCTTGTTCGCCTCACCAGTCAGCTTCGGATGCGAAAGCCGCCTTAGCGGTCTCTTCACTCCGAGTGCTCACGGCTCCAACACCGCCTCCAGTCCTGACTCCGGTAGATGCTATCGAATCCGAGGTCATCCGAATTGGCTCTCGTTCGCCTTCAATACAGGAATTCCTGCCGGAGGACCTCTTGGCGAAGGAACCTACACAACCATCTTCACAGCTTCTTCAGCAACAGCAACTGCAGCAGCAAAAGTTTCTACAGCAACAGCAAATGCAAAAACAGCTCGACCTTGACTCCTTCCGGGACGTTACTGTCCCTCGTACCTACAAGGACGCTATGGTGTCTCCACTTCGCTTCGACTCTCCACGCCATCGAGACCACGCACCCGATAGACGTCACGGAAGATCACTCTCTAGGGAC
The DNA here is from genome assembly GCF_032191835.1 of Heteronotia binoei. Classification (NCBI taxonomy): domain Eukaryota; kingdom Metazoa; phylum Chordata; class Lepidosauria; order Squamata; family Gekkonidae; genus Heteronotia; species Heteronotia binoei. The sequence continues at coordinate 163,622,194 of NC_083243.1, read as the reverse complement.
AGACATCTGGCGTCCCCCAGAATGAAGCACCGGTACCAGACATCCCCATACCGGGAGAAGACCACACGATACCGTGAGCGATCCTTCAGTAGAGACGAGGGGAGTCGGTACTATAGCAGATCACGCTCTCCATCCCGCTGCTCCTATCCGCGCTATACGCCGTCAAGATCCCCTTCTATAGAATCCTACCGCACCTGTAGACACCGTGACCCACGGCACCAGGATGTGGGACATCGAGAAGGGTACCACGGCCGGTATCAACGACACGACTCGTCTAGGTACCAACAACAGGACCCGGCACGGTACCAGCAGCAGAAGGAATTGGGCCGGTACCAACCACAGGATTCAGCAGGGTACCAACAACAGCACAGCCCAACACAGTACCAACAACAGCAAAGTCAAGCACGGTACCAACAGCAGCAAAGTCCAGCACGGTACCAACAACAGCAAAGCCCAGCACGGTACCAACAACAACAAAGTCCAGCACGGTACCAACGCCACCTGTCATCTCGTTCCGAGCATGCGGTATCGCCTCGCCATCGAGTTCCAGTCTCTCCTACACCGTCAACATCCAAGCAAACTAAACCGCCTTTACCACCGGATCCCGAGGATCCACGGGACGAAGACGAGTCAGACCTTGAGGCTTCAGACTCTTCACAGTCCTTATCTCAGCCGGCCTCCCCAGCCTCTGACATAGTCAAGCCTGCAGATCTCTCTCCCTCAGAAGGGGCCAAGTCCTATTTGGACCTCATAACCGACATGGCCACAACTTTGAACATTAAGTTAACCACCGACCTTCCCAAGGTTACCGATGTCGTCCACGATTTGATCAATGCAGACCTACCTGCTACTTCATCATTGCCCATGCTTCCAGTACACTTAGAGGCCCTCAAAGAGGCCTGGGATAAGCCAGCCTCTATACCGCCAACATCCAAACGTGTCGAGTCACTGTACAAAATTCACGCCCCGGAATCAAAATTTTTGTTTAACCATCCAGCGCCTAACTCTATGATTGTGCATTCGTCGTCAAAAACTAAGCAAACACGCCACCCTGTACCACCGGAGAAAGAGGGGCGTAAACTAGATACACTGGGGAGAAAACTTTATTCAATCTCCACAGCATCAGTAAAAATTAATAATTACATGGCTCATTTTGCGGCATATGCACACAACATTGCAGCACAGCTCACCACTCTGGTACCATCGCTACCTGAAACATCACAACGACAGGCCACCAAACTGCTAAGAGAGCTCAATCGTCTTAGCAAGCAACAGATTAACACTGTTCGCCACTCAGTCGGATGCACATCCAGATCAATGGCAACCGCCATAGCTCTCAGGAGACACGCCTGGCTTCGCTCGTCCTCCTTACAACAGGACATTAAGTATAAAATAGAAGATCTCCCATTTGATGGGCAGGGCCTGTTTAATGCCACCACGGATGACATCCTTACCACCGTGGATGACAGTAGGAAAAGGGCGAAACGACTGGGGGTAACCCAACAGCAACCTCAAGGTAACAGGCAGAGACCTTGGAGGACCCCCTTTTACAAGCGCACCAGATCTCCAAAGCAATCTGATTATTGGAGAAGAAGGGCACCCCCTGCAAAGCAACCCTTTCAACAACGCCAACGACCGCAGGCTCCCAAAAAGACCACTCCTCCAAACAAGCAGTCTCTTTGACTTCACCCCCACTCCCAGACTCCTCCCCTTCCTATCGAACTGGCAGTCCATAACAACGGACTCTTGGGTTCTGCAAATTGTAAAGAAGGGTTACTTCATAGAGTTCACCTCACAACCAAAGAACTCGCATTTCCTTGTAACCCCCCCCCTCACAGGCTCTAAAAGACGAAATCAACATCCTTCTGGCCAAACAGGCCATAGAGCCAATCCCCCCCCAATACCATCGCACGGGGTTTTACTCCCGGTACTTTCTGGTACCAAAGAAAGACGGGGGCCAGCGCCCAATCCTGGACTTACGCAGACTAAACAAATACATACGTCCCACAAAATTCCGTATGATTACCCTACAGTCCACACTGCCACTCATTCCCAAGGACGCGTGGATGGCCCTGATAGACCTGCAGGACGCGTACTTCCATATTACCATCAGCAGCTGCCACAGAAGATTCCTGAGGTTCGCCATAGGGGATGCCCACTACCAATTCAGGGCACTCCCCTTCGGCCTATCAACCGCACCAAGGGTCTTCACAAAATGTATGGCAGTGGTAGCAGCGTTCCTCCGTCAGCGGGGCATAGCCCTTTACCCCTATATAGACGATTGGTTGATGGTGGGAACCTCGGAAGAGCAGCTCAAGGAGCACATTCAAATAACACTTCACCTCCTCGCTACCCTAGGGTTGCAGGTCAACCACCGAAAGTCTCAACTCTCCCCCTCGCAGACAATACAATTCATCGGGGCATATCTATCCACCACAGACCATATGGCATACTTACCCATGGACAGGGTCACGACTATCCAAACCCTGGCCAACAGTATAATCTCCCATCCGACACAAACAGCTCTCGTGTTTCAGCGCATGTTGGGTCTGATGGCAGCAACAACCGCTGTTCTCTCATATGCTCGGCTCCACATGCGACCTCTTCAACTGTGGTTCGTCAAAACCTTTCATCCACAGAGGCAATCACAACGGACGCTACTTTCAGCTCCCAACCACATTCTGCCATCCCTACAGTGGTGGACAAGCCAGCACAATCTTCTACGAGGAATGCCATTCCTGAAACAATCACCCTCAACTGTTGTCACCACAGATGCGTCGAGGTGGGGGTGGGGAGCTCACCTCGATTCTCTGATGGCCCAAGGTCAGTGGACGGCGAACGAAAAGCTCCTGCATATCAACTGTCTCGAGCTCCTTGCTGTTCACAGGTCACTGAAATCCTTCCTGCCATCTCTGCACGGTCGCCACATACAAATAGCATCGGACAATGTGGCGACTGTGTTTTATATCAATCGGCAAGGAGGGACCGCGTCCTCCCGTCTCTGCAAGATGGCACTACGCTTGTGGCATTGGAGCATCGCCCACAAAATCCATCTGACTGCAGTGCACTTACCAGGAGTGCAGAATACGCAAGCAGATACTCTGAGCAGGATGACAGTGAACGATCACGAATGGTCTATCAACAGGAAGTATCTCCTCCCTGTCTTCACTATGTTTGGTGTCCCAACCATAGATGTCTTTGCGTCCCCGGACAACGCTCAATGCGACATTTTCTACATGAGAGGCCCCCCATCCTTCCTGTCACCAGGGGATGCGTTCCTACAAACGTGGAACGGCCCACTTCATTTCCTTTTTCCACCGATCCCGCTCATAACAAGGACAATTCAGAAATTGCAGCTGGACCACACGAACTGTGTCTTGATCACTCCTTGGTGGCCGCGCCAGGTGTGGTTTACCACTCTACTCCTCCTATCGAACAGGACTTATCACTGCTTCCCGCAGGTACAGGATCTTCTGTCACAACAGAAGGGCAGGGTCCTACACCACAATCCTTCAGTCCTCAAATTAACAGCTTGGAAGATCAGTTTTTAGGTTTTCCTGACGATGTCAGACACATCCTTCTAAACGCCAGGAAGCCTTCTACTAGGAAATCCTACACCGCCAAATGGAAACGCTTTACTCAATATGCCATGCGCAATAATTTCCACCCTGCGTCCTCCTCCATCTCGCAGATCCTTACTTACACCGTCTCTCTTTCGGAATCTGGCCTCACTTACTCCTCACTTAAGGTGCATCTGGCCGCCATCTCCGCCTTCCACCAGAGCATAGAGGGCCGCACAGTATTCGCACATCCTGTTACGAAATCCTTCTTGAAGGGCATTCTCCACCTTAAACCGCCGACGAGGCAATTCTGCCCTACATGGAGTCTATCTGTCGTGCTTAGTCAATTGATGAAGCCCCCCTTCGAACCAATGGGGTCTATCCCCCTGCACCTTTTATCGTGGAAAACAGCCCTGCTAGTTGCACTCACCTCAGCTAAAAGGGCCAGTGACATTTGCGCTTTTCGATCTGATCCACCCTACACTGTCTTTCATCACGACAGAGTGGTTCTAAGGCCGGACCCAAACTTCTTACCTAAAGTGGTGTCACCCTTCCACCTCCAAAGTGTAACCACTTTGCCATCCTTTTTCCAACACCCCTCGGACTCGGGACAGAAATCCCTCCATAACCTCGACGTGCGTCGAGCCCTTGCCTTCTATTTGGACAGGACTGCTGCTTTCCGTAAAGATACCGCATTGTTCGTCTCCTACGGAACCCACAAGAAGGGACAGAAACTCTCTATACAGAGACTGTCTAAGTGGCTGGTTGAGGCTATATCACTTTGTTACAAGTTAGCTAAACAACCAGTTCCAGAACCTCTAAGGGGACATTCTACTAGGGCACTAGCCACATCCTCCGCCTTTGCGAGGGGCATACCCGTTGAAGACATCTGTGCAGCAGCAGTGTGGTCTTCATCGTCCACCTTCGCCACGCATTATGCTATGGACATTCATGCAAGGCGAGATTCTTCTTTCGGGCAAGCCGTACTCCGCTCCATTTTCAACTGAGATGCCATGCCCTCCAATGGTGAGTGGAAGTACCTTTATCCATCTGTTATGTATAACCTAACTTCTGAAATTTCTCTTTCAGAAACAGCACCCACCTCCGTGCAGGTTAGCTTATCAGTCACCCATGTGTGGGACTGCACAGAGACCACGAAGAAGATAAACAGGTTGCTTACCTGTAACTTATGATCTTCGAGTGGTCATCTGTGCAGTCACACACGCCCACCCATCCGTCCCCGCTGCTGTTTATGCGATTCTACATTTCTCAGACTATCTTGCACTTAACAGCGGCTGGAAAGAAACTGGTGGGTGGAGCGCCTTCCCCCCGCTCCAGGCATGCGCAGTGGATGCCTGCTCCCCAGGGCGGGAGGAAGTGCGCGCCAAAAATAACGCCTAAGGCTAGCTTTGAATTCTCCGAGGTCGGGTTCGTTCCAGCGGGAAAACCCATGTGTGTGACTGCACAGATGACCACTCGAAGATCATAAGTTACAGGTAAGCAACCTGTTTTTTTCAAGGCAAGGGACATTCAGAGGTTGTTTGCCATTGCCTACCTCTGTTTCAGGCCTAGACTCCCTTGGTGGTCTTCCATCCAAATATTAACTGCACTCACTCTCTCTGGCTTCCAAGATCTGATGAGACTGCACTAGCTTGGGCTATCCAGATCAGTGTGGATAGTTAAAAAGGTCATATTATCCTTTAGATTAAAATGTAAACGATCACAAAATGGTGTGAGCATGTGGGTTAATAAACAACCATGATCCTCCTCCTTTCCCTTTCTACCAAGAGATACACAGAAGGTGATATATATTCTTTTATATGGATTTTTCATCTAGACTGAGCTGAATCATTTGGTAACAAATGGGTATTTGTGACATTAAGAAATGGTTGTGCATTGGAAGCAATGAATGTTGCAGTTACTCAGACTATCCACCTTATGTCACTGTTTTCAAACTATAAAAGCATCAGATGAGGGGGAGAGAGATTTCAATTCATTGTTTTTTCTAAAAAAAAATCTAGTATACTGATAATATTTAAACAAGAATTTGTTTTTCAGTGGGACTGTCATATGTGGTACATACAACTCCCTTTCTAGGATTCACCTGGACAGAAAGTTTGCCCATCCTATCATAGCCATAGTCTTCATTATCAAACCCTTTTTCTTTTAGATTTTTTAAAACATGGTGGTCATTGTAGCTGTGCACACAAGTGTCATCTATATAACATTTAAAAAATAAAGTAAATCTCGATCTTTCATACTTCTGGAACAAGTTCTTCCCTTTTGGGGATGGGAGAACAACTTGCAGAATAATGCATCTGGTAGTTGCACAAACTTAAGAAAAAAACCCTTCCAACTACCATTCATCAAGTTAATATGAAAGGAGAAAGTGTAAATGTAAGTATTGAGAGAGCTAGGAAAAATTGATTTGTCCAAAGCTTTAGAAGCTTGATCCCCAGTCTCCTGTTATTCCTACTGAGCTTCAGTAGTTTCCTGTATGGATGTTTTTTTCCCCATAGTATCTGTGCCTTTTCTGTCCATGTATGATAAATATTCAGTTTTATTTGGATACATAAATTAAAAGATAGATGTCGAACTCACAAACTGTTCCCTTCTTTAACAAACACCTTCTTTAACAAAAATGGAAATCTGTATTATATTTAAACAAATACTAGGAATAAGGCACATTGTGAAGAAAAATACAATGGGCCTTAGAAAGGCTCTGGGTGAATGCTCCCCACCCTTACTGTCTTCCCACCCAGCCAAGTGAAGGCATTCACTCCCCCACACACTCAAAGGGAGCTGATCTCTGCCATCTGGAAAGCAATTCTGAGTGATCTCCAGCCCTCACCTGAAGATTGGCAACAGTGGTTCCCCAGGAGGAAATGGCTGGTTTGGAGGGTGGAGTGTATGGCATTATACCTGTATGAAGTCCCACCCCTCTTCAAACCCCACCGTTCCCAGGCTCCACCCCTTAAATCAAAGAAAAACAAAGAAGGGAAAGAAACTTAACCCAAAAACTGGAGTAAGAAACCTAAAAGGTTAATATGCAATTAAAGGGCCGAACATTCAAAACAAAGTGTAAAGAAATCATAAATCAACATACATGTATTTATTGTTGAAAGCTAAAACCATTTAAGAGCCCATCATAAGCCTCTACCTTATGTAAAATCATAAAACCTCAATGGGAACCCACTCAACTTGACCTGACGTGTTTTGACCTAAATTGGTCTTCTTCAGAGGTCAGAAAGGTAAGTACACATATTGGCTCATAATACAGAACAGAATAAAACAATAGAACAATGTTGGACCACAAGAAAATTTCTGTAATATAAAAGAGAAAAATTATAAATTTGTAAAAATATTTTTTCATGCTATTTAAGGATAATATTTAGAATTCATTACTTTCAGTGAAGTGACAAAGGCTTAGAGATATTCTTGAGGCCTCTTGTTCTATAGCTTTATGTCTTAATCAAGAGCATACCTATAGCATTCAGTGTTCTTTTGTATGCCTAAGAACAAAATATTAACCAAAATATAAAAGTTAAACCACACTAAAAATAATACCGAATAAAACCATAAATGTCAAATTTAATCAGTTGTCTCACCATGTGGTCCAGAACTGATGAAGTAAAGTCAGAGCCTATGTGCCAAGAGTTGTGTTGCATTGAAACTAGTGCTTAGCTTAAAAATGCTAGGAATCAGATGATGCAATCCTGGCCCAATCAAAGCACATGATGTAATTAGAACAAAGGCAAAACCAATCAATTTCCTCATTCAAACCATGAGGTGTTAAAATCCCTAGAGTACGAATCCAAAATGTCTCTCTGGCCTTCAGACGTTGCGCAAGCTGTAATTTTGGAGCATGTATTTGTTCCAAGACAAAGAACTGCAGGTGCTTATCAGAGTGATTTGATGAAGTCCAGTGTTTTACCAAGGGAGCATTCTTCCTTTGAAGACGGATGTTACTTCTGTGCTCACCAGTCCTGGTTTTCACAGTCCTAGTTGTATAGCAAATGTACATTAAGTCACAGCAGATTATACAATAAATAACAGATTTGGAATTACAATTAAGGAATGACTTAATGAAATACTTCTTCTACTTGGTAGAGTCAAGAAAAAAATCAGTGCAATGCATTAAACTGCAAACAGAGCAGCCCCCACATGGAGAGCTACCTACTGGTCTGACCCTGCCATCCACTCCCATCTGTCTTGTTTGAATGGATTTTAATCTGCTGTTAACTAAAACATCCTTCAAGTTCTTAGATCTCCTATATGTAAAAAGGGGAGGAGGGCAGCATCTGGGAACCTTGGTGAGGAGATGCCCGCGTTTCATAATAATTTCCTTTACCTGTCTTGACCTGCCATCAAATGTTAAGGGGATAATTAGTTTCTCAGTTTGACTTTGTCTAGTTTTAGGGGCCAATAAGGATGACCTGCAGGTATTTTTTGCTTTGTGATAAGCTTGTTTAACTATTCTGGAGGAGTAATCTCTCTCCCTAAACTGTCTCATCAATAAAGAAGCCTGTTTAACAAAATCAGAGTATTGGCTGCAATTCCTTCTCAGTCTCAGCATTTGAGAGTATGGTAGATTCTTCTTTAAATGTTGGGGGTGGAAACTCACTGACAAGTAAGGAATAACATCAGTTGGTTTTCTATAAGTGTCAGTCTCAGTCACATTGCCCACTCTCTTCACTACCACATCCAGAAAATTAATGGTATTTTTATCACAATTCATCTCAAATTTAATACTATCATGTCCACTATTGATGAATTGTTGAAATTCAACCAGTAGTTGTTCTGAGCCTCTCCAGATTACAAATATATCATCCAAAAATCTTTTATACATAATGATGTTGCTTGCATAAATATTATCATTCAGGTTATACTTGTTTTCAAAACTGTTCAAAAACAAAATTGCCAACTCTGGTGCAAATTTACAGCCCATAGCTGTCCCAGATATTTGCCATAAAAACTTATTTTGGAATTGAAAGTAGTTTCTCTTTAAACATAGCTCAGCTATTTGGCATAGGAATGCAGTAGGAGGGTTAGTTGGATCCTCTCTCCCATCAAGTGTTATCTGCAGTACCTCTTCTCGCCACCCCTTAAATCACCAGGAATTTCCTAACCTGCAGTTGGCAACCCTATCTCCTTGCCTTTATCTGCCCCTCTGACTTCAGCTTTCCATTGCTTCCCCCTTCCCTGCAGCTTCCACCTAGGGGAAGGACAGTCTTTCTCCACAGCAGGGAACCAAAGCAGCTTACATCATTCTCCTCTTCCCCCTGTGGTCTGCACAACAATCAATGGCACACAAGTACTCTTGAGTCTTGATGGTTTGACTGGCCAAAATTTGATGCAGCGCAATCCCAACCAATGAAGGAGCTAGGTGTTTTTACATATATATATATATATATATATATATATATATATATATATATATATATATATATATATGTGTGTGTGTGTGTGTGTGTGTGTGTGTGTGTGTGTGTATACACATACACACCTACACATATATACACATATATATATATGGCTTTTTTGAGCAGGAGCACACAGGAACACAGTTCCAGCTGGCTTGGCATCAGTGTGTGTGGCCTAATATGCAAATGAGTTCCTGCTGGGCTTTTTCTGCAAAGCAAGCCCTATATATAGAGAGAGAGAGACAGACATATGTATTTGTGTAAATCTCTATTGCATTGACTTCAATGAATAAGTATTTTCTTATTAGATTCAACTGATTCTGTGACATCTGTACTGGAACAATTTTTACCAGTTGGAGGGAAACTGAATACCTGTGCTCAAGAGGTGAGGATGTTTATTCCACCATTTATTTACAAATTTAATTGGATAATCAGTCTCCAGAGACTAAAAGCCACCATAAATGTGCCCCTTCCTATTTCTATCAAGATATATGCTAGATGTGCTATATATTCTTACTAGGTAACCATTGTCTGTTCAGGTGCCTTATCTCACACTTCTGTGTCATCTCTGCATGGATGTATGTTTTAAGAAAGTTTCATGGCAGAACATGATGGCAACTGCATTTTCCAGATATGCTTCCCTTAAACACAGAGCGGATCAAGAAACCCACTTTTCCTATAGGCTACAGCACTTGTGTATTGGAAAAGCTGCAGTAAAGACAACAATGACATTGGATTTATATTCTGCCCTCCACTCTGAATCTCAGAGTGGTTCACAATCTCCTTTATTTTCCTCCCCCACAACAAACACCTTGTGAGGTAGGTGGGGCTGAGAGGGATTTCCCAGAAGCTGCCCTTTCAAGGACAAGCACTGCGAGAGCTATGGCTAACTCAAGGCCATTCCAGCAGCTGCAAGTAGAGGAGTGGGGAATCAAACCCAGTTCTCCCAGATAAGAGTCTGTGCACTTAACCACCACACCAAACTGAGAATTTACAGCTACAGAAAGTAGCAAACTAACATAATAATCCCTTAGCGGGTAAAAAATAAAACAAAAAGATTGTATCAGAATAATCAACATCAACAAAAGATGCTGAGAACTGAAGACTTAATAGTATGAAGTCTTGTGGCAGCTAAAATAGCAAGTTTTTGTTTAATTATTAAAACAGAATATACTAACATTCCATATAATATTGTTTAAAATATATAAAGTTATATATTTATTGAAAAATTGCTAGAAGTTTTTCTTGGATTTTCCCCAAAGTCCTTGCCTTTCTCTTTTAGTGCTTCAGGTGTGGGGTTTTTTTTAAGGCTACAGATCTGTGGATAGAACATGTATCTGTAGACAGCAGCCAGCAGCTACTATGTTGTTCTCCCATTTAATTGTCTTTCCTGGTTTTATTTATTTATTAAGCACTTTTAATCTGCTTTTCTCTGCTCAGTGCAGACACAAACATAGCTTACCATATCAAAAAAGCAACAACAGAAAACCAATTCTAAAAAACGGGGGGTTTTAGTACAAGTTACTAAACAAAAAGACTGGCCATTAATGAATCCACAGAGTGGAAAGGGGAACGGAGCAGGTGGTAACAACTGTGCCCCAAACGAGCAAGCAGTCAAGTATCACTTCCATCCTTACAGTGGATTGCTTCCCTTGATCATTATGGGAGCTGGAGGACAGAGGCAAAGCCAGTAGTGTCAGATCTTCCCATAATGCAAACACGAACAGGCAAGTAGGTTGGTAGGCAGATACTTAATTCTTTCTTCTTCATTGTTCTTTCTTTTTCCTGCCATCTTCCATCTGTTCCTTTCTTCCTGTGCCACCTTGAAATTTGATTCATCTTTTCACCTCTCTTTCCTGTGGTTTCCCGTTGTGTTTCAGAATCACCCAAACGCCTGTCCTCCTGCTTTTACCTTTTTTATTCAGCCCCGTTTAGTCATTCACTGTATTTATGACATATGGCATATCTGTGTGTGTGTGTTTGTCTCTCTCTAAATTCCTCTACTCCATCATAGCCCCACTGCCACATGCCTTGTGCCCTTTGGATATGCTCTTCCCATTCTCCCATTCTTCATATTTTTCCTCCTCTTCCTCTCTTCCTTCTGCTATTATTTTGTTACTGCCCATTCATTCCTTCATTCATCTAACCCTTTCCCATACATCTAGGCCCAGTGGTAGTATTTTGCTAGGGAGAGGGCTTAACAAGTCTGGAGCTGGTCTTGATCAACAACATTAACTATGTCAGTACCTAATAGTATAATGGTGTGAATTGTACTATAGATTGAAGGCAAAGCCCCACTATGGCAGATCTTTCTAAGAACACATTCCAGACATTATAGCTATGTTGATTTATGAATGCTTTACATTGTATTATTTCTATTTTATAATCTTTTTTCTTTTCTGTAAGCAGTAAAATTGTATAAAAGAAATGATGACTCAGCACAAATATAATTTATGGTTTTTATTTTGAGCAGCTTGGTAATGGATCCTTATGCATATGTCATCCAGATTCACATATTCAAGAACCAACAAAACTGACTCTGGTTGGGTAAGGAATTGATATTTATTGTTAGTTACAGTATAATGCATGGTTATATAATCATCTCTACAGTATTTTAAAAATCTCTTCAAACCCTGATGTTTATGTTAGTTTTCAACAAAACACAGGATTTTCATAACACATGCTTAAGTTGATGGCTACATTAAGTTCTACTGTATTATTCTGTATAATTTCAGTAATGTGGATAAGAGATCTGAATTCCTTGTTTAAATTTAGCATTATATAGTCCATTACATAGTTCAGGTCACTTATTCAGTTATTGATCCATGCAAAAAAGTTTACTCTGTACATTGACAAGTTACATAATCTGGCCAATGGGAAGACAAATAATAAATGTGTATTGTTTTCCCATTTTATAACAGTAAATTGTGAGGGCCAAAATCCAAGATACACAAATTGGGTCACAGGTGCCCAACCAGCTTGTAATAACACAGGGGTGGCCAAGGGTAGCTCTCCAGATGTTCTTTGCCTACAACTCCCATCAGCCCCAGACAGCATGGCCAATGGCTGGGTCTGATGGGAGTTGTAGGCAAAAAAGCATCTGGAGGGCTACACTTGGCCACCCCTGGTCTAGAGAACTCATCTTCAGAGCATTCTATTGCTCTGTTCAGCTCAGCTTTGGAACAGAGAGGAGGAAGGAGGTACTTCAGGCTTCCCTCCCATGGAAACCTGGAGGTGGAAACACTGGGGGTGGGGTCCTGTTTGCCTCTTCCTTCAGTTCCATGTGTCCATCCCAGAAGCTGAATGGAGCAATGGAATACTTTGAAGATGATCATATGCATTAATATGAATTGGGCTGGGCTCCTGTGGCTTGACTCACATATAATATATTCTGGCCCTAAATATTCCTGTGAGGATTTCTTTGCAGCAGAGAGGAGTTCCTTTGCATCAGCAAAGGTGGAGGATTATAGATGGCAAAAAGAACTTTAGATGGAAGGAGTACAATTGGGGATCTCCATAACATCCGTTACTGAATGAACATTGAAACAGAATCTTTGCTCTTTTTGTACATTTATATTATTTCCATATTGATTTTATTTTTAATTCACAATTGTTTAGGTTGCCTTTCGGTTCCTGGGATACAAAGTCTAAAAAGCCATGCAACTGTACTAAATCACAGTGTCTCAAGTTGTAAGTAAACTTTATGTTTTTGAAACATCCATTTGGTGTGTAATAAACATATATAATTACTGTATTCAGGTAATATACTACCAAATGTGTTAGATACATATCATTCATTTCTCTTTCTGTCTTCATTTTATCAAGAACCTTAATTAAAATTCAGAGTGTTGAAATAAAGTATTTTATTAAGTTATTAATTTACTTAGAGAATTTCCTACCCCACTTGTTTCTGCCATCAGACCCCAAAGTGACTTATAATAACGCATAGAAATGGTGTGTTGCTGGCGACCAACATCAGATTAATTCATGCCATAGTATTCACCATTACTATGCATGTTTGTGGAAGTTGGACAATGAAGAAAGCTAACAGGAAGAAAGTTGATTCATTTGAAAGGTGGTCTTGGAGGAAAGTTTATGGATACAAATGGGCCACCAAAAAGACAAATAAGTAGGCTGTAGAACAAATTGAGCCTGAACTCTCCCTAGTACCTTAAATGACCAAACTGAGGCTATTGTACTTTGGTCACATTATGAGAAGACAAGAGTCAGTGGAAAAGACAATCATGCTAGGAAAAGTTGAATGCAGCAGAAAAAAGAGAAAGACTCAACGTAAGAGGGATTGCCTTAATCAAGGAAGCCACAGCCCACAGTTTACAAGACCTGAGCAAGGCTGTTAACAATAGAATATTTTGGAGGACATTAATTCATATGGTCATTGTAAGTTGGAAGTGTCTTGAAGACACTTAACACACATACACAAACATACTGACACATAGTGGCATGACCAATGCAAAGCTTCATATGTAGGAGGGAAACGCATAAGGAAATATAATGCAGTTCCCTTGGCTCTTGAAGCTTCAGATCAGTCCTTACCAGGAATGTGAGACTTTTCCCTCTGCATCTCTCATGGAAGGATCCAGCAGCTCCGCTCTTCTCTAATGCAACGTATAGTAGCTATTCTAATTAAATAGTAATTAGCAGGGCCTTTTTTATAGAAAAAGCCCAGCAGAAACTCATTTTCATATTAGGTCACACACCCTGACATCAACATTGTTTAGCATAGGGCTTTTTTTGTAGAAAAAGCCCAGCAGAAGTTCATTTGCATATTAGGCCACAACCCCTGATGCCAAGCCAGCCGGAACGGCATTCTTGTGCGTTCCTGCTAAAAAAAAAAAGCCCTGGTAATATGGACTCCACATGAGCCTGGTAATGGAGCACTAATTTAGGCAAAAGGTAAGGGTATCCATTGGTTGGAAATAATTTTTAAAAAGTTCCCTACCTTTATCAATATCACAATATGAGAAGCATCATTCAAAAATTCTTATTAGGTGGTTTATTTATTTATTTATTTATTTATTTGACTTATATCCTGCCCTCCCTGCCAAAGCAGGCTTAGGGCAGCTTACATATCCATGAAACATCACATAAAACCAATTAGACCAAAATATTCCTAATACATTAAAAACATAAAACAATTTAAGGTGCTATAACAGTCTTATAATGATGATATATTTAATGATGGTGGATAGATGCCTATCCATTCTGTGTCTAATCCCATCATCGGCTGTTACAACCAGTTCCTTAGAAAAAAAAATCTTAGGTCGTTTTCGCACTTATCTTATTCCGGAGCGACATCCTTCTTCACCGCGCAGCGTCTGCGCGGATTTCACACTACCTGCTCCGCAGAACCCGGAAGTCCCGTGGCTTTTGCGTCGCAAATGTAAACTGGTTTTTGGCGGTTTACATTTGCGACACAAAAGCCGCGGGACCTCCGGGTTCTGCGGAGCAAGTAGTGCGAAATCCGCGCAGACGCTGCGCAGTGAAGAGGCACGTCGCTCCGGAATAAGGTAAGTGCGAAAACGACCATTTAGTGCTTTTCAACTTGATAGATAAAAATGTCAGATGAAAATGATGAACTTTTATAAAAATGTGTTCTATATGTTGTCTTTGTTAATCACAGATACTGTGATTGTTTTGCCAGTGGTGATTTCTGCAGTAACTGCAACTGCAATAATTGTTATAACAATCCACAGCATGAAATAGAACGGTTTAAAGCAATTAAGGTAATATAAATGTATTCCTTCTTTCTACTTTTTACATGCAAAATATGTTGCTTATTTTTTTCTTAAGATGTGTTAGGGTTGCCATTCTCTTAAAAGCATATATACAGTTGCCAATAATTTCCTTATAATTCAATATGAATATGTTAAATGTATTCATTCTCTTCATAAGATTGCTTCTTTTGAAATAGTAATGTATTGCATCAAAATAAAATAACATTTCCTAACACAAAAAAATAACCAAAACTTCCCTGTTAGTTACCTAGGAGAAATTCCTAATCCTTGCTTGTAACCATACTAGTGCCTGTTCACAAACTTTCAACAGACCAGCTTTGTTAGATGACTGGGTTTCTTCTGGAACAATTTGAAGAAACATCATAGACATGCATGACATACATGAGGGCTTCTAGTGTTCTGGCCCCACTGATGGACCTCCTGATGGCACCTGGGTTTTTTGGCCACTGTGTGACACAGAGTGTGGGACTGGATGGGCCATTGGCCTGGTTCAACATGGCTTCTCTCATGTTCTTATGTTCTCATGACCTAACTATAACTTTCTAGTTCAAAATGACTGAAATGACTGAAAAGGCGCTCCTCCCATGCATGTGGTGAGGTCGATTTTTAGCCCGCCCTTCCCATAGGACAGGCTCAGGGTGGGTTACATCATAAAAACAATCAACAGTAAAAATAATAAAAGACCAATTTAACATATATAAAATCTAAAACTACAGAATGATAATGGAACTAAAATGGCAGGTTCTGCCTCACAGACATGGCCTATTGTCCAAGTCCAACAGATCTTATACCACTGGAATGGAATGAAGGGGGGAGGCCGGTAACAAGTGACGTCCACTGCCTCAGCTGAAAACTTGGCGAAAGAGCTCTGTTTTACAGGCCCTGTGGAATGGGAGCAGATCCCACAGTGTTGATGCATGTTGAGGGGATAGTGCTGTTTTCCCCCTCACAGTTCTTACTTTGTCACTGATTGCAGAGGAATTCTCTAGCCTAGTTCATGGATTTCACTTCTTTTGAGGTTCTTCATTGTTCTTTCTTGATCTTTTTAGACTTGTGATATGTTTTAATGGTCTTTCTTTAAAAATATGTTCAGTGCAGCACCAAAATGACACTCACTGATGAACATTATTTGCGTATTCTGTGTCTGTGTGAGTCCCACAATGTCAGGGCGTGCTGCCACTGTCAGCAAATCACCCCAAAGGGCCAGAGTGATGAGGAAACCTGGCTTAAGGCAGCCCTTTGAGAGAAAGCCCTGTCTCTAATACCCTGGCAGCAAAGCAATCTGTTGAGCGGGACTCATTCATTTCATCTAGAATCAATGTCTTCAGTATGTTTGGTTCCATCCTTGAATGCACCTCACTGTTGGTCCTGCTGTAACCTGAGGGTAGCAGCAATTACATTTGTAGCAAGTATCAGTTGGTAGCCCTGCTGGAGGAGAAGATACGGGGACTTGAGACATGCTTATCCACATGACAGTGTATAAAGGAAAGGTGATGAAAAACCTCTTTCCCCCTGTCTTGGCACATGGGTGCCTGTGCTTCAAATACCCTTTAAAGTCGCAGAGTCCCTGGACAATTTATGGGTCAAAACAATTTATCAAAGTCCTGCAGCTACGCCCTCCCTGTAGGTCAGTAGTAACTGCCACCAGGCTCTGAGACTATACTCCCAGAAGCACTGAAGGCAGAGCCAACCTCTAGCCTTTTTCTGGGAGGCCAACAGTAGCACCAGCCCTGCAAGGTTGTCTTGCACTGAGAGATAAAATAACACTTAATCTTTGGACAAGCAGTCAGGTCACCGGACTTAGCTTTGAGACTTAAAAGAGCAAAGATTTCACAACAACTTATAGTAAAATAAATGTGTGCAATTATAATAAAAGACAAGACTTGTAGGAAGGGAAAGAAAACAATACAGCCTGTTCTTAACCAGTCTAAATAACACAGTTGTTCATAGTTATCCATAGTTACAGCAGGCAGGCATAAGGATGTTGCACAGAGTATTCCATAGTATTCAGCCCGGCGCAGAGTCTGGGTGGTTACCCATCTGATCACAGCATGGTCACCAATGAGTCACAGAATGAAGACTAAGGGGGTCTTAGCCTTAGCAATGGTCACAGCATAGCTAAACTTATGCTCAGGTCTAATCAGTTGCTGGGCTTTTAGCAGCCAATCAGAAGCAAGCAAGGTGATGTCATTTCCTTGGTTAATTGCTGTACACTTTCATGATTTCAGAGTGGCCTTGGGTTTCACTCCTTCAGCTGAATGGAATCTCTTAATTGGGGAGCTAGCACTAGGATGGTACCACTCCCACAGGTGCACATTGTTATCAAAGGTCACATCCCAATATACTTATCTCAGCAGGCACAGGCAGTTATTTTGCAAACAAGAGGCCTAGCTGGAAACTTAAAGAGAAACTCCTTTTGACCAAAGTTTTATGTCAGGCCAAGGACCAAAGTCTAGTGATTTCTGGGTCAGAATCACTACACCCCCGTGATGAGCACCATTTGCATCCACTTTTACCCTTATGGCACAGAGGAGTTCACAATCTAAAGAGTATGGACCCTCAGCCAAGGTGACCAGGGCACTTGTTTACTAGCGCCCTCTAGAAGATATCGCCACTTGCTCCTGGCTCCCCCTTCCCATTTAGTTATTGAAATGAGTGCAGGTTTTTGTTGTTGTTCAGTCACACAGTCGAGTCTGACTCTTTGCGACCCCATGGACAAAGTCGCGCCAGGCCCTCCTGTCTTCCACCATCCTCTGAAATCTGCTCAAATTCGTGTTAGTTACCTCAATAACGCTGTCAGTTACATCAGTTACAGCAGTAAGGCAGGTTTTTACACTTAGCCAATTACCATATTCTGAAATCCAGCCTTGAAATAGATACAGATGGTGTCTAAGAGAAAGCCCAGTTACAAACACCTGCAAGCTGAAGCAGACCTACTATTACTCACATTAACTCTTGGTGAAATTAGTATGCTTTGTCTTATAGCCCCTCTGCTCTGCGTGAGCAGAGAGATGGGGTAGCTTAGAGTGCTGAGTCCACTAAAACCCAAACCCCAGCAGGGAAGAGGAGTTCACAGTCAGAAAGAATATGCTCTTCTTTCAATAAGTTCCCTGCCGCTCTGTCTAACTGCCAACAGCTAACAGAAGAGAGAACGTGGAGCTGAGCTGAGGATATATGTAGCATTCTGATCCCATAGAGCAGAATGGAAACTCATTGGCAGCCAGCAGTGCCTATTAAGCACTAGAGGGCCCCTGTCCAGATTTCCAAGGCTGGAGAAATTTGCCCCACTGTTGCTTGAAGTTTTATAAACAGTTTAATTGAATGAAGACAGCCTGTCTGGAAAAGTATTCATTAATGTACAACCACAAACAGCATGAAAGTTTGTAGAATGTTTGTGTGGTCATCTCACCATGAGCATCGTTTCATTAACCACAAACGGGCCCAGATTCATTATGAACTTTAAAGTTTATGAGTCAGTTCATGTCAATCCCTTCTTATTAGTGCAGGCTCTGGAAGCTCAGGAGAACTGAGGGGAAATGGTGCTCTTCCCCTCAGAGTGTGCATCAATTTCATCGGGGGGGGGGTGCCTTTTCAGTCAATTTGAACTAGACAGTTCGTTCTCTGTGACTGGCCTGCACATTCATAGTCCAGTGTGTGCCTGCATAGAAGATGCTCAATGAACACTTAAAGTGAAACCCTGTTTTATATCTTCCTCCCTGGGCCCATACAATCAGATCTGGGGTGGGAGTTCTGTGGTCACAACCCAGTTCCAAGGTGCAGGAACACTATGCACCGCATTGCACAGTGAGACAGGGCTTAAACTTTCCCCCATGTCCAAATTGAAGTATCCTTGTTGGGGAAGCATCAGCATGTAGTTTCCCCCAACAGGGCTCATAGAGATTCCCTGAGGGAAAAAAATCTCCTGGGGGAAAAAAATGGATAGATGACTTGGATATAACAACAATAGAACACAAAGCTTGCAGAATGGCATTTTTCTCCCTTTCTCTGCCACTGTAGCTACTGTGCTCCCTGAAATAAAATTCAAGGGACTCTGAGAAACAGTTCTGGGCTTAGTGTTGGGTCTGCAGTAGGAGGAAGCCATACAAGCCGATAATGGGGCAAAATGCCATAACTTATATCTCAGCTTCTATTTAGCCAATCCAGGGAAGTTACTGTAAAGAGATTTTGTGTGTGTGTGTTTAGAAAAGAATATTTCAGTGATTGTTTTGGTAGATTTGTCCTAGTATAATTATGAAAAATCTGAAATAACATCTTGAAATTCATATGCTCATAAACTGAAACTTGTGATTTCATCATATATGATGAAAACTGATTGTCAGTTTTACAAGGTAATGCAATGGAAATAAGTTTCAGTTAGATGCACCTGGAATTATAAGAGTTGCTTATAACACAAGTGAAAATGCCAAACATCTTTATTTAAGGATTCAGGCCAATGAACATAAAATAAGGTACAGGACTGGTATTTGGGATAACTACCAAACACATTGGTATGAACTCCTTTTGCCTTGTCTTGTATAACTTGCAGATTGTATTAATTATTGCCATTGATGAAACTATAGCAAATTTTAGAAGTAAAGTAACTTTTTTCTTCATTTAAACGTTTCTTAGTTTCATGTAAACAAAGTGTTTTGTTTTAGGCTTGTCTCGACAGAAACCCAGAAGCTTTCCTGCCAAAGATTGGAAAAGGGAAAATGGGGGATATTAAGCCTCGACATAATAAAGGATGTAACTGTAAGCGTTCAGGGTGCCTGAAGAACTACTGTGAATGCTTTGAGGTTTGTTATTTGGCATTCTCTAACTTGGCTTTTTCCACCTAGAAAGAGATGAGTGATAGCTCAAGCCTGTGATTCCACATGGGCAAGCAGTTACAGTGCAACTGCAGTTTTACTTTGGGAACTGCATTCCAAAGCACCGTTGGCATGATTCAGGACTGCAGCATGGGGGGAGGGGCTTCAATCTTCCACCTCACACTACAATCCTAATCTGAACTGGGCCCCTGTGGCATTTTGGAACACAGTTTCTGCTGCTGCAGTGTGACTGCCAATACCTATGGCAATTGTGTTAGACACAGGATTTACTCCTCAGGAGAAGTAGGAAGCTGCAGCAGCATATATCCCCAAAATGGCTGAGATGGTGGAGTGGTGGTGGAAATCTCTAGAGTGGATAGTACATGCCCTGCTCCCAGATACAAGTATGATATCTTGGGAAACAGTATGAAGAGTGAAGGCAGAAGAGGTGGAAAGTGAGGCAAAGGAACTTCTTTGGTGGCTGATGATGTGATGAATGATCGCCTATCCTAAATGACAAACCAATTGTAAGCAAGGTCATAGGTGCTATAGGCTCTCTGTGACATTACTAACTTGTGCTCTAGTACAGGTGTGTCAAACTTATTCGTTATATGGGCTGGATCTGACATAAATGAGGCCTTATTGAGCTGGGCCTTGTGTGCCATAAAATGTAATGCCAGGTAGCAGAGATAAAAACTTTATAAAGGACAGACAAACACAAAGATTTTTTTAAAACTTAAAAGCATGCTTAAAATATTAGCACTTGTTGGTCTTAATGGTGCTTTCTTTGTATCTCTCCCATGCGATCTAGGAAACTGGGTAAAGGAAGCTCTGACTCTTTCCTGCCTTCCCCAGGGGACTGGGAGGAGGATGAACCTCAGGTAATAGAAGGAAGAGAGGCTTGACTCAGTAGCTCTGCTGTGCAATTGAGAGAGCCTGGCAAAGCAAGCTATCCCTCCTCTCCTTCCTTCCCAAGATAGAGAGGTTCACAATCAGGACAGTATGGGACCTGAGCCAAGGCACCCAGTAGTTAAGCCCCTGTCAAGGAACTAAGCCACTGGGGAAAACAGAGGCTTTGATCTGTAGCTCCTGTGCAGTTGAGTAAGCCTGGCAAAGCAAGGGTGATGCAGAAGGCAGCAAGAGAGAGGGACAAGAAAGCAGATGACAGCCAGGTGCTTGGGGCGTGATAGGAGCCCTCCAGGAGCCTGGTTTGGCTCCTGGGCCACATTTTTGACACACCTGTTCTAGTATAAAATACTAAATGCATGTATAAGAATGCAATGCACAGCTATATTCTCTCAGTCCCACTTATCATTTACCCCCTGGAATCTTCCCATGCAGGGCCAGACCTCCCACTAGGTGGCTTAGGCAATCACCTAGGGTGCCACCAGTCCAGGGGTACAGAATTAGAGGCACAGGTGGCAGGGCTTTCTTCCTGCTTTTGCACCCCGGAGTGCAAAAGCAGGAAAAAGATCTCCCCCTGTGTCTCTTAGAGTCTTCAAGAGGTACAGGCTGGCAGGGCAACCCCTTCTCTTGGGTTGGGCCACAGCAGCTGCCTGATCTCTCCATTCTATCCTATGGGCCCATAGGATATAATTGGTTATCGGGAGAGGGGGGGGCACAAGTAGTTAGCCTTGTCTGGGGTGCCAAACAGTCTTTTCCCAAGGGAAACTTAAATAACTGAAATTCTCCTTCAGATTATTCCCCCCGTTCTCTATAGAAAAGAGATTTCAGCTTCTTTCTATACAGCTAACCCAGCTGCAATGTCTTCTGTGGTCCATGCTGAGAGAGGATAACAGAAATACCAAAGTCTCAGAGGTCTAACCTGAGAAGATGAGCCTTTGAAAATGAATTGTGCCCTTGCTGTTGTTAGTTTCCCCTACAGTGTGATAGTCTGTATTTCATACAATGTTATAGTCTGGAAAAAATGCTGCATCATAGCTACAAACCTCTGCATGCTTATTTGAAAGCAGGCTGTATTGAATTCAGTGGGAGATACTTCCACGTAGACATGCAGGGGAGCCAAACCTGTGTGTGTGTTTTCTGCCATTATAGATTGTTGTTGTTATTATTCAATAATAATATCTATATGAATAAAGGTATTTTTGCACCTTCTAGGCTAAAATTATGTGTTCATCAATCTGCAAATGTGTTGGCTGTAAAAATTATGAAGAAAGTCCAGATCGGAAAACACTAATGAATATGCCAAATTATATGGAGATTAGAAATGAGGAAAATGACTCTATATCATTTTCTACTTCTGAAATATTATCAAAAACCAGAAAAGACGGGTGAATATTACAAATTATCAAAATAATTTCAATTTTTCTAAGACTTGTATCTTGAAATAGCAGGTTATTTTTGTGTATTAGTATTGATTTTAACTACAAATGTATCTATAATTTATTTATTTGAAATTTAAATTTATATCCCACCCTCTCCACAAGTGGACTCAGGGCGGCTAACAGCTTAAAAGTACATTAAACAGCCAAAAAATTACATTTGCTAACAAAAATTACATTAAAATTGCTAACAGTTCAAAACTAAAACCATAATACATCACTATGGTGCTAATCGTAATTTCCATAGCGGTTCACAATGTTATCAAAGATTTCAGGTTTTCACGGCTGGTAACATCATTAGGCTTTGTAGAATCTTTCGGGCTCAAGTGCCGTGTTCTACTGGAGAAAGTTTTTCTTCCAGACGTTTCGTTCTCAGCTGCGGAGAACATCCTCAGTGGAGTTGCAGCCGGAGCAGGCGCTCTGACCTTCTTGGCTGCTCAGTGCACAGCAGCCAATGCACAGCAGCCAAGAAGGTCAGAGCCCCTGCTCCGGCTGCAACGCCACTGAGGATGTTCTCCGCAGCTGAGAACGAAACGTCTGGAAGAAAAACTTTCACCAGTAGAACACGGCACTTGAGCCCGAAAGATTCTACAAACCGTAATGGTTCACAATGTCTTCAGTAGGCTGATTTAATTTCAGTCTTAGGTGATGTCTTAATTTACGTGAAGCCTTGAGTCTAGCTGTCTGCTCCTTTTGACTTCTGCTTGCTTCTTTTAATATGCCTTATCCTACCTATAGTCAGAGCTAGATAATTTATTCCAGCTACATACTGCAGCAGTGGTGAAGGAAGTAATACTGCAGCTGTTTTGTACTAACATATACTTTATACATGTATGCATGAGGGTAGCTATGCTACATATGCTATTAAAACTCACCATAAGAACATAAGAGAAGCCATGTTGGATCAGGCCAATGGCCCATCCAGTCCAACACTCTGTGTCACACAGTGGTAAAAAAAAAACCCAGGTGCCATCTAGAGGTCCACCAGTGGGGCTAGAAGCCCTTCCACTGTGCCCCTCCCAAGCACCAGAATACAGAGCATCACTGCCCCAGAATACAGAGCATAGCTGGTTGTCATGTTTTCTTGAATACTAGGTTGGAATATGTCCCTATTAAATGTAAAAAATCCCAACCCTTTATATATCATATTTCAAAATGTCTCTTGATTTGTCTATACAGGCTCTCAAATGTATGTAGTTGATAAGATGACAATTCTGTTAAAAATGCAGTAATAGGCTTATAGACAAGCCTTTGAAAACTGTTGCACAGAAGAACTGAATAACAAATTCTGATCTGCCAGTTCCAGCAGGAATTTTTAATGTCCCCATTTATCTTGAAAGAGGGAACATGAATTACTGAAATACAAGGGAGACAGCTGAGAAAGCACAACTAATTTCTGTATGGGGCAAAGACATAGCATCCTTTTCTCTATTCCAAATCACATCTACCTCCTTGCATATATTCAGTGAGGGACCAGATTTTCAGATCCCCAAGTGTGTTTAAATAGAATAAGCATTTTAAATCTTTTTTCATTCATGTACCTATTTAAAAGTTAAAGGTATTCATTGTGGTTTTTTTCCCCAGTAGGCAGTCTAATACATGTATATCATGGGAAGTGGTTGAGGCAACATGTGCCTGTCTCCTGGCTCAAGCTGAAGAGGCAGAAAAAGAATCTTATACTGTTTGCCTAGCTGAACAAATGATTTTGGAAGAATTTGGGAGATGCTTATCACAGATTCTACACTCTGAATTTAAATCCAAGGGGCTAAAAGTTGAATAATGTGCCTTAGCTACAAAAACACAATATGGCTTGAGATAGCCTTTTACAATATTTATAAAAATCATCCTTGTTGATATATCACACCATCTATTCATTATTTTAATCTCATACTGGTTTCCGTTCTTATAGCTAGTAATTTGTTTCAGATATCATTCAAATTAACAGTACCACTCAACCTAGATTTTTTGTAGATTTTCTGTTTCTACTAGCTCAAAGAAAAGAACGATTTAGAATAACATTTTATAATTTAAATGAAAATATTCTAGTTAACTAGTTTGGGGATCAAACATAAAATTGCTTACAAATTACTTGGATTGTGAGATCACATGCAAGGCCATTTCTTGCAAATAATCTGTAACATGGTTGAGGTTAAACGTTTTTGGTTGAACCTGATAGGGGTTTCAAAGTTCCCTTTTAAATTTAATAATATTGCAGATACCAGTATGAATTTTCCCAACTAAAGATGCAAAAATGAAGAGCCTCAGATATATTTTGGCCTCACTATTTATTTATAATGCTGAATTGTTGGAATTGCTTCAATAAGAAAAATGTTTTCCGTTTACTCTACTAGATTTGTAATGATGAAAACTGTGATATGTCTTTTTAGCTAATGAACATCTTTAATAAGGCTTTCCCTTATGCTTAAAAAGAAAAACATGACCAAATGTGAAAGTAAATGTTGAAGTCATGGCATTTGAGTCACAGTGCTAATGAATTCTGCTTTAAAATCACAAAACTTCTTAATAAGAAATCTACTTTTAAATTTGAAATAAATACGTTGTTAGACAACATATATTTACAGGTTTTCACTATTTTCATTTTTAAGCAACAATTCAGAAGCAACTTATGCTGGTACAATATTTAGTAAATGTTATGCAAGGCATTCATCCTCACTTACTGAACTTGTTTGCTGCTACATAAAGCAAGGGATCATGCATTTCCACTAATGTGCTCTCCCTCCCTCACACAAATTTAACTAACTTACACACAAATTGCAGCAAACTAATTTACCATTACTTGTGAACTGATGCTTTGCTTTCCCTGCAAAGCAGAATTCAAAACACTTGCAGACCAGAATTCTCATTTGTAAGAAAAGCACCAATTTTCCTGAAATCAGATGTAACAGTAAGCTATGGTTTGTCACAAAAGTACAAAAAATCTCATTAGTTGTCTATGCTTGAGTGGAACAAGGATGGAAAAGAGGGAAAATGTGAGCCCAAGAATTTCCCAGGCTCATTAGTGTTATGTCTGAACAATACCACAGCCTTTTCAGGTGTATTAAAAGAAGCACAGAAGCTCAGATGGATACAATAATACTAATAGGGTAGAAATATGAGATCCATATGGCGACTGAGAGGTTTCTAAAATGTACTGAGTTGGATCCTATGAATCATAAGTACTAGGCGCTAATGGAAGCAGATCTTCTGATGTCTTCCTTTCACTCTCCCCCACAAACTCTTTTGGAAGTACAGAAGGCTTGGGGATCAGGGCACTCGTGGACAAAAGCCTTGGGTGGCTGGACTGAGGAGGGATTATCCAGCGTAATCACCACTCCTGACGTGTCTACTGGTGCAAGAAGCAGAGAGGGCCTATCTTGCTGTTTCTAAGTTCCTCCATTTCACTGCTGCCATCTGTGTTGTGTAGCTTTTTGTCCACATGGATCCATCTATTCCAGTGATGTTGCTACTGTTTAGTTCCTTCCCACAGGCACAAGACAGGGTTCCATCACAGAGCTTTATATATACACACACACACACATACAGGCAAGGCAGTTATGGGGCACATAAGTGAAGGACTCAATTGTACACAGACATGCAGGTCAAGCCCTGCATACTTTATTGTGATGTGATGAAATAACAGGAGAAGGGTGTTGCTCAACTTTCTAGGCTTCGCTTTTCCTGTGCCTTCTGTGATACAACATTCCTTGACAGAGGCTGTAAGATTCATGGGCCTAGTTATGGCACATAATCAACCCTATGCTTCCCCCACACTCAGATCAGTGGAGTGGCAGTGCAGTCCTAAACAAAATCCTGGATTTAAGATAATATATACTTTCTGTTTAAAATTACACCTTAAGAGACAAAAACACTGAAAGACACAGGGGTTCCATTTGTGCTGTAGACTGCAGTACACTGGAGTGGCAGTATCTGAGACTTAGAACTATGACTACTTTTCATATTTTAGAGAAGAAAATGGTCCAGACCAGAACTGGCCTGTCCCCCATGATGATGCGTTATAAGAACTTCTGTCTGTTGATTGAGACCTAGCCTGTCTAACTCCTGTTATGTGTAAGAAACAAGTGGGAGACCTGCAAGAATATGCAGTGGAGCAACTCTCCCTCGCTATTTCCTCTTTCCCTTGCCCAAAAGTCCCCATAGCTTTCCCCCATTTTCTGCTTCCTTCTTATCTACCCGCCAATTTTATTTATTTATTAAATTTTTGACTCACCCTCCCCTGCTAGTGCAGGCCTCAGGGCAAACAACAACATATTATAATCACAATAATCTCTATATAAAAGGCAACCTGTGTTGCTGACAACTCACTTTTCACACGTGCACACTCACCAGAAGTTTTCATGCATCCACTTGAATGTGAAGAAGAGGTCACTGGTGACCACAATTAGGGCAAGCATGAGGAGGAAAATGCCACTGTGCCCAGGGCTGGTGCTAGGTGAGGCTCCTACTTGCGCATCCCCCCCCCCCCAACACAACCACTAAGCACTTCACAGTGCACCTGCCCCCCCACAATCCCTGGATTCAAGTCCTGCAGAGTCTGACCTTGGGAGGCTGCTGGGACAGAAAGTGTTTCCAGGCCAATTTTTTGATAGAAAAGAAAAAGTTATTTTAGCTCATGCTTGAACGAAGACCAATGGAGCATTGCAACAGGCACTCAATGTATTATTCTTTCCAGTTAAAAAACCTAATGGCATCAATCTCCAAGTCTGACATGTTTATTGCCTTTGCTGTCCCCCCGCCCCTCCCGTTGAACCCAGGCTTTAATTTGTTAAAAACATCTTCACTATTTTGCATAGTAATTCATTGCCCACTCTATATATGCAGGACTGCTAATTCCATTCCATACTATTGTCTGGAAAAGTGTGCTTGGCACATAAAAGCTCACACTTCAAATAAAATTTCATTGGTCTTAAAGGTGCTACTGGGCCCAAACATTCACTAATAAACAGTTGTGCAGGAAAAGAAAATAAACTGAAGATTCATCAACTGGTCATCTGAAGTGGCTTAAGAGCCCTAGTTTTGGGGATGACCACAGACTGCTTCCTAAATCTCCTGCTTAACATGCTTAAGGGAATCCTCAACCTTTGATTTTCAAGGTCAGCACTCCAGCATTAACTAGTAGAGGTTAAATCAGTTTGCTCTCTAGTATACTTAGAAAACACAAGGAACTAAGAACATAAGAGAAGCCATGTTGGATCAGGCCAATGTCCTATCCAGTCCAACACTCTGTGTTACACAGTGTGCAAAAAACCCAGGTGCCAACAGGAGGACACTAGAAGCCCTCACACTGTTGCCCCTCCCAAGCACCAAGAATACAGAGCATCACTGCCCCAGACAGAGAGTTCCAACAATATGCTGTATTGTCAAGTAGAGTCAAGTTGTGCACAAAAAAATTCACAATAGAGCTTGCAGTGCTGCACAAAAGCACATACCTTCTGGCCCCAAAAAGCATGCTCACTCCAGCAAAATTAAGCTACTTTGATAGTCTCCACTTTATACAAAAAAACTCTGGGAACTGGGAAGGCTTAGAGATCCCCAGTAAAAGGACCTTTGTCTCTTTGTGATCCACTTGATTCCATTGTCTTACAGTAAACAAGTGCATCTGCTATCTCTCTCAAGAAGATCCCAACAGTCTATGGAAAACTTCAGCCTTTCCTTCAGGCATTAATATATATATATATATATTGTCCTAGTGTATGTGTTGTATAAGTCTAAATAAAGTTTTTTTTCCCAAAAAATTACCCTCCCATTCAGAAATGAGCAACTTTTTTATATTTTAAAAAACCCTGTAAACCCCCCCACTTTTTTTTTTTTTTAGCACCAAGTCTGTGGAAGAGTTCAGGCTAACTCCTAAGTCTGCAGAGGAAGAAGTCTACCAATTGTCTTTCCCCTTCCCAGGCTATGGTTGCCAGCCTCCAGGTGGGACCACGAAAGCATTTGATACAATAAGTCTTTAATCTTTAAGGATCTCCAAGACTTACTTACTTATTTCCTGCCTGGCTTCCTCCCTCACTCCTAATCGATTAATACCAACCTTCCTCTGCAATTTGTGCTCAGAAGCAAACTATTCTTGATTTCCATGTGTTGTCAAGATCGGATGTTTAGGACTTCAACTCCAACTTTGCTGTGTTTAGTTGCAAGTCATGAGCACAGTTACCTTGGATTAAAATGACTTCTGTCCACGCAAGTGGTTCTGTCCAAGACAACATCCCATACTCTGGAGGGGCGCCCAAGAGGTGAGGCGTCCTTCTCTTCTGCCTTTAATGCCACTTGCTCTCCCATTTCATGTTATTAGCCAGGGAGAGGTGGGGTTGTCTTTGGTGTTCAGCTTTAGCAGCCCCCAGCTGAAGCATTTAGAACTCCTAAATCGTAGGAAAGGGGAGACCTCTCCATCTGCTGCGAGTCTACTGGAAGCCTACTGGGGGGGCGGGAATGGGGGCTGGAACCCACACTTTGGGTTACAATTAGACATCTGGAAACCCAGCTAAACTTATTCAGAGATAGTTGCTGGAAATGGGAAAGTGGGGAAAGGGTGGGTGGAGGAGGAGAACCAATAATGTGACTATAACATAAGGGGCCCTTTGCGCAGGCTAAAAGGGTGAGGCAAGGCACGTGGGGGAAGAAGATCCCAACTTAGGAGTGAACATAGTGAGCAGGAGCCTCTCCTGGGGCGGCAGGAGGATGGCAGCAGGGGATGATGAGCCCAGTTAAGGAAAGGCATGGGACACAGGGGGCTCTTGCATGTTGCTGAGGGCCAGGAGCGTGGCTCTTTCCAGGTGGGGGCAGATTGGAGCAGCCCCATCCAGCTGCACACACTACTGAAGGAGGGAAGGCAAGGCTGGCATGGCTGAGGGGAGGTTTCTGAACCTCCCTTTTTAAAAAAAGTGCTAGCCGCTCTCAGCATGGAGAAGCAGCTCCTACTAAATAATTTTTTCAACCAAATAAATCCCATGCTAAAGGCCTGTATGAGGTTAGGTAATCCTGGTTGGGGAAAGTGGCTGAGAGGAGAGAGAAAGATTCCCCCCCTCCCCCCACAGCCAGCTGTCTTCTCCTGCATCAAAGTGCATGCATGCAAAAAACCCTCCCTGCTCTTGTGTGGGATGTGAATTTAGCCTCCAAAATCATGCCCTGAAGAGAAGGGGGAGCCAGCCAGCTGGCAAACAGGCTGCAGAGGCTCCACCAGTGGTGCAGTGTGGACTTAACAACAACAGCAGCTTCCACATGGTGTGCGCCTGCTCTGCCCCCTCTGGTGCCACCATCTAATCACTGCCTGGGAGTCCAGGAAGTCAGCACTGAGACATGGACTCACTAGCACAGCAAACTGGGGGCTGAGTTTGTAGTGTCTGGCTGGGAAGGAGGGAGGGCAACTTTGCAGGCAGGCAGGGGGCTGTGAAGGGCAGGGGCGAGCAGCTGCCGCTTCTCAGTGCCCTGAACCTGGCAGGAGAGGATGAAGGTGAGGCAGCGGTCTTGGGTCTCTGACCCGGGAGCCTGCTGCATTGGGGAGAGAGGGAGGGGATGCCCAGTGGTGCCCCTGTAGGCTAGACAGCCACCTACCTTGCCTACTCCTACCTACCAGCCATAACTGTGCCACAGCAGCATGAAGTGACTGCCACAATAGAAGCCCAAGGTTTGGAGAGAGAAGGGACTTTAATGGGGTACAATGTCATAGGATCCACTGTCCAGAGTGTCCATTTTCTCCAGGCAATCCTTGGCGTCTGGAGGTCATTTGTATACCAGGAGATCTCCAGGCTCCACTTTGAGGCTGACAACCCTGTATTATCCCTAATGCCTCTGTGGAGGGAATTGGTGAATTGGAGCAAGCCAAGTTTGGCTCACTGACAGTCTCCCCCCCTTTCCAGTCATGCTGGTGGGCAAAACGGGGAGTTAAAGAGCTTCTGCTAACCACACAAGACTTGCATGCTCTTTCCTTGTCAGCTATATCTACTTTTACCTGTCTATCTTCCAAAGACAATGTGGTATGTTTTAAAAGGTAAAGGTATTCCCCTGTGCAAGCACCAGTCATTTCCAACTCTGGGGTGATGTTGCATCATGATGTTTTCATGGCAGACTTTTTATGGGGTGGTTTGCCATTGCCTTCCCCAGTCATCTACATTTCTCCCCCAGCAAGCTGGGTACTCATTTTACCAACCTCGGAAGGATGGAAGGCTGAGTCAACCTTGAGCCGGCTACCTGAACCCAGGATCAAAGTCAGGTTGTGAGCAGAGAGTTTGGACTGCAGTACTGCAGTTTTACCACTCTGCGCCATGGGGCTCCATAGGCATATTAGGGATGTGCCAAAAAAAAAAAAATCAGGCAAATTTGAATATGGGGATATTTGTTGGCAAAAATATTTGGGGGACCAAACATCCTCAAATATCAGGTTTGGGCACCGCAAATATCAGATCTGAACACCAATTCAGGAGATATTCAGCTATTCCCAAATATATGGCTCCATTATACCCTGTGGGCCATTGAAGTCAATGGCAAAACATAGGGTACAATGTATGGGGGCTGGGGAGGAGCGGGGTTGAGGGAGAGGCACCAAATTTGCAGCAAAGCTGCAGGAGCCTCCCCGCCAGAAAACTCCCAAGTTCTAAAAAGATTGGACCAGGGGTACAATTCTAGTGGCACACAAAGAGGGTGCCCACCATTATTTCCTATGGGCCATTGAAGTCAAAGGAAAAACAGAATCTCTGCAGTCAAGTCAAATGTGTTGAGGGTACTTGCTTGCAAGGAACATAACACCTAGGGGTGTGCAAAAAATTGGTAAAATCCAGATTCAGGAATATTTGGGAGTAAGATATTCGACATAGTTCAATATTCCTGAATTCCAGATTTGGCTCCCAAATCTGATTTAGGAGATACTTAGCTATTTCCGACTATACAGCCCCACCATACCCTATGGGCCATTGAAGTCAATGGCAAAATAGGGTATAATGAAAGGCAGCTGGAGGGAAGGGGTTTGAGGTAAAGGCCCAAAAGTGGTAAGGAAGCTGTAGGGGCCTCTCCCCTACAGAACTTCCAAGCCCCAAATAAATTGAACCAGGAGATCCAATTCTAGGAGTACCCAAATAGGGTGCCCCATCTCCCCATTAAACCCTGTATATGCCATTAAAGTCAAAGACAAAACATAGGGCACAGGTGGCCAAATTTGCTTAATGTAAGAGCCACATAGAATAAATGTCAGACATTTGAGAGCCACAAGACATGAACATCAGATGAAGGAAGGAAGGAAATAGATGAGGGGGGGGGAGGATGGAGGGGGAAACTTTAAATTCATTCTCCAAGCCAGTGGCTCACTTGACTGGGAGGAGTGATTTAGAGAGACAGATGGCTTCTCCAAGCCAGCCAACAGGGTGGTGGGGGCTTTGAGAGCCACACAAAATATGTGAAAGAGCCACATATGGCTCCTGAGTCACAGTTTGGCTGCCCTTGACATAGGATACAATGAAAGGTGACTTGAGGGGAGAGGATTTGAGGTAGAGGCCCAAAAATTGCAGAGTAGCTTCAGGGGCCTCTCCCCTGCAGAACCGCCAAGTCCCAGAAAGATTGGACCAGGGGGTCCAATTCTAAGGGCATCCAAAATAGCCCATTTCTCCCAATGGTGGGGGGAATGCAATCAGTCACCTCTCCTACTGTAATTACAGTAAGGAAAGTGACACTGGGGAGCAGAGGGTTTGAGAAAGAGCCCCTAAATTTGCAGGGTAGCTGCAGGGGTCTCTTCTCCACAGAACCTCCAAGTCCCAAAGGAATTGGACCAGGGGGTTCAATTATAGGGGAACCCAGAAAGGCCCTGTGACAAACAGGAGTAATATGTATGCTAAGGACCATTGAGTGACAGCTAATAGAATTCACTCTCATTGGCAGATAGCTTCAAACTGTCAAAGGAGAGTAGCAGTTAGGCAGTTGAAAAAGTCAGCTATGGAGCTGAGGGGAGTTGAAGACTGACTCGAGAAGAAAGCAGAGGTCTTTTGGAGATGCTCTTGATATGAGAGTATGACAAAAGTCACAAAGCCAAGTCTAATGCAGAGCCCATGAAGTGGGGTTTTAAATATTAGAGACTTTGGTGAGAGAATGCTCTCAGAAGTGAAGAACAGTCTTTGCATTTGTTAATCAAATAAGCATATCTTGAGGGAGGAAACAGTCCCTTCGTGTCCAAAGGGGGGGAAAGACTGAAAGGCTGGCAGATCAAGCTTTGGAAAAGCAATTTTGAGGCAACAGTACAAGATCCTCAAAAGGAGCCAAATGCCCAAGTTACTAGTCTGAACGAGCAGATAGTAATGATCGTGCCACCAGGAGAAGGTCTAGTGCAGCGACCTTGGTCTTAGACTCCATGGGACAAAGCATAGGGCACTCAAGCTTGTGTGCAACTGTGAAGTGGAAACATTAACTAGAAATATAGTCCAGGCGTCAAAAGTTAAACCAGAAAGATACTTGAAACCTTTAGGGAAAAGTGAAGCAACTTTCAGGGAAACACTGTTGTACATGTGCAGCCATTCACCTCAGAAGTGTTCTGTGTGCAGTTTTAAATGTCTGTTTCCATCTGCTAAAGCTCAAACATCTATGTACATATTAATCCTCTTCCCTGCCAGTTTGTTTTAATAAAACAACTTTTGCTTAATCCTTCCCTTTGCCTACTGTGCCATTTTCTGAGGGGTAAAATTAAAACAGAAATAGTGACAGGGTGATTGATTTTAGTGGAGTGCTGGTTAAATCAGTCACATCCATCTCATAATTAGTGGCAGCAGTTGGAATTCAAAATCCCCTCTTGTCATAGACCCATTTCTCCCAATGGTGAGGAAAAAGTAATCCATCACCTTTCCCACTGTAATAACAGTGGGATAGGTAACTCTGGGGAACAGAGGATTTGAGGGAGAGCCTCCAGATTTGTAGGGCAGCTGCAGGGGCCTCTCCCCCACAGGCAGTGCCATGTCCCTGAGCGGAATCAATGCCACTTTGCTACTGCCATTGGCATGAACAGTACCTTAGGTCAAACTAGAGAATCTCGTCCAAAAATTTAGGTAGTGGCTCTCTGCAAGGACTGCTGCACAGAACTAAGTGCATTGAATGCATTAGTGCCATGAAGCAGAGATGGGGCATGGACTTCCTGCATGTGAAGCATCTGCCCACTGAACCACGGTCCCACATAAGAAACAGCTTTATAGAATCCCTCAGCACTCCACTTGTTGCTTGTCACTGAAAGAAATTCTTGGAAACTAGGGCACAGGTCTTAAAAGAAACTTATGAAAAATCAAGGCTGCTCAAGGGAAACCATGACTGACATGCCAAGTGGCATGCAAATATCACCTCTGCTCTTCCTCTATGAGCAAGTATCTTGGGAACTTGTCACTGCGCCATACTTATCTTGGTGCTGGTATGGCGCATTCTCTAAGAGAGAAGCATTCTTTTTCTATCACAACAAAGCCGAGAGACCAGTAATCAAAATAACACAATGGAACCCCTAGGACATAAAAGAGATATCAGCTTCCTATCTCAGTAGATATAATCCCCAAGTTACTTAGTTCTCAATTTTTCACAGAAATCAGACTGTGTTGGTCTTAAAGGTGCTGCTGCAGTCAATCTTAGCTCTCAGGTATGTATTAACCCTGCCAATACCTGTTCTGAATCCAAAATTGCAGCTTTTGGGGTCATGTGTAATATGTTTACCCACTTCTGGCTGCAGTTACCACTCTGCCAATTTGGCATCTAGATTCTAATGGTGCTTCCTGGCAACTAATCCTCCCATCCACATGTAATGAGGGGACATCCTTTTCATTGAACATTTTCATGGAGTTTTGGTGTCACTTAAACCACCTACCATTGACCTTTGCTTGTCTTGAGGTGCCATGGGAACACTGTTAAATGTAATTCTCTATCATCTAGGTATTCAGTTTTGTTGTAAATGCTGCTGTATTTCTCCCTTTCTCCAACTTCATCTATACTCAGTGCACACCCAGGTCTTATAATGCATCTTTACTCCAACTGGTTCTTCCTGACAGTCAACTAACCTCTAACCTGCACCCCTGTATAATGGATGAATAACAAATAAAACCTTTTTTAAAAATCTTAAAGGTGGTAATGGCTCTAGCTGTGTTCTTATCTGTGATGGAGGCCTAACTCTTTGGCATTACCCAGGGTGCACCACGGGGAGACAAGCTAGAGTTGTACCCCAATTGAAGATCTGGAGGACCTTAGAGGGTGAGAAGGAGTGGGCCTGATCCTCCTCTCTCAGCAGCAACACATCTGCTATACTTATACTTTATTTTATTTATATTCCGCCTTCCCCGCAGAGGCAGGCTCAGGGCGACTCAAAGCATAACGCCACAGCAAACAATTAAAATCCATGCACTATTATAAAATTTCACATTCAGTAATTAAAACAGTCAAAAATGATTTGGTGTTAGATGTTGTTTACCTTGACTTCCAGAAAGCTTTTGATAAAGTTCCTCATCAAAGGCTCCTTAGAAAGCTCGAGAGGAATGGAGTAAAAGGACAGGTCCTCTTGTGGATCAAAAACTGGCTAATTAATAGGAAGCAGAGAGTGAGTATAAATGGGCAGTCTTCACAGTGGAGGACGGTAAGCAGTGGGGTGCCGCAGGGCTCGGTACTGGGTCCCATGCTCTTTACCTTGTTCATAAATGATTTGGAGTTGGGAGTGAGCAGTGAAGTGGCCAAGTTTGCAGATGGCACTAAATTGTTCAGGGTGGTGAGAACCAGAGAGGATTGTGAGGAACTCCAAAGGGATCTGTTGAGGCTGGGTGAGTGGGCGTCAACGTGGCAGATGAGGTTCAATGTGGCCAAGTGAAAAGTAATGCACATTGGGGCCAAGAATCCCAGCTACAAATACAAGTTGATGGGGTTTGAACTGGCAGAGACTGACCAAGAGAGAGATCTTCGGGTCGTGGTAGATAACTCACTGAAAATGTCAAGACAGTGTGTGATTACAATAAAAAAGGCCAACGCCATGCTGGGAATTATTAAGAAGGGAATTGAAAACAAATCAGCCAGTATCATAATGCCCCTGTATAAATCGATGGTGCGGTCTCATTTGGAATACTGTGTGCAATTCTGGTCACCGCACCTCAAAAAGGATATTATAGCATTGGAAAAAGTCCAGAAAAGGGCAACTAGAATGATTAAAGGTTTGGAACACTTTCCCTATGAAGAAAGGTTAAAACGCTTGGGGCTCTTTAGCTTGGAGAAACGTCGACTGCCGGGTGACATGATAGAGGTTTACAAGATAATGCATGGGATGGAGAAAGTAGAGAAAGAAGTACTTTTCTCCCTTTCTCACAATACAAGAACTCGTGGGCATTTGATGAAATTGCTGAGCAGTCAGGTTAAAACGGATAAAAGGAAGTACTTCTTCACCCAAAGGGTGATTAACATGTGGAATTCACTGCCACAGGAGGTGGTGGAGGCTACAAGCATAGACCGCTTCAAGAGGGGGTTAGATAAAAATATGGAGCAGAGGTCCATCAGTGGCTATTAGCCACAGTGTGTATATATATATGTGTGTGTGTGTGTATACATATATATAATTTTTTTTTGCCACTGTATGACACAGAGTGTTGGATTGGATGGGCCATTGGCCTGATCCAACATGGCTTCTCTTATGTTCTTATATTAGCTTCTTTGATGTTGTATAATTTCAATGGCGACAGTATTTCTTCAATTTCCCTACAGTACAGGCTCAGCGTCAGTTAAAAGCCAACCAGAAGAGAGTGGTCTTGTAGGACCTCAAAACTGGGCAAGGTCTCGCAAGGCCCTCACTTCCTTTGGCAGTTGGTTCTATCATTGTTCCATCAAAGTAGCCTACGTGCAGCTGCCCTTCATCACTGGCCCACCCTCTCCCTTCTCCCATCCCTGCAAAGAAAAAAACACTCTTTCCAGAAACTACCCAAGGTTTGTTTGGGGTCCTACCATGATTTTTTCATTATCTACATTTGAGAATGATGTATGGATGAGGATATATGCTTGTGCTGCTGTTTTTAATCAGCATTTAATTTCGGTTTGGGGATGGGGGGAGGGGTGGGTCATTTCTCTGCCAATCATTCATCATACTGATTAATGGATTGTGGCTCTCTAGTTTTAATTTTGTGCTCTGGTTTTAATTTTGGGAAGATCATTTCACCCCAACTTCCCAGCACAGACTGCGAGAGGATGCAGGCACATGCAGTTGCATCATTTCCATGCTTGGGAAACTGAACAGCAGCAAGTTGACCTTCAGGAAAATCAACTGTTGAACTGTCCAAGGGCACAGGTGAGACTAATGTGGGCAGACAATCTTGTCAATATGCAAAAAAAGTGCTCTCATGCTCATTGGTGGACACGATAGGAGCCCCTGGGTCACGGCAGAGAGGTTCAGCCAGATCCCCCCCCTTCCTGGCCCTGGCTCAGTGGACACATGTCCTGTGACTCATAGTGCTCCAAAATGTACTCCTTCACCATCACAGCCCCCATGTCTGCTCTCAGGGGCCTACCACTCCCAGAGGGGCCAATAAGCCACCCAATGAGTGCTATCTCAGCACCTGTTGTGGTGGGAGCCTTGTGGGGCATGCTGCAGGGGATGTTGGGGATGAGCAGAAGCATTGGTTACAGAGGAGCTGCTTTCACCCTCTCCTGCTCAGCTCCCAGCAACATGCCCCACTTGACCTGCCAGGAGAACATGTCTCTCCAGTGATTGAGCTCATTGGCCCATTAAGCTGGTCTTGCACTTAATGCGTGGATCACACATGGTCACAAACATGTATGCCTTGTCCTGTGTGAAAGGCTGAAAGTGAGACTCAAGTTCAGCCTACAACTTAGTCACTAGGATGTGCACCACAGGAAGTAAGTCTGAACAACCTGCAGGTGTCAACAGAAATGAGGCCAGGTCCTCATGGGCCATGTGGACAGCGCCGGCTCTTCCACTAGGCAAACTAGGCAGTTGCCTAGGGCGTGGGAAGGTGGAGGCGCCAAATTTGGCACCCTCCTCCTAGTGTCCAA
Organism: Heteronotia binoei; assembly: GCF_032191835.1. Classification (NCBI taxonomy): domain Eukaryota; kingdom Metazoa; phylum Chordata; class Lepidosauria; order Squamata; family Gekkonidae; genus Heteronotia; species Heteronotia binoei. Next base: position 163,585,302 of record NC_083243.1, on the reverse strand, counting down.
GTCAACTGCCTACTTTGCCTCCTCCCACTGCTGCTGCTGCCGCCACCATCCTTCCACCACAATTCCCCTCCCTCCCCTGCCGCTGCCACTGCCACCACCTCTTGCCCCTTCCCCCCCATCAAGAAAGACCCACAGCTGTTATCGTTATTGAATACCCAGCTGCTAATTTGTCATAAGCAACATCCAGGCCCGGAGTGTTTACCATGCCCTAAAGGCCTGCTAAAGGAAAGAGAAAAACTAAAATAAAATAACTAGAAAATCTTTAAAAGAATATCACGTAGGTTCTTTTGGTCAGTGTGTTATCAGGTCCCAGGTCTACTAAATTTTATTTATTTATTTTATTTGTATCCCGCCCTCTCTGCCGAAGCAGGCTCAAGGCGACTCACAGCATAAAAACACCACAATAGTTAAAACAATACATATTATAAATCATACATTTTATAAAATTGTTCATTCAATGATTAAAACAATCAACATTTAGTTTGGTGCTAAAATCTAGATGTTATATATTATTCAATTTCAGTGGCGACGGTATTTCTTCTGTGATGTAGGCTCATGTTAATTAAAAGCCAGCTGGAAGAGAATGGTTTTGCGGGCCTTGCAGAACTGGACAAGGTTCCACAAGGCCTGCACTTCCTCTGGCAGTTGATTCCAAATAAAAGGCAAAACTAATAATAATAATAATAATATAGAAACTTTATTTACAAGATAAGAGGGAAAGGGAAACACAAAATGGGATGATAAATACCAAATAAAACAAACATACTGTGTGCAGAGGAACACCAAATAAAATCCTGAGGCAATTTGCCTGCTTCCCTACACTGGACTGTGTAGTAAATTAGCTAATCACCTAAACTATACTCACTAACGCTTATGCTGTCAGGCCCACAACATCAGAGAGACGTCTTCAAAGTTCCATCCTCCTTCGACCTTGTTGTGCTGGTACCTTCTTCTTGATGTCTTGAAGAAGTAGAAATTCCTTTGTTGGTGAGCACCTAGCCTGATTTTAACTTAGAAGCTGTCATCTAGCCTTGGCCTTAAATGTTAACCTGTCAAGGCTAGATCTGAACAATCTATGTCACTGTGGGCTGGCTTCACAGGTGTGACAAATTAGTTTCCACTTAATTGGTTAAGTGCCTATTACCTTGACACAATGCTAGTGCAAATCCTGAAAAACTTACAAATACATACAAACATTGAATACACAAACACTTAGGTGTCTCTCAGTTTCTTGACACCCCCATAGCTTGCCCCCCCCTCCTGTAGCTCACCCACCGTCCTCTTCCTCTGGTTGCCTGGCCCTTCTCCTTTTCAGTAGCTCACCTGCCCCTCCCCCCCTTGCCCACCATCTTCCTCCACCCGGCCCTTCCCCTCCTCCTTAGCTCGCCCACCCCGCCTCCTCCCCATGAGCTTCCCAGAGGCACCCCACCCGTGCTTACAGGAGCGATGCAATTCTCCTGCTTCCGTGCTTGGCGGGCATTCTCTTAATAGTGAGCAGCAGGAAGGGGCTTCAAAGCCCCTTCCTGCTGCTCGCTATTAAGAGAACGCCTGCCAAAGCACAGCAGCAGGAGGATCACTCCTGTAAGCACGGGGGGGAGCCCAGCATGGAGGGGGAAGCAGGCAGCTACGTGATCTTCCTGCTTCTGCGCTTTGGCAGGTGTTCTCTTAATAGCCCCTTCCTGCTGCTTGCTATTAAGAGAACACCTGCCAAAGTGCAGAAGCAGGAAGATCATGTAGCTGCCTGCTGCCCCCTCCATGCTGGGCTCCCCCCCTCCGTGCTTACAGGAGTGATCCTCCTGCTGCTGTGCTTTGGCAGGCGTTCTCTTAATAGCGAGCAGCAGACTTTTCCCTGCAGCCACTGTGGCTGGATCTGCCTGTCCTGCATTGGTCTTGTCAGCCACCAGTGAGCCTGCAGCAGACGTGGACTACTGCACCCTTCTTAAATCTTCGTTCTCGAAGTCAAGCCGAGAGAGAGAGATTTATGTTATATTTATATTCCACCCATTCTGTATAGACTCAAGGCAGGTAACAGCATAAAATAGACAGTAAACGAAAACAATTTTAAAACAATAAAAGAATCAGATAACTGGCAATGGTGCTACTTCAGGCGGATCATGTAATATTTTCTTTCTCACGCGCACAGATCCTAGGCAGTTAGTAATAAAAGCGTGATGGATCCAGATGTGGTGGCAGCCCTCTTCCATTAGATGTTATATGCCATCTGAAACAGTTCAGTCTTGCAGGCCCCGTGGAATTGCGACAAATCCTGCAGGACCCTGATAGCTTCTCAGAGGGTGTTCCAAAGTATTGGGGCCACAACCGAGAAGGCTCTTGCTTTGGTGGAGTTGAGCCTAGCCTCCTTTAGCCCAAGGATAGTCAAAAAAATTGAGAGCTTGATCACAGTGCTCTTTGGGGAACATGTGGGGCAAGGCGGTCCTGCAGATAAGTAGGTCCTAGGCCACACAGGGCTTTGAAGATTAATACCAGGACCTTGAAACGGATTCGGTATGCAACAGGCAGCCAGTGCAGTGCTCTCAGCATAGGCTGAATGTGCTCCTGACGGGGAAGTTCCATTAGTAGCCTGGCTGCAGCATTTTGCACCAACTGCAGCTTCCGAATCTGAGTCAAGGGCAGCCCCATGTAGAGAGCATTACAGTAATCAATTCTTGAGGTGATCGAGGCATGGATCACCATTGATAAGTTGCTGCGCTCAAGTTAAGGGACCAACCCAGCAAGACGGCTCCTCCCCCAGCAAAAAAAAAGCCAAAATCAACTTCCAGTTTTGGCACAACTTGATTGGCGGGGGGGAGGAAATCACAGAACTTGGTCTTGTGAACCCCCCACCAAATTGAGTGGATCAAGGGGGTCCAGACACCCAAACTCCTAAGGAGACCCCAGCATGGGACATGACAAAATCTAGGAATTTCAGTCCCTGCAGTCGCCATTTTGAAGGGCTCTGAGTCATAATTACCAGGCACTAAAATAAAATGGATTTTAAGCATTTTTCTATTACAATCATGGAAGAAGCAACTTGCAAGTAAGTGTATTTTGGGACATTACCCACCAACTTAATCTTTATTAGAATACCAAATTTGACTGTTCAGAAAGAAGGGGGAGGGGGATGCAGGATCCCCCCCAGAAGATCGGCTTTCAAACTTAAGAAGAATCAACTTTTAATAATTGTTATTATTTCAAACGGAAGAAATTGGATTGATTGAGTGATTTGGTTCAGAATTGAACAAGCAAGAATTGAACTTTCAATTTAATAAAAGGCTGAATGTGATTGTACAAGTGAACTTATTTTGGAATTTATTAGGACTGAAGTAAATTTGGAAGGATTTGCCAATTGGAACTTTGAATGGATTCTTTGGTCTTAACTGATTTTGCTATTGCACTGAGTTATTTCATGGAGAAAATGGCTTGTCAAGCAGATGCTGAAATTATTCAAAAAGATTTTATTGCTGTTATGCTCCCCATACAACAGGAAATTGGTCTCTTAGCAGATCTTTTAACAGATCGGATACAAAAGCTTCTCGACAAACATAATAAATCAGAAAATACACAGCATCAAATAGTTCAAGGAGTATAAGATCTGTCTTATGAATCAAGAAAGGTGGAAATACAAATGGCTGAAAATCAGCTGTCTAAACCTAAAATGGAAGAGGAAAATATGTCTCTACAGAGGGAAGAGGAGCCGTAAGCCATCAAGATTAAGGAGTGGGAGAATGAGCTCGACTTGGTTCCCATGCTTTCTGTGGAGCTAGTGAGAAATAGAAGGGAGAAGTTTGCCAATTGAATGAAAATCTGCAGGATTATTGCAAGAATGAAGAGGATCAAAACCTGGAAGGCCTTCAAAAAGAAGAGACAATAAGACTGTACCATTCAACAGGTATAAGTTTTTTTGGATTAGTATTTCTCAAACTAAATTGGAACTTTGATTCTTAAGGGTCTTATGATTTTTAAAATTATCAAAGATTTCAGGATTTCACGGCTGGTAACATCATTAGGGTTTGTAGAATCTTTCGGGATCAAGTGCCATGTTCTACTGGAGAAAGTTTTCCTTCCAGACGTTTCGTTCTCAGCTGCGGAGAACATCCTCAGTGGCGTTGCAGCCGGAGCAGGTGCTCAGACCTTCTTGGCTGCTGTGCATTGAGTGGGGCCAGGGCTGCTTGAGAGCTGCTATTTGTAAGCTGGAGGGGGTGTGATGAAAGGGCAATTGGTTTGTGGATGTGCCCATTGTTTGGTGGGGCTTCCTGGAAGGGTAGTGATAAGGAAACTGGCTGTTGAATGTGACCATTGTTCCGTGTTAATTGCTGGGAGGGTTGGAAGGGGTTTGAAGATAAGGAAGATGGTTGTTGACTGTGCTGATTGTTCTGTGGAATTTGCTGGTTGTTCTGAGAATTTCTGCAATTTATAGTCTGTAGGGTGTTTTGCAGAGCTGGGTACCAAGATTGGTGGATGAAAATGCCTTCTTCCTTTCTGTTAAAATTGTGCTGGTGTTTGTAAATCTCAATAGCTTCTCTGTTCAGGCGGGTATGATAATGTGAGACTGTAGAAAGGACTTCAGTTCTTTCAAAGTGGATGACGTGGTCTCCTTGGGTACAGCCTTCCTGCCCTACATAAAATCTGTCACCGACCGCATTGGCAAAATTCTCAAACGCCATAATGTTGACACAGTTTTCAAGCCCACACAACAGATCCGCCACATACTGCGCTCGGCCAAAGATATGAGAGATCCACTTTCAACCCCTTGAGTCTACAAAATACCCAGCTCCTGTGGTGCAGTCTACATTGGCACTACCCAACGCAGTATCAACACCCGTCTCACCGAACACAAGAGACACTGTCGCTTGTTTCAGCCAGAAAAATCAGCTGTAGCTGAACATGCACTTCAAGAAGGAGACCATGTCATCCACTTTGAAAGAACTGAAGTCCTTTCTACGGTCCCCAAAACTTACCTGATGATGTCTTCAGATGTCACTGTCTAGGAGTTCAGCCCATCACAGTCTCACACGGCCAGGCAGGGCAAGGCACAAAGCAGCAGCAGCAGCTAAAGCCAGGGGTCAGCAGCTACACAGTCTCTCAGCCAAACAGCCAGCAAGCAGTGGAGTGTAGTCAAGCATCAGATTTCTTAAATGCTCTCTGCCCACACACAGAGCAGTTTCAAAAAAAGAACACTGCCCTGTGATTGGACAGAGAGCATTGAAACATGCAATTCTATTGGCAGAATTGCAAGTTTCCCCCCCCCCCCCTCTCCCAACAAACAAGGCAGGTGGTCCTTAGCTGGCTGGCATAGCCCAGCAGCAACACCTACCTTGCAAAAGTGCACAAAAACACCAGCCTTGGAAAAGTGGAGAGGGTACCCTTCTCCACCTCCACCTTCCACCCTGACCCCAGGTATGCTTAGAAAGAGGAGGGGAAAACGCAGAAATGGCAGGAAAGGAGGTAAGTTCAGTCCCTTTAACCTACCCCCCCTTTCCTGCCGTTATTCAGGAACGCTGAATACTGCTGAATACTTACTTGGCGGTATTCAGGTGGATGTATTCGGCTGCTGGATAACATTGGAGAATCTGATTTGGCTGTATTTGTTACTGAATACAGCCAAGTCATCTGGTATTCTGGGCTGTATTCAGTTTGGCTGAACCGAATGCACACCCCAATGGCATACAGAGTACTCTCTCCAGTTTGTCAGAACAGCCCTGCGGAGTAGGCATAGTACCCATATGGATATGATGCCACAAATAAAATACATGACCAACAGCTACCTTCTAAACATGCCTTGCCTCTCTCTATCTTTCCCTTCCCTCCCCACTCCCACCCCTTGGCCAAGGCAGGGGCACTTGCCCAGAGCCTCTTTCTAGAGCCTGTTGTATTTATTTTCACAATGGGCTTTATTCCTAGTAATACATATTATAATAAAAGTAATCATAAACTAACTAGAAATTTAATATATACAACTTTACGTTTATCTGTCCCCTTGTCTTCAGCTTTCTCTCCTTGCCTCCTAGTGGCAGCATCAACCTGTGAAAATGGACTGAGTTGCGCAGTGCCAGTCACTGGGCCAGGCCCTGTTGCCTGGTGCTAGCTGGGCCCAACTGCATGGTGGGGAACCTGCAAGGACTTGTGGAAGACGCCTCACTTTTTCATGAATCCCCCCTCCCTATGCTATTTCCTCTTTCCCTCCTCCTAGCAGCTCCCCATACTAACTCCCCTTTTTCTGCTTCCTTCTCTCCAGCTTACCTTTTCCTGCTCACCATCTTCAGCTATATTTATTTACTTAATTTATACCTTGCCTTTCTCCACAATGCAAACCCAAAGCATCTTCCATTGTTCTCCTCTTCTCTATTTTATCTTTACAACAACTCTCTGAGGTAGGTAAAGCTGAGAGTATATGACCAGCCTAAAGTCACCCAGGGAGCTCCACAGCAGAGTGGGCATTAAAAACTGGGTATCCCAAATCTTAATCTGAAACTACACCACACTAGCTATTGTGCAGTGGCTGCTGTCGAATCCTAGCAAGCAGCTGGGCTTGGGTGAATGATGCTAGTTGCACGGTAGCCAGTTACCTGTTGGCTACTGCCAGGTCTGGCCCCAGTGGGCTTTTTTTTAGCAGGAATGCACAGGCACACAGTTCTGACTGCCTTGGTGTCAGGCAATGTGGCCTAATCTGCAAAAGTTCCTGCTGGTTTTTTTCTACGAAAAAAACCCAACCCTGTGCAAAAAAATGGTAACATCAGGGGTGTGGCCTAATATGCAAATGACTTCCCACTGAGCTTTTTCTCCAAAAAAGCCCTGGATTTAAGTATCCTCAGATAGGGCCATGTTGATATGTACATATGTTGATATTTATTGTACTGTTATGTCTGTTGTGTGTATCTTATTTTAAAGGGGCTCCTGCTTGGTGGGAGAAAGCTGGATAGAAGCATTTTAAAACAATGAAAAAAGGCAAATAAATTATTGTTTTTGTTCTGCAGTTTTGCTGTCAGTAAAATGGACGTATATGCCTACAAACTGCTGTCTCTTAAAGGCAAAAAGTTTCTTCATGGATGTTACAATCTTGATCTTAAGAGAGACCACTGTAATGCAAATAATAGTATTATCAGGATGACAAAGGGATGCAAATTAGTCTTGAAAAGCTAAAAGCTGTCATTAGATCACATTTCAAAATAACACTTTTCATAAATTATAATGCAGATTTTGCTATCCCGTATTATCCACTTCAGAGACAAATATGACTCATTGTTAAATTACTACAATTGATACTGATGGCAGAGCAACCCTAACTCTGTGAGCCATTTTTGCCAGAATAATTACATTAGTAATAGCTGATTGCACATGTTCCTATGAAATTAAGGTAATTGCTGTAGCTATAAACACATCCATCTAGGTTACACTGAAATCTGGAAACTAATCAGAAACCATGCAGGTTTTTTTTTTTAATATTTTCAGGTTTTTAAGAGTTAAAAAGGTACAAAATAGTGAAAAGAAAACATAGAGCATGGAATCATAGATGCAAAGTTACAAGAACATTTGAAGATGATGCATCAGGATTTCCAGGTAAATTGAGCCTTATAAACAAATATAGGAATACAAACGATTGATTCAGTAGGTAGCATTGTTTCAACAGTAAGATTTAAAAAGAGATTGCTATACAATTACAATATAGATGTGAAACTTTTAACATTTTGCATACATTTATCAAAAGCATTGTTGGTTTGTATGTACTCAAGGAAAGGTCACCATATAGCATGAAAGGAAGAAATATACAAAGGACTGTTAGAACATTGCAGATGGTCAGATATTCTTTCCATGATGTACTACTTTGATATTGGAGTACCATTTTTCTTCCAAAATAGAGCTAAGGCTGCTCATGCTGCTGACAATAATATAAATATAAGATCCTTCCTAATTGAGTGGATCAATCTATCTGGGCACAAACCTAGTAAGATGATTTTAGGTTGCATAGGACACAGCCTGTTATTTTGTGTCTGTGGTGAAGAATGTGTTCCCAAAACATTTTAATTTTGTGGCATTCCCATCAACAGTGGAGGTATGTTTCAGGCAAACCACAGAGCTTCCAGCAAAGTGAGGAAGCAATGTGATAGATATGATGGAGCTGAGACGGTGTCATGTACTATCTTGTCATGATCTTGAAGGACAGAAATTTAATATTGATTGCTTTTGATTTAAAAAACCTGGATTGACAAATTTGTTCCCAATGAGTATGTGTCAAGATGATATTGCAGTCATTTTGCCACTTGTTTTGGTATAATAGGGTGGAATTGTCATTAAAAGATAATAAAATAGAGTAAATTTTGCAAATTAGACCCTTACAACATGTTTTGTGCTTCAGTAGGAGTTTGAAGGGAGTAAGCTCTCTGTCAGTTTCAAGTTTAGGGCTCATGGTCTCTAGGAGATGCTTGAGTAGATACTCAAACCACAGAAGGGGTATTTCTGAATTTTTTTTTATCTGTATTTTTTCTAGTACAGTAGCTCTATGAGAGACATCACTCAGCTTTCTTTTATGAAGAGATCCCCACTTCTTATATGCCATAGAGTCTCTACCTGGACTGAATCAAGTTTGCCCAAGAAGGATGTGATAGGTGAGACACTAAGGGCCAAGATCTTTTTTCTTTTGATCCAGATTTCAAATGTAGTGAGTGGAAATTTGTTATGTTTAATTTGCTTCAATCTATCACGAGGAGAATTCCATAGCAGATCATATAGATAAAATGAGTCCAAATAAGATGTTTCAAGAAATATTTTTATTTATTAATTTATGATTTATATCCCGCCCTTCCCACAAGTGGCTCAGGGCGGCTCCCAGCAATTCGTCATACATAAAATTAAACAAGTATTTAAATATATAAACAATTAAAACATTTAAAACAGTTAAAAACAGAAATACCCAGTCTAATATTTTAGCCGAATATAGTAAAGCAAAATAGTTAGCCAGTTGGGCTGATTAATAGTGTGTAAGGCCAGGGATACTCAGACCACATTTTGAGGGCCGTGGTGTCATTCTCCGAGAAACGTTGGGTCGTTTATTTTCCCATACGAAATTGTTTAATATTTTCAGCCAGAGGCAGAGATCTTTGTACAGTGATCACTATAGGAAGCATACAAAATAAAAATATAAAAAGTGGTAGAACTATAGCTTTGGTAGTGTTGATCTTTTCAAACCATGTCAGTTTTGATTGCTGTAGATTTTTTTCAAAGAAAGTAATTTTTTTTAGCTAGCCTGTTGTGGTAAGTGAATTTAAGACTGTGGAGATTCAAGGGAATATTTACACCTAGATAAGTCCAAGATTTTTCTATCTGTTTAAATGGAAAGTTTGATTTTATGTAATTAGTGGAATGTGTAGACAGTCTAATAGGATATATCTCAGATTTAGAAGCATAAATTCATAAACATGATGTGGAGCTAAAATTTTGCAGAACAGATTGAAGATTTTTGAGTGAAGCAAGAGGGTTAGTGAGGTACAGAGCCATATTGTCAGCAAATAGACTAATTTTGAAGGTGCAGCCATGAATATTGACTCCTTCAATGTCTGCTCTTTGTCCAATGATTTCTGCAAGTGGCTCTATGGAGAGGGCAAAGAGCAAAGGGTTGGCAAGGGGCACCCCTGTCATGCACCTCTTGTCAGTTTGAACAGTGAAGACGTTAAGCCATTTACATGAATCTGAGCTGCTGGATCTGTATAGAGTAGTTTAATGGTATGTAAAAAAAAAGGGGGACCAAAGCCTAAGTGTGATAAGAGATGATGTAGATATTTAACTTCTAACCTATCAAAAGCCTTTTTGCTGTCTAAGGCAAGGCTTTTTTTTGTAGCAGGAACTCCTTTGCATATTAGGCTACACTCCCCTGATGTAGCCGATCCTCCCACAGTTTACAGGGCTCTTCTTACAGGGACTACTGTAAGCTCTTGGAGGATTGGCTACATCTGGGGGAGTGTAGCCTAATATGCAAAGGAGTTCCTGCTACAATAAAAGCCCGAGTCTAAAGCCAGTATTAGGGCTTCTGTGTTAGTAGTTTGAGAATGCTAATAACATTCAGAGTCTTCCTGACATTATCTATTATATTGCAAGATGGCATAAAGCCAGTCTGGTCAATATGGATGTATTGAGTATTGTACATGTTTAGATGGTTTGCTAAAGCAGCAATGAAAATTTTGGCATCCTGATTAATTAATGAGATTGGCCTATAAGATTCAGGGAAGGTTGTGTCTTTGTGTTTCATGGAAAGCACAATCACATTGGCTTTATACCATGTTGGAGGGATAGTGCCTTGAAAGATTGTGTGGTTGCAGGTGGCAGCTGAGAGATCAGCTAAAAGATGCAGAATTTTTTGTAAACTTCATAGGGAATACATCCTCACCAGTTGAGTTGCCATTTTTTAGATTTTTTTACAGTTTTAATAATGTCCTGTTTTTGTAATTGGTTGCTCCATAAGATCTCCATGCTCAGGTTTTAATTTCTTGAGAGTAGTAACAGAATTTAGAAATGTTTTGATTGAGAAATAAAAAAGATTCCTTTAGGAATTGGAAGGAGGGCCTTATAACCAAGGGGGTTATATCTAGGGGACTCCCAAGCCTGAACCCAATCTAGGGGTCTCCCAATCCTGAACCCAATGTCAGGCCAAAACCAGAACCTGGAAAATGTCTTGCTAACAGCACCAGTGCTTGCCTCAACTACCTGAGCCTTGGAAGCAGCAGTCTATGACCTCTGAACCGCCATGTCAGCCCAAGAGAAAACAATTCTTCAAAATGTCCTGCCCAGAACACCAAGTAGTCACTTTCACCTCTCGGTTTGCCATGCAGGAGCTGCTCTGACCACTTTCACCCCACCAACAGGAACCAAGCTGTGTCTCTACCTCACCACTTAGGAAGCAGTAACATCAGATGTCTGGGTCCTCATCATCATCAGGGTGGGGTACACCAAAGAGTTCACTTCTCTACAACCCACTCCTCAGTTTGTGATGACTCCTCCATCCTCGTGGATAAAGTTGCCATGCTTCTTGCCAATGGAGTGATGGAGCATGTCCCCAGCTCTCTTGACTGGCAAGGTACTTTGTGGTCCCCAAAAGAGATGGGGAGAAATCTCCCATCATGGACCTAAGTGGACTTATCAAGTCTATCTGGAAAATGAAGTTCCACATGGTTTTCAAGTGGTCATCTGTGCAGTCACACATGCCCACCCGGCCTTCCCATCTGCTGACATCACTTGGTCACTTACCTTTGGTTGATTAGACTTACCACTGGCAGTTAGAAGGAAATGAGCAGGTGGAGGCTTTCTCCAGGCTGGGGATTCACTTTGAAAGATTCTGATCAAAGTCCAGCATGGTCATAGTACCCATGTGTGTGACCTTATATTAGGAGTTCCATTGGAAGAACAGGATTAATCTTTAAGCAATCAGAAAGTGAAAAGCTTATACAAATATTCCTTCCAAATAGATCAGGAAAGTGAATGATTTCCTCAATATCATGGCCACTTCCACATGAATTATTCACCCAAATTCACTGCTGTTAGGTAGCATTTTCTTCCCTGATTTCCCAAAAGATCATGGTATATTCATGCACCTTCTGGGGATTCCCCAACTATTCTCTGATCTTTCTCAAACTGCTTTGCTGTAAAGTTTAGTGAAAGATCAAAATAAAGCCTTCATAGTTGCCATGGGGATGAGATGGCAGCCATTTTCACATGGCAATCATTTCCTCCTCCACCACCACAAGGCTTTTTCAGTGTTGTTTTAAATTGACAATTAATTATTGTTAAAGTGATATAACATTACAAAGATATGGGTAAAAGATTCTCTGAATTCCCAGCTTTCATTTTAAAAAGTAAGTCTGTAGCACCTTTCATTGCAGAGATATAAGGGGAAAGGTGTAGCTCAGCAACAAAAATGCTAGAGACTTTTTAAAAAAATGAAAGCTGGGAATTCAGAGAATCTATTACCCATAATTGTATCTTTTAATTAAGATCCAAGATATAAATATATTTAAAACATACAAATACAAGATCAACATATATATCAACAGATACAAACTTTAGTAGAATTGCTTTGTTCTTCAAACATTTAAAAACTTTGTTAGGTGTAGGGTGTAGGTTGCTCCCTGCCTTTTGCTGCTATGACATTATGTCAACATAACAATATTTAGTTGTTAAATTAATCATTAAATTAAATTGTTTAATTCTTAAATTCAGTACTTTAAAAATACTGAAAGGCCCTGGTGGCCTGGAATATGGGTGAATGCCTGCTGCCCAGAGACTGGGCAGAGAAACTATGAGGAAACCTGCACTGTATCAGCAGCTGCAGCAGAAAAAGGGAAACCACACAAGCCTGTCCCTGTTTGGAAACCACCCATGTGAATTTTGCATTCACTGCTTTCGTGTTATAGTGTCATCCATGTATAATAACACCAGAACTGTCCTATTGGCAAGTCTAGGAGGATGGAGTTCCGGGGTATTAAGCCAGGTAGGCCAATGCCAATATGTCACCCAGCAAACCCTGAAACTATTCAGCTGCTGCTCTCTGTTACCTTACTCAGGAATGAAAATTTGAAACTGGGCATTAATTAGCAGGTTCTAAAGGATCTATGTTTTTTAAGAGCGGTGCAACCACAGCCTCCTTAATGGACAAGTTGACAATATCCACAAGGGGCATGGGTCAAGAGGGCGTATGATTGGTCTGACAGCACTTGAGATTCTGCCAATATCAGCAGAGGAGACCAGGTTGAAGGTATCAGAGACTGAATCCAAAGGTGGCCAAGGGGCCTTCAGATTGCTAACTATAAATAATAATATCTGCACTCCATAGATAAAACTGGGATGTCAAAGATATAGCCTGATTGCCATTATTTTTGTTTTGGTTTTCTCTCTGACAAACTTGATGATCATGAAAGACTTCAGCCTTAGTCTTTGCCATCAGAATACTGCTTAAGGAAATAGCACAGCTGTTTACAGAATCTAGCTGAAACTCAATTGCCAACAGGATTTGCATTTGAGCAGCTGTTGTTCAAGTGGAATTAAGTCAAGAACAGAAATGCCATCTAGCAGATTATCATCCAGTTACTAGAACAATGCCTAGTAATTGTTTAATATGGCAAATTAATGTGTCTAATGGTTAATCAGGATTGTGGGAAACAAATAGCTAAATCCCCAAGGTAATTTGATCCAGTCATTGAAACACCCATCCAAATTGACTTCGCTAGGAATTTGACTCATTAACTGAGGAGGTCCAGGCAATAGGCCAACAAATCTTTGAAACCACCTATCCTGACATACCCCCCAAAGAGCATTGCACTCCTCAGGCAACAATATACTGATGGTTCCAGGGCCAAAGACCATTTGCCTGACTTCAACACTTGCCAGAGCCTTTTCAGCGATAGCTCCTGTTCTTGGGAATGCACTTCTGAGCAAGATCCGGCCCCTATGGAACCGACCTCAATTCCACAGGACTTGTAAAATGGAACTGTATCACCAGGCATAGGGATGGACCAGGGAGGTTTATTACATACTGCTCTCTATTTCTTTCTCTCCCCTCTCTCCCCTGGAACAGCGAAACAGTTTCCATGCCATCTGGTTAACTGATTAACTGTCTGTATGGATAGTTTTTAACTGTTTAAAATTGCTTATTTATGTTGTAAACCCACTCTGAGCCCCACATTTGTGGGAAAGAGCGGAATAGAAATTGAACAAACAGACAAACAGGATGATTTGCTAATTCCAACTATATCTCATTCCGCAAAATGTCCTAATGCCATAACTGTATAATAAGTAGAACAAAGCAGTAGATAGGTTGTACCTTTAAGACCAACTAAGTTTTATTCAGAATGTAAGCTTTTGTATGCTTTAAGCAGACTTCATCAGACAAAATTGGAATGGCAAGCAGCAATTCTTAATGTAAGTGGGCAGTGAGTTGGTATGTAGAATCATGGGAATGTTTTTAGCAGATTAAAAGAATCACAAATTGGGATCTGTGTTTGTTAGTTAGTGTTAGAACAAAGCAGGGCTGAAACAATATTGGAGGGTGATAAAAAGCAGACTGCTGCCGTAGGTGTGAAATGCCATAAATCTAGGTAACATTTTGGCTTGGTTAGTTTGAATAGAAAGCATGGTTTCTCAAGAGGTTATAACATTCATTATAGTTTGCCATTAGAAAAAAAGGAATACATTAAAATACCATGGAGGATGGGTTAGTATATGCAATAAGACAAACAGCCAATACCCCCCATTTGAGTATGTCAATACAAAAAAAACCCCAAAAAACAAAAGAACCCCAATATTCTGATACACTGTTCTAAATAATAAATAAATAATAATATTATAGTCTTAAATCTCTGTGCAACCATAACTCTTTCCCCACACTGTACAGTAGTCTTAAATTTCTAGGCAACCATGTAATCTTTCTGGGTCCAGAATGAGGAATGTGTTTAAAACCACTGTAATATGAATAACAAGTAAAAAAATCTGTACAGCAGTCTCTAAAGCTTGTCAAAGAACTAACTATGGTCAAGTGATATTAGGACAAATCCTCACATTACCGCTATCCTAACACTGTTAAACTAATAAAGACAGCGATAAGGGCAAATCCACAAATTACCACTACCCTGGCACTGTTAAATGTAAGGGAATGCCTCTTAATTTTTAATTGTCACTGGTACCAGAAAAAAATTAATTTTGTCCCCACTCTAAGCTGTATGGTGATATAATTAAGCAGTCTTCTTTTGTTAATTTAAAATTTATTCATAATATTTCCTTAAATCATGTGCTGTGTGTGTCTTTGGTTTTAGTAAAGCATTTATAACATCTCAATTGGTACAATTTCTGAGGCAATATCTAGGAGAAGTTCTTTGGATTAGCACTCGAAGAATCTGGGGGAGGAGGAATTTCCCAGTCGCTTGGGGAAATTTTACCAGCCAACAGGAAAAAAACATTCCAGATTGGCCTTTTTACTGATTCACTAATATAACATGTGTGGGGTGTTTTGCATGGGTGTACTTTCAGTCATCTGAGTTTCTGTAGTCAGAAGTGGTATAGCTTAGAACTATATTTGTCTTCTTATCTTCTATAGTTTGTAAGTTTGACTTCTATTGTCTTCTATAGTTTGTAAGAACTAGCCCAAAGACTGTTTAATTGGTCTATATTCCTGATAAGACCATATTGTGAATAATTGGCATTTAATGTCTTTCAAATTGATTGGGTTCTGTTTCCGAAAATAGATGATCAAACTCTTCTTGACATTAACAGATCAGAATTGCATTGTACGAAATTCTAAAATAATACCTTTCTAGGAAGGATTTCTGCTCAGTTATTTTTGGTTGTGTTGTATTTTAAATAAGATTAAAGATCATGTACAGTGCAAAATAGATACAATTGGTTGTCTGCAGTCATCTGGCCATGTAACCGGTATTTAAATAAGAAATGGCAGAAACTGCATAAACAAAGTAAAATGTTTTATGTGAGTGAGAACAATAAAAGAAGTAGCTTTCATAAAGCACCATACAGTATGTTGCTGTTTCAAGGAGTTCTGGAATTTTAGATGTATCATTATCTTTATCTAACATGAGTCTGGGTAGTTTGTTTCAGCGGGTCACCCACAGACAAGGTGGAAATTTCTAAATACTTGGAATACTCCCCAAAGATGCAAAAAAAAAGAGATGACTTTGTCAATTAGCTAATGAACCTCTTCCCAGGAGGAACTGAATGCTGAGAGCAGCTGAAAGGCAGTAAAAGGGTGCGGGGGGGGGGGGGGGAGAGATAGCTATGTTTTGCAAGCCTTTGAGAATGCATAGTTTCCTGGAGGATGAAAACTGGAGACATTTCCAAGTAGCTCCCCCTACATTTTCTTGTGGGCCCCAACTCTTACACTGCAACTTTTTTGCCAGTAGAACATTGTGTTTTCTGTTATTTATTGTTATCTATTACAATCACGGCCATCAAAGATTTCACATTATTAACTTCAGTACATCCAAAATTTCAAATATAATATCACTAAAATTAAATAACTATACTTAGTAAAACAGACTAAATGGAAATAATCAATATTTAATAAAGCTTTTTGTATGAGCATATTTAGTAATGATACTAATGGAAAACATTAACATTCTTTACAGCATTTTGAAAATGTGAAGGAAAAGAAAAACAAACATTATTCCAAATAGCCAAAGTCCATATTTTGAGTTGTTGATGTTTTTCTGATATTCAAGAATGTACTGGTGTTGAACCTTTGTAACCTGTATGGATAAAAGGAATGCACATTTTAAATGTTTATCAATATGAATCTATTTTCTTAGACTGTATAAATGACAAACTCCCAAAATTACAATTCTCAACTTTGGGATTGAATATATAAAAAAGACTTATCAGGAGAAGATAAAACCTTAAATTGTCGGAGCTTTTACAAAAGGCGTCTTGCAGCAGCTGACTGGAAACCAGAACCCCAGGGATTGGATATATTTTTCAGATGCATTGCTAGATTGTTCTCTAATCCTAAAATCTAAAGTAGCCCCCTGGTTCAGACTATTCAGATCTGATCATCTGAGAAAAAAAAAATTCATTTCAATCTTCCCACTTCCTTATACCAGAAAAAAAATAACTTTGTGCCCACTCTTTTGGATTTAGATATATAAACTATAGTTTGAAGAAACTCTGTTTATTTGAAATCTGACATTCAATCAGGACAGCAATAGTTAAGTGAGTCGTAATTTGTTTTATTTATTTGTTTATTTATTATTCAAATTTATATTCCACCCTCCTTGCGAACGGGCTCAGGGAGGATCACAACATAAAATAAACACATAAACACAATCAATATAAATAACAGTTCAATCCAATAAAAACAATAACATCTGCTGGAAGTCCAACTCTGCTAAAAATGAAAGGTCAAATAGATTTCTGACTTGTCTTGCTGACAACTTCCTTTTCCAGAAAGTGAAGAAGGAAACAAGGGGATCTGCTCTCTTGGACTTGATTCTCACCAACAAGGAAGAATTTCTTGAAGAAGTGGAAATAATGGGCACCCAGGGCAGTAGTGACCATGTGATTTTGGAATTTACAGTCTTAGGAAAGGGTAAAGCTATATGTAGTCATACTTATAGGTTGGACTTCAGAAAGGAAAACGTTGACAAACTTAGAACTATGCTGGGTCAGAAATACATAGGAAGAAGGGGGTTCAAGAGGGGTGGGAATTTCTTAAAAGCAAAATACTGAAAGCACAATCACAGATGATTCCTATGAGAAGAAAAAAATGGAAGAAGCCTAAAGAAGTCAAGGTGGTTCCATAAACAGCTCTCTAAAGATTTGAGAAATAAAAAAAAGGATGAATATAAACAAATCACCAGTGCTCATAGAGAAAAAGTTGAGAAAGCTAAAGCTCAGTATGAGTTTAGACTGGCCAAAGATGCTAAAAACAACAAAAAAGGGTTCTTTTCTTATGTTCAGAGTAAGAAAAAGAGCAAGGATATGGTAGGCCCATTGCGAGGGCAGGAAAGTGAAATTGTAACAGGTAATGAAGAGAGGGCAGAACTGCTCAGTTCCTACTTTTCCTCAGTCTTCTCTTCTGAGGGAAACAGTGCTCAACATGGCAAGAACAGACAATATAATGAGGGTATGAAGTTCCAACCTAGGATCAGCATAGGGGTACTACATAAACACCTATTTTTCTTTAAATGAAACTAAGTCCTCAAGGCCAGATGAACTGCATCAAAGGGTTCTAAAAGAGCTTCCTGGTGTAATTTTTGAGCCTCTGGCTATTATTTTTGAGAATTCTTGGAGAACAGGAGAGGTGCCAGAAGATTGGAGGTGAGTGAATGTTGTACCCATCTTCAAGAAGGGGAAAAAGAGGGATCTGGGTAACTACCGACCCGTCAGCTTGATGTCTATACCTGGAAAAAGTTTTAGAACAAATCATCAGTCAGTCCTGGAACATTTAGAAAGGATGGCTGTGATTACTAAGATCCAGTATGGGTTTCTCAAGAACAAGTCATGTCAGACTAACCTGATCTCTTTTTTTGAGAAAGTGACTACCTTGCTGGATCAGGGGAATGCTGTAGACATCATTTATCTTGATTTCAGTAAGGCTTTTGATAAGGTTCCACATACTATCCTTATTGACAAGTTGGTAAAATGTGGTTGGATCCTGTTAGCATTAGGTGGATCTGTAACTGGTTGACAGATCGCACCCAAAGAGTACTTGTGAATGGTTCCTCTTGGAGAGGAGTGACAAGTGGAATGCCTCAAGGATCTGTCCTGGGACCTGTTTTGTTCAACATCTTTATAAATGATTTGGATGAAGGAATAGAGGGAATGCTTATTAAATTTGCAGATGATGCTAAATTGGGAGGGGTTGCAAATACAGTAGAAGACAGAAACAGGATACAGAATGATATAGGGCTAAAACCAATAAAATGAATTTTAACAGGGATAAATGAAAAGTTCTGCATTTAGGTAGGAAAAATCCAATGCATGGTTATAGGATGGGGGAGACTTGTCTTAGCAGTAGTATATGCAATGAAAATCCTGTGAATTTGGGTGTGTGGGGGTATTTGTGAGTTTCCTGCATTGTGCAGGGGGGTTGGACTAGATGACCCTGAAGGTCCCTTCCAATTCTATGATTCTATAATTAGAATACAAGGTTTCCAGCTGAACTCAAATTATCTTCAACTTTGTGAACTGGGCTACATACAGCATATATGATACTTAAATAGTATCAGTGGTGTCTGTAGCATCAGGGAGGGAGGGGGCTAGGATCTTTCTTTACAGCTGGTTGCCTCAACCAAAGGCCTGGCCTAACAGCTCCATTTTACAGGCCCTGTCGAATGCCAATAAATCATGCATCATCATCATTAAGTACTTGAATGACTGTCATACAGAGGATGGTGTGGAATTGTGTTTTGTGGCCCCAGAAGGTAGGACCAGAACCAATGGGTTGAAATTAAATCAAAAGAGTTTCTGGCTCAACATTTGGAAGAACTTCCTGATCGTTAGAGTGGAACAGGCTTCCTTGGGAGGTGGTGGGCTCTCCTTCCTTGGAGGTTTTTAAACAGAAACTAGATGGCCATCTGACAGTGATGAAGAGCCTGTGAATTTGGGGTAGGTATTTGTGAGTTTCCTGCATTGTGCAGCGGGTTGGAGGTCCCTTCCAACTCTATGATTCTATGGAGGGCCCTGATGTCTGCCAGGAGCATATTTCACCAGGTCGGGGCCAAGGCTGAAAAAGCCCTGCCCTGGTCGAGGCTAAACAGATGTCCTTTGGGCTGGGAACGACCAGAAGAAATTGTTCCATGGAGCGCAAGGCCCTCTGGGGCACATATGGGGAGAGTCAATCCCTCAGGTATGTCAATCCCAGGCCATGCAAGGCTTTAAAGGTCAATACCAAAACCTTGAAATGGATCCAGTACTCAATCGGTAGCCAGTGCAGTTGGCAGAGCACCAGCCAAATGTGGGCCCACACAGGTAATGCCATCGGCAAGCATGCCACCACATTCTGCACCACATTCAGCTGGAGTTTCTGGATCAGTTGCAAGGGCAAGCCTGCACAGAGCGAGTTATATTAGTCATGTGCTTTAATGGGCTTAAAAATGCTTATCACCAATACTCCCTCTAAGCTGTGCAGTCTTGTGAGCAAAAATTCTACTTTGTGAGCTACTGGCATTAAAATTGTGAGTTACTGCATAAATTAGTTTGCTCTGGGCCATTTTTCCTGAGCTAGACAAAAATGTGTGAGCCAAAGGCTAAAACACTGTGAGCTAACTCACATTAACTCAGCTGAACACTGCTTTTCACCTTGCTGAATTCAACAGTATTTACACACACACGCCATTAAGAAGACATGGAGAAAGGCGATAAGGTACCTGAGAAGGATTGGGCTACAATCTCCATGTAGTTTGTATGAGATCCTGCACAGATGCGATGCTCACCAGAATAATTACCACTCCATTCATATGACTTCGGAATGGGTACTTTTCAAGTCTAAGGCTGTTATGCTAAATGACTTTTAAATTCAACCCAAAATTACCATTTTTGAATTTATTTAATTTATTTAATTACCATTTTTGAATTTATTTAATTTATTTAATTACCATTTTTGAATTTATTGAACTCCAAAATTGTTGCACCACTATACATCCTATATAAACAATGGAAAATTAAAACCAAACCAGAAACAAACTATGCTATAAGAAGTAGGCAAATCTGAGGTTGTAAACTGGATTCCACAAACATGATGCATAGAATACTATAGATGAATATAATTATGAATAAATACTTTTCAGAACGGCGTTCAGATCATCCAGGTCAAGCTTGTAGCACTGCTGTTTATTATCAGCAGAAGCATATCTTCTTCCATCTACGTAAAAAAGAGAAAGTCAAATTATATCTAAGAACTGAGATGTGTAGGTGTTTAAATATGCAATGGAGTACTATGATCCTGAAAAAGACTGAGACTGATTCCTCACTAGCAATTGCTCCGCCTCCGGGCTTATGCTTTCCTTGGATCAAGCAATTGATTCCCCATTGGTCACTACGTGGCCACATTTTGACTTGCGGATCTCTTCAATTTCCCTCGCAGCTTCTGAATCTCAAAAAAACCAGAGCAGGAAACTGTGAGGGAAATTACGGGGAGTCGCAGATCAAAATGAGCCCATGCAGCAACTGGTGGAGAATTGATTGCTTGATGCAAGGAAAGCAGAAGCCTGGGGGCAGAGCAACTACTAGTGAGGAATCGGTCTGAATTTACATATTCTTTTTTAAAATACAAAATGAGAAAAATCCCTGTGATGCTTTAATGGCTACTTGTTTTTATTAATCCTATCTGAAACGATGAAACAGGGAAAACAGACTTGATATCAAGGAAAATCTATGCTTTGCATTGCTACATTCTCAGTACATGAGACAGAATCCTGAGGGATTCAACTGACTGATTCAAAAGGACTTCGAATGTCTATGTTCAAGGAAAGCCAGCTCTGTTTGGCTTCATTTAATAACCATGCAACTGAGGATCTTAGCAGGTGCAATTTTTCAAACCTCCAACTATACATTAAAAATAGAATATGATTTGGCTATATGGATAATAGTAACAGAGAAACAATGCTCTTCTTGAGAGCCTTTGAATGAAGCCCTATATTGGATATTTCTCTTCCTTTTCAAATATTTAAATAGACTTGAATGTAAATGTCTCATTCAAGCAGAAAGATTAAAGACTGTGGGGGGCAGGGAGGAATAGGGAGGCAAAATTTCTGTCACTTGGGCAGTCATAAAAGGCTTAAGGAGCCGGGCAGCCCAGTCCTGAGAACCGTCATGTTGCTGCGCTCAAGCGTAGAATTAGTGTAGGCGGCCGCAGTTGGCTCCCAAAGGGGAGATGTTATGCCAGGTGGGGAGGGGGAGTGCAGGTGGACAAGCTAGAGAGAAGCCGTCGCCATGGTGGTTCTGCCCATGTCATGCCATAGGCCCTCTGCTGAAGCGGGGGTGGGAGGGTCGCGCGGAATGACGGAATTGGCCAGCCCGTTGCATATGACCAGGAGAGGGGGTGGAAAGCCTGTGTCTGAGAGGCCGTCAATCCTCTCACACCCTCCCGCTGTCAGAGACACTGCCAATGGCAGGCAGACGGGCAGAGGCATATGTATACATACAGGAAGCACAAAGTGCAGGAGTTTGCTGCCATAGACAGCAGCTGGAATGTGTGTCTGGGAGTGAGCAGACCACCAAGTCCAACAGACGCTCCCCCCGAGACCCCTGTGTCACCCTGACACCCCCTGCCATGTGTGCAGAACACCTCCCCTGGGGGTGGCAGAACTCAGAGCGTGAGCCGCTGGACATGCATTCACTTCATCAGACCCCCCTTTGTGCCCTGCGCACAACAGCCCTGTTGGGTCAGGTAGGCCATCAGCTCGGTCAGCAAACCCCCATCCCCTGTCCAGCCACGCAGGGGCAGCATGGTGGCTCATGGCCCTCTCCCCACCCACCCCTGAGGACCAAGTGTGCCCACCCTCCCAGGCATTCCCTCGGAGAGGCCACTGACAGAGAGGCGGAGGGGGAGGCGCCCAGGGAACGTGCAGCAGATGCCAAGCAGGAGAGACAACAGAGGGCACAGCTCAGACTTTATTTTTCCAGAACAGGGTGCAACGATTTCCCCAGTGCCCATTGGGCAGTCTCGCTGGGGGTGGGACTCCATTCAGAGAGGTGGGCAGGAAAAGCTGAGGGCGTGGAGAGGGTGGGGCGCCACACACGGAAGCCTCTGTCTTGGATTCCCACCTGCAAAATAGAGACAAAGATCAAGAGCACCTGCAGGGGCGGCAGCTGGAAGAGCGGGCTGCATTCCAGCCGGGCGCTCTCTTAAAGGGACAGTCTCTGACCCACCTCCCCGCATCGGGGCAGCTGCCAGACACCCCCCCCCCGCCCTGCCAGGGGTGGGAACGTGGCAGAGGACAGACCAAGGGAAGGGAGCAGGCAGCAGTACAAGGGAGTGGGGTCAGCAAATGGTTCAAGTGCCAGAGATGCTTGCACACCACCCGATCTTGAGCAAGGGGAGGGGAGGACAGTGGGGGTGCACAGTTGCACTTACCCAGCCATGAGCGACAGTCCTCGTACACTCAGCCTCCAGGAGCCGGGAACCTGTGGAGACCTGGAAACAAGAGCAGTTAGCCCCAGGGGAGAGACCTCGCTCTCCCCCTCACAAGTCAAATATACTGTCAAAGCAATCGCACTGTGAAGAGCCCATCACCAACGTGCCTGTCCCTCGCTCTAAGTCTGCATGGCAGGGAGCTCCCCAGCAGATCCCCCCACTGCGTGTGGCTGTCCCTAATAGCTGAGTTGTGCAAGGCCAGAGCGGAAGTATTTCTAGGAGGGGGGGAACGGCGACTGGCTGCTGGGGAGGGGGCTCATCAGTCCAGGGCGCGAGGGGATTGGTGAGGCAATTACACCGCTTCCTAAGGGGGTTGCGAGCTCCCGCGGTGGCAGGGACAACCTTTGTTTTTGGTTTTAATTAGTGCCTATAGGATACGCCACTGTTTTTGCAGATGTAACTTTACGTCTCTCGGGGGGGGGGGGCATATCATGGCCTGAACTCCTTATGGAGCCGCCTAAGCCTGGCCATGCCCCTGACTTCTCCACCTCTTGCGCCGGAGCACCTCACTCTGCCGCACTTCTGCCAATGCTCGGGCACAGCCCTCAGCAGCCGCTGCTCTTAGGCGGGGCAGCACTCCGGCTGCCCCAAGCCGACGTAAGTCCCCTCCACCACAGCGGAGCTGGACTTACACCAGCGCAAATGCTACTTGCGCCAACGTAGTGGATGTCTGCTCCCAAAACACTTCCCCCCCCCCCCACACTTAGGATTGTGCTCTAAGACATCCATACAGCAAGCATAAATTATCTACAAAACACATGAAGCTACTTATACCATTCAAACTGTTGGACATCAAGGTCAGTTCTGTCTACTCAGATTGGTAGCAGCTCTTCAAGGTTTCAGGTAGAGGTCTTTCACATCATTTACAACATTATTCTTTCCACTGGAGATGTCAGGGACTGAATCCTAAGACCTTCTGCATGCCAAGCAAATGCTCTACCATTGAACCAGCCACAGCCTGTCCACAGCTGTTCAGCTCATAATTGCTCAGGAGAACCTGACCTTTATAAAATGATTGGTGTCCTTGAGATAATTGCCTGTGAATTCTTTTGTTTCCTGCATTTTTAAAGCTTCTGCTTTGGGTGTAAGACTGGTTTTTTTCTGGCTTAGCATAGGCAGATGGGAAGCAAATTATTTTTATGGACTGTTCAGCAGCTCTCAACAAAATAATGATGAGGGGAAATAAAATACTGCACTTCTTTAATTCGGGATCAGTTTGTTTTGATTTTCGCTAATCCAGCGGATCTAGAAGAGGTCATAAACAGCACCATAGCAGCAACTGGGTACCAAGGATCCTAAGAACTTAACTGAATTTTAGTTCAGGTAGACCAGAATGATATGTCTAGCCACAGCAAATCTGATGCTTTTGGAGATTCATAAAAAACATTATTTTGTCACATTACAGTTGTCTTGGAGCAATTAATTTCCCAGGTTTAGTTTAAGACACCAATGTTAATTAAGAAAACACTTTTGTTTTCCAGGGTTCATATAAGAACATAAGGAGAGCCCTGCTAGGTCATCAGTGGTCCATCTAGTCCAGTGTATGGTTTCACACAGCAGCCAACCAGTTGCCCTGGAGGGCCAACAAACAGGGTACAGAGTCCAAGGCCTTTCCTTAAAGTTGCCTCCTAGCACTGAGTTTCAGAGGTTTACTGCCTCTGAATTTGGAATTTCTCTTTACTCACCATGGCCACCTCTGCCTTATGAACCTGTGAATGAGCTTCATTTATCAGACCAACCACTTCTCTCCATCCTCTCTTATTTCATTGCTGATGGCCCACTCCAGGGTCTTTTCAGTGGTTGCCCGATTGCCTTTAAATGGACCACTACAGGAACTTAGAGCCCTGCCCAAGCTTTTTAAGACAGTGTTTTTTTGAGAGCATCTGAATGAAGCATATAGGCTTGAATTTGTGATGCTGACTGAAGACTGATTGGAAAAAAGTATGGCTGCCTGATATGTTATTGTTAATGGGTTTGTGCTCTGCATTCTTTTAATGTGAGGGCTTTATTCTTTATATATTTATCTGTGCACCACCCTAAGCCTGCAGAGTTGCACAGAAAGGAGCCATAAAATACTTAAATACATAAACAAATAATAACTAATACATACTAGGATGCCTCAACATAAAACCTGAGAGGGAATCTATTACACTATTCAAAAGAATTCCTAAGAGTTGATACTTAGGAACTCCCTGAGAAGTCTGATCAGCTTCTATTTAGTGCTTTCTCTCTCTCTTTCTCTGAAATATATTCTCTCAGTGTTATATATAAAGCCCTCAAAGTATAAGGCATTGCATTATGTACCTGTGCTGTGAGAGAGTGTGCAAGTATAGTACTAAACTTCTATATATCAGGGATGTTTAACTGTTCTGAATTATATGTAATGTTTTGATATGTTCTATCCTATGCTGGCATCCTCTTATTAAAAACAGTAAGCTCAGTTTTCAGAGATGTATAGTGCTTGTTACAATGCTACAGCCATATAAACTTGGATTTCTAGAGGTTCTTATATCTCTCCAATATTTTTATTTTAATTGAAGTTAAGCAAATACATATTTTACATAGAACCATAATGCCACACTTACAGAACTAATCTGCGAGCCCCTTAACGACTTCCAGCTGAAATGTATGGTTTGTTCAGGAATCACAAGTGATTTCTTCCTTAATGCCCAAATAAAATTTAAGCATGCTTTCTTTTCAGATTAACTCTGTAACTTTTTTTTTGGTAAATATTCAGCTACCCAAAGATCTTGAGCAAAGATTGGTTTTCATGCCAATAATGCTGTACAGTTTATTCAGCCTGCTAATACTGTAACTGAAAATAGTACAGTATAAGAATATTTCTGATTCTAGTAAATACCTAGAAGTATAGATAATTGATGTATTCTTCCTGGTGCTTTTTCTAATGTCATGCTGTAGAAAGCCATTGCAAAAATAACTATATTGGAACTTAATTTCATGTAAAAATGTTTTTTTGTTACTGTAAAGCTAAAAGACAGCAATTAATACTCCGTTAACTGAATCAAGCATTTCTGCCTGTCCCCCTCCCCCCAAAAAATGAGAAGCCAGTAAACTTAACTTACATCGTCCCTTGAGGTACAGCATTGATTGTGGGCCCCAGTTTCTTGCTATAATCTTACTCTGCAAAGAGAAAATTAGTTATTACTCACTGGAAAATGTCCTTTATTACTGTAGGGGGGAGGGGGTAACTTAATTTTTTTTTTTTTTACCTTTGGGGCACATGATGATTTAACTACCAAAAAGACCATCATGATGGTAAAAGTGCAGACAAATACAGTTTTAACTCTCTGCAAGAGAAACAGCATTTATTTTGTCTTAGAATGCAGATAAAACATTAAAATCAAGCCTCATGCATATATCGTAAACTTCTTACCATGCTAGCAGGTCTTTTGCCACTTGCTTCTATCACCCAAATGGTTCCAAAGGTTTGCTTTTGCACCTCGCTTTTAAATAGCTGATAATAAAACACATGGGTTCAGGTTTTATTTTTATATTTTTCTTAAGACATCATTTTCCAGTGAAGGATTTATGCCAATTTTAATATGTAGGAAATAAGATGTATATTATTTACCTGCCTTAGTGATCAAAGCATTGAATTAGAGCCAGAGCCTCATTGACAAAAGGGTAGCTAATGACAGATGTTCCCATGAGGTCTGGAAACAATCTGTACCCACAGGGAAAAAATACAAGGCAAAAGGTAGGTAAATGTCAAGCATTTGTACTCCGTACGTCACACATTTTTCCTGTACCTTCCATTCGCTCTTCTTCTGTAGTGAATACCTGGCTTGGGATTTGGTTAAGCAACAGGCTGTTTCCAATTGAACATAAAGTGCTTACTGTTATAGAGATTTTATTTTTAATTTTGGAAATCAAAGCTTATTCCTACATCATTTTGGAACTAAGCAGCTATACATAATTTTTATTTGCAATTACAATTTCTTTTTACCTCTTATCAGATGTTCAATTTGGTACACCAGTCACATAAAATGGGAGTGCGGATTGTGCACAATCTTCCTGGTGTGCGTGGTTGCTGTTTTGTGTGAATGGGGCAATGCATGAACCCCAGATTTTGAGAGAATGCATTCGGACATACTGAAGCTGAGCATGCAGGGCTTTTTTTTAGCAGGAATGCAGTTCCGGCTGGATCGGCATCAGGGGTGTGGCCTAATATGCAAATGAGTTCCTGCTGGGCCATTTCTTTTTTAAAAGTCCTGTGTGAAACAATGGTGATGTCAGGGGGTGTGGGCTAATATGCAAATGAGTTCCTGCTGGGCTTTTTTTATTTTTTACAAAAAAAAGTGCTGTAACATGTATGAAAAATACATCCAATGCCCCATTCACACTAGATAGATCCTATTATATGTGGTTGGAACACCAAAATGGAAATTCTGAAAAGAGTGAGACAGCACAGGTTTGCTTTGACTTGCACACCCTACTCTGCCCACTCCTCCTTGCTGTTGCCAACTCCTGGAGGTGGTTTCTTCTTCCTTCCACTAGGGTAACTCACTGCCACCACCTGCCCTTTGGGAGGGGTTCCTGCTAGAAGGGACAGGGCTCCTAGCCTCCCTTTCCAACATGAAGTCCTGTCCCTATGTCCTTCATTACCCAAAATCTTATTACCACAGGGACCAATTACAACTTTGGGGGTCCCTTGAAGAAATAGCCATGTGAACACTGCCAGTTTGGTGTAGTGGTTAAGTGTGCGGACTGTTATCTGGGAGAACCGGGTTTGATTCTCCACTCCTCCACTTGCACCTGCTAGCATGGCCTTGGGTCAGCCATAGCTCTGGCAGAGGTTGTCCTTGAAAGGGCAGCTGCTGCGAGAGCCCTCTCCAGCCCCACCCACCTCACAGGGTGTCTGTTGTGGGGGAGGAAGGTAAAGGAGATTGTGAGCCGCTCTGAGACTCTTTGGAGTGGAGGGCGGGATATAAATCCAATATCATCTTCTTCTTCTGCCTTCATCCCAACCCAGGGCCCCCTCTTGCACTAGTGTGTCCAAGATGGTGGGGGAATCTAGGTGGTACAGAAGTAGAGAACCAACCTCCAAAGTAAAAAAAGGTTTATTGAAAAGAAAATATTTACAAGCATCCTTAAACACAGTGTTAGATCAAAAAACAGATTTCAAAACACAATACTTTCCCCCCTTTTTAGACATACCCTAACTGATGTTAAAATAGGCCAGGCACCAATGATCTTTAAAAGTTATAAGGTCCCTTTCTATATCCCATTACCTGGGAGACTGCATGGTCAGCAAAAGATGGCCACCACATCTGACCATTGCTCAGAAGTCTGTTCCCTTCAAAGAATCAGCACCAAAAGACCTTTCCTCCTCATGGCAAGGACTTTTATCAAACCCTTGCCTTTTATCAAACCTGTACAATACAGTACAATGCAATAACCTTTATTGGCATGATATAGAGTATGACAAGGAACCAATCCATCCATCAAATGGCAATTTGCAAATAATTAAGTGCCTTCTAGATGCTAAAAATAAAAAAAATTGCAATAGTTTCAATTACCAATTGGTTTCAAGTTGACAACAGGAAGATAATTTTATATTTGTCAGGCTTCACTGTTTGCTCACTCAAACACGGGTCAATGAGTGTGGAGTGCAGGTTAGAGTAAAAAGTGCAGTTTAGGAACACATGTTCTAAAGTTTCTATATCTAGACATGCACAAGAGCATAATCTGTTGGCATAGGGAGTTTTATGAAATCTTCCAAGAAGTATTGCAGATGGTAGCACATTGAACCTAGCTAGTGAATAGGCTCTGCATTGCCAGGGGTCCATTAGGCAGGTGAGATATTCGGCCCTAAACCCAGGAGGTAAAACCCCAAACTCAAAGGTGAACATCTGCCTTTAGCAAGGCTTTCAAAAACCTTCAATTCAATATCAACCAAACTTTGTCTGATCAATAAGAAAGCTGATTTTTCTGAATGCAGAAACAGATCTCCAATATTAATCCCAATTGAATTTATTTTGTCTATGTGGCACAGCCATGCAGAGGACTGAGACTCCATTAACAAGTAAGCAATGAGACTACCAGCGTCTGTTTTAAAAAGCATACATAACCAAAAGTTAATGGTCATAGTCCATGCTCTCGTTTCAAGGAGTCTTTGATTGGTTTCTAGGCAGATGGCTGCATATGGCACACATGTGGGGAGGCCCAATATCTTCCATAGGAAACTTGATTGAATTCTTTCACATCCTTATTGAGGGCCATAATCCAAATGGGAGCTCCACAGAGCAATCTTGCAGTGATTTTATGGTGGAATACTTTGATTGCTGCAGGAACAAATTGATTACCCTTAGTGAAGTAGAAGCGGGTGAGTGCTGCTACTTTACATTTAGTGATTTTAATTATTTCCTTTCTGTGTGGTACCCAGCTGGCTCTATAACTGAAATGAATTCCAAGATAACAGAAGCTTCTGACCTGTTAGAAGGAAGAATAAAAGGAAGTACTTCTTCACCTAAAGGGTGATTAACATGTGGAATTCACTGCCACAGGAGGTGGTGGCAGCCACAAGCATAGCCACCTTCAAGATAAAAATATGGAGCAGAGGTCCATCAGTGGCTATTAGCCACAGTGTGTGTGTGTGTGTATTTTTTTTTGCCACTGTGTGACACAGTGTTGGACTGGATGGGCCATTGGCCTGATCTAACATGGCTCCTCTTATGTTCTTATGTTCAATCTGGTTATCTCTTATACTCCAATTTAGGGGTTTCCAGGGCTCTTTTTCTAGCAGGAGCTCCTCTGCATAATAGGCCACGCCCCCCTGATGTAGCCATTCCTCCAAGAGCTTACAGGACTCTTAGTACAGGGCCTACTGTAAGCTCCAGGAGGATTGGCTACATCAGGCTACATCAGGAGGCGAGGCCTAATATTCAGAGGAGCTCCTGCTAGAAAAAGAGCCCTGGGGTTTCCACGCTTCTGTGAAGACCATGATTTTTGATTTCTCACAATTCAGCACCAATTTAATTAATCCGCATTAATCACAGAAGTGTGAGAGTAATCTCTCCATTCCAACTTGTGCAAGGGAAAGCAACAGAGTATCATCAGCATATAAAAGCAGTGGAACATGGATGGGCCCAAGTTTAGGGCTACAACCATCCATTTCCTTCAAAAATGCATCCAAGTCATTTAGAAAAAGGTTGAATAGCAGTGGAGCTAGAATGCATCCCTGCTTTACCCCCACATTTGTTGAAATTTTGGGGGTTAGAGTCCCATTACGAGACCATCTAACCTGACATGCTGTGTTAGGGTGTAGCTTTTTGATCAGAGGGACTTCCTGTTCCAGTTCCAGACCAAGCATAAGATGTGAACTGCTCCAGGTGTACTTTAATTTTCAACTTTAAGCACATATTGTGCAAGTTCTTTTAATCTTGGAAAAGTTTACACTGTGGAGATTTTAAAAGATTGAACTGGGGCAGTGGAAGACATGGATTCCCACTTCTGGCCATCATGCCCTAACCTGTGAGATAACAAAGCTAGTTATGTGAAAGTGGATGAGAGACTCAGCCTGCACAACAAAGATATAACTGCTGGCTAAGTAAGTATTGTTTTCATTACTGGAGATTTATCCTCCTTTAATCTGCTGAGTCCAATATGAAGCTGTTTAAGAGGGTGAGAGAAACTATAATATAGTGGGTTCAATGCAATGAAGAGGTGAGGTGGAAGTGATCATAGCTCTTTATTAGGTACAGCATAGTATAGGGCTGCACTCTAAGACTGGAGAACTGAGCCAATGGGGCCAACTATATACAGCTCAGGGTTCCCACACAAGCACGTTATTGGATCATTCAAACAGGCCAGGGGCTCATGATTGGATCAGGTCCACAGGTATTTGTATCCTGATGTCCATTGTTCCTGAGTCCCCGAGCTCAATCCTTATGGCTCCAATGAGCCCAGCAAGGATACACACAAGAGTCTTCATTTAGGTCTGCATACACAACAGAAACTGATGACTATTCTCCTCCTACCTTAAAGCAAATGAAGATTGGTTACTTCTACTCATTCCAGATACCCACTACGAATCCTTTTGAGGTACTGGCAGAACCATTAGAACCATTAGACTTTTCGGCTGATT
Source organism: Heteronotia binoei (assembly GCF_032191835.1). NCBI lineage: Eukaryota > Metazoa > Chordata > Lepidosauria > Squamata > Gekkonidae > Heteronotia > Heteronotia binoei. The sequence continues at coordinate 163,554,574 of NC_083243.1, read as the reverse complement.
CAGATACTTCTATACTGTTTGTCTCCTTGCTGGCTGATAATGCTGGAAACAATGCAGATAATGAGAGTCTTACAGCACAATTTAAAGATACAGTGGCTGAGGGTTTACAGACAGATTTCCCTGAGTTTCTACATTTAACTGTAAGAATTGTTGAGAATATTTTTAAACAGCTACGTGTGTTGCATGAGAAAGTGGATAAAATCTGTAAGTTTGTAACAGTTACTGAAGAGAGTAGGAGAAGATTAAATAAAAAAGACAACTCAAAAAAATTGATGCCTACTCTGAGTGCGAAAGCTCCGACTGTTGTAAGGGCACATAAAGGCCAACTAGATCCACTGGGAGAGGTGGCCAGTAACAGCAATAACATCAGAAGGAAGTACAGTCTAGTATTACAACCCTTTAGGGTTTGTTTGACTGTATGTAGGTATAATGGGCACCCCTTTGGAATTCAACATCCGTGGCAGTGAAACATATTGCTGGGCAATCTGGTGAGAGTTTTACCATCTTTTAAGAGGCCAGAGATACCTTCAGTTTTATTACAGAACAAAGGATATCTAAAGACAAAGGGGATTTTCCCTGCCCGTGTTTTTACAAATAGAATAGTGACTCCCTTATTACTGTCCAAGATGGAAGGTGCAGGAGAAGGGAAAGGACATGGTCAGGAAAGCAGAACCAATAAGTTTATAATGGATGTTGAGATCAATGCTAATGTTGGCAAAGAGGAATTTGTCGATGGGTCTGCTGGGGCAAATACTCAAGCTTCACCTCTGGAGGAGGGAGATGTGGAAGAAAATATCCAAGACTTGTTCACTACTTTGCCTGAGCAAGAACAACAATGGATTATAAATAGTTGAACAAAGCAGGAGTCAAGTTGCGCCTTTAAGACCAACCAATTTTTATTTAGAACATAAGCTTTCATGTGCTCTTAAGCACACTTCATCAGACGAGGAATCCAGCACAGTGAGCAAAGCCATACATAGCTGAGCAGAGCCATACATAGCTGGTAGGCAGTGGCCCAGAATGCAACATGGTACAGATTTAAGAACCAATGACAGTGAAGTAAAATTATCTGGTAGGCAGTGGTTCAGAATGTAAAATGGTACAATGACAGAATAGTAAAATTAACAAATTGAGCAAACGTTTGATCTGAGTAGCATGAGCTCCTCTAATAGGTTTTTGCTCCTGAAGTCAAATTTGACCAAAAGTAGAGCAGAGAAGCTGATATATTCTACTGAGCCAACTGTCCCCCACATAGAAGGTGAAGCAGAGACCTACAATACACCTTCCAATACTCAACCTAATTAAACCTCCCTTTATTATTATTTATTACATTAAATTTCTATCCTGCCCTCTCCGCAAGTGCCCTTTCCTGCCAGGGCCATTTGTGGAGCAGAAGACGAAATGGAGTTACAGATAAACTATGCCAATGTTAATGATACTGTGTTGACTGAAGGTTGAAGAAGCAACAGGGACTTTGAGTTGGCATCAAATCCTGTTCATAAAGCCGAATAGGAATGGGAGTGTTTTTCCAGATATCAACAAAGCTCTGGAACAAATAACTGAATTAGACTGTCAGAGGACCCTCCATCCTCAGATATTAAAGTTCTTTCTTGGAATATTGTCGGATGGAGGAATAAGTCCTTTGATCCAGAGTTTAGACAATTCCTTAAGGGGTTCAATTTAATTTTTCTACAGGAAACCTGGGCACAGGCCAAGATCACCTTTGAGGGTTATAGGACTTTTGCCCTTTTAGCTCACAAATCCAACTGTTATGGATGACATAAGGCACGTCTAGCTTTATTATGTTCATCTGGATCAGATTTAGAGGTGTGCCCCCTTAAAAACTGCGAGCACTTAGCTCAAGCTTTTCTTTAGACACACTTCTAAAACTCAAGGTTGTGCCTAGGTTCACCATAGCTGTCCCCCAAGGAGCAAACGTCTTTTAATTTCATGACTACAGTCACCATCTGCAGTGATCTTGGATCCTAGGAGGTTTGAGTTGAGGGCCTCCCAGACTACTTAGCTACTGTGATATATTTGCTGTGTCCAGAATATGTATGCCTCCCATCATGTATGTCTTAACATGCAGCTGTTATTTTTTTCGTAACTCTAGAATGGGGGTAAATATTCTTTGGGAAAAAAATGCTACTGCACCTAACACTTTCTTGGTAGTCTTGCCCCTCTGCCAGAAACCTCAGTTTTCATACAACCCCACCCCAATATTACTATGGGCAAGGGAACTCTGATATATGCACAGTTTTCTTCCAAGGTTTCCTAATTAGTTTTAGAGGAGGGATCTGATGGGCATATGTAATTCATCCCTCTGGCAATATGGGCAGTAGATTTAGCACAGACAAAAGGAAGCATTTTTTTTATGCAATGCACAATTAACCTATGGAATTCACTACTACTAGATACTGCAAAGTCAGCTGGTTTACATGATTTGAAAAGGAGATGAGACAAATTAATGGAAGATGGGTCCATCTATGACAATTAGTAGTGATGACTAAATGGCACCTCCATATTCAGAGGCAGTATACCTCGGAATACCAGTTGCTGGTGGCGATAGCAGAGGGGAAGTTCGGCCTTTCTGTCCTGCATTGGGTTTTCTAGTGCACGTGATCTTTGGCCACTGTTAGCAGCAGGATGCTGGAATTAGATGGACTATTGATTTGATCCAGCATGGGTGGTCTTATGTTCTTGTATTTCAGCTGTAGTGTTTAGATAACCATACCCAATTCTAAACTAGTCAGTAGCCACAGTAGAATAACAGCATATGGCAGGGGTGGCCAACAGTGATCTCTCCGGATGTTTTTTTGTCTACAACTCCCATCAACCCCAGCCAGTGTGGCCAATGGCTGGGGCTGATGGGAGTTGTAGGCAAAAAACATCTGAAGAGCTACCGTTGGCCACCCCTGGCATATGGGAATCTCTCTATCAAGGAGTTAAAAAAAATAGTATGTTTGTCATGAGCCCTGCAGAGCAATTGTAAGTAAAGTAAAGTAAAATTTTATTTGTATCCCGCCCTCCCCTGCCAATTGATGTAGTGTGCTATCTAGCTTCTCTCAGTTTAATACAGTAGATCTAAATAAATGCTGCCTCACCAAGCCCCACTTTCTGTTCTATTCCAGCCTAATTTTACTATAATAAAGTATTCCTTTTATGGTCTGGATGATGAACGATGCATGGAGAGAACCAAAGCCAAAATGTATAGGGATAACGATCTTCTAGATCAGGGGTGTCAAACTCATTTGTTATTGAATCTGAGACCTTGTCAGGCCAGGCCATGTGTGTTATACAATGTAATGCCAGGTAGCAGAGATATAAACTTGATAAAAGACACAGACAAAGACAATTAAAGTTTTGTTAAAAACTTAAAATAAAATGTGATTAAAACATTAGCACTTGTGTTGGTCTTAAAGGTGCTTTCTTTGTATCTCTCTCATGGGATCCAGGGAACTGGGCAAAGGAAGCTCTGGCTCTTTCCTTCCTTCTCCAGGGGACCAGGAGGGGGAGGAGCCTCAGCCAATAGAAGGAAGAGAGGCTTGACTCAGTAGCTCTGCTGTGTGATTGAGAGAGCCTGGCAAAGCAAATTATCCCCGCTCCCCAAATGGAGAAAATAGAAGCTTTGCTCTGTAGCTGCTGTGCAATTGAGCAAGCCTGGAAAAGCAAGCTGTAATGCAGAAGGAAGAAAGAGAGAGGGAGAAGGAAGCAGATGACAGCCAGTTACTTTGGGGCCTGATATGGCCCCCAGGCCCCATGTTTGTTACCCTTGTTCTAGGTGCATATGCTTGTAAAATCTTCCTCAGGGTCTTTCATGCCATGGCCTCATAACAGTAAATGTTTATTTAATAGTCTTGTGCTTTGTGTTTTGATTTACACCCATGTGCTTTGATTTACACCCTTTCTGTAGCAGAGTTCTATATTTATAAAATTATACTTTAATACAGGCCTTGGAAGCAGGATAAAAATATACATTAAATGCATTCAAACTGTGTTTTCTTTGCAATATTTTCCATATTTTTATTCTTCTAATGTACCATGTTTGCTTATTGTCTAATTAGCTCCTACAAAAGCAACTTTAATTCAAGACATTAACTCAAAAATCCAGCTCCATCAGACGTAAATAAAATGTATTAATGTGTTATTACGTACTATTACTAATTTACAGTGACAGCTGGGAATTGTTGATGTTTAAATAGACATTGTTTTTAGGACAGTATGTATTGTATTTCTGCTTCTGGGTATGAGGGGGACTTTGTTTTTCACTAAGTGACTTGCTTTATTCGGTGTGTTCAATTACTGTTCAAGAGGGTTATTAGCTGATGCACAGTAATGGAGAGGCTGATCACTGCATCATGAATTGTTGCAAAAAACAAAACCCAGGCAGGATTGTCCAACCACTCATACACAGGAAATTATAAGTTATTTCTTTAATGGTTTTCTGCCTTACTTCATAGTTATAGAAAGTTACATATATTCCTGCATTCAGAATATTTTACTTGTCTGATGTTAGCTAAATTTATATGTCTAGCAGTACAATCCTATGCAGAGTTATTCTGGTCTAAAATCATTGGTTTAAATGATTTGGGTTGAAAATGCTTTGGGTTGAAATAGAGGGCCCCAAAGGAAATTTAACTATGGGAGTTTGTTATTGCTAGGGTGACCATAATGTCTGAAGGCCAGCCAGGGACACTGGGGGGGGGGGGGGTGCGCGCGCCGGAAACAGGAAGTGACGTCACTTCCGGTGACGTCACTTCCGGTGATGTCATGCCACCACCGGAAACAGGAAGTGGCATCACTTCCTGTGACATCATTTCCCCCGCGTCACCTGCCGGAAACAGGAAGTGACTTCACAGCACTTCCTGTGACGTCCCCAAAAATCCCCCAAAAATCACCGCCGGAAACAATTTTGTTCTCAAATCCTGTATATACTTCATCAGTATATGGGATAAGGCACTTTCTCAACTGTGCTGCATAATGCAGCCTATTTATTTTGTCCTGTTGGCTCTGTTGGCTCTATCTGCGCCACCTTCATCACTTTCGGGGTGTGGATCCCCCAGTGGGGTGGTCTCCCGACTCCCTCCGCTGACTGTTTCTGATAGCCCTGCGCCCCCTCTTTCATTTGATATGTGTCCCGTGCGGGTGCCACCCTCCCGCCGGGAGATGCCGCAAAATGAGCCCCCTTGAGGCTTATGGCGGCAGGGCTCGGGGGAAGCGAGCTAGACTGCTGTTCTTTTGAGGGGTTATAGAGTGTTTCGAGCCCGTCCCTGTGGCATCGGTCCCATCGTTGTGGGACCAAGGGGGCCGGCGCAGCGGCACGCCGAAGCAGCCTGTCACTAATAACACCGGTCAAGATGCAGGACAGGAACCTGGAAGTGACCGCGGGGAAGCCGCGGGGCACCCGGCGCTGGTCCCGGAAGGCCTTCCAGAGGCTCTGGAAGGCCTTCCGGGACCAGCGCCGGCCAGCGAAGGCTTCCCCGCGGCCTCCGCTGGTCCCAGAGCCTCTGGAAGGCCTTCCGGGACCAGCGCCGGGTGCCCCGCGGCTTCCCCGCGGCCTCCGCTGGTCCCTGGAGGCCCTCCAGAGTCTCTGGAGGGCCTCCAGGGACCAGCGGAGGCCGCGGGGAAGCCGCGGGGCACCCGGCGCTGGTCCCGGAAGGCCTTCCAGAGGCTCTGGAAGGCCTTCCGGGACCAGCGCCGGGTGCCCCGCGGCCTCCGCTGGTCCCTGGAGGCCCTCCAGAGACTCTGGAGGGCCTCCAGGGACCAGCGGAGGCCGTGGGGAAGCCTTCGCTGGCCGGCGCTGGTCCCGGAAGGCCTTCCAGAGCCTCTGGAAGGCCTTCCGGGACCAGCGCCGGGTGCCCCGCGGCTTCCCCGCGGCCTCCGCTGGTCCCTGGAGAGGCTCTGGAAGGCCTTCCGGGACCAGCGCCGGGTGCCCCGCGGCCTCCGCTGGTCCCTGGAGGCCCTCCAGAGACTCTGGAGGGCGTCCAGGGACCAGCGGAGGCCGCGGGGAAGCCTTCGCTGGCCGGCGCTGGTCCCGGAAGGCCTTCCAGAGCCTCTGGAAGGCCTTCCGGGACCAGCGCCGGGTGCCCCGCGGCTTCCCCGCGGCCTCCGCTGGTCCCTGGAGAGCCTCTGGAAGGCCTTCCGGGACCAGCGCCGGGTGCCCCGCGGCTTCCCCGCGGCCTCCGCTGGTCCCTTCCAGAGGCTCTGGAAGGCCTTCCGGGACCAGCGCCGGCCAGCGAAGGCTTCCCCGCGGCCTCCGCTGGTCCCTGGAGGCCCTCCAGAGTCTCTGGAGGGCCTCCAGGGACCAGCGGAGGCCGCGGGGCACCCGGCGCTGGTCCCGGAAGGCCTTCCAGAGGCTCTGGAAGGCCTTCCGGGACCAGCGCCGGGTGCCCCGCGGCTTCCCCGCGGCCTCCGCTGGTCCCTGGAGGCCCTCCAGAGACTCTGGAGGGCCTCCAGGGACCAGCGGAGGCCGCGGGGAAGCCTTCGCTGGCCGGCGCTGGTCCCGGAAGGCCTTCCAGAGGCTCTGGAAGGCCTTCCGGGACCAGCGCCGGGTGCCCCGCGGCTTCCCCGCGGCCTCCGCTGGTCCCTGGAGGCCCTCCAGAGACTCTGGAGGGCCTCCAGGGACCAGCGGAGGCCGCGGGGAAGCCTTCGCTGGCCGGCGCTGGTCCCGGAAGGCCTTCCAGAGCCTCTGGAAGGCCTTCCGGGACCAGCGCCGGGTGCCCCGCGGCTTCCCCGTGGCCTCCGCTGGTCCCTGGAGGCCCTCCAGAGACTCTGGAGGGCCTCCAGGGACCAGCGGAGGCCGCGGGGAAGCCTTCGCTGGCCGGCGCTGGTCCCCGAAGGCCTTCCAGAGGCTCTGGAAGGCCTTCCGGGACCAGCGCCGGGTGCCCCGCGGCCTCTCCGCGGCCTCCGCTGGTCGCTGGAGGCCCTCCAGAGTCTCTGGAGGGCTTCCAGCGACCAGCGGAGGCCACGGAGAGGCCTCCACCACTGCCGCCGGGCCCCGCGCGCGGGCGGGGAAGGCGGGGAGTGAGGGTGGGAGCGTCCCTGCGCGTGCGCAGGGGCCCTGCACAGGCGCAGGGACGCTCCCTCCCTCACTCCCCGCCTTCCCCGCCCGCGCCCGCGGCCCACCGGCTCCGGGGCTGCCTAAACCGGGACCTTTAATGGTCCCGGTATAGGCAGCCCGGGATCCGGGATTGGGTGGCCAGATCCGGGAATGTCCCGGGAGACCGGGACGGTCTGGCCACCCTAGTTATTGCCCACCAAATCAAAAGATAGAGGATGATTATAATATGATGGAAGGATTAAAGATAGTGGCTAAATGTAAAAACTGTGTCGTAATAGGTGATTTTAACTACCCGCAGATTGATTGAGTCAATATGTGTTCGGGTCGAGAGAAAGAGATTGAGTTTCTTGATGCTCTCAATGACTGTGCTATGGAGCAGATGGTCTCAGAACCTACCAGGGATGGGGTGATCCTGGATTTGGTCCTAAGTAATGCCCAAGACTTGGTGAGAGATGTAAAAGTGATCGCACCTCTTGGGAGCAGTGACCATAACATTATTGATTTCACCATTTGTATAAATAGAGAGTTGCTCCAAAAGACCAGCACAACCACATTTAACTTTAAAAGGGGTAAATTCTCTAATATGAGGAGGCATGTAAAGAGAAAACTGAAAGGAAAGGTAAATACAGTCAAACCCCTTGGGGAGGCTTGGAGCTTCTACAATCCTAGAAGCTCAGATAAAATATATACCACAAGTTAGGAAAGGCACAAACAGGTATAAGAAAAGGCCTGCATGGTTAACAAACAAAGTAATGGAAGCTGTAAAAGGTAAGAAGGACTCCTTTAAGTGGTGGAAAGCTAGTCCAAGTGAGATTAATAAAAGGGAACACAGGCTGTGGCAAATCAAATGCAAAACTGTGATCAGGCAGGCAAAAAGGGACTATGAGAAGCATATTGCAAAAAACATAAAGACCAACAATAAAAACTTGTTCAAATATATTAGAAGCAGGAAACCAGCCAGGGAGGCAGTGGGGCCCTTGGATGACCAAGGGGTAAAAGGATTACTGAAGGAGGGTAGGGAATTGGCTGAGAAGCTGAATGCATTTTTTGCCTCTGTCTTCACTGTAAAAGACGAGAAGTGTTTGCCTGCTCCAGAACCACTAATTTTGGAAGGGGTGTTGAAAGACCTGAGTCAGATTGAGGTGACAAGAGAGGAGGTCCTACAACTGATACATGAATTAAAAACTAATAAGCTATGGTCTTTCCCAGAAAATTGTGAGATGCATTCACTTTATGAATATATGAAGGTGCCTTACACCAAGCCAGATCATCAGTTATTCTAATTCAGTTTCACCTAATAGCTATTCTTGGGATCTCAGCATATCAAAGGAAGGTTTGCTACATGAGACTGGAAATATAATGAATTGAACCAGGGATCCTCATTAGGCAGCAGTTAGTCTACTGCTGGGTAATAGCTCTTCCCAAGAGCCAGTTTTACAAAGCAATCTTGATTTACACCAACGATGGAGCAGCCAGCTGGCATGGAACTTAAGGTGCTGCTAGTTGGCTCCCTAAATTCCAAGTTACACTGGGATGGAGGTGGGGAAAGGTGTAGGTGGCTGCCTGCAAGATTATGTCCATGGTGATTCTGCTGCACATGGTCTTCTGGGCGTACTGTCAAGGCAGGGGTGGCAGGAGGGGAAGGGCACTTTGGGTCAATAGGAGTGGGCAGTCCAGGCAGGTGCCATCACACATGACAGTTGAGGGTGGAGAGAGGCAGCTCTGGAGAGCCCATGTTCCTCTTCTCTGTTCCACAAGCACAACAACCCCATGAGGTTGGTCAGGCTGAGGGTATGCATTTGGCCCAAGGCTACCCCTATAGCTTCCATGGTACAAGTGACTCTCCAGCCCAGCTTTACACTCTAGCCAATGTGATGAGGCAGCTCATTCATCCAGACCTCTGGGCCCTGCCTCCATCACTGAAGCAAGTGAGTCCTCCCTCTTAGACATTCCCTTGGGAAGCCTACAGGGAGAGTAGCGATTGGGTTGGTGAGAAAGTGGGGCGGGGGGGGGGGGGGTGGAGCTCTGGCCATGTAGCAGAAACCCAGCAGCAGAGACAAAGTTGGGCCAAAACAAAGACTTTATTGCACTGGAATCCATGCCAAGGGGTGATGCCACCATCCACCTCCACTCTGGGGACTGAGAATGGCTGGCATGGCAGGAGCCTAAGTGGAACAGCATCCCAGATGGAACTCAGGAAGGCTTGCTGGGTATGAGGGTCTGCTCCAAGATGACGGCTGGAACAGCTGACTGAGTAGAATGTGTGTATGTGGGGGGGGGGGGGGCTTGCCACACCTGCAATCCTCTCTGTTGAATCTCCACCTGCAAGACAGTAAAACAGATCCATGGCAGTGCAACACCAGCCTCAGCCATGGATGTCCTGTCCTGATAAGGTCTGCAAAGGCAGTCCCACAGGGGGGCTTGCAACACCCCCCAGGAGGCACGTGATAGAACCAGCCAACTCACACTCACCTTGAGCTGAAGTGCTCCATGATTGCTTGCAATCCATCCACCACAGCATCTGCAGCTCATGTCTGTGATTCTGCAAGGGAATGATTTAAAGCAGTGGTTCCAAACCTTTTTGGCACCAGGGACCGGTTTTGTGGAAGATCATTTTTCCATGGACCGGGGGGGGGGGGGCATGGTTTCAGGATGATACAACTGTGCACTTTATTTCTTTTAGTTTGGTGTGGTGGTTAAGTGTGCGGACTCTTATCTGGGAGAACCAAGTTTGATTCCCCCCTCCTCACTTGTAGCTGCTGGAATGGCCTTGAGTCAGCCATAGCTCTTGCAGAGTTGTCCTTGAAAGGGCAGCTTCTGGGAGAGCTCTCTAAGCCTCACCCACCTCACAGGGTGACTGTTGTGGGGGAGGAAGATAAAGGAGATTGTGAGCTGCTCTGAGACTCTGAAATTCGGAGCAGAGGGCAGGATATACATCCAATGTACTACTACTACTACTACTACTACATTATAATATATAATGAAATTGTACAACTCATGGCCCAATTGTAGCAACTCATTGCTAACAGGCCATGGACTGGTACTGGTCCACGGTCTGGAGGTTGGGGGATCCCTGATTTAAAGGGACAGTTGCTGAGTTGATTCACAACAAGTAGCAGAGCAGCTGCCAGACTCCTTCCCCCCCCCCCCACCGCCCCAGACACACCCTGTGCCCTGCTGAAGGTGGGAACCAGGCAAATGACAGATAATCTATTGGATAACTTTCTGGGGAAGTTTTCCTACAGCATGTAGAGGCTATGGCACCCATGGCTTATTTTTCCCCAGGTCTGAGAGTGCTGGGATTGAGTGCTGTCACATCGCCCAGCCTCAAGTGAGAGGAGATGGGAAGCAAGTTTGGGATGCTTACCTGTGTGAGAGCCCTTGTGAGTTGAGCCTCTGAAGATCAGGTACCTGTTGGGGTACTGAAATGGAAGAAGTCAGCCACAAAGCATAGACTTCACTCTCCTCCTTGGATGTCAAAATGCTCACTCTGTACTGCTAAGTGCCCTCTCTGAGTGTCTCCTACCACCAAAGTGCCTTGCCCCTCACTATAAGTCCTCATGGCAGGAAATTCTGAGATAGAGTCCTGTGCTGATAGTTGTGTGATGCTCTAGTGGAAGTTTTTGTAGAATGGGGCCCAACCATTGGATGCTGGGGAGGAGGCTTGTCTGCCCCAGGGAAGGGGGGGGGGGAATTGGCTGAGCCCATAGTTTGGCTAATGGGTGGGATTCAGCAGTGGGGGAAGATTTTGTGCCCCATAGATGCCTATGGAATATGCCATGTTTTTTGTTGTCATAACTTTCTGCTTCTTGCAGGGGGCTTTAGTAGGGTGAAAGGGCACAGGGAGCCAACTAACTCCAGTCATACACCCAACACCACCCCCAACTATAGCAGCATGGGGTCCTATGCCTCTGTCATGCTGATGGCTGGCTGCTGCACCCCTCCACTGACACCCATGAGCAACGGGGTGCTCCAGTGGCCCTGTGCCATCGTAAGTGCCATTTACATCAACATAACTGGACTTATGCTGACATAGCTGGAATTTATGCCAATGTGGGGAAGTTGGCTCCCAGAGTACTTTTTCCCCTCCCCCTTAGGATTGCACTGTGAATCACTTAAAGTACCATTAGCTTATTTTGAAACTATTTTATTTCTTGTGAGTTACTGTAATGGGAATTTTAAAAATGATGGCCTTGTTTTTAAGAATGTTGTTTGTTAAATTGTAAAGCTATTCTACATTTCTGTCAATGTTTTAAATAGGTGCTTACACTGAGGTTTGGTAACATGCACATTTATTTAAGTTTAAGTCTTAAATTCATGAATTAATAATATAAAAGCAGATGACTGAGACTGTAAACTTGCACAGCTGTAAACTATTTTGTTTTTTCTCCAATTAACTCTTTTCAAACTAGACTGGTATTTCAAGATCCAGCCCTTGGTTACTATTAAACAGGTCTCTCAAATACTACAAGTAATAAAACAATATTTTCAAGTTGATTTTAAAATGTTCAGTCATTAAATTAAAAAGGAGAAAAAAAATACAAGCAGCTTTAGAGGCAGATGCTGTCTATGTGGTAAACTGAAAAATTCAGCATGGGTAGCTAGAAACAGCTGTGAAATGAATGGCATAAACTGAGTCATAATTGGCTCAGAAAGACTTTTAACTCTTGCTTGCTTAAAGTATTGTTCTAAAGCCACTGTGCTTAAAAGGAGGGCATGTTGTAAGTGAGATGGGAATAAATGAAAAATCAATAAATAGACAAATCTAGGCATTTTACAATATCCCCTTCTTAACTGATAAAAAAGCTCCAATAGAGTTCACTGAAGGTAGCATAAGGAGACAGTGTTTAGGAAACCAAGATTTAATTTGATATTTGCCACCTGATGGGTTTGCTTGCTACACAGGATACTCTATACATTATTTCAGTTTCCCATAGATTTTTAAGAACATAAGAAAAGCCATGTTGGATCAGGCCAATGGCCTATCCAGTCCAACACTTTGTGTCACACAGTGGCCAAAAAACAGGGTGCCTTCAGGAGATCCATCAGTGGGGCCATCATTTTTAAAATTCATTTTTTTAAATTACCATTTTTAAAATTTCCATTATAGTAACTCACAAGAAATAAAATAATTTCAAAATAAGCTAAAGGTGCCTTAAGTGATTCACAGCGCAATCCTGAGGGGGAGGGGGGAAAGTGCTCTGGGAGCCAATTTATTCCCACATTGGCATGAAAGATAAATTGTGTTATATTGTGGCCCAAAGCTTTTGTATGTAGGCTCTCTGATTTGCAGACTCAAGACCTGATTTTTAATTTTTTTAAAAAAGATTAAAACAGCAACTGATTTAATCATTTACCCACATACAGTGGGGGATATAGTGAGTAACAGATCCAGTAGAACACGGCACTTGAGCCCGAAAGATTCTACAAACCCTAATGATGTTACCAGCCGTGAAAACCTGAAATCTTTGATAAGATCGCAGTATCTTAAGTGTGCTGTACAACACACTAACAGATGTTTCCTGTGTCACAGAGATTACTTCTTTTCATTCATTTATTTAAAAAAAAAAAGTGAAGACAAGAGTACTAGAGACTCCTGGCATCTTTTTGTAACACATCGCCTAATTTCCTATGTATAGATATGTACAGATGGAGCAGATGAGAAGCAAGCATACATGAGCTACTCTGCTCCCACCACAGCATCCCAATAGCCTAGAAAGATTGGTCAGAAACCTCTTTGAAGCTTTCTGAGAAAGGTTTCTAACTTGGGACCATTTTTTCCTCTTTCTGCTGTTTTCACACTACAGAATTCTAATCAGCATTTGGGAGAGCGGCTTATCTTACTTTTTAAGTTATGAGGTTCTTTGAAGGGGGTAAAATCTTATATCAAAGGAGAGTAGCTTCACTTGTTTCGTTGCCTACAGCTCTTTGAAAATGCACAAAAGCAAAATGCCCAGAGACAGTTGATATAATAGTTACTCTTTTGGACTGAAACAATACCTTATATAAGAAAACTGCTTTCCTCCTAGGTACAATGGAACAAGTTTCCATGAATGTTTTTTTAAAAAAAATATAATAAGACATATTGGCTAAAAAGGATGTTCAGAAGTTTCATTAAGCCCCTTTTAAATAATGGGATGTCAGGGAACATTTGCATAATTAAAAGGTATCTTTTTCTTGGATAATTGATATTAATTGTTTGTCTCCTTTTGGGAAAGCATAAAGGATTATTTTTAATGTGTGTAATTTCTAGTCATACAAATAGATAGTTTCATTCAATGAAGACTACTTTTGAAAACCAGGGATAGCTTTCTACAAATAAGGATGACCAACTCCAACTGAATAAGCACCATTCACATAAAGAACATTCAGATCATAATTCACAGCTAGTTCTAAGAAGAATAAAGGCAAGTCTAGACAGTGCTACCTCCTTCAGTACCTCCTACTAAAAGCAAGCTGAGTACTCAAGCTGGGTTGTTTAATAGAGGGCAGAGCACCTGCTCAGCCTGCTGAAGACCCAGAAGTAGATCCTGGTACTTGCTAATTGGTTTTGGGGGTGGGGTTGAGGGCTTCCTAACTATGAATGTGGAATTCAGTTATGCTTCTGCATGCTAATTCCAGTCTTCAAATGCAACCATTTTTTACATGCAATAATGTAATTGTCAGAATAGAAGTACTGGCTGTTTTTATACTCTTGATTGCCCATTTATGGAATACACTATAAATAACTACTATCTTAATCAATGTCTTAGTCCAGATCAATGTTACAGCCATGGGCACCCGCGTGGACCCACAATATTCCAACATCTTTATGGCTGACTTGGAGCAACACTTCCTAAACTCCCACCCACTCATACCACTCCTTTACCTACATTGAATTGATGACATTTTTATTGTCTGGACACATGGCAAAGAAGCCTTGAATATATTCCATCAGGCATTCAATGACCTTTCACCCCACCATCAACCTGAGAATTTGTTGGGGTTTTGGCAACTTCATTTCCTGTCGTCATGAGTTATTTAATTGTTTGTTTATGCATGTTGATCTTTAGCCAGTGAGTTGAAAGGACCTATAAGAATGTCTCCACGTATTTCCTGCCAGAGGCTAGGTGGCAATATGCATAATGACCTACGAGGGAAAGCCCTAATTGGCTTTCCAATCAATACACTTAGAGGTGGTCTGAGGGAAAGCATTAGGTTACCAATTTATGACCCTTTGTTAAGCCCTCAGATCTCCATGCAGTTGTAGTTTAGACTTGAGAGAGTCAACATGTAGTTAAGGAGTCAGATAGGATATTAAATCCTTTGTTGTTTTCTTAGAACTCCAAGTTATTCCCTTCCCTCACTAGACAAGTAAAATTACTTTGTTTAAAGCTAAATTGTGTGCCTGGCTATTTTTGTAGTTTTCTCTATGTTACTCTACTAAACGCAATATATTTCTAACAGAATTAACCAATCTATGCAAGAAATAAATTTTCTGAACACTACTGTAAAAATACAAAATGGACACAGAGACACCATCTTACACTGGAAACCTACTGACCAACAAATATATCTACATGCCTTCAGCTACCATCCTAAACATACCAAACAATCCATTGTGTACAGCCAGGCTCTACATTACAGCCACATCTGATCCAATCCTACAGACAGAGATTCCCAACTGAGGGATCTACAAAAAAACCTTTTGGGACTGAAGTATTCACCTGATGAAGTCAAGAAACAGGTTAACAAAGCCAGACTGGTACTCAGAGAAAACCTGTTACAAGACAGTTTTTTAAAAGACAATAATGGAACACCACTAGTGGTCACATATAGCTCTCAACTCAAAACAGTTCAGTGTATCATCAACTCACTACCTCTATTGGACAATGCAGCTCTTTTTCACAAGTACTGGGGGGCAAACCTTTTCTTGCATACAGACAGCCTCCAACTTCAAACAACTCCTCACTCACAATAATGCAACATTGGCACTGGTACCAGAGCTTGTAATAAACCCAGATGCCACCTTTGCTGCCACATATACCCAGACAACACTGGACAATCACTACACCATCTCAGGCTTATTCACTTATCTTCTAACATTATATATGCCATTAAACGCCAACAATGCTCTGCAGGTCTCTACATAGGGCAAACTAGACAAACCCTATGGCAAAGGATAAATGGACACGAATCAGACATGAGGAATTGCAAGACTGAGAAACCTGTAGAACACTTTAGCCTCCCGGAGTATTCAACGGGTGCCCTCAAAGTAGTTATTTTATTGCAAAGGAACTTCAGGAACAGACTGGAAAGGGAAATTGCTGAATTATAAGTTATTACAACACTCAGAACAAACACCCCCCCCAAAAAAAAACTTAACAGGGATACTGGTTTTTATCTCATTACATATGCTAAATTCATTTTCACCAAGGACTATACATCCTCTGTATTTTTATGCATCTCTCTCTCTCTCTCTCTCTCCCTCCCACACACACACACTGGAATATTGTTTGTAATACAATGCAATATATTCCGGATCAGTATTATCAAGCAAAAAAAGCTCCTTAAAATTATCAGAGGACAATGCAATACATAAGAATAGATTTTTTTCCTGACACATCACGTTTAAATAACAATATATTAATATATAACTTAGAACAACATATAGTGATTGTAATATAATGCAGTGAAACTAGAAATGTACTGCACCTCATCCTACTAAAAAAGAAAATACTGCTTGTTACCTTAATGCTTGAGGGGAGATGAATGGAGCATCATAAAGTAATCTCAGTTAATTTCCCACAATTAGAAAATATTCTGTTACACATTTATCTCCTATTTTGACATATTTATTGCTTCAATCCTTGTTCCTCTGTAATTCGATCCATACAGCTGTTGACCCTGTGTATTTGGCTTATTGTTCCTCTTTTGTCTCAAAATGTTATTATCATGTTATATGCTAATTTGCTTTTCATCCCTGTCTATAAGTTTGAATGGTTTTCTCCTATTGCATTTTATCTGAGGCTGATTCCGCACTCACCTTACTCTGGGGCAGGCTTCCATTTCTGTGCAGAGCAAGCTGGCAATTTCACATCAGTTGCTCCGTCCCCTCATTTTGCGTGGGGCAAACCCACAATTTGCCATGCCACAGTGTAAACCTGTTTTTTTCAGGTTTACACTGCGGTGCGGCAAATCACAGGTTTGCCCTGTGCAAAATGGCAGTGTGAAGCAATTGGTGCAAAATCGCCAGCTTGCTCAGCACAGAAATGGAAGCCCGCCCTGGAGCAAGGTGAGTGTGGAATTAGCCTTTATAAATCTTTGTTGGTCTTATAGGTGCCACTGGACCCTAACTTTATCCTACTATCTTAATGCCTACCATTATTTTCAGAGCACAATGTGTTCCAGGCACGTCTTTTTGAGCCTTATGACACGATGGTGTGAAGACACTGAAATATCATGAGAACATTTTTTATTCCTTGGCTACCATCTCCTTGTCATGCATGTTAGATTATGTAATTAAATGCAACATAATATAACGCTAATTAATCTATAATGCTAATTAAACATTCTCGGGATTCAGAATGATGTTTAAACAAAAATGGTCCCAGCGCAAACATAATTTCTCACAAAGTAGCTTTGGATGCAAGCTAGTGTTGGATGCAAGTTAGCATGGCATTAAGGAATACAGAAGTGGCAGAGCACCTATCAACAGATATGGATGCCCTCTGCTATCCAGTCTAGGGACAGATGGCAATGTGCATCTTCATCTATACTGATTATCATCGTGCCAAACAAGAACACAATAGTAAAATTTGTACATGAATCTACCTGCACATGTAGCTCTGTGAAGCCCGAACTTAGTGCCATCCAGTTTATTTGCCACCATAATTTTATTTCCTTTAAGAATGGTTAGAAGTTTGGCATTCAGAAAACTTCCCAGTCTTGCCTGCTGCCCCCATGTCACAAGAAATATTTATATTTTAGGTTATACTGCCACCTAATGGCTTATTGGCACATCCTTTATTATGAAGCCACAAACAAGGGTAATGCAACAAAAGAGCATGGAAAAGAATGAAAAGTACATAAACTTGTGCACCAAAGGGTAACTATTGTAAAGAGAACCAGTTTGGTGTAGTGGTTAAGTGTGCGGACTCTTATCTGGGAGAACCAGGTTTGATTCCCCACTTCTCCACTTGCACCTGCTGGAATGGCCTTGGGTCAGCCGTAGCTCTGGCAGAGGTTTCCTTGAAAGGGCAGCTGCTATGAGAGTCCTCTCAGCCCCATCCACCTCACAGGGTGTCTGTTGTGGGGGAGGGAGATAAAGAAGATTGTGAGCCGCTCTGAGACTCTTGAGTGGAGGGCGGAATATAAATCCAATGTCTTCTTCTAAAAATAATTAAACCCAACATCAATGTGCAAAAGTGAACTCCAGAAGTTTCACTGAACAGTTAGTACAATTGCTTGTAGATCAACTCCCAAGAAAACCAGGAGTAACTTGAGTGTGTGGAAAAGTGACCCCTTAGCTCTCATTGATGAAATATCAACCATTAACTTGGGCTGCTGGACTAGTAAAGCAGCAGTCCATCCAACAAAGGGATGGTCAGCCAGCAACCATAACATTGTGCTGTTCCTGGAGAAGTTTTCTTGGATAAAAAGGGAATGTGCTGCTGCCCCACTATAATTCTCCATCTCTGCCATCAAGTTCATCATCAGCTGGTTGTATTCAAATTATGAATACTGATTTGGAAGCTGAGGGATGCCACCTCACTTTTGATCAAAACCTTATATGCAAATTTGCAAAAAGAGAGAGAGAGAGGTGCATTTGACTTCAGAAAGGCAAACTTCAATAAACTTAGAACTATGCTGGGTAAAATCCCATGGTCAGATATACTTAGGAAGAAGGGGGTTCAGGAGGGGTGGGAGTTTCTTAAAAGCGAAATACTGAAAGTTCAATCACAGATGATTCCTATGAGAAGAAAAAAATGGAAGAAGCCTAAAGAAGTCGATTTGGCTCCATAAACAGCTCTCTAAAGTCTTGAGAAATAAAAAAGACGCTTTAGGAATTGGAAGGAGGGCCTTATAACCAAGGATGAATATAAACAAATCACAAGTGCTTGTAGAGAAAAAGTTAGGAAAGCTTAAGCTCAGTATGAGCTGATGCTGGCCAAAGATGTTAAAAACAACAAAAAAGGGCTCTTTTCTTATGTTCAGAGTAAGAAAAAGAGCAAGGACATGGTAGGCCTACTGCGAGGGCAAGAAAGTGAAATTGTAACAGGTAATGAAGAGAGAGCGAAACTGCTCAATTCCTACTTTTCCTAAGTCTTCTCTTCTGAGGGAAATGGTGCTCAACATGGCAAAAACAGAACATATAAGGAGGGTATGAAGTTCCAACCTAGGATCAGCATAGTGGTAGTAGATAAATACCTAGTTTCTTTAAATGAAACTAAGTCCTCAGGGCCAGATGAATTGCATCCAAGGGTTCTAAAAGAGTTTGTGGATGTAATTTTTGAGCCTCTGGCTATTATTTTTGAGAATTCTTGGAGAGCAGGAGAAGTGCCGGAAGATTGGAGGTGGGCGAATGTTGTCCCCATCTTCAAGAAGGGGAAAAAGACTATACAGGTAACTACCGACCCATCAGCTTGATGTTTATACCTGGAAAAGTTTTAGAACAAATCATCAAACAGTCAGTCCTGGAACATTTAGAAAGAATGCATGTGATTACTAAGAGCTAGCATGGGTTTCTCAAGAACAAATCATGTCAGACTAACCTGATCTCTTTTTTTGAGAAAGTGACTACCTTGCTGGATCAGGGGAATGCTGTAGACATCATTTATCTTGATTTCAGTAAGGCTTTTGATAAATTTCCACATACTACCCTTGTTGACAAGTTGGTAAAATGTGGTTTGGATCCTGTTAGCATTAGGTGGATCTGTAACTGGTTGACAGATCGTACCCAAAGAGTGCTTGTGAATGGTTCCTCATCCTCTTGGAGAGGAGTGACAAGTGGAGTGCCCCAAGGATCTGTCCTGGGACCTGTTTTGTTCAACAATTTTATAAACGATTTGGATGAAGGAATAGAGGAAATGCTTATTAAATTTGCTGATGATACTAAATTGGGAGGGGTTGCAAATACAGTAGAAGACAGAAACAGGATACAGGATGACCTTGATAGGCTGGAAAACTGGGCTAAAATCAATAAAATGAATTTTAGTAGGGATAAGTGTAAAGTTCTGCATTTAGGTAGGAAAAATCCAATGCATGGTTATAGGATGGGGGACACTTGTCTTAGCAGTTATTATAAAGTAGGTTCTGTATATGGAGGAGTCGCCAGTTGAGTAATAACAAGGTCTTTAATAGACGTGGCATAGTATAAGGTTACATTACAAAGACTGGGGTTGGGGCCAATAGGCCAAACTTATATACATCTCTGGGTTCCCACGCAAGCACGTTATGGTGTCATTCAAACCAGTGGGGCTTGTGATTGGTCTAGGGCTGCAGAGATTTGGATCCTGCAGCCCTTTGTTCTCTAGTCCCCAAGCTCCGTCCGTATGGCTCCAATGAGCCAGGCAGGAACACCCAAAGTCTTCCCTTGAGTCCACATACATAACTGTGGTAGGCTAGATGGCCATCTGACAGCAATGAAGATCCTGTGAATTTAGGTGGAGGTATTTGTGAGTTTCCTACATTGTGCAGGGGGTTGGACTAGATGACCCTGGAGGTACATTCCAACTCTATGATTCTGTGATTCTACCCAAACTGAAAATATACCCAAAAAACACCTTAGCAATATTTGTCAGGTATATTTCAGCTTCCCAAATATAACCAGGTTTTCTCAGGAAAACTGGGGGGGGGGGGCGGGATCTAGAAAAAATCTTGGCTATATTAGGGAATTACTAGTGGTTCTGAAAACAGAGGAGAGGCAGGAACACATTGCTCCCACCTCTCAGCTGTTTGTCAAGCTTCTACTGCAGTCCCTTTAAAGTTTAGAGGAACTGCAGAAAACAGCCCAAGAATCAGGATGTGCCAGGAGGAGCTGACTTTGCTTGAGGCTGGCTTCTTGTGCAGGAGAAGCCATTCCAGTCAGGATCTGCATTCCTCAGGGAGCAATCTCTCTATGGTACGCAGATCCAGGAGCTGGCTCCTCCTGCAGCCTGATTTAAACTAGGCTGCAAGAGACGCTGTCCCAGCCAGGATCTATGTGCTTTGGGGAACAGTCTCCCCCAAGGCATAAAAATCCTGGGTTTGGCTCCTTCTGCAGCATGGTTTAAACCACTCTTCAGGAGAAGCTGTCCTGGCCAGGATCTGCATGTTTTAGGGAGCAATCTCCCCATGGTACACAGATCCTGCAGCTGACTTCACCTGTGGCACAGTTTAAACCAGGCTGCAGGAGGAGCTTTCTTTTTAATCTGGTATTTTTCTTCTTGGATCTATTGGACCTGAAAAAAATCAGGATTTTTTTTTAAATCCCAGATCCGAACACTGTCCTGGTATTGGGATCTGGGATTTTCTGTAAATTCAGAAAATTGGAGAGGGGCGGGGTGTCCAATAGACCTGAACTAAAACAAACTGGGTTTTTTTAAAATGTACAATCCTAGTTGCTTTCTCCAGGCCCATGCACTTGATGACTTTTTTAAAAACAAAATTTCCTATTATTGCTTACTTCCTAAGATATCAGCAGATAAGCAAAAATATCCATGAATTGTGATGATTTATTTAATTAATTCTGTTAGATGCATATTGGGGTAATTTTAATTCCTTGCATACTGTCCAATGCCAATGTAACAGCTGCACGAAAAGAAACACCCATAGAGCATAACACAGCTTCTAACAGTATGTGCACTTGGGCATGTGTGCAGGTACCACACAAAGTTTTTATGAAGGACTGGGAGGTCTTTGTATGTTTTCTATATTGCCATACTTAGCTCTTGTTTACTGACCAATGGAGAGGGACAGCAGATGAGAGACCTATTCCTTTCCTTAATGGTTTGACATGCTGAATGTCTATGTATGTGCCACTGGGTGTGTCTACCAAGGAATACTTTTTCAGTAGTTTTCCAAATTGGTATCAAGAGTTTATGTGGGCACTTGAATTGAGCCCTGCATGTTTAATATTTGAATGAGTATTTCATCACCACATAGCTGAACTGCATGCTGTGTGTGAGGATATAATGGCCCTCAAGTGCAAATTTTGGGGGATGCAAAGGGCTATAGAGGGAAGAGGGTCAAAAAGTCCTTATGTGAACAAAAAATATCACAGTACTATGGATCCAAACATGTATATAAAAATAGAAATATATTTGAGATGCCTTGGGGGATATTTCCCTTTGGAATAGCATCAGTTCACACAGATCTAGCTCAGCTAGAAGATTTGGTTCTGCTATTCTTCATTCCAGGGCAGCCTGACTCTCCACATGAACAATTTGCATCCTCAAATGTTTCCAGTGTGGCTATTTCCCTAAACGTTAATCTTCAGCAGCTGTCAAGTTAACCTGTGATGATAAGTGGGTACACTGTGATAAGTAAAAGCAATCTATTTCTCTTCAGCAGACTTTACTTTTTCATGTAGGGTAACATCAGGGCTTGAATACAGCAGGAGCTCACAGGAGCACAGCTCCTGAACCTCCAGGCAGGGCCTCAATGCAGTGGGGAGTTCTCTCCCTGCTGCACACAGATCCTGGGGTATATGCAAATGAGATATGCTACTGAGCTCCTGTGCCTTTTTTTCTACAAAACAACCCCTGGGTAACATCACCACCTAATGAATTGGATCACACCAGCTTTTCTGCTGTCTCAAGAAGGAAGGGTGATTTTGCCTGGTTCCTCTCCTCTCTACAGCCCCATCCCATTTTGGGGGGGGGGCAAGTGGGTCACATGTGACCCCCAGCTCAGCTTTTATGGGGTCAAAGTGGGCCCCTCCTCTCAATGTGCTAGCAAGAAAAGCTAATATGATCCAAAGAAATAAACAAAAAATCAGTTAGATTCTTAACACTTATCTATTTATTTAGGAAATTTGTAAGCCACCTCTTTTGAATCTTCGAAGCAGCTTTCAATTAAAATAAGGTTATCAATATAAAAAACAACAATCCATTAAAATAAATTCAGTGATATAAACAGCATAAATTATCCATAAAATATTTGAGATCCAATAACATGTACTTAAAACAAGAGTCATAGCCCTAAAGCTTCACTATAAAATCAAGAGATGCATATCATAGTGTTCATACTCCAGGTAGGTTGTCCACCTGAGGCACAAATTATATCTCAAGATATTAATTCTATCTTTTCAGTCATCATGAACCACTTCAAACATCAGTCTGTGCATTGGGCTCTTCAGAAGCCGGTCATTATATGAATAAGGTAAGAGAGGCCCTGGCTCACTAAAAAAGTGAGGAACTGTAGTCTATTTTCATTAGACTTTCTCAAAGGAGAGAGCAGAATCTTAAGTGTCTGAAGTATTGTTTGAACAAACAGCATGTCTGACAAATGGTTTTAGTTTTCCAATCCAATCCAAAACAAGTACAAGTTTTACTTTCTCCTGTAAGTTCTTAGGTCCATCCTTGGAAAAGAGATAACTTTGACTAGCTGGATTGATGCCCAGAAAAATCTCTAAATTAATCTAATAGTTCACAGTTTTGATACATATATTTCTATGGGAAATTTCTTCTTAGCTCAGAGAAGCACTCACCTGATACCGTCAGAAGTGATGAATTGGAAGGTTTTGGTATAGTCATGTGGGTTTCATGTAACTGAACCTAAAGAAGATACTCAAAACACCCCTAAATCTCTCAGCTGTGGGTTGCATGAGACTATTTTTTTCTGAAAGTACTTTGGTGAGAATCTGAGAAATTGTGTTGCATCTTTTTATCTTTAGATAAGACAAGTGAAGGTCCTGTGAGACTCGTGGGGGGAGGAATCTCATCTTCCCCCATCATTGAGCCTGGTACAGGCCCCGCCACCCACCTTTGAGCCCAGCTGGGATGACAGTGGTGCCTGGGAGCTGCTGCAATCCCAGAGTGGCTCCAGGAGCTGCTGTAGCCAGGCCTGAAGCCTCACCCATCATCCACCTCTACTGCAGCTGGGCCCAGAGCAGTTCCCTGTGGTTGACAGCACTACAAATAAGAACAGTACATTGTCTGTGCATGTGCAGACAACATTGTTTGACTTGGGAGAAATTTAACCCCCCCTGTGTATTTTTTTGGGTGACTTCAGATTTTTGAGTACTGAAGAGAGTAGCCATCTCAATATAGCCTTCTGATTTAGTGGTTAATGTGTTGCTGTGTTTCTGTCTGGTTTAAAAGGAATGCTTTCTTTAGCGGTTGATAGTTCACCTGTTACATCCGTATTAGGTTTCACACTCCACACCATTCATTTGTATGCTATCATTCAATTTGGAAGCCTTGACCATCATTACAGTGGCCACAGAAAGGATATAATTCCATTTCAAGAAATTCACAGTATAAGCATATCCATGAATATCCTTATGGAGGTCACAAATTGCATTGTGGGTAGAAGATCTGCACTGGTGGGATGCAGCATTGCTGGATCCATTTTATAGCTTAATGCAGACAACACAAGTCAGGTTTTAACATTACGTTTTATGCTTCCATCCTTCTTATAGCTCCTGCTCTACTTTTTCCTCCATCTTTCTTCCTTTAAAAAAAAAGTTTTATTGATTTTCCAAAGTAGAAAAGGGAAATGGGAAATAGAGGTTAAGGTTGTCATTAACAATACGTTTATAATCCAGTCTGCATGTTGACAAGTCTTTCAAATAAGATATCATTGATATATTGTTCATTTTACACCATGTCTTTCTAATCTATAAGAAACAATCTATAAGAAATAAATAAATAATGATTACAGTAAGAAAGTTATTGTGCCCTGCCAAGACAATATTGAGAAACAGATGTTTAGGAATTGGAGAGAGATTACCATTGACCACTACTGATGAGGTAAAGTTCTGTAAATGGAAGCAAACAAAAGGAAAAATTATGTAGTCGAAATAAGTTGCATATATTGATTTGCTATTACGTATCATGCAATCTGTAAAATAAATGACAAATTCTTCATGGACTATATAGTAGCATAATGAATCAATTTCTTGCTCTGATAAGCATCTGGATATAGAAGACAAAGAATAAGTGATACAATAAATTAATGATCACTTTGCCCCAGGTATGAAGAAAAAGATGTATGGAACAATGCTGAAAAGAATTTTCCCCACCCTAATATTTTCTAATTTACTTTTCTTTTTATAAAGAACCCAGGATTACAAAACTGAAGGGGGAAATATGAAGGGGGAAATGAATTTTACATGTTTATATAGGCATTGTTCATGGACAAAAAAGCCCCTTTGATACTTAGACCAAGAATGTCAAACATACATCCCACGGGCTGCATCCAGCCCATGCAGGGCTCAAACCCAGCCCCCAAGTAACCTCCTCCTGCTTTTTTCCCAGGGTTGCTGCTGCAGCCATGCCATACTTTGCTTCCCCGCCCCCCCCAGCTCCCTCCCTGGCTCTTTGCTTCCTGCCTTTTGCCTCTCTCTGGCTCCCTTGCTCACTCTCTCTCTCTCTCTCTCACACACACACACACACACACAGGCACACGGAGAACACTGTAACTGCTTCATGCAGGAAAGTTACAAAGACAAGTCTGCCTCTGCCCCTGCTCTTTCTGACTCTCTCTCTCTGCCTCTCCACCTTTCTTTCTCTAACTCCCTCTCTCTGCCTCTCACTCCTCTCTTGGTCTCTGCCCCTCATTGTCTCTGCCTTTCTCTCTCCGCAGCAAGCAAGAGGCAAAGGAGCACAGAGAGAAAGAGAGACAGAGAGAGAGAAGGAAAAACTCTTCCTCTCTCACACACCCACCCACACATCCCTTCTGCTTGCTTATCCAGGGCTGCTTTCTCCTCTTTTGGGGACAAAGGAGAAGGGGGGAGAGAGAGAGAGAGAGAGAGAGAGAGAGAGAGAGAGAGAGAGAGAGAGAGAGAGAGAGAGAGAGATAACAATGTTGGACTCCCATGGCAGATTTAAGACCCACAATGTTTTATTCCAGGTATAAGCTTTTCTGTGCAAGCACACTTTTTCTTTGGAGCATGGGAGGCATGGTAGGTGGGTTGAAGGATGGATTCTTCTGACAAGTACAGTGTGCATTGGGAAAATTATTTTGCCTTATTCTGAAAAGCTGTGTGTTTTTAAAAATATTTTTTCCTGTTCCTTTCTGGATGTCTTTTCTTTCAAAAAGATGCTGATTAGGAATTAGAACACTTGGATTGGTCCTTATATTTTGGAGAGTGGAGTGATTTCAGATGCCAGATGATAATAGCACACATTGGTAATGAGACAGGAAAACTAACTCTCAATTCAACCCAGGAGTGCGCATTGTCTTGAGCATCATTATCAGTTGCAATCCAGCAGTCTCTTTCATTTTCTGTTATGTCCCTAGTAGAGCACTAGGCTCTGCTGGCAGCAATTTGCTGGTGATCCCCAGCCCTGGCTGTCCTCAACAAGGGCCAAAGCTTTCTCAGTTCTGGCTCCAACCTAGTAGAACTCTCTGCCCAGAGTTCCGGGCCCTGTGGGATCTTATACAATTCCATAGGGCTTTTAAGGCAGAGATGTTCTGCCAGGTTTTTGATTGAAGACCGCAATGGCTGGCACCTCTCCTCTCCTTTCCTTCCCCTTTGAGTTTTTTCTCCCCCACCCCCCTCCATGCTCCAGTAATCTGGACAAAGAACAAAATTACCAAGACACCATCGGGGTTTTTAGAAACTTACAGTTTTAATTTGTATTATTGCTCTTTTAATCTATATATTGTTTTTATCTGTGGTACATCGGCCAGAGCCCGGCTTTGGCCGGGATGGGGCAACTCAGTAAATTGAAATGATGATTTTTATGATCTCCTTTTGAAATATCTTTGTAAGACTGCTGCTACTCTTAAGTCAGCAACTGAATGTTGTGGTTTCTAATGTCAGACTTATGCCCATTTATTCTTTGCTTCCTCCGGACGAAACTGAGACCTAGGTTTCCTGTCTCATTACCAATGCCGGTATCTCCACTCCTTGTACCCCTCTGCATATCACACCTATTTCAATCAAGCCTGCTATTAACATTCATCTGCTATTGCCATTTGACAGCTGAAATCACCTTTATAACATTTATATCTCCAGTACTTTATGTTACATGTTATGGCACACATGGCCCAGCCGAACAAAGTGACATTTATGTCAGATCTTGCCCTCATGAGTTCAACACCTCAGCTTTATACCAATAGCAGATTGGTACAGCGAGAGCCAATCTGCTATTATGATGAACAGAAAGAGAGAGGGTGACTGAAGGAAAGGTCAAAGGTTTGGCACACCAGCTTTGTCCTGAATTCATCTATAGACTTAGAAGGCAGTCTTAAGACTTTGTGTACTTTGCCCATGCTCTCAGAGTGTTACTTTTCACCTCCTTCCTGGAATACACAGTGTGTTAGAGCTAAAGGTAAACATCTGTCTCCTTGTTCTGCATGCTTGTAGTAAATGATTGTGTAAAGAGAAGCGTATAAAATAAATGACCACTGTCAGAGAAGACAGACCGGTGCGTAGAACCTCAGCCCTGTGTCGTGATTCCTTCAGGAGAGTTCCCAGGAACCCCAGCCTTTCTAACAAATGGACTCATTGCCATGACAGACATTTTGTATTTGGCTCTGCTTTTGTGACAACCATTTGATAGGGCCCACCATTCTTCTTCAAAATTCCTGCAGGCTAAATAGGTTTAAGAACTTCTGCATTATGCCCATTTGTAAAACCTTCAGGCATACTTCCAACAAACGACAATGAATCATGTGGTTTGCCATTAAGTTTTCTGAAGCTCCAAAGCATTGTGGGATCTGATTACAACATAGTAAAATATCATTTTGTTCCATTTTTATTTAATCCCATTTTGTTTTGCTCTTTCATTATGAAATGGGATACAGAAGAATTACTCACCCAGTCAATACACACTGTAATTCCGTATATATCCATTAATTCAAAGCTTCTTGTATCTTGTAATACATGTGGTCTTTAGTACATTTGCACTGAACTGCACTGTCCAAACCTAGTAAAATAAGGCTAGTTTCCCTTGTGCTATTAGCCCATTAAAATGATAATCGAATTACATATATTCTAACTTATTACTGGCTTTTTAAAAACTGAAAGTCAAGCCTCCAGATGCTCCAAATCCCCTATCCACTATTCTGCTGCTGACAGTTGCTTTATGACCTTTTGTTAAAGAGGCATATGGGACAAAACACCAGTCATCTGGTTAATGAGCCTGTCCCCATTGAAGATGGATGTTTTATCCACTCTCCCCCCTCCCCCAACACACACAGAGGAATACTTTTTCAATACTTTCCCAGCCTGGCATCAGAGTGCATTTTGTTACAAACAACCCAGTATGATCTTATAAATGCACATTACTCAAGGTTTGCTACCCTTATCATGAAGAGTAAATGTGGACATGTTGGATGAATGGTGAATAAAGAAATAATAAAGAAGAACATTCAAAGTCCTAAAGCAATCAGTATATTAATGCACAATTCAGAAGGCCTTTCTTCAAGGGGAACTAGAAAGCAAGTATATAATCTACTTAGTATATCTTTAAAAGCCAATTACAGATGCTCTCATGTCTTATAAAAATATGTCTGTTAAAAGTCAATACACTGTATATGACTCATTCAAAAGCCTATAAAATGAGGAAATCTAAAGAGCATATCAACTGTTTCAGCAGAAAATAGAGATAAAGCATAGTTTTCAGCTCAGGAAAATCTTCTCTTTGTTCTAGCACTTTGTTCTGGTAACGACTCAGTGCTTACACAGGGGACAACCTTTACCTTTTAAGGGGAATCTGCAGTGACTGATTCCCCATATTGTGGTGGTTTATGTGTCTGTCTTTTTGCCAGATTGAGTGGCTGACTTGGTGCAGTATGGAAATCTACATGGTTTTGGATTTCTTCCTTCTGCATTTCCACATGGTATGCTTCCATTGTTCTGACCTGTTGCAAGCAGAGGTGCAGTGCTGTCTTCTGCAGACAGGACTGTCTGTTTTCAGGAGGTTGCTTCCTTCCCAATATGCTCTACATTTTTCAATCAATCAATCAATCAATCAATCAATCACACCTTTTTTGGCATAACCTCTACATTTCTTCAGTTTTCAAAAGTTTTATTAAATTCAAAAAGATTGAGGGCAGGGAATAGAGGGAGTAGAAAACACAATACATTTTGACCTTGTTCTGCATAAAAATACTTTTAAATAGTACAAGCTTAGTTCTACAATACTTTCTTTATATGAATTGTCCCATATTATTATGTCTAAACTAAACATCATCCACATTTTAAAATTTTATAGCATAAGTGTATTGTTAAAATTGTCTTATTAGTTTTGACAATTCTAGTAAAGGCAATTTTGTAATATACGATACAGGAAAAAGAAGAAAAAAAGAAATAAGTTCACACCAGAGAATCTTAAGAGTCTTGAATGTCTAACCAGGCATAAAATTTCATCCAATATTTTCTTGCTCCTTTAGATTTCCCAGCCAACAGCTGGGATAGAAAGTCCAGCTCTGCTGTTTCCAGAATTTTTCCCAAGTCCATTCTTGTGGGAATTTCCTGAGATTTCCATCAATGTGCCAGGATGGAAATCCTAGCTGCTGTGTTAAAAGTGTGCCAACAAATGTCTCATTTCTTTGGAATAGTCCCCAGGAAATATGTTCAATAAAAATAGTTCTGGTTTGAAATGAATCTGTGTCTTCATAATCTTCTGTAATATTTCATGCACCATTTTCCAATAACCCTTCACCATCTCACATGTCCACCACATACGGTAAAAAGAACCAACCTGTTTAGTGCATTTCCAACATTTGTTAGACATATTACCGGTAGTATAAATCTTACACAATTTCTGTGGAGTCGGGTACCATCTATAAAACATCTTATACAAATTTTCTTTAAAAGTTGCTGACCTAGTTAGTTTAATGTTAAGCTTCCACAATCTCTCCCATTCTTCTAATGTAATATTATGGCCAAAAATTTTTGCACATTGGACCATACAGTCTTACAACTTCCTCTTGTGTCTTCTTTTGAAGTAGATATGCATATAATTTGAAGATTAGTTTTTCCTGTGGACCCAAAGGAATTTTATCAAATAGATATTGTTCTGTATTGAAATCTGTCACCTTGTCTTTGGCATATCTGGATTCAACTTGCATTCTCAACCACCAGTTCATCTTAACATCCATATTTTCCAGCTCTTCTCTGGTTTTCAATCGATTATCTTTCCCCGACAGATCCTCATATCTATAATTCTGATTTAATTTTAGAAGATTTGGATGAGTAAATGCTTCTACTGGAGAAACTCATCTTGGAATTTTTTGATAAATTCTAGTCTTTAGCCATGACCACGTATGGTATAAGGATTTTTGAAACCAGTGATTCTTAAAATAGGAATGGCCTTCAAGTTTTTGTTACCATAAATATGCATGCCACCCCATAATGAGATCATGTCCTTGTAACAACAATTGTCTCTTGTCATTCAGCAGTATCCAGTCTCTTACCCATAGAAGTGCAGAAGCTTTATAATACAATTGCCAGTCTGGAAGACCCATACCTGCTCTTAATTTAGAGTCTTGCCATGTCTTTAATTTAATTCTAGGTTTTTTGACTTGCCGAACATATTTAGCAACCATCTTGTTCAGTTCTTGAAAGAATCCACTATTTAAAAATATTGGAATAGTTTGAAACAGGAATAGCAACCTTGGAAGGGTATTCATCTTTATTAAGGCTATTCTTCCCATTAAGGATAGTTTCAAGTCGTGCCATTTTTCCAAATCTTTTTAAATTTCTTTAAGCAGTTTGTCATAATTATCTGTTTTTAAGTTACTACACGTATTTGAAATAACAACACCTAGATATTTGATTCTTTTTTCATACAAAAACCCTGATCTTTGCTGGAAGGATTGAATTTGTTCCATCGTCATATTCTTTGTCAGAAATTTTGTTTTATGATAATCTTTGATCCTGCCCAGTGATCAAATTGTTTAATCTTATTTATAAGACAGTCTATTGAGTCCATTGGTTGTTCTAGTATAAATACTAGGTCATCTGCAAAAGCTCTAAGTTTATATTGTTCATCTTTTATCACAGCTCCCTTTATACTTGTATCTTCCCTTATTTGATTATTCAATAAGACGCTTAAGTGGTAAGAGTAAAGTCTCTTCATAAGCTTTGTAGAATTCTGCAGGTAATCCATCTGGACCCAGAGTTTTACCATTCTTTTGAGATGCCATTGCATCTCCAAGTTCCCTTATTGTTATTGACTCATTTAAAATTTTTTGTTGTTCTTCTGTAGATTTATTGAGATTATTTTGGTTGATATATTCTTCTAAATCTATTTTATGAACTTGCTTATCTTCATATAATTTTTTATAGAAATGTTCCACAATTTGACATATTTCTTGCTTTTGAGTTTTCTCTTTGTCGTTCTTATCTTTCAATGTCGTAATTATTCTTTTGGCCTTTTCTTATCCTATAAGCCAACCACTTCCAGGCTTATTGGCATGTTAAAAAAAAATTTGTCTAGCATACCTCAATTTAATCTCCATCTCTTCCATCAGAATTAAATTCAATTTGTGTTGCATTTCTTTCACTTTTTTTTTGAAATTCATGTTTTGTTGGCTGTTTTTTAAGATTCTTTTCAGCTTCTCCAGCTTGTAACATTAAATTTTGAAAATTTTCAGTTCTTTCTTTCTTTTTCTTGATACTATATCTAATTGCAAGGCCTCTATAGTAAGCTTTAGCAGTGTCCCAAACTACTTGCATCTTTACCTCTGGTGTTATGTTCTGTTTAAAAAAGGATTCCATTCCCACCTTAGATTATTTAGCCTCCATGATTTTCTCATCCGTGGACCTTTGAACTGTATCATTACAGGGCTATGGTCTGAAATAACTCTTGTTTGAATTTCTGTGTCAACTAAGTCTTTAATCATACTTGCAGAAAGCCAGCACATATCGATTCTTGACCAAGTTTGATGGCTAAAGGAATAGTAAGCAAAATCTTTGTAGTTGGGATATTTTGTTCTCCATACATCAACCAGATCCATTTCTTTTGCTAATTTCCAAAAACTTGTTGGCAACTGAAGACCTTTACTTGTCATCTGTTTGTGCATTTTTTTGTCCATTTGTCTGTCAGAAACTGCAATGAAATCTCCTATTAGACAATATTCTATATAGTCCAAATTTGATAATTTAAGATGCAAGTCTTGAAAAAATTTCTCTTGATGGTCATTTGGGGCATAGATATTTGCCAATAATTTTTTTTTATTATCCACTGTAATTTCCACTAATAGAATTCTTCCACCTTCAGAAGCATACTGCAATTGTGGGTTAAATTTATCTTTAATATATATTGCCACTCCCCTTTTCTTCTTATTCATGTCTGTTGCTGTAAATAAATTACCAAGTTTGTTATTTTTCAAAAAATATGAGTTTCTTGTAGGCAAATTATGTCCATTTCCATTTTTGTCAAATAACTAAAAGTCTTCCTCCTTTTGGCAGGAGAGTTAAGTCCATTCACATTAATTGAAACTATTGACACCATTATGGGTTTTATTTATAATTATCTTTTTTATCTTTTTTGGAATGCTGTCTTGTATGATATCTTCGTGGTTCATTTGGATTTTCTTCACCAGAACTTTCTTTCTCCTCCTCCTTCTTTTCCTTTCCTTCTTTTTCCTTCACTCTATCTAAAAAATTCTGAGCTTTAAAAGTGGAGTTAATCCTATATCTGTTCTGATAGGTAAAAAGAAGGCCTTCTGGCATTAGCCACATATAGGATATTTCTCTTCCTCTCAAAAAATCTGTTAACGCTTGGTATTCTCTCCTTTTTTTGTCTCACTGGCCATGGTACTTCTCTTAGGATTTTCATGATATTGCCAGTTATCATCATAGGTCTGTCTCTTACTTTCTTCAAGATGTCATCTTTAATCCTCTTTCTTGTGAATCTCAAATGAACTTCACTAGGTAATTTTTTTCATCTTGTATAACTTGATGGCACCCGTCTAACTTGATCAAACTCTTCTTTCATCCTCTGAGGAGTCACATGTAAAATTTCAGCCAAGGTTTCACTTAAAATTTTCTGTAAATCTTCATTTTTCTCTTCTGGTATATTTTGAAACCTTAACATATAGTCGGCTCTGTCTTCTTCCAATTGCAGGAGTCTAGAATCATGTATATTCTGTTCTTTTTTCAGATGTTCCACCTTTCGGATATTCTCTGTCACCTGACTATCTAGTACTTTTAAGACTTTGTTGGTCTCAGCTGTCTGTCTGCTATTCTCCAGAAGCTCTTGTTTAATCTCTGCCACCTGTTCACCAGTGTCTACTTTACTAGCCAGCTGTGTTATAGCCGTCAATAAGGTGTTTTGCATTTCTTTCATATCTCCCTGCATGGTCGTATGTTTCCCTGGCCCAGGTGGAGCGTTGGGCGAAGGAAATGGTGGCTTTCCTTCTCTGTTATCTTTTTTTTCTACTGTTTCTTTGAAGCCAATTCCAGCTTTATTTTCCATTCTTATTAGAGTAAGCACACTCACAACCACAAGTTCAATAAGTGCCTCTTCAATGTTTGTTTTGGAACTCTGTGTTCCTATTTATAACAGATAAGCTAATCTCCACCAAGCAATACCCTTATTGTGAAGTAGTTTAAAAAAACAACCTTCTAACTTCTATCAACAATTTGTGGTAGCCAAAACAATGTTAAGAATAATAATAAACAAACATTTTAGCCAACCACACTAGATAGTCAATAGGCAAAATAATTCAGTTTATTACAACAACAACAACAATAACAATTCACTATTACAAGTCCTCTAGCAATGCTGATTCAACTGCAATCCAATCATGACAATGTCTTTCAAATAACTTCAAATTTCAGAAACTTCAAGATGTAAATTTGTAATCCAGGGCTGAATGCGCTATTTATAATCCAAGAGTGAAATCCAAGATTGAAAAAAACTACTCTGAATTTCAGAGAAGGCTGAAGTTGGTTCCTTATTCCCAGTTCCTTAGTCATTCCTTGTTTGTGACTTATTCATGAACTAGCAGTGAAGCCCGTTGTAGGAAGACATACAACGGGCCCTAGAAAAATATTCAGGAGGGGGTGATGAATGTGTAGGTGGCAGGAAGGAAGAAAGAATGAAAGAAAAAGAGAGAGAGAAATAATGGTAGGAAAAAGATGGAGAAAAAGGTGTGAGAAAAATGGAAAGAAGGTAAACAGACAGCTGCTGCAATCGCACACATTAAATAATGCAGTTTCAATCCAGTTTCAATGCACTTTCCATCTGGATTTCGCCAGTTTGCACAGAAAAATATAATTGGAAAGTGCATTGGAAGTGGATTGAAAGTAGGGCTGCCAATCCCCAGTTGGGGGTGGGGAATCCCCCAGTTTGGAGGCCCTCCCGCCACTTAAGGGTCATCAGAAAGCTGGAGGGGGGGGGGAGGAAATGTTTGCTGGGCATTCCATTATTCTGTATGGAGACTGATTTCCATAGGGTATAATGGAGAATTGATCCATGGATATCTGGGGCTCTAGGGGAGTTGTTTTTTGAGGTAGAGGCATCAAATTTGCAGCTCAGCATCCAGTGCCTCTCCTCAAAACACCCACCAAGTTTCAAAAAGATTGGACTAGGGGGTCTAATTCTATGAGCCCAAAAAGAAGGTGCCCCTATCCTTCTTTATTTCCAAGGAGGGAAAGCATTTTAAAAGATGTGCAATCCCTTTAAATGTGATGGCCAAAACTCCCTTTGTAGTTCAGTTATGCTTGTCACAACCTTGTTCCTGGCTCCACCCCCAAAGTCTCCTGGCTCCACCCCCAGAGCCCCCAGATATTTCTTGACTTGGACCTGGCAACCCTAATCGAAAGTGCATTATTTAGTGTGTGTGATTGCAGACAGAAAGAAATAAAAAGACAAAAAGAGATATAGAGAAATAAT
The DNA here is from genome assembly GCF_032191835.1 of Heteronotia binoei. Classification (NCBI taxonomy): domain Eukaryota; kingdom Metazoa; phylum Chordata; class Lepidosauria; order Squamata; family Gekkonidae; genus Heteronotia; species Heteronotia binoei. The sequence goes on along the minus strand of NC_083243.1, from coordinate 163,520,530 downwards.
GAGAGAAAGAACAGAAGGGAGGTAGGATAAAGGGGGTGGGGGAGGAAGGAGTGAGAGAAAGAAAAATGAGAAGGAAGATAGACAGAATCAAAGAAAAAGACAAGACCCTTTCTCCATTCAGCTTTGCTCCAGATCCGGTGAACACTGAACCTGGCTGCTACAGACTTGCATCATTCAAAATGCTTCCACATTTAAAAAATTGCTCCTCACCTTTTGCAGAATTTTATAACTACATTTGCAAAAGAAAGAAGAAAGCCCGCAGGCTCTTGCTCCTCCCAGAGACTGGAGGTTCAATTCAGCTGTCTCTCAAGATTGCCCAGTCACAGGTGTGTGTGTGTGTGGGAGTTTGAAACACCAGTCAAAGTGCTGCTGTCACACACATACTCCCAACCACCCAAAATGGGCTTTGCTTTGGGTCTGGTTGGAACTGGGCTTTTATTCCAGGAGGGGGGAGGAGAAGTGGGCAGAGCCACCAACAACCTGGAGCAAGGGAGAGATGCCGCCCCAGACAAAGACCCCCCATCCCCCATGCAGCAGTTTGCACATTGCTGCCACATGCCGCCTCTTTCTCTTTGCGAGGGAAGCCGAGCTTAGAGGAGAAGAAGGCACCCTGCTTGGCTGCTCTCAAATGGAGGTGAGAGCTTCCAGCAGACTGGGTGCACTCTTCTCCTCCGAGCTTGGAGGAGAACATGCTTTACTCAGCTGCTCTCACAAGGCAAGAGCAGCCAGATGGAGTGCGTTCTCTTTGGAGGCCAGAGGGAAGCCGGGCTCGGTGGAGAGTGCCACTGACGCGCCATCCAACTGCTTTCAGCCAAATGGTGGGGTGGGGCGCCCCATAGGTGAGGTGGTGCCTCAGGCTGCCACCAGGCTTGCCTACTCCCGTGTGCCGGCCATGGGTTCTGTTGCCCCAGACAAGAACCTCCGCCCCTCGTGGTGGTGCACACATTGCTGCTGCACACCACCTCTTTCGCCTGCCCAGGCCCCAGGCAGGTGAAGGGTGCGGCGGGATGCCTCCCCACCACTCAAAGGCTGTGTTCGTTTGCAAAGGAAGGCAGCCTCTGAGCAGTGCACATGTCACCACCACCTCTTTTGCTTGCCCAGGATACGGGCATGCCCAGTGCTAGGACCTTTGGTGCCCCAGGCCAGCAACTGCCCCACGACCCCCCATGCCTACCCTGCCATTGCACTCCCATCCATGGGGAGAGCAGGTGACATGGCATGAAATGAGGGCTGGACAGTCCCTGGCTGAGCCAGGTCTGCGCAGTGCACCTCCAAGAGTGCATTGCGGTGGTGTTCTCCTTTGAGTTGCACTCAGAGAACCCGTGTCAACGCCCTGCCCAGCTACTTTCACCTTGAAGGTGAGAGCAGCTGGGCAGGGTGTGTTCTCTTCTGAGTTGGGCCTCCCTTATGAGGGAAGCCCAGCTCAGAGAAGCTGTGCCAATGCTCCGCCCAGCTGCTTTCACCGTGAAGGTGAGAGCAGCCAGGCAGGGTGTGTTCGCCTTTGAGCTGGGCTACTACACCGAGCTTGTCTATATAAAAACAGATTCTAGGTTCATGTTAGAGGTGGTCCAGAGTTTCAAAGACTGTTGTAGACTGTGCTCTAATAAACAAATGCCTGGCATCCTGGGTTGCCAGGTCATGGCGCCACCTGGGGATCCATATACCTTTAGATTTGTCCAAATTATTTGATGCCAACTTTAGACAACTATTTGCGTCAATTAAATCTAACTTAGTTATTTGGGCTAAACTCAAACTCAATCTGATTGAAAAGATTGACTTATTAAAAACTTTTGTCCTGCCCAAATTTCTTTTTTTATTCCAGAATTTACCTATTCCTATTCTGAATAAGGATATGAAAACGTTGCAACAATGCCTGTCTTTTTTTATTTGGGACAACAAAAAACCCAGGATTTCATATCAGGTTCTTTCTAGGCCACTCATTAAGGGAGGATTGGCAGCACCACTACTGAACAGCTACTACGTGGCGGCCCAGCTACGAAGTGCTTTACTCTATGCTAGGAAAGAATGTCATCTGTCCTGGGTCCAAATCGAAGCTGCTAGCATCCATCCTCTACACCTTAGGGAGTTCCTCTGGAATTCTAAAACGGACAGAGCTAAAGTACGGCTAACTAACCCTTTTTTACGTTCCACTCTAGAGACATGGGATAAGTATAGGATACACGTGGTCCAGCCTTCCTCCCCGGTTATGGCTTTCTTGGGCCAATCTTGGTTTCCTCCGGGAAATTCCGAAGGAAGCTTTAAAACATGGAGACAGTTAAACATCTTAAGAATAACCGATGTAAGTTCAAGGGGAAAGCTGCTTACTAGGGATCAATTGGAATCTAAACACAGGACCAATATTCCTTGGTATGAATATCATCAGCTTTTTGACACTCTAAATAAGATAATTCCAGTTATGATTCCTGCTGATCAAGTAAATATTTTTGAGAAATTAATTCTAAATGAAGACACGAACAGGAAAGGAGTGATTTCAAAAATTTATACTTTATTGAATCAAAAAAACTGGTCACAGGAGTCACATCAGCAAAAAGCATGGAGCAAAGATTGTCCTCTTGACTTATCGGAGGAGAAATGGTCTATATTATGGTCATCTCCTTTAAGTAAATCGAGGTGCACAAACTTCAAGCTCCAACAGTACAAGTTATCTCTACGCTGGTACCTAACCCCTTTGTCTCTGAGCTACGCGCGAAAAGGTTTTGCTCCCCTCTGCTGGAAGGGATGTGGGGAAATAGGGTCCTTTTTTCATTGCTGGTGGACTTGCCCAAAACGTCAATTTTTTTGGAATGCCTTGATAAACAAAATTGAAGCCATTACAAATGAATCAATTCCCCGTATCCCTGAGTCTATTTTATTTAATTTCTGGCCAAACAACAACTTTACTAAACAAAAGAAAGATCTAATTGCTCTCTTGATACTGGCAGGGAAAACTCTGCTAGCAAAATACTGGAAAGCTGCTAGAACTCCTTCGCTGACCCTATGGTTCCAGAAAGTGTGGGATATAATCATTCAAGATAAAATAACCTCACAACTTATCTTTACAGACAACCCTAGTGCAGCCGAAAACTTCACGGAAAAATGGTTTATTTTCTTTGATTATGTAAATGCTAATTCATCAAAGAAAAATGAAATGCCAAGAAAATATTTAAACTTCATCCTATTTTAGGATGTATAATTTCTTTAGGGCGAGACCTTCGTGCCCGTCTGTGGGTATTGGAGTAATAACAGGCCATAGGTGGGTTCTTTCCCCTTCCCCCTTCCCCCCACCTTTTTTTTCCTCCTCTTTAATGTTATATTTTGTATTACTGCTTGTATCTAAAATGTGTGTGTTTGAAATTTGAAGTAATATTGAAAATAAAATTTGAGTTAAAAAAAAATGGAAAGGTGGTAAAATAGTGGGATTTGGCAATGCAATTTTAAAAATAAAACATCAAGAAAAAACACAAAGATCACAGCAGAAACTTAAAATATAAACCACCAAAAATATAAAAAACTTTGGGCTTAGGAAAATATGAAATGGCTGCTCATTGCGAGTTTCTCCTCCTGCCCCCAGATCTACTCAGATTGGCAATGGCTCTTCAGTGTAATATCTCCCTTTGGCTGTGGGTTCCTGGGTTAGAGTACTCAGTAGGCACCAGTTCTAAGGTCAATTCAGCAGAGACATGCTGGCTCAAAGCATAAACTTTTTTTTTTTTTTGCAATGTCACACAACTCCAGCAAGGAACAGCTTCTAACTGGCCACGTAAACAATGAAAAGTGAAACTCAGCTCCACTCCATTAAAATACATTGCAGCAGACAAAGCTGCAAGGAAAACACTGAATGGATTTCCCATTAAGGTTTCTGTGCCCAGACAGACTACTCCCTGTGCCCAGATCTGTGAGGTAGGTGGGGCTGAGAGAGCTCTCCCAGAAGCTGCTCTTTCAAGGACAACTCCTGCGACAGCTATGGCTGACCCAAGGCCATTACAGCAGCTACAAGTGGAGGTGTGGAGAATCAAACCCGGTTCTCCCAGATAAGTCTGTGCGCTTAACCACTACACAAAACTAGCTCTCTGCATTTTCTTTGCAGCTTTGCAAGCCCAAAATTGCTTCCTGTTTCAGCCTGCAAAGACAAGGAAGATTATCAGAAGTAAATTACACACAAGACAAAAGAAATCACAAGAGGTTCCTTTTTGGCCATGATAGACTTGACTGAGCTCCCCAGTCATCACTGCTAACCCTTGAAATGGAAATGATTTCTAAAAGAGACAGAAATCCTTGTCTATTCAACCTTTACAGAAGCGCCAAAGTATTATAGGAAAAATGAAACAAGATGCCACTGCTAATTGTTTTTTATTTTGTAATTTATCCAAAGTCAAATATTTCTCAAGGAAAAGATTTACATTATGACATCACAGGAAAAAGAAAAGACAAATAGAGGTTTATCATGGATAATCATGTAGAAGATCAATGTAAACAATAGACAACATTTTATTTTGTTCAAAACTCCAGTTAGATATCTTAATCTAGAATAGCATATAAATACATTCTCTTTTCAAGATTGATTTGTTTCTTCTGAAGAAACTGTTGTAGATATATTGTCAAGAGCACCGTTTTCTGCAAAATAAATGAAATTATTTTAAAATGTGTATGATATATGCATCAAAAAAAAGAAGGGGAGAAAGAGTGCTTAGCCTTAAACCTGGACCCACCCACACACATGGATGTGTGTAGCACCCACACACATCCATGTTTAAAGTGGTAAAGGAAGATTTTTTAAAAAACACATACAAAATATAAAATACATACAAAACAAATGTGTATGATATATGCATCAAAAAAGAAGGGGAGAAAGAGTGCTTAGTTTTAAACCTGGACCCACCCACACACATCCATGTGTGTAGCACCCACACACATCCATGTTCAAAGTGGTAAAGGAAGATTTTTTTAAAAACATATACAATGTATATTTCCCTTGATTGAGTGATCATAATGAAATCTGGAATGTATGTTCTCTGTCATAACTTTCTCCAAAAGCAAATGCAAACTCTCTCCCCCCCCCTCCCCATTTTTTTGAAGAACAGGATACAAAAGGCAGGCAGGGAGGGAACTGTTGTTGGAGAATTATTTGCCAGCTGCATTTTATCTCCTGCCTGATTGCAGGCTAAGCCTTTGGTCATGAGCTGAACACCAAGAGTTCTTGACCTTTGGATTAGCCAGTGGCTCAAAGCCTCTGTTTTCAAATGAGCCAAACACTGAATTCAGGGCAGGCTTAAGAATGGAATGTAGTTTGTGATTTTCTTTACTAGTTTATTTATATTGTGTCTCTCCTTTACAGCTGTAAGCCATTTTGGGTCCCTTCAAGGAGACTTCCCACCAGAATATTTAAGTAAATGCATTTCAATATAATATCTATAGGAAGGGCTCTTATGCTTTATAGAAATGTTGCTTTTGCATAGCAGAGATATAATTTAATATTTTGCTAATCCTTCCCCCATGCTGATATTCTTACAGCCTATGTGATGGATCTGTCCAAGGTACTGAACGGCATGTCCTGGTTTATAGGTCTCCAAGGAACGAATGGTTGGCTGATGTCAGTAGGGTTAACAGGCCTCCTGGTGGGAGGAGGGGATCCTCTGTTCCACTCTCTCGTGTCCTACCACTGCCTGGAACAGCAGCAGGAGAAAATCACTTCCAGGGGAAACCTGGATGTTACATCATACCCCTCTAGGTATTGCCAGAAGCTTACAATAGAGTTTATGGTGATTCCTAGAAAGGTGTGATGTAACTTCTGGGTTTCCCCCAGAAGTGATGCCATGCCATCACTGATTGCTCCCCATGTCCCCACCCCTGTTCTCTTCCTGGTTGCCATGCCAAGCCTGGCCACCATATCACTGCGGGAAACAGGATTCTGGATTTGGTGGACCACTGATCTGATCCAGCTCTTCTTATGCTTTTACAGATTATATATTACTTACCATAGTTTCAATTTTTTTAATAATTGTGCTGTAATAAATCCATATTATTATTGGGAGACTTAATAAATTGAATTACTCAAAGCTTGCTGCTCCTCAACAGTAAATACCTCTCATGATTTTGTATGGAGCTGACCTCTGTGTCTGTATGTCTCTAATTCTACACTGGAAAAAAAAAGTATGCTGCAGAATTGGCTGGCTTTGAATCAAAGGCTGTTTCATTGCCAACAGTACTATCATAATGCCTGCAATTACAGAGCTTGCCTTTCATCTCAACATCATTATTCCCTCCTAGCACAAACAATTTCTATATAGCACACTTTTCAGGAGACAATTTCACATAGCCTAAAATTTTGGGATGATACAAGAACCAATTTATTTCATCAGTAATTTTTTGAAATAATTAAGAAGCCATTTAGAACTGGGAAATTTCCTTCTTTGATTCTTTGTATTAAAAATTTCAAGCAAAATGTTGAGATCATGCTAAATGTGAAGGGAAATTTAGCACTATCAGAGATGGTAATTAAACATGTTGCTTTTCAGCTTCAACAGAATAGTAATGATTTCAATCAGACTTTGCCACTAGGATGGAACTACTCCAGAAATAAACAATGTGACAATTTAACAATTGCAGCTTAAAATGAAAAAAAAAAATTATTCTTGTCTCAACCCATCCCCCACAGGTTGTGGGAAATGTGTGGAGAATGGCATAAGGTTTTCTGTTCCCAGCTTGCCTTCAGCAGGGGCTGACTTATCCATTAGGCTCAGTAGGAATAGTTCCTAGAGTCCACAACGCTTTTAGAGGCCCACAAAAATATTTTAATTTCATTTAACATCAGAGGGGAATAAACTTTTAGTGTTGAAGTAAATATTTTATTTTTTTCTCACATCAGAAAAAAATGAAATGTTTAGAGCCCATGAAAATCTATTAAATTCTCCTGAAAACAGAAAAAATAAAATGCTGAAGTTGTTAAAGTTATATCAAAAATAATTTTTAATATTGATATTATTATGGCAGGAGGGGCCCACAAAGGCAAAAGTGCCTAGGCCCACCAAAGTCCTAATGCAGCTCTGCCTTCAGCTACAAGCACATTCTTGAAGTTAAAAGGCAGGAATTAAATATTTTACACCACATATTTACTGATGTAAAATATTTAATTCCTGCCTTTTAACTTCAAGAAGTAGCCTTAAAAGACATCTGTCTCACTGGGAAGGGCATTGCATAGAGGGGATACCACTACAAAGAAGTCCAAGTCACCACATGCCTATTGCATGCCTATCTATTTACCTACAAGGAGCTCAGAGCAGTGTATATGTTTCTCCTCTTCTCCATTTTATCCTCACTTTGTGAGGCAGGTTAAGCAAAGATAAATTTGTGTGGCAGTAGCTTTGTTACATAGTGGAGCTGTGAACTCAGGTTTCTCACTTACAGAGTTCATCAGCACAACATTGTGCTAGTTCTCAAAGGCAGGAGCTTCCAGCACGTGGGCCTCAAGAGAAAATTTTAATGAATGGCCAGTTTCATATGGGTATCCACATCCTAGGCACTTAGTTTTGTACTCAGAAATAAACTGGAAGCCAGTGAAGAACTGATTCCCCCTGCCCCTCACACACACCATCAGTCATACTGCATGCATTTGCATTTATTTATACTCTGCTTTCCTCCCCAGTTGGGACTCAAAGTAGCTGAGAACATGATCTCCCCCTACTCCATTTTCTCACCATAACAACCCTCTTAGGTAGGTTAGTGGGCCCAAGGTCACCCAGTGAGTTTCCATGGTAGAAATGGGGAATCAGACTTGGGTCTCCCAGGATCCTAGACCCAAACCCAAACTCTGTCCACTGTGCCATGCCAGCTCTCTGCAAACTACTGAGCCCTGGAATGAATTTGTCTAATAGGAAACTGTCTGGCTCCAGAGAGATAATGAAACAGCACAATGGGAAATCTCAGGGCTTTTTTGAGCAGAAATGCACAGGAACGCAGTTCCGGTTGGCTTAGCATCAGGGGGTGTGGCCTAATATGAAAATGAGTTCCTGCTGTATTTTTCTACCAAAAAGCCCTATGTGAAACAATGGTGATTTCAGGGGGTGTGGCCTAATATACAGGTGAGTTCCTGCTGGGCTTGTTCTACAAACAAAAAAACCTGAGGAATCTCTAGATATGAAAAAATGACAATAAATTAATGAAAAAGGGAGGGTCCTCAAAAATAACCTGATGATAATTAAATATACTCCAGAAGGTATAGAATACTGAGGACAACACATGTTTATTAACACGGGGAAAGGAAGAAAAGAAAACATGCACAAGTCCCTGTGAACCTAGTTGGGCAAGATATGTGGTCATTCAGAATTGTTCACCTCCATGATTCCTCATGGACCTTTAGTTTTTGTTTATTATATTTGTTACACATTATATTTGTGTCTCTCTCCATTAAACATAAGCAGGGGTAGCATGCTGTACTAGTGAGGACCAAGGTGTTTATTACTCTAGAGGGTGGAAGCCTATACATGTACTGAGGTGCACAAACCCTTCATAGCATTCTTTCTCTGCTCTGTCATTCATGAAGCATAGTTAAGATTACCATGCTTGTCTTGAGAAACCCTTGAGTGGTAAAAATTCAATGCATAGGGAGAAACCCAGCAGTAAGAATTTCAAGTAATTATTAAGTCCAATGTCAGTTTAGTTCTCAGTTAATAACACTCATATCTAAAGCTCTGATTATCCAAATGCTCTTGGTATCCCATCTGGGCTCATTTGATCTCAAATCTTCAGTTGACATTTTTCTCTAAGACTTTACATGTCAGATTCAAGTACAAGTCATTTTGTTTACTGACTCAGCCGGGATATGCAAACTGCGCAGCTCCCTTTTTCAAAGTAAACATCTACACATGTTCATTTTGTTTCCAAGACCTAATTTAAACATGATTCAGAAGGTGCAGAAGAACTTACCTGTACAACTTCGCATGTGCCCAGCACCTTACTTCAACTGGGCTGTGAAGAGGCTATGTGCTTATTTATTTGTTTGTTTGTTTATTGCCCTTCTCTGAATTTACTGAGCTCAGGGCAAGTTAACAACAAAGTATATGATTTAAAATCTGAAGTTAAAATAGCTAAAATAATATTGGAATGGTGCCAGATAAACACACAGTGGGCATCACTGTCTCACAATAAGAGGAAAAACAGAGCAGGGGGAGGGAGTGCCACGTAAGATGGTACCCATCACTGTCCTGAACAAGAAGTCTGGTGGAACATCTCTGCCTTACACACCCTGCAGAACTGCATAAGGTCCTGCAGAGTCCTGATGTTGCCTGGCAGAGAGCTCTATAGAACAGCCAGACATCTTTAGGGCTAGAGATCACCAGTAAGTTGTTCTCAGCAGAGCATAAAGCTTTTCAGTGGCTATACTGGAGAAGATGGTCCTGTAGGTACATGGGTCTCAGACTGCTCATGTCAGTACCAAAACCTTGAACCTGACCCAGCACTTCACTGGGAACCAATGCAACTGGTGCAGCACAGGGGCTGACTGTGCAGACTCGGAGGCAGACGCTTGTTTCTTCGCTCCTAAAAACACGAAGTTGTTTTCAGTCTTCTAACTTTTATCTTGCCTTGATAGAAGGAATTGTTTTTAAATAGTCTTATCACCTCACTTTTAATTTTTGGTGCAGTTGTTTCGTCTTTCTTAAGCTCTGGCTGTTTAATCAGTTAATAAGCTTCTGCTTTCGCTTTCTGACTCAGAAGCTGCTGCAGCTAACGAACTACAGCTGATGTTTTATAAAGTTTTACAAAGTCTTACGTTGTCCCTCAAAGACAGGCTTTTTTAGAGTCTCTTCATTTGAACTGTGAATCTAACTGAAGGTTGAAATGAAGTCAACTCCTGCAAAGCAACATGGTGGAGTGCAGTTGGCTACAGCGTTGGCTCTGACAAATTTGGCTTTTAAAGACATTTCATGATATTCTTAGCAGACGTTTTGGCTTTTATCTGTAAGTCTTAAGACATTAGTTGTCTGGTATTTGTTTTATTTACATTTTTTTTCAGAACAGTGCCAATTGCCATCCAACAGAACCCTCTTAATGGTATTGGGCAAGCGGCCAAGAGAAGTGGAGGAGGAATCTGCTTCTTTGCCAGTTTGCAAACAGTTTAGGATAGAGGACTTTTTTACCTTAAACAACAAGTCCAAATCTGTTCTGCTGTCATTTGCTATTAAAACATCAAATCGCTTCTCCCCTCTAGAATACGAGTTAGAGCCAGCAGAAAAGGAGGAACTGACTAATGAACTGACTAATGAGTCTGACCACGAAGATGTCGTAGACTCTCAACTCCAGCCTGGGGTGGGGGCTTTATAGGTGCAGCAGAGACAGCATGAGTTACAAATATGCTGTGATAATGAAGAAAGATCCATGTCTTCTGACGAGCTCACCCCAATTACCCTGATTGCAAGCACAGCGGAATGTATCTTTAAAAAGTTAAAGGGATTAGAAGATCAAATTCTTGACCTTTATTTGGAAATAAAGAGACTATCAGTGTCAATGGATAAAGTTCACTTAGCCCAGCTGGATGATACCTCTGTTGGAGCTTTAGCCCCTTTAAAGCGGTGTCCGTCTGCAACACAGGATGTGGATCCCCGGAGCTCCTTTACGGAATCTGAGGTCAGCGTAGGCCATGGAAGGAATGTGCAACAATTGGTTCTACAGCCCAATAAGGTATGCGTCACAGTTTGTCCTTATGGTGGGAAGACCCCATGCTGGAGAAGTAAACTTTTAGTTAAATCTCATCTCTGTGAACTTCCTCATTCGAACTATCACAAAATTGACTTGATTACTATCGAATCTCTTAATGATCAGTCTCAAATGCAGAGGATTCTGCTTACCTTTCAATCCCCCAACATTCCTTCACTAATTTTGAGGTGAAAAAATTACTTGTGGTCGAAGGGAGTTTTCCCTGTGCGATCCTTTATTAACTCTCAGACTAATGCTCTGCTGCCTAACCTGTCCACAAGGGACAGTACGCGAAGTAACCCTCATCTTTTGAAGAAGGCATCAACTTCAGCAGCAAAATATAAGGCTTCGATGTGTTTTAAGGTATCCAGAGCATGCTCTGGTCAGTTCCAATCAAACCCTGAGTTGGATAATGAGTCATCATTGCAGCCCTCTATGGATGTGATGCATAGTCCCCTTAATGTTTCAATAAAAGATGACCTTCTGCAGTCATTTGGGAGCCTTCCAGCAAAAGAACAACAGGCGATTCTCGTAAGACTTGAATGTACTAAGCGGCCGCTGCAAAGGTCTTTAGAGCCGGGGAAATCAGTTCTTTCAATCAACCTGGATCCTGCAGGCAACCCCTTGTCCTCCATCGGCTGACTTAATTGATCTGACTATGGAAGCCTCTCTAACTGGCTCAAGGGCACCCCAACATAATTGCTGTATTTTCACTGATGACGCCAGGGTGCTAGAAAGGATATCCATTATTGATTGATTACCAGCTAGGGAAGCCACAAGGAATATCCATATTGTCTCCTGGAACATAGCTGGGTGGAAGAGTAAAGTAAATTGCTCAGATTTTTTGGACTTTTTGAAATCCTTTGATTGTGTTTTCCTTCAGGAAACATGGGTAGAAGACAGTTTTAGACTGATGGATTTTAAAGTTTTTAATCTCCCTGCTTATAGAACTCATTCTTAAGGTCGCAGTAAAGCAGGCCTGGCTGCTTTGGTGAAATCCAACTTACCATTTAAGGTGGTCCTCTTGGATCCTTGCCTGCCATTTGCCCAGGCTTTATTGCTGTCCTCTCCAGCACTGACTCTAATCATGATTAATGTTTATTTAGCCCCTTCTAGTGGAGAGCTGGAGTTTGATGCTGTCTGGGAGAAATTTTCTGATTATGTGATTTCTTTGTCTAGGAAATTCCATATTGCTCATCTCATGATTTTTGGTGATTTTAATGCTCGGATAGGCAGTAATAATCAGAAATGGATCTCTCATTTTGACTTTGAAGTGATTGAATCCCTTCCACTACAATTATGTTTGCCCCATTGTTCTAAAGATACTTCAACCAATAAGGCGGGTCTTAGATTAATTGAATTCTGCATAGCACACAATGCTATAATATTTAATGGTCTCTCCAAATTTCCAGCTGCAACTGATTTTACTTTTTTTTCCACATGGGGTTGCAGTGTGATAGATTTTTGTTTGGGTTCACCCAACCTTCTGTCATCTATTGATAACTTTAACATTGGTTCATGTACGGAAAGTGACCACTTGCCCCTAATTCTATCTTTAAGATTGGATCTGGAGGTTAATATGGTATCATCTTCCCAATCTGTAAAGGCCTCTGAGAATGTTCTAAAAAAAATCAAATGGTGCCCGTCCCTAGAAAGGGGGTTTTCTTCCCTCTGTGACTCTGAAGCACTGTGCAGATTAAGGGATTCAATCATAAATTCCAATTCAGATGATACAATCCTTTTAGGATTCTCATTATTAATTGATTACTGTAGTGCTAAAGCTAAACCTGTGATCTTGTCTAGGTCCAGTTTCTCTACCTGGTTCAATACAGACTGTTTAGCTTGGAAACAAGAACTGAGAGCACTATTTAAAGAGGCCTGTCACTCCAAAGACCCAACAAAAATTAAGGCCTATATTGCTTGTAAGACAGCCTACCTGGAGCTTATTACATCCAAAAAGAAAGTTTTCTTTCAGAATAAATGGGACCAACTTTACTTTTCAATAAAATCTAATGATAATAAGGCTTTCTGGAGAGTCATTTCGGGTAATCTAAAAAACAATTCTGTTACTGACCCAAATATTTCTGCTCAAACATGGGTTGATTACTTCTCTAACATTTTTGCAGCTCCATGTGTATCCCCTCCTATCATAGCAAACCCCATAGTTACTGATATGCTGATCTGGCCTCTAGAGGAAATCAGTGATTTATTGAAGGATTTAAAGGCGGGTAAAGCACCAGGCCCTGATGGCCTTCCCGCTGAGGTATTCTCAAAGTTTGCTGATTGGTGGCTCTTACCCCTTGCAAGATTGTTTTCTTTCACTGATCTGCATGGCTCCATCCCAGACTCTTGGCTTGATTCTATAATTATCCACATTCACCAAAAGGGGGGATTGGAGTTACCAGAAAATTTCCGCCTCATTAGTTTGTTATCTATAGTGGACAAATTGTATGCCAAACATTTAGAACTCTGATTAACTGACTGCATGCACCTAGGCAACATCATAGATCCTGAACAAATTGGCTTCTCCAAAGGCAAATCTGCTATGGACCATTGCTGCACTCTGGCCTTCCTTGCTGAAAAATATATGCATACCGGGACAAAAAAAATATATGCTGGTTTCATCGACTTGAAGGGTGCATTTGATTCAAGAGATAGAGCCCAACTATGGATTAAGCTAGGTTACCTGGGAATGGACCCTCGTCTGCTGTTTCTCTTGAGGAAACTTCATTCTAATACTTTTTGCCAAGTGAAATTTTCTTCTAGTAATGACGACTAGCAAAATCCCAGTGTTAAAGGGGGTTAAACAAGGTTGCATGCTGGCCCAGCATCTTTTTAATTTATTTTAACTGACCTGGTACAATTTTTGAACCCTATTAATGGTCATCTGCCTAAACTAGCAGGCCGAGCAGTCCCCTTATTACTTTATGCCAATGATACTTACCATCCTCTCTTGCACAAATGTGGGCCTGCAAAGGTATTTGAATGCCTTCTATGACTACTGTAATTGTAATTCATTCTTTATAAATTATGCCAAATCTAAAGTAGTTGTCATTTCAAATTGCTGGTGCCCACAGAGATGGTTTACAACAACTGAGCAAACAAATTTTTTTAAATATTTGGGAATCACTTTTAATCACAAGTTAAGCTGGGTTTCACATCGTAACAACACCGTCAACTTGGCTAAATGTTCGTTTGCTCAAATCAAACAGGGTTTTTTTGCAAGGGGCAACCAATTAGTTCCGGCAGCAATTAAGGTGTTTAAAGCTAAAACGCTAGCCCAAATTCTCTATGGTATCCCTATATGGATCTCAGCATTTACCTGGAAAGTGGAGGGCATTCAAGCCTCATTCTTTAGACAAATTCTTGGTATGCCAAAATGTGTGTCCTACTTTGCTCTCTGCTCTGAAGTGGGTCAGTTTTTGGTGGAGACAAAAGCCTGGATTGCAGTGTTTAAATTCTGGCTCAAAATTCACTTTAGAACAGATCCTAACAGCCTTCTTGATTGTATGAAAAGAGACCCATATATTTCATCCTGGTCAGCAGTTCTTATGTCCAAACTTAACCAGTTGGGGTTAGAGGTTGATGATTTTTTTACTTCTGATGAGTCATATCTTCAGATGTATTAAATTGAAAAGAGACCCATATATTTCATCCTGGTCAGCAGTTCTTAGGTCCAAACTTAACCAGTTGGGGTTAGAGGTTGATGATTTTTTTACTTCTGATGAGTCATATCTTCAGATGTATTAAAGACTGTTGAGACTGTTGGAGCTGGAGGAAACGAAACTACATTCAACAGACCCTTATATTTGCTCCCCAGCTTCCTTAGGTCTTTATGCTTTCTGCGGCAAAATGCCCCATTATCTATCATACTTAACCATTCCAAGTCATCACAGGGCATTTATGTTGGCTAGACTAAATGCGTTTCCTTCCAAAGTTTTACAAGGGAGATATCATCAAGTCCCTTTAGGAGACAGACTCTGTTCTTGTGGAGCAAATATTCCCGACTCAATTCAGCATATATTGCTTGATTGTTCCTTTTATCATAATCTCCGTAAAGATTTATTTTGCAAGCTTTCTTTCTCCCCAGATTTGTCTATTCTGCCACCCTGTTATTATTTATTGAACAATTCTGAGAGGGAGGTTAGTGAGGCTGTGGCAACATTTTTGGCTGACATCCTTAAATTTAAATCTGACCATGTATGAATGCATCTGTAAACTCAGTTTCATTTTGATTTTATATCCAATGTTTAAATGTTTATATTCTATGTATTTTCATTTGCAACTGCTATGCCATTAAAGGTTTGGTATGGTATGGTGCCGCACAGGTTGAATATGTGCAGCCCATGGTGTTCCCATCAGGACTCATGCCACTGCATTCTTCATAACTGGTCTCAAGGGCAGGTCAGCATAAAGCAAGTTACAGTAATCCAGTCTGGAGGTGACCATTTCATGGATTACTGTGGCTAGATCAGGGCAAGACAGGAAAGGGGCCAGTTGCCATGCCATGCTATAGATACCCATACCCATGCTATGGATATTTTGCACTGGTAGCAACTGAAGTCCCAGTTTAAATACAGAAGTGGATGTGTGCACAGTGACATAGGCAAGTTCTTTTATCACATCAGCATCATCAGGCCCTTGACTTAAAGGATCTATAGTACTTTCCCCCTCCTTCTATAGTATTTTTTTTTTAGCCTATAAGGCACATCATAGCACTTCATAACTTTCTCCTTTTTGAAAAGAGGAGTGCAGCCAAGGCAGTGCTTGCTGATTTCCAAATATTTGAAGCAATAGAACTTATAGCACTAATGTGACAAGATCAGCAAACTAAAGCATGGATTAGGTGATGACGGACATTGAGTAAAATAGCTCACTGTGTTTGAGAAAGGGTACTTTTAACCTTTTCAAGACGTATTTTCACCTTTAACCAGACCCATCTGTTAGACTCCTAGATTTGAAATCTATAGTGCTTATTCTCTTGGGCCATGCATTATCACCAGTGCTTACAGCTGGCAGCTAGATGATGAAGGTATAAGGCTTCCACAAGAGGAACATGAAGCAAAGCTTTATTGTATCAGTGCTGGCTAGTCCTGGTCTTAGCATCACAGTTGGGGTCTCTTTTTTGGTAAGCAATTCTGAAGCAGAGGCATAGCTTTCAAGAGACAATTATTTCTCAGCTACCCACCTTTTTTGAGTGCTATGATTAGTTTCAATTGACTCTAGAGACCTATACATGTTTCCAGATCACTCCAGGTTCTCTCCAACCTACTCCTGTTCTTTGTTGCATGGCTCCTCAACCATACTCCATGTTCTCAGTTCCAGCCTCCCAATGCTTGGAAGATTAATATGCTTGGGAGGACAGCCTGAACATTTGTCCTAGCATCATCTCTGATTTTGCCTGGTCTGACTTCAACAATTGGCTCACGGTGAAGTTTGCCTGCGATGAATTCCTGTTAGTGACTGTTGCTTACATCGTCTGTAACTTAATATTGCCATTTTGAAACTTCTGAAAATTAAGTTCATAGTTATGTGTAACACTGAAATTTAAGTGCTAAATTATAAAATATTCCAGAAATCTACATAGGCCAAATTAAGAATCTGATTTAATTAAGGATTGAATAATAAGATATTCAACATTACTAATAAAGTTATACTACTAACCTTTAAGATGTAAGTAGGTCAAAAATTCAATTACTGTACGCACAACATTGTCATCGATCTGTGGTCTTCCAAAAGCACCTGGAAAATATTAATCAGGAATTACTGTATCTTCTGTTTATGAAATGGAATTCAGGTTGGAGGGACAAGACCAACTCATAGAATCATAGAGTTGGAAGGGACCTCCAGGGTCATCTGGTTCAACCCCCTGGACAATACAGGAAACTCACAAATACCTCCCCCTAAATTCACAGGATCTTCATTGCTGTCAGATGACCATCTAGCCTCTGTTTAAAAACTTTAAAAGAAGGAGAGCCCACCACCTCCCTAGGAAGCCCATTCCACTGAGGAACCGCTCTCAGGAAGTTCTTCCTAATGTTAAGCCGGAAACTCTTTTGATTTAATTTCAACCCATTGGTTCTGGTCCTACCTTCTGGGGCCACAGAAAACAATTCCACACCATCCTCTATATGACAGCCCTTCAAGTACTTGAAGATGGTGATCATATCACCCCTCAGCTGCCTCCTCTCCAGGCTAAACATGCCCAGCTCTTTCAACCTTTCCTCATTGGACTTGGTCTCCAGGCCCCTCACAATCTTCATCGCCCTCCTCTGGACCTGTTCTAGCTTGTCTATATCCTTCTTAAAATGTGCTGCCCAAAACTGAATACAATACTCAGGAGAGGTCTTACCAGAGCAGAATAAAGCAATACCATCACTTCATGTGATCTGGACACTATACTTCTGTTGATATAGCCCAAAATTGCATTCGCCTTTTTAGCCACCAGATCACACTGTTAACTCATGTTTGGCGTATGATCCACTAAGACCCCTTTATCCTTTTCACGCATACTTTTGCTAAGACAAGTCTTCCCCATCCTATAACCATGCATTGGATTTTTCCTACCTAAATGCAGAACTTTACATTTATCCCTGTTAAAATTCATTGTATTGGTTTTAGCCAGTATTCCAGCCTGTCAACAATATTTAACAATATATCTTAAGATGTAAGGATATTTTTTTTAAAAAAAGGAAACAGTGCAATCATAAACTTACACTATTCTAAGCCTACTGAGTTTAATAGAATGGTATAACTCTGCTTAAGTCTGTATTATAGATCAGATAAAGCATATTTAAGAGTCTAGTTATGATCGGTCACTATTACCAACACAATAGCGTTGACCATTTTGATTTATTTCTGCAGCAGTGGAGCCTCTTTTCAAAACCAGATCAGTTGCCTTAAAAAAAAAAAAAGCACACACAACCTTTAAGATGACTTAGTGCAGCCTAAATATGCTCACTAATCTTCAGGAACCTCAAAATGCTGTGGACAAAAATTGGAATTGATTTGCATATTAGGCCACACACCTCTGACACCAAGCCAGTCGGAATTGCGTTCCTGTGTGTTCCTGCTCAAAAAAAGCCCTGCTGAGGACAGTTGATCATCAGTTTAATTTTTATTAAAAGCAGAAACCTGTGTGGTGGCTGATCCTGTTTGAGCCTCTCAAGAGCTCTTAAACTATCAGGGGGGACATTCATCTCCACAAACCCAGTTCAGCCCCCTCCCCACCCACAGCTATCTTTTAAGGGCATTGGCCTTTTAGCAGCTAAAGGAGTTTGGGGAGAAGGGGATTTATTAGGATTGGAGGAGTTGCCTGTCTTATTATCTTAATTAGTTGCACCCCCTATGACTTTTCTGCAGCAAAAAGGGCAGAGACCTCAGCCATTTAAAGTATCCTGGTTCATGCCTCATGGTCAACTACCACCCAGTTTTCCATGCAACATAAGGAGCAAAACTTAACATCTCCTTCTTGCACTGTTTATTATTATTATTTATTGAAACATTTTATGCCCTGCCTTTCCTCAACTTACAGTAATAGTTTTAAAGCATTTCCAATTAAAACAGCAAACCCTAGCTCTCTCACTCATGTTTTCAGATTAAGATGGGCATTTTCTTGCTCACTTGTCTCTGAACCTCTGCTATCAGTGCTGTAGCATGCAACAAAGCACTCTTAAGCAGACCGCTGGAGTTAAGGCTCAGTGGGCCAGAAATAGTTGGAAACATTTTTTATCACTAACTTTCCCATCAGCTCCTCATGGGCATCCAGCTTTTCCTGAATTTAAGCTATTTTCAGTTATATAAATTGTTTTACTTAAACATACAGTAAACAGTTGTTCAGTCATTTTCCTATAGTCCTGAATATTGTTTCTCTTCTGTAATCTTCCTTGTCTCTGGTACCCAAACTATACAAATATAGTCATCACATCATCATCATTTTAATTTACTCCATTTAGAGCTCACCTTTCTTGAGACACAAGGTAGATTATAAAATATTCATTATATGATGGAAGCTCCAGCAGCATGGAAGTAAAGCCATCTGCAGGTTCACCATGTAGGCTGAGGATATTGTTACCATGTTCCTCTGTCTCCTTGCATTGCTAGACAGCTGTAACATCCTTGGAATTAGTCTAGATAGTATAGATGATCAGCCTTCTAGTTAAAGCCACTTCATCCAAAGCTATTAAAACCTACTATGGTGAACATTTCTGTTAAATCTACCATGGCAAAGATTTCTCCACAAAAAATAGACTTGAGAGGTATATCATAGCACAGGGGTATCAAACATGCGGCCGGGGGCTGAATCAGGCCCCCGGAGGGCTGCTATCAGGCCTTCAAGCAACTGGCTGTCATCTGTTTCCTTCTCCCTCTCTCTTGCTTCCTTCAGCATCTCAGTTTGCTTTGCCAGGCTTGCTCAATCCCACAGGAGCTACACAGCAAAACCTCTATTTTCTCCTTTGGCTGAAGCTCCTCCCTTGGGGGGGGAAGGGGAGGAGGGACAGCTTGCTTTGCCAGGCTCTACCAATCGCACAGCAAGCTACTAAGCCAAGCCTCTCTTCCTTCTATTGGCTGAGGCTCCTCCCCCTCCTCATCCCCTGGGGAAGGAAGGAAAGAGCCAGAGCTTCCTTTGCCCAGTTCCGTGGATCCCATGGGAGAAATATAAAGAAAGCACGTTTATGACCAAAGAGTGCTAACGTTTTAAGCATGATTTAAATTTTTAATTGTCTTTGTGTCCTTTATAAAGTTTCTATCTCTGCTATCTAATCTTAAATAGGCACACACATGGCCTGGTCGGTCATGGCCTAGCCCAACATGGCCCGTCCTCTCAAGGTTTCATTTATGCCATATTCGGCCATCATAACAAATGAGTTTGACACCATTGTTATAGCTTTTACAGTTTCATTTGACCTAAATGCAAAATGTGCTTCTGAATAGAGGGACTGCTCCAGAGTTCTAAAACCTTTGCAAAACTCCAGTCATTCAGCTGTTAATTGTACAGCTTCATGATAACAGAACTGGATATTGTGTACAAAGATCGACATCCTGAGAATCTCAGCTTTCATTATTAAATCAGCTTCCTAGTCAAAAGAAGGATGAGTGTGCTCAGTTAATTTGTGTAACATAATATATATGACAGAGGTCTGAGAGGAGCAGAACAGAGCAGAGCAGCTCTCATAGTTCTCATAGCTGAGACAGCTGGAGAAGTTGCTGAGAATTTCTGAGTTTTGAAAGACTTCATTCTGAGGTTTGTGGGGCTGCCTAAAATTCTGAGGTGTGATAGTTGGGGAACTGCTGTTTGTTTGGTCTTTGTTTGCTCTTTGTTTGGTTGAGTGGGCTAAAGGAGAAAGAGATTGAGAGTGATTGCTGCTGATTGCTGAGGAGTGCCTCTGCTCCACCCTCTTTGCATTTTAAGCTGCACCTTGCCAAAGAGCCAAAGGCTCTTCACCTGGGGGTTCCCTAAGGACCAGGAACCCAGATCCCTGACTTCCTTGTTCTCCCAATAAGGTAAGTTGACCCTCCAGAAGGGGAGCCACTTAAACAAACAGCATTTAAAGAGGACTGTATATTTTAATATATATATATATATATATCATGAAGATAGAATGCCAGCAGGAGGTTGGGGGCTTTCCAGTGTTTTGCACTGAGTGTGACATGTATGACTATCTGCCTAAAGGACAGAAGTCTTGGGTGTGTGCTCGATGCAAGGAGCTCCTGGTCCTCAGGGAACGAGTTCATACCCTTGAGGCCGAGGTGACTGCCCTGGAGAAGCAGAGACGGTCAATTAGGCACTTGGGGAAGAATCTCAGGGGCGTATTAGATGAGCCCCGCTCTGAACGTAGCAGCCCTGTTGCTGCCAGAGAGCGTGAGGGTCGAGAGGGAACAGGGCACCGTGCTGAGGATAAGGGGAATGCGCCCTCAGAAGGGACCTCTTCTTCGGTTGGTAAGCAGGAATCCTTTCGTGCCAAGGAACCATCCCTGGGCAGGGGGAGAAGGGGGGTTTTGGTAGTTGGTGATTCGATCCTTAGGCAAGTAGATAGCTGGGTGGCAAAACCGCATACTGACCGTATGGTGACTTGCCTGCCTGGTGCGAAGGTAGCGGACATTACGCATGTAGTAGATAGGCTGATAGACAGTGCTGGGGAGGAGCCTGTGGTCGTGGTGCATGTTGGCACCAATGATGTGGGGAAATACAGTCGTGAGGTCCTGGAGGAAAAATTTAGTCTGCTAAGCGGGAGACTTAAGGCCAGGACCTCCAAGGTAGCCTTCTCAGAAGTGCTGCCTGTTCCACATGCAGGGCAGGAGAGACAGGCACAAATTAGAAGTCTCAATGTGTGGATGAGACGATGGTGTAAGGAGGAAGGGTTTAAGTTTGTTAGGCACTGGGATCATTTCTGGAACAAGTGGGAGCTGTACAAAAGAGACGGTCTCGACTTGTCCCCAGATGGAACCAGGCTGCTGGCGCTTAAAATCAAAAAGGTGGCAGAGCAGTTTTTAAACTAAATCTTGGGGGAAAGCCGACAGGAGATGAAATGTCCCTGGTTCGGGAGGACTCGTCTCAAAGAGATGAAGGGTTGGCTGCTATTTTTCTACCAGGTAATGGACCAGAGTTGTCCACTGTGATGGTGACAAACAGTATGGACTGTCTGCCAGAGTCTCAAGGTGGCAGGAGGAAGGTGACGAGCCTAGCTTGCCTGGGAAATTATAGATGTTTGTATGCAAATGCTAGAAGTGTTCGAAGTAAAATTGGTGAGTTGGAATGTTTAGTGTTGGGAGAAAACATAGACATTGTGGGAATTTCAGAAACTTGGTGGAATGAGGAGAATCAGTGGGACACGGTGATTCCTGGATATAAATTATATTGGAAGGATAGGGAGGGAAGGGTTGGAGGTGGGGTGGCTCTGTATGTCAGAGAGGATATACAGTCCAGTAAGACTGAGGTCAGAGAATTAGATTCACTTTTAGAAATGCTTTGGGTTGAAATAGAGGGCCCAAAAGGAAATTTAACTATGGGAGTTTGTTATCGCCCACCAAATCAAAAGAGAGAGGACGATTATAATATGATGGAAGGCTTAAAGATAGTGACTAAACGTAAAAACTGTGTCGTAATAGGTGATTTTAACTACCTGCAGATTGATTGGGTAAATATGTGTTCTGGTCGAGAGAAAGAGATTGAGTTTCTTGATGCTCTCAATGACTGTGCTATGGAGCAGATGGTCTCAGAACCTACCAGGGGTGGGGCGATCCTGGATTTTGTCCTAAGTAATGCCCAAGACTTGGTGAGAGATGTAAAAGTGATTCCACCGCTTGGGAGCAGTGACCATAATGTTATTGATTTCACCGTTTGTATAAATAGGGAGTTGCCCAAAAAGACTGCCACAACCACGTTTAACTTTAAAAGGGGTAAATACACTGAGATGAGGAGGCATGTGAGGAGGAAACTGAAAGGAAAGGTAAATATGGTCAAAACCCTTGGGGAAGCTTGGAGACTATTTAAAACTATAATCCTAGAAGCTCAGATAAAATACATACCACAAGTTAGGAAAGGCACAAACAGGCATAAGAAAAGGCCTGCATGGTTAACAAACAAAGTAATGGAAGCTGTAAAAGGTAAGAAGGACTCCTTTAAGCGGTGGAAAACCAGTCCAAGTGAGATTAGTAAAAGGGAACACAGGCTGTGGCAAATCAAATGCAAGACTGTGATCAGGCAGGCAAAAAGGGACTATGAGGAGCATATTGCAAAAAACATAAAGACGAACAATAAAAAATTCTTCAAATATATTAGAAGCAGGAAACCAGCCAGGGAGGCAGTGGGGCCCTTGGATGACCATGGGGTAAAAGGATTACTGAAGGAGGATAGGGAATTGGCTGAGAAGCTGAATGCATTTTTTGCCTCCGTCTTCACTGTGGAAGATGAGAACTTTTTGCCCACCCCAGAACCACTAATTTTGGAAGGGGTGTTGAAAGACCTAAGTCAGATTGAGGTGACAAAAGAGGAGGTCCTACAACTGATAGAAAAATTAAAAACTAATGTCACCGGGTCCAGATGGCATACATCCGAGAGTTCTGAAAGAACTCAAAGTTGACCTTGTGGATCTTCTAACAAAAATCTGTAATCTTTCATTGAAATCTGCCTCCGTTCCTGAGGACTGGAAGGTAGCAAATGTCACCCCCATCTTTAAAAAGGGTTCCAGAGGAGATCCGGGAAATTACAGGCCAGTCAGTCTGACTTCAATACAGGGAAAGTTGATAGAAAGCATTTTCAAGGACAGAATGAGTAGGCACATTGATGAACACGGGTTATTGAGGAAGACTCAGCATGGGTTCTGTAAGGGAAGATCTTGCCTCACTAACATTTCTTTGAAGGGGTGAACAAACATGTGGACAAAGGAGACCCGATAGATGTTGTTTACCTTGACTTCCAGAAAGCTTTTGATAAAGTTCCTCATCAAAGGCTCCTTAGAAAGCTTGAGAGTCATGGAGTAAAAGGACAGGTCCTCTTGTGGATCAAAAACTGGTTGAGTAATAGGAAGCAGAGAGTGAGTATAAATGGGCAGTCTTCGCAGTGGAGGACGGTAAGCAGTGGGTTCCGCAGGGCTCGGTACTGGGTCCCATGCTCTTTAACTTGTTCATAAATGATTTAGAGTTGGGAGTGAGCAGTGAAGTGGCCAAGTTTGCAGATGACACTAAATTGTTCAGGGTGATGAGAACCAGAGAGGATTGTGAGGAATTCCAAAGGGATCTGTTGAGGCTGGGTGAGTGGGCATCAACATGGCAGATGCGGTTCAATGTGGCCAAGTGCAAAGTAATGCACATTGGGTCCAAGAATCCCAGCTACAAATACAAGTTGATGGGGTGTGAACTGGCAGAGACTGACCAAGAGAGAGATCTTGGGGTCGTGGTAGATAACTCACTGAAAATGTCAAGACAGTGTGCTTTTGCAATAAAAAAGGCCAACGCCATGCTGGGAATTATTAGGAAGGGAACTGAAAACAAATCAGCCAGTATCATAATGCCCCTGTATAAATTGATGGTGCGGTCTCATTTGGAGTACTGTGTGCAGTTCTGGTCGCCACACCTCAAAAAGGATATTATAGTATTGGAGAAAGTCCAGAAAAGGGCAACTAGAATGATTAAAGGGCTGGAACACTTTCCCTATGAAGAAAGGTTGAAACTCTTGGGACTCTTTAGCTTGGAGAAACATCGACTGCGGGGTGACATGATAGAGGTTTACAAGATAATGCATGGAATGGAGAAAGTAGAGAAAGAAGTACTTTTTTCCCTTTCTCACAATACAAGAACTCGTGGACATTCGATGAAATTGCTGAGCAGACAGGTTAAAACGGATAAAAGGAAGTACTTCTTCACCCAAAGGGTGATTAACATGTGGAATTCACTGCCACAGGAGGTGGTGGCGGCCACAAGCATAGCCACCTTCAAGAGGGGTTTAGATAAAAATATGGAGCAGAGGTCCATCAGTGGCTATTAGCCACAGTGTGTGTGTGTGTGTGTGTGTGTGTGTGTGTGTGTATATAAAATTTGTTGCCACTGTGTGACACAGTGTGTTGGACTGGATGGGCCATTGGCCTGATCTAACATGGCTTCTCTTATGTTCTTATATTTAACTCATATATAAACCCGATTTCAGGAGTCATACATAGTATCTCAAGTGCTCCAAAGAGAAAGGTCAATGGACTTTTAATTGTAGGCCAAGCCTGTGCATACAGTTGTACTTTGAACACCTCCCCACACAAAATTCTTCAGCAACAAGCCCAGTATCATCACTAACCTGCATTCTGCCACCCATATAACTTATGCAAAATGATACAACTTTGCATAAAATGAATTGTGTGGATTTTATTCTACTTCTGCTAATTGGTAAAGGGGGTTATGATGCCCAAGAAATATGACTTTTGGCAATATTTTTCACTCCTGTCACCAGTTTCTGATATTCTACCAGGAACAGATTCTCAGTTAAACCATTCTAATATGATGGGAGATAATAGTAGATGAAAAATACCTGAAATACCCATCAGTGGCTGAATATGTTTTAACAGGTGGTTTAGTTTTCTATTGTCCACCCACTCCTCATATGAAACGCTTCACAATTTATGGGTTAAACTGGAAATTGTATTTATAAAAAAGCTGATCTGCACCATTACGTACATCTCAAAGCACAGGTTGCATTGAGCTTGAAAAGCAAGCTTCCTAAAAGGGTAAAACCACCCCAGCTCAGAGCTTCTAGACCCTACCCATCATGGCCCACATGCCAGTGCCTAGAGGGGATGAGAGACCATACCCCTGCCCATGACTGCAAAGCCTTGAGGCTGGTCATATACTCCCCCAACCCCAAAGAGGCCCCCAACCAGGCCTCTTGGACTGCAAGCCTCTAGGTAGCCCAACTCAGGAAACACCCCCCCACCGACATCACTGATATCTCAGGATGCTAGCAAGCTCAAAATCCCTTCAACTCATGCTTTTCCTGCTATCCCAGTTAGGGCCTAACCAGTGATAACAGGCTTGTTTATGCCTCACTCCCTCTGACCATGTGGAACAGGCAAAAAAAGCCCCCTCCCTCATGGCCAATTTGAGTGAGGCCCCAAAAATTCCTGCTCATCCCCATAACTGGTGACTAGCTAATCCCACATGGCCTTAACAAGAGGGTGGGCAGCTGGGGAGCTCTCACTGGACCAGAATGGTCAGAGGATGGCGGCCGTGGTTATAAAATGTTACGAAGTATTATAACATTTTATAACAAGGCACAGTATTAATCTACCAAAGAAATGGTGATTGTGTATACTGCATTAGTTATGCAAGTAAAATCTGAGGCTTTGGAGAACTGTGGCCAATCAAAGTAGCCCTTAATAGACCAGTAGTCTGGCACAGGATAAAATAAAGGCAGCCTTGTGTGGATCATTTATTGAAATATTATATCTTTCTAATGGCTCGAGACAGCTTACAAATAATGCTATAGAACATAAAGCTAAAAGAAAACCACAAATAAGACCTGGGGATAAATAGCTCACAGCACCTCCTAATTTTTTTTTAACAGACAGTGCCCCTCTCACCTCAGGAAGCCTGTTCCATAGAGTAGGAGCTACAGGAGAAAAGACATAGACTCTTGTTCATGTCAGGCAGACTAATTTAAGAAGGGAACATTCAGTAGGTAGTAGCCTGCAGATTACTGTTAATATCCAAGGACATATGGGAAGAGATGGTCTTTTTGATATGTAAGTCATGCAAATGATTTTTAACATGTCCACTGGGAAAGAGGTTTGCAGCTATCAAGAAAAGTCTGAGAATGGTCCCTGAGAGAGAGAGGAGGTAAAGTAGGCTATACAATCCACTACAAGATGCCCATCCTTGCTGTCAGGTGATGAGAAAGATAGGAAACTCACCAAAAGTCTCCATTTGGTGATACGAGAAGAAGCCTTACTTTAGAAAGGTGCCAGACATTGTTTGCTGGGTTGATGTTCAGCTAGCTATTCTTGAAAAACACATATGAAGGAAGGAGGTAATTCCATTACCTGCTTTTATATTTTCTTCAGGCTGTAGGTCACGTTTACCAGCTAGACCATGCTTGTCATTAAAAATTCTGTCTATTGCATCTGTTGAAAAGATGAGATACAGGATTATAATAATGCAGTGTGTTAGAAGATTCATAAATATCATTATACTTGTTAAACACCATTTTAATTTTTGAACACAAATGTAGCAGACATATTGTAATGGAAGGATGCAAGATTAATGAATGAAAAGATGAAGTTCACTTCACATCATTTGTCAGACAGCAACACTGGCACACGATTAGCAACACCAGCACAATATTACACATTGCAGTGGTGCAGCTGTTCGGTGATGAGGTTCCAATCACCTATGCGTTGGCTCAGCCAATAGTGGAACTGAGCCATCACTGCTGAATTTTAGAAAGCACCTTCTTTAGAATATAGCCCTTCTGTGTTCATTCTTGAAAAGCCTTGGCTAAAACAGGTGAGCATAATAGGGTGCACAAAGTACACAGCCCATTGGTGTCAAGTTTAGAAAATGTGGTTTCACTGTTCTTCTTCTGGATTTTAAGAATAACCGGTCAGTTGCTTTGACAGTAAACTGCAGTTAGTTTACATGAATAACCTCCAAAAGCCATCTTACATTCCCCGGGTGGAGCTTCTCTCCCCCTTGCACTGGGCATATCCTTGAGCAGCTGTTCAATACGACCTGAAATAGATGATGGCTATTACCCAACCTTAGAGAAAATGGAACTTGGTAAGCAGATCTCCTCTGTACAGCATGTGGAATTGTCTGTCCACAGTCTTTTTTGTCACTGTTCATTTGAAGCCAACAAATAGAACACAACACATGTATCTGGCATTGTCTCCCTTAAGGTTTATTTTTCCTAAGTACTTTAAAGACTCATACCCCATTATGACCTTTACATTCCAAGCCCACCCCACCCCACCCCACCCGCACAGTAAACTCAATTGTAACCAAACTGCTGAGCAATTGTGAATATGTGCAGGAAACGGATTGTATGTGAGACATACACCCTGACAAGTTTTGGGAGTTTGTTTTGATTTGTTTTTGTTAAATGCAACTTAGATGAAATTGAAGCACAGTGAAGTATGTGTGAAACATTATAGTTGATATTTTCCTTTATATTAATAGCTACAAATTTAAACATCATATTTTGTTTCCCAGAAGCAGCCTCTGTATAATATATTATTGTCCGGGAGCAATTCCTACCCTACTCCCATCCACGTGTTTCAGATTACATGTGACTAGTGCAAAAAAAAAAAAAAAAGTATGTACGTTGTGACTATTTTTTATGATTACTTTTTATAGTTGCTCATAATAAAGGTAATGATAATTAATAATCTTACAACACACTTTTCTTTCTTTCCTTTCCTTTCTTCCTGTTCCTCCTTCACTTTAGAGGATGCAAAACTTGTTGCGGTATCAGGGCAGCACTTGTAGAACAGCAAAAAAGGGAGGGGACTTTTGTCATATAAAAACACTCTAAAACAGCACACCTAAAAGTTGTACTGTGGTTTCACACAGGCCTCTGCCTTACTAGAGTGATGGCCAGGCCACCATGAGGTTCTTCATTATTTATTTCAGAAATACTAATGGAAAAAAGATGCACCACAAATGCAACAATGCTTTACAAGGATGACATATTCTAATCAAGAACTAGTAATATTCTGACATGCAAAGTCTCATGGTCTCACAACTGGAGCGTTCACACACACTAAATAATGTGCTTTGCAACTGGATTTTTACTGTGTAAGAATAACAAAATCCATTTGCAACCAGTTGCCATGTGAATGCACCCAGTGTGTACTTTATTTTAATGTTCTTTAGGAGGCATCCTTAGAGTACCACCTTGAGGAAAATTTCAATGGGCTTCTCCTTCCCTATAAACAGCACCCTCAGCTGTCACAGCTGCAACCTCAGGGAGGGGGAAGAAAGGGAATTTTAAGTAACTTCCTGAAATGTCATGTATACCAGTGCTGCATATGCTAATTTTTTAAAAAGAAAACCAAAGATTGACAAAGTGTCCAGCTACAGCTTCAAAGAAGAGATGTTGGACCTCCATGTCAATTTACCTCATGTAGTAAATCTATAATTTCAAATCCAAGAATTAGAAGCAGAAGGAAGGCAGCTTTGAACAGGCAATTGTGGAGGTATAGCCATGTAATAAAGAGGAACAGAGTTCAACACTCTTGCCAAATATATTACAAACCTCATCTTCGAAGCAGATGAGGCAACATCATTTCATACAGAAAAGGACTGTACTACAATTGTTGTGGAAACTCTAAAAATGGCTACAAATCAAAACTTTAAATGCCTAGGTTTGTGCAGAGAGGGGAGAAAAAGTGTGCAATGGTTTGTGAGAAATAACTTCAGTAGTGAGTACTAGTTCTGATATATATAATCCACATGTAGATGACAGGGGAAGGCAATGGCAAACCACCCCATAAAAAGTCTGCCATGAAAACGTCATGATGTGACATCACCCCAGAGTCAGAAATGACTGGTGCTTGCACAGGGGACTACCTTTACCATATATTGTATACAGGCTTAATTTTGCCTATATCCAAGAGCAGGCTTGTGTGTGAATGTTGTTGTGAATCCTGACCCTTGGCCATCACTTTGCCCTCTCCCCTATGTGCTGTCACTAGTTGCGGGCAATCTGAAATAGGTCATCTGTTGTACTCAATCACAGGAAGAAAAAGGAAGGAAAGTAGAAACCAGAAAGATACTTTTTCAAAAATGATGTTCTCACTATTTAAAAAATAAATTGAATCCAACAAACATGCCAGTGTGTACATTTATTACATTTGTAAAACAGCATTGCTTTAGAACAGTAATATGAACTTTTGACATCAAACTGGTAAGATAACAGTGCCATCCTAAGCTCCATAATAAACAAGAGTAGGATTCTGAGTAGGCCTGTTTAGGATGGCACTGTAATTGTCATTCAAAATGTTCCAGTGAACAGGGCCGGCTCTCCCACTAGGCAAACTAGGTGGTTGCCTAGGGTGCCGAGAGGCAAGGGGTGGCAAATTGGGCTCTTGCCTCCCCCTCTGGTACCCCAGGCAAGCGCTTAGCTTGCCTCCCTCACCCCTCCCCGCTGCTGCCACGCTAGCCCCTTCTGGGCCTCCACCACCCGCCCACCCTCCCGGCACAGCATCCCCCCTGCCCCCCCCAGGCGCTCCGCTCTTCTGCCTGCTGCCGCTCCACTCACTCGCTCCCTTCCCCCTGCTCGCTGGCTAAAAAAAAGCTTAGCCGACTTCGCAGCTTGTGCCTGCATGTTTTGTCTCTTAACAAAAGGTGCAGGTGCGGACTGCTCACCGGCTAAGCTTACTTTTAGCTGGCGAGCCCCGGGGGAAAGGAGTGAGCGGAGCACCACCGCTGCTTTTAGCAGTGGCGGGCAGGCGAGCGGAGTGCTGGGGGGGGGCAGGACAGGACACCACGCGAGGGGGCGGGGAGGAGGTGCGGAGCCGCGGGGGGGAGCTGTGGGGGGTGCCAGGCAGCAAGTCTGCCTAGGGCGCCTCAGGGTGTCGGGCCAGCCCTGCCAGTGAAGGAAGTTAAAACAAACAAGTCAGTGTGGTAATTGAGTGAAATAATTGAGTGATTTGCAGTACAATTCTGTTACATTAATTAGACTGGCGTGATTCTGCACAGGATTGCATCATTAGTATCTTTCTAGATAGGGAAGAGAGCTAGCATGCAAAGTTATATTTATAGTATGCAATGAGCCCTGCTATCTTCATGATACTCTTTCTATAGATTCAAATAATATAAAACATTTGGACTCACGTGGGCCAAGCAGGTAACCGGCACTATTCATAGTCCAGCCCCTTTTTTCTTTAGCCTTATGGAAGGGAAAATAGCAAGATTATTTGGAGCTCATATTACAAAATGTTTCATTTAAAAGACAAAGATGATCTGTAAGAGGTTGGTCATATGTTCTGTAAAATAAAACTCCCACTCTTAAACCTGTGAATGCAAAGCACATAAATGTTGTTATATTTAATTTGGATAATCTGCTGGAATTTTCTGAGCATAAATTGTGGACAGTATCTGGCATAATTTAAATAAATTATATGTGGTTTTTAATCATTTGACTTTTCTAAATATGTGAAATAGATTCTAATAAGTCTTGGTTTATAATTGATACACAGTACATTGATTCCTTATTTATAGATAAGAATACTCAGGACTTGCATCTGACACTAAATAGCAAGAAACAAGAGTGCAGAATAAATAGCAAACACTATATTCATCTAATTAATAAACCCCTCAAACAGTGCTTCCTTCTGAATGTCTCTGCTTCCCTCAGAGGTATTCAATCTTCAAGTTCAAATATTTGCAAATATTCTTGAAGGGGTTCCCCCTACATTCACGTCCCCCTACATTACGTTCTTAAGAAACAAGTATTTGCCTTTGTTTTAGAGCTGCCCGGGCTTATATTTAAAACGTGAATCTGAAACTGACAAATAGGGCTAAGGCAGAGGCAGAACACCTGCTTAACCTTCCTCAGTAGGAACTCGCGCCGAAGTCTGAAAACTATACTTACGGACAAAACCAGCCCGAAGGTCTCTGAGAGGGCAGCACAGAAGATTAAGGAAACGAACAGGAGCCCAGCGCACCTGTGCATCTGAAAGGAGACCAAGACGCACGTCATCCCCTTGCTTTGGAGAGGAAGCCTCTCAGCCGTGGATTTAGAGAGCCCTCCTTCCCTCACCTCCAGAAAGAGAGAGAGAGAAAGAGAGAGAGAGAGAGAGAGAGAGAAGAACGAACACGGTCGGTAGCAACGATCAGCTCTTGGGAGCGAGTGGGACGCAGAGACTGAGATCAATGTCTCAAGCTCTTTCCCCCAGTCGCCGGCGATGACTGTGTTTACGCTAATGGTTTGAAAGAGCTCCTGGCCGTGGAAATGAACACACCAAAAGTTGCAGCCAGATGAGACTGTGCAGCCAGTACCTTGGCAAGGGATGTCTGTCTGATATTCAATGAGGTCGGACAGGGAAGCGTTCCTCAGGCTGTCTCGGAGCTGGCTGATCTCCCTCTGGGAATCGTCACTGCATGTCTGGGGGCAGCAGCTGCCTGTGGAAATGTGTGTTGGGGGTGGGGGTGGGTGGTCAGTAGGTAGACGTTCCTTCTCAGCTATTTATGGGCTGCCGTCCAACCTCGCAGGAGCTGCTTATCTCTCCCCCGGGAAGAATCAAGAGCCGCCCACATCTCTTGGTCATTTCCCCTCGCCATGGCAGTGCATTAGGAAGGGCAAAAAATTACAGCAATTCAATTAGAGGCATTTGGAGGCAAGATGTAGGCTGTAGATGGATAACAGCCTGTCCAATTACCTTTCATTACGCCTGAGTTGGCTACCGTGGCTGAGCAGTGAAAAGAACTCTGTTCTAGGTAGACTGCCCTCCCTTCTATCTTTCTCCGGCAACTTCAGAAGTTCTTTGTTGTTGTTGGAGAAGCAGGCGGCTAAATTGAATAGAGTATCTCTTTAGAGGACCAGACACCACGTCCAACAAGATGGGAAAGGAGGTTTATTAGGCTCCTTAATAAGATTCACAGCGTCAATTATGAAATTTGTTATTGCCTTCAGGCAAAGACAGGATTTTCAGTTCCTTTTCTAAGAGACCCATCAATCTCCCATAAACCCAGATGATACAGAGTCCCTTTAAAATTCCTTTGAATCACTAGAGAAGCCGCTTACTTTTTGCATGGTGTCTATTATTAAGCTACAAGGCAGTTTGGCTTGGTTAATTGAGAAGACTACAGATTGCTGTCCTAAGCCTAAGTATAATTACATTGTCTCCAGTATCAGTTTCTTCTGGACATGAAAACACTGGAAATTTCTGATATCATTTAAATAATATGCTTTTTAAATAATATAACACATTAAGGTGTTATCGGGTACTGAATCACACAGGTAACTGTAATATTCATTCCAGGTTGCTGGACTAAAACAAACCAACCCTACTTCATGCAAGCACACACACACAACCTTCCAAGCTGTGCATTTATTTACATCATTCAAAGTCACTCCTCAGTACAAGCCATAATTGGCTCCACTCTCTTCTCTGGCAAGTAGTGTGCCTCAAAGTACATTCCAGATGCTTCAAACAAAAGGTTATAGCCGTATGCATTTTTTGGGTATGTGTTTTGTATTCAAAGTACACTTCCCTTCAAACAGTATACACACAGCACTATGTAGTTGATATGTATATTTAAATTGCTGGCCTTTTCCACAAAATAAATTGCAAAGCAAATATCAGTTTTAAAAGTACATGATAAGTTTGCTGAATTGTAGTACCATAGCATTTCCGTATCTAAAAGCCAGTGCTTAGGATCTTTGCCAGAATATCCTTGCCAGAATACTCCTGAACAGACTGGTGCCCGCCATTGCAGAAGAACTCCTCCCAGAGAGCCAGTGCGGCTTCAGAGCTAACAGGAGCACCACCGACATGGTATTTGTTCTCAGGCAGCTCCAAGAGAAATGCAGGGAACAGAACAAGGCTCTGTATGTGACTTTTGTCGACCTTACCAAAGCTTTCGATACCGTTAGCAGGAAAGGCCTGTGGCAAATCTTGGAACGTTTAGGATGTGTCCCAAGGTTCCTCAGCATGATCATCCAGCTACACGAAGACCAGCGAGGCCAAGTCAGACACTGCAACGACCTCTCGGAGACCTTCCCAATAGGCACAGGTGTAAAGCAAGGCTGCGTTCTCGCGCCAACTCTCTTTACGATCTTCTTTAGCATGATGCTTCAAAGAGCCGCAGTAGATCTAGATGATGACGATGGTGTCTACATCCGCTATCACACCGATGGCAGCCTGTTCAACCTGAGGCGACTAAAGGCCCACTCCAAGACAATGGAAAAACTCATCCGAGAGCTACTGTTTGCTGATGATGCTGCACTCGTTTCCCACTCAGTATCAGCTCTGCAGCATATGACGTCCTGCTTTGCAGAGGCTGCCAAGCTATTCGGCCTAGAAGTTAGTCTGAAGAAGACAGAAGTTCTCCACCAGCCTGCACCCCAGGAAGATTATCACCCTCCCTGCATCACTGTGGGTGAATCAGTTCTGAAGACAGTCCAGCAGTTCAGCTACCTGAGGTGCATCATCTCCTCAGATGCTAAGATTGACAAGGAGATTGACAACAGGCTGGCAAAGGCAAACCGTGCCTTTGGCTGACTGCACAAAAGAGTGTGGAGCAACAAGCATCTGAAAAAAGGCACAAAGATCAATGTTTACAAAGCGGTTGTGATGACAACCCTCATCTACAGCTCCGAATCGTGGGTTTTATACCGTCATCACCTGCGACTCCTTGAGCGCTTTCATCAGCGCTGCCTTCGCACCATCCTCAACATCCACTGGAGTGACTTTGTGACCAACACTGAAGTTCTCAAGCGGGCGGAGGTTACCAGCATTGAGGCACTGCTGTTGAAGACGCAGCTGCGCTGGGCAGGGCATATTTCTAGGATGGAAAACCACCACCTTCCCAAGATTGCCCTGTATGGCGAACTCTCCACCGGCCATCGAAATAGAGGGGCACCAAAGAAGAGGTACAAGGACTCCTTGAAGAAATCCCTTGGCACCTGTCGCATCAACCATCACCAGTGGTCTGACCTAGCCTCAGATCGCAAAGCATGGAGGCACACCATCCACCAGGCTGTCTCTTCTTTTGAGAATGCACGCATAGCTGGTCTTGAGGACAAAAGGAGATTGAGGAAGAATCGCACTGCTACAGCACCAACCCTAAATCAGACTTTTCCCTGCAGCCACTGTGGCCGGACCTGCCTGTCCCGCATTGGTCTTGTCAGCCACCAGCGAGCCTGCAGCAGACGTGGACTATTGCACCCTTCTTAAATCTTCGTTCACAAAGCCAAGCCGAGAGAGAGAGCTTAGGATCTGATTAGATGCATTCAGAGCTGTATTTAAAACTGGAAACTAGAACACAATATCTAGAAAAGAGCAATACTGATCAAGTGAAGATCTTTGTTACCTCTTTCCAAAACAGCACAGTGACTTAATAATTGGATTTAACCTTGAAATGAAAACATGCTGGCAAATATCTTTATACCTAGTAGGTAATGTATTGTTAATTTTCTGCATTCCGAGAATGAACTTTATGTGCTTGGGAAAGGGTATGCCTGCCTTTGTCCTCACATATAATGAACCACAGTATCTCAGCAGGTAAACAGTAGAGCACATATATTTAGAATGAAATTATCAGGAAAGAAAGAAAGAAAGAAAGAAAGAAAGAAAGAAAGAAAGAAAGAAAGAAAGAAAGAAAGAAAGAAAGAAAGAAAGAAAGAAAGAAAGAAAGAAAGAAAGAAAGAAAGATTCCATGCTATTTAAAGGGGCTTGTGTGTACACTTTGTGCCATCAAGTTGCTTCCAATTTATGGCACTATTCTCTAGTGCAGGGGAGTCAAACTAATTTGTTATGAGGGCCAGATCTGACATAAATGAGAACTTGTTGGGTTGGGCCATGTGTGTTATTCTTTGAAGGAATTTGTCAGCCTTTAATCCCTTCCATATAGTTCCTCAGTGTATCGTTCAATGGAGCTTACTTCGAGGAAAGTGTCCTTAAGACTACACCCCAAGAAACTTTTAGGCTCCTTTAAGACTTATTGTGGGATAAGATTTATCAGCCAGAAGTGGGCACACAGAACCTTCTGCCAGAGTCAATCCATTTTGCTGTTAAGGTTCCCAAAGGCTCTTGGTTATTTTTGCTACAGCAAGGCAGAATAACATGGCTAGCCTCTGGAATCTGTAAAAAATATGAGACAGAGATGGCAAAATGCTTTTAATCTTTCATACAATTTACCAAAGATACCTGACAAAGATACCAATGGCTCTGAAGTCTAAATGTATGCACATAAGTGAGTGTAAAACTGCAAGTTGATTTTCATATAATGCTACTTTTAACTTCAGTAATAAAGCCATTTTGGAGTACTTGTTTGATTTGCTGGGGGTTTTTTTAAACGACAGAAGGACAAGAGACCAAAACCTGGATTCTAGGAGCATGGTGATAAAACATGTTTTTGCTGCTGTTAGCTGGACTCATTTTCTTTGTGTCTATCAGAAAGAAATGGGAATGTGTTTTTAACCTTCAAAATGATACAATTTCACTGGTTTGTGCATTTCCTTTTCAGAGCTTTAGTAAAATAATCATGCCATCTTTGTCAGGTGAGTTATATGATGAAAGCCTCTTTTTTTTTATTAAAGACTTAATACCGCATTTATGCAGTTCTTTTTTCGACTCATCGTATCTTTGTCTTAACCTATTTTGTCAACAAAGAATCAATTAAATGATTTTCTGTTCTTTCACCAACAAATGTATATTGTTCCCTCACATCTTCTTATCTGTTATTGTCAATTTATATTATAAAGTAATACTGTGATTAAGACTGATTCCTCATTAGCAGTCGCTCCACCCCCAGGCTTCTGCTTTCCTTGGATCAAGTGATCGCTTCTCCACTAATTGCTGCGTGGCCACGTTTTGACTTGCAGCTCTCTGCAATATCCCTCGTAGCTTCTGAATTTCCAAAAAGCTGGAGAAGGAAGTTACAAAGGAAATTGGAAGGAGCTACAGATCAAAATGCACCCATGCCTCAACTGGTGGGGAATTGATTTGCTTGATCCGAGGAAAGCAGAAGTCCAGGGGCAGAGTAACTACTAGTGAGGAATCGGTCTAATTCTGCAAGGAATATTCATGATCAACCTGATGCCTGTGCTTTGTTAGCATTCAAATAAGGCTCTTCTCCAGATCAATCATCAGTTTTATATTTGGGTCCATATTTCAATATATTCATTTTTGATAACTGTAAAAATATCTTCAGGAGATTAATTCCTATTGAAATTGATACCTTATATGAGGATGAATCTTGTCTTCCAACAACAGGATGAAGATGCTGCACACTTAAATGCCAATGGGATTATCCTGTTCAATACGCACACTGACAAATTGCTGTAGCTGGATGATATTCCTGTCAAATTGTATTATGTTAATATCAGGAGACATTTTATTCCCCCCCCGCCCCCTCAGTGTCTTATGAAACAGAGTGTCAGTGAGGCAGTGGAGAATATACGGAGGATTAATTACATTTTGTCATCCCCAGGGCTTTTTTCGTAGCAGGAACTCCTTTGAATATTAGGCTACACCCCTGTGATGTAGCCAATCCTCCAAGAGTTTACAGAGCTCTTCTTACAAAGCCTACTGTAAGCTCTTGGAAGATGCGAAGGAGTTCCTGCTACAAGAAAGCTCTGCTAATCCACATTTCATAGATTAGTTGACATCTGGATTAATTAAAAATAACATCAGTAATTAATAGTCAGTGTTGATAATGTTAATGAATGGTCAGATTTTAATTTGTTTGCAGATGCATAGTCCATGATATGCAAAGAGTTAGCACATGTGCCTCACATCCCACCAAAGGGACTCCTAGTGCTCTTTCTGACTGATTGGAGGGAGGCTGGCTATCACCATTCCTTCTTTTTCTTCTTGATCACTTCACTTTCTGTGAGAGAACCTCATAGATATTTCCCTCCTTCTTACTTTCATAGGCAATATGTACTTCCATTTATTATCCATTTCCATCTTCTTAGCCAAGAATAAAACCTCTTGGTAGGTTGGGGACAGTTCTTCATTAAACACTATGTTGTTGTTTTGTTATTGAACTATGAATACTTCTGTGTTTTTAAAAAAATTAATAGTAGGCTGCGTAACCACTTCTTAAAAATTGTAATGCTCCACACTGCAGCTGCCAAACCCACTCAGTGATGATTAGGCAGATTTTTCATGATCATTATTACTTATACTGAGGACTGGTGCCAGGCTTTTTTGTGCACCAGGCAAGCCTAAGTATTTGCACCTCCCCCATATCGCTAACCAATTTTCAAAATTTTCCCAGAAGAACCCCTCTTGCTTTGCTTGCTCCTTAGCTCTTTCTGCCTTTTGTTTGTGGAACTGAGCTCCTGATGGCTGTTTTTTAATCATCCGTAGCTCCCTAGAAAAATGACCATATTTTCTAAATAAGTTTAAGATCAGTCCATGAATAACCCAGAACTGTAGTTAGCACAAACCCATTTAGTCCAAGCCAAGCAAAACCAGGAGACAGTTAGATTTAGGGTGGAGCATTCTGCATGGGAATGAAGCATGCCAGTCATGGAATGAGTAATAGTGAGGTTAGTATGTCAACCCATGTCATATGACCCTTTACTTCAGGCTTTGCTGCTGGTGAAGAACAGGTCAATTTGTATTCCGCTCCTTTCCCTGCTAAGCAGGGAAGATAAAATAGAAACAGAACTAGATAGTGCTTCAGGGGTCATCTAGTCCAACTCCCCAAGGCAGGAAATTCACAGCTACTTTCCTCCCCCAGCTCCCCCGGTAACCCCCTGTTCTATGCCCAGAGGAAGGCAAAAAACAAAATACAACCCCTCCAGGACCCCTGGGCCAATCTAGCCCGCAGGAAAATTCCTTCCTGACCCCAAAGTGGCAATTGGTGTTACCTGGGCATATAAGAAAGGGCCATGAGACCCAAGCACTGGCTCATCCCTTCCTGTGCTATCTCTCACAATCTGTCTAAATTCATAGTGAGTCAGTGAATCAGCATTACTTCAGATGGCCCTGGAATGGAAGAGGGAAGAATACTGTAAGCCACCTTGGGTCTCCATTGGGTAGAAAAGTGGGATACACATGAAGTAAATAAAATAAGACAGAGGAAAACAGGGAGGGGCTACAGACAGAAACTGGGAATGGTGCTATTTAATTTGTTCATCTGGTATCTGGAATCACAGGTGCCAATTCTGCAGGTGACATCAAATTAGTAGTGGAACCAATACAAATAGTGTTCTGTGGTCATAATGGACAGCTCAATGAAATTGCTGACTCAGCATGCAGCTGCAGGAAGGAAAACAAATTCTGAACCAAGGACTAAAAACAGAAATATCAGTTATTGTGAAGCCCCCACTTGGACCTACAGCACAGGCACATTTGGAATACAAAGCACCGTTATAATAGAGCTACTGCAAAAAGGGCAACAGTGAGTTAGGGAAGGCCTTGAAAAGAGCAACCAGAACAATGGGCTGCTGACCCATGTAATGAAGTACCTGGAGAAATATTTTCTACTTCTGCATAAACTAGAACTCAAAGGTCTCCTAGCGAAAATGACTGTCCATAAATTCAGAACAGACCAGAGGTTCCTAGGCATTAATCCATTATCATGCCTCCCAGTACACACATCACCCTCTAATACTAATTAATATAAATTAATTAGTATTATTACTAATAATTAATATTAATTAATATAAATTAATTTATATTATGTATTTTAAATATACTAACTGGTTTTTATATGTTTAATCTTTTAATTGTTAAATTTAAAGTTTTTATCCATTAATGTAAATGTATAGAATGCTGTTAGCCGCCCTGAGCCACTTATGTGGGGAGGGCGGGATACAAATAAAATCTATTATTATTATTATTATTATTATTATTATTATTATTATTACTCCATCCCCAAATCTCCAGCAATTTATCAACCTGGAGTTGCCAATGTTAGATAAGTCCAGAATCCATGGCAAGTGGAAAGAGGGGGCTGAATCTGTGTTAACCCCTCCCCCTTGATTTCTCATTGCTGTCTGAGAGGCCCATACGGCACCCACTGAAAATCACAAGAACAGAATTAAGTACTTCTTCATACAATTAACTTTGCTTTCACTGGTTTAGAATAAAATAAAAATAAGAACCAGCTATTTCACAGAAGACAGGTCTATTGCCATTAGTTAGAACAGCTAAACAGAACCTCCACATTCAAAGGTAGTGTATCTGTGAATACCAGTTTCTTAAGTACCAAATAATGTATCATAATGCCCCTGTATAAATGGATGGTGTGGCTTCATTGGGAATACTATATACAATTCTGGTCACCACACCTCAAAAAAGATATTATAGCATTGGAAAAAGTGCAGAAAAGGACAACTAGAATTATTAAAGGGTTGGAACATTTTCCCTATGAAGAAAGGTTAAAGCACTTGGGGCTTTTCAGCTTGGAGAGACAACGACTGAAGCATGACATGACAGAGGTTTACAAGATTATGCATGGGATAGAGAAGGTAGAGAAAGAAGTACTTTTCTCCCTTTCTCACAATTCAAGAACTCGTAGACACTCAATGAAATTGCTGAGCAGTTGGCTATTGGCTGTGAGGCTTTTGCGAATCATTTTCCAGCCACATTTGATACAATAAGTGAACTGGAAGCCCCTTGCCCAATTTTGGGTCCGGTTTTGAACCAGTTTAGACTGCTCTCCCAGGATGAGGTTGACAAGACCCTGGCAGCTGTGAAACCAACCACTTGCCCCCTTGATCCCTGCCCGTCATGGCTGATTAAAGCCAGTGGTGGTGAGGTTGGAACCCCCCTGTGAGAAATCATCAACGTATCCCTGTCATCGGAGATGTTCCCGGGAGGCAGTGGTTCACCCTTTCCTGAAGAAACCATTACTGGACCCTATGGTCCTAACTAACTACTGCCCAGTGTCGAACTTACCATTCCTGGGCAAGTGGAGAAGGCGGTTGCAATGCAGTTTCAGGTGTTCCTGGAGGAAACTGACATCCTGGACCCCTTCTAGTCCGGCTTTCACCCTGCCCATGGAACGGAGACAGTGTCAGTCACTTTAGTAAGTGTTCTCTGGAGACATCTGGACTGTGGCTGTTTGGCACTGCTGATACTTTTAGATCTATCAGCATTGTTTAATATGGTTGACCATGAGGTGTTGGCTCACAGCCTTGCTGACACGGGGATCTGAGAATTAGCCTTGCAGTGGCTGATCTCCTTTCTCCATGGTTGGGGACAGGGTGGCTCTTGGGGTGGGGTGTTAAGCCAATTGCCCTAAAAATAGGATTTTTGGGGATTTAGAGTGGAGGGCAATCAGCCTTTCAGCGAGATCAAAAACCTATTTATACAGGTTCTGCTTTGGAAGTTACCCAATAACGAGACAATATAATATAATAATAAAAGGGGTTTATTATGAAATAAAGGCAAACATACAAGGTTATAAAGTCACACAACACACATATAGTCCTAATAAAAATAGGGTAGAAATAGATGGGGTAAACACAAGGACTGACAAACAGGGTAATAATTACCTATCGTAGTCTTCGTGGAAGGCTCCAATGGTGACGAAAAAGGAGATGGGGGATGGACCCTCAACTGATCAGGTATCAGGGGCATATCTAACAGCGGAGTATGCAGTACTGTCAGATGCACACGTGTGGGGAGTTGGGTCAGAGGTTATATGGACTACCTTGAGACCTTAAGGGGTAGGAGGTGCAGGGGCAGATGACAGGTGGTCAGCTGGTACATGACCTCAGAAAAAGGGGAGGCTCTGAAGTGACCATAGGGGCTGGACTTGTGCAGTGGGCATTGGCCAGTCTATTTGGAGCACCTGATTGGATATCCATATCCAGCCAATGAGCGGACCTGGCCCCGGTTACCTGATTGGGTTTTCAGGTAACAATGGGCAGGGGGAAGGCTCCAGGGTGACAGTTGAAGGGATTAAAAC
This sequence comes from Heteronotia binoei, assembly GCF_032191835.1. Taxonomy (NCBI): domain Eukaryota; kingdom Metazoa; phylum Chordata; class Lepidosauria; order Squamata; family Gekkonidae; genus Heteronotia; species Heteronotia binoei. The sequence continues at coordinate 163,479,760 of NC_083243.1, read as the reverse complement.
AAACTATCCAAATTTATCTAAAAGTGACAATAGAGGGCCAAATTGGTACCTAAGGTGACACCTGATTTATACAAAGAACTCTGGCTCTAGATGAAGCTGTTCTTCCTCTTTACTTCTCTGCTGGCACCATCTTTTGTCTTGGGTTCTGTTGGACAAAAGCTTAGGCAGTCTGGCAGGATCCACGCCTAAGATAAGCTTGATTGCCTTATGCAAAAGTAACAGCTGTTGAGCACGTGAGCTCCTCGCTTTGCTGTCATGGAGTCTGGCATGGCAGGAAGATGGTCACTGATGATGTTAGCCTACCAACATGGCTTTTGTGGTCAAGGCTGGAAACTGCTTGCCTGGACAGTTCCTGGCGGCGCAACTTCTTCCACTGCAACGGCTGAGATGGTGCAGAGATATAGAGTGCTGTTGTAACACTGAGGCTGTTAGTACTCACATAAGTCTCTTATAAAATGGTAAATAAAACCCACGTTTCACAGCAGATGTGTGTGAGTTGAATCTCCAGACACCCTGGTAACCAAACGGGTGATTACAATGTCCATATATAACTGAAATTAGGGGTCTCTTGCCCACAGGGGGGATCTGTCCCATTAGAATGTGGAGTGCTGCAAGGGGCAATCGTCTCGCCAATGCTATTTAATATCTATTTGCGCCCCCTCGCCCAGATGGTTCGAAGATATGTTACCAGGACTTTTTTTTGTAGCAGGAACTCTTTTGCATATTAGGCCACACACCTTTGATGTAGCCAAGTCTCCTGGAGCTTACAGTAGGTCCTGTACTAAGAGCCCTGTAAGCTCTTGGAAGATTGGCTACAGATGAGGGGTGTGTGGCCTAATATGCAAAGGAGTTCCTGCTACAAAAAAAGCCCTGGTTGTCACTAATATGCTGATGACACCCAATTCCATCTGCTTATTGACAGCTGTCTGGACTCTGCCCCAGAAGAACTGAGTGAAGCATTGCAAGCCTTGGCTGGTTGGTTGCATCAGTCAGCTGAAGCTGAATCCATCAAAGACGGAAGTCCTGTCTGGGTCCTGAGGGTCCTGGGTACGGGATCAGGCTCTCGCCCTTTGATGGTACCCAATTGGTGCCGTTGACAGAATTGAAGAGCTTTAGGGTACTCCTGGACGCCTCTCTATCAATGGAGGCTCAGGTTGCCGCCATTGAAAGGGCAGCCTTTTTCCATCTGAGGCGAGCTTGGCAGTTGGTCCCCTATCTTACCTTCCACAATCTAGCCACAGAGAGTCATGCAACGGTCACTTCCAGATTAGACTATTGTAACTCTCTGTATGTGGGGCTACCCTTGATCCTGCACTCCAGTGAGTGCAGAATGCAGCAGCCCTGTTGTTGGCATCGAGGCCTGTGCAGACACAGATGCACCCGATGTTGCGCAAGCTACACTGGCTACCTTTTGAGTACCAGATCCATTTCAAGGTGCTGGTCCTTACCTTAAGGCCCTTTATGGCCAGAGGCTGGCATATCTGTGGGACTGCCTCTCCCCATATGAGCCCCCTTGGGTTCTGAGGTTTGCAGTCCCTGGTCATAAGGATGCCTGGTTGGCTTCAACTCAGTAGCTCTGCTATGTGATTGAGAGAGCCTGGAAAAACAAGCTATGCCTTCCCCCTTCCTCCCTAAGGGAGGAGCCTCAGCCAATGGAGAAAAAAGAGGTTTTGCTCTGTAGCTCCTATGCTATTGAGCAAACCTTGCAAAGCAAGTTGTTATGCAGAAGGAAGCAAGAGATAGGGAGAAGGAAGCAGATGACAGCCAGTTGCTTGGGGGCATGATAGGAGCCCTCCAGGGGCCTGATTTGGCCTCTGGCCACATGTCTGACACCCCTGATCTAATGTATAGACTGCAATCAGATGAGAGGTTAAATCTAAGATAGTTGCTGTTGCCCTGCAGATTTAAACTGCAGGTTCAGACAACAACATCTGCCTCCCATCCCCCAGTTGTTGGCACCTGCTATTCAGCCATCTTGGAACTGGAGTTTCCAGACACCAGAGAAAGTCCAGTCTTTATGGGTGTTTGCAGTTTCACTCTGTACTTCCTGGGTGTTAAGATTATCTGTCACATGCTCCAGCCATTTGGGAAAGGAGGTTTCCAGTTTCTGGCTGCCATTTTTCCTTCCAGGAAGTGATGTGCACTTAACTGCATAGTTGCCCTGTGGTTATGTATGTGCACATGAAGACCGATGCTGCCCAAACCCCCCTTGGTGGCTAACACGCAGCGGACTTCTGAATCTATCAACCACAGGGTGAGTGCGGGATAAAGTTAGTATAAGTTCCGGACCCCCTTAATGCTAAGCCACAATGGTAGGAGTCAGGCTCATTGGATCCTGTGCCCCAATGGGCTGCCCACTTGTGAATCTCCAGATGTAACATCCAAGACATGCAGAAGAGGGCTCAGTCAACTTTCTAAAAACTTTTGGCTCAGGGTTTAGGGCTGGGATGTCAGGAACTCATGTGCACAAGAATATGATGTAATCAGGGTTTTTTTGTAGCAGGAGCTCCTTTGCATATTAGGCCACTCACCCCTGATGTAGTCGATCCTCCAAGAGCTTACAGGGCTCTTCTTACTGTAAGCTCTTGGAGGACTGGCTACATCAGGGGTGTGTGGCCTAATAGGAAAAGGAGTTCCTGCTGCAAAAAAAGCCCTGGATGTAATACAGGTGATAAATCCCTCCTGTTCTTTGAAGTTCTTTGAAGATCTGTCATTCACATTACTGAGATTTACTAGAATTTTGGCTTCAGCTCATTATTCTCCATCCATTTATGGATTTCAGCAAAGTCATTAGATGTTTTAGAGGTGGCTGTGTTTTCTACCCCATCCTAGGGTGCTATGGCATGCTATTTGAAGTCGTCTGATAACCTGGATTGTATTTTTGTATGTCATGCTTATTCTATATATGATCCATAACAGCTACAGAGGCTTCCCTCATCTTTTAAATTTTTTCTCATCTGTAGGAACATTTGTGATTTTTAAAAAAATAAAAATAAACCAAGAACAGAGACATACTGATGGGGAAAAATGAAGATGGATTGTAATAAGGGAAGGCTCATTTTCTTTGTCTTTCCAAAGCCATAACCATTGTTTTCTCATTTTCCAATCTTGCTATTTCTGTCCAATACACTGGGGAGAAATGTGGTTAGCCTCAGATCAGTGAATCATTTGTTCATTTTGCACCAGCAACACAGTGTCAAACTGAGCCAAATGTTAAAATATATGTTGAATAAAAGCTTATCTCTTTCAGGCTTTCCAATTATGCATTAATCATCATCACCTGTTAAGAAAATCAATTCTATGGCTCTTTATTGCCATTCAGTCTGGGCCCTACCATAAACAAAGACAGCTACTTTTTCCATCCCAAAATGTGCTTGTATAAAGCTATATTACTTGCGGGGGGGAAGTATTATATTAAAAAGGAACAATAAAACAGGATCAAGGAAACTTACAGAGTAATTGAAACCAAATCCTCAACTCAATTAACCCATGGAGCTTGAGTTTATGACCATGCAACCTCTAATCTAGTCACAGAAGGGCATAAGGTGTATGGCATCTGCCCTAATGATTGGCAACCATATATTGAATAGCCAGACCTGGTATGAAAATGCAGAGCCTGGCCTTCTGCCCCAGCAGTAACCTTTGCCTGCTACATTTAAGCAGCTCCAACTCCTGACTTCAGGAGTTCTAAGACAAAAAATGTGCAGTTTTGCTCTAAATTTGAATGTAGCTGTTTACATTCTCCAACTGCTCTGGTATGGGTCAGGATAAAACTGCAACAATACTTCCATAATATTGTGTTTTGTAACTGTGCACTTGCAGTTGTTTGTAGTAATAAACAATTTTTATTAGTAACATATGGTAGCAAAACTATATCTACATCTTATAAAGACTTAAAAAAGAGAAATTCTTCTACCCCATATCTTACTTTTCCCCCACCCCTCCCCCCTTTACTTGACGCCCGCCAGTGTTATTTACTTAAAAAAAAATATTAAAGGTACCTTTAACTATTAAAAAAACAAAAATTATACTTTTGTTTAAAAAAAATGAAAAATTTAATCATTATCAAATATTGTCCAATGTCCTTTTATTTTCCACTCTTTTTCTATGTATCTTCTGAACTTCTTCCACTCCAACTTAAAAAGCTCCAAATCACAGGCCATTTTCCCACTGACCTTACCCCGGAGCGACGTACCTCTTCACTGCGCAGCGTCTGCGCGGATTTCCCACCAACTGCTGCGCAGAACCAGGAAGTGCCGCGGCTTTTGTGTCACAGATGTAAACCGCTAAAAACCAGTTTACATCTGCAATGCAAAAGCCATGGCTCTTCCTGGTTATGCGCAGCAGTTGGTGGGAAATCCGCACAGACACTGCGTGGTGAAGAGGGACGTCGCTTTGGGGTAAGGTCAGTGGGAAAATGGCCATAGTCTCTTAATTTTCTTGTTAATTTGTCCATTCCACTCCATGAAATAACTTTTATAATCCAGTCCCATTTCTCTGGTATTTTTTCTTGCTTCCACAGCTGCGCATACAATATCCTAGCAGCTGAGAGCAAGTATCATATTAAAGTTCTATCTTCTTTTGGAAATTTTTCCATTTGTAATCCCAGCAGAAAAGTCTCTGCAACTTTGTTAAATTCATATCCCAAAAACTTAGAAATCTCTTGCTGAATCATTTGCCAAAACATTTTAGCTCTTTTATAAGTCCACCACATATCGTAGAAAGAACCTTCATGCTTTTTACATTTCCAACACCTGTCTGGCATCTTGTTGTTCATCTTTGCTAATTTTTTTGGAGTCATGTAGAAGAAGAAGAAGAAGAAGAAGAAGACATTGGATTTATATTCCGCCCTCCACTCAAGAGTCTCAGAGCGGCTCACAATCTCCTTTATCTCCCTCCCCCACAACAGACACCCTATGAGGTGGGTGGGGCTGAGAGGACTCTCACAGCAGCTGCCCTTTCAAGGACAACCTCTGCCAGAGCTATGGCTGACCCAAGGCCATGCCAGCAGGTGCAAGTGGAGGAGTGGGGAATCAAACCTGGTTCTCCCAGATAAGAGTCCACACACTTAACCACTACACCAAACTGGCTCTGTATAGATGTACCATCTATACATCATCTTAAAACAATTTTCTTTAATACTTTGACATGTTGCGAGTTTCATAGAGTTCTTCCACAAATATTCCCAAGATTCCATCTTTATTTCTTTATTTACATTAATTGCCCATTTTATTTCTTGGACAATTTTGTAATCCAAATTATTGGGTTGTGATCGGTCCCAATTTTAGGTAAAATCTCTATCTTCCTTGTTATAAGACTTAAGTCTTTAGTTCCCCACAGCATGTCAATTCTAGAAAAGGTTTTATGTCTTGCAGAAAAAAAAGTATAGTCCCGCACTTCAGGATTAAACTTCCTCCATATATCTTCTAAATTTTCTTGTTTAACCAATTCAAAGAAAGACTTTGGCAATTTCCCTTCTTTCCCATCATTTTTTCCCCCTCCAGATCTGTCCAATGAGTTCTCAACTGTTCCATTAAAATCTCCCATTAACAATACTTGATCGTAAGTCAACTCATCTAACTGTTGTGTAATGTCTTTTAAAAAGGCATCTTTTGCACCATTAGGCGCATATAGCCCCAATAACAAAAAATTTTTCCCGTTTGATATTATCTCCACTGCTACAAATCTTCCTTCCTTATCTTTAAATACTAATTTTGGCTCCAATTCTTGTTTAATATATAAAACTACTCCCCTTTTCTTCTGTTCAGCTAATGAAAAAAACTCCGTTTCAAATTGTTTGTTCCATAAACATTTATCATCCTTTTGTTTAATGTGTACTTCTTGCAAACAAATTATATTACAATTTTGTTTCTTAATTCAATGAAATGTTGCCCTTCTTTTTTGTGGTGAATTTAGTCCATTAACATTCCAAGACAGTAATTTGTAATCCATCATGGTGCAAATTCCTTATTTTCTTAAAAAAATCTACTCACCTCTTGAGCATTTGTAATTGTGACTCTCTTCCCCTGGAGTTCAAAACTCAAACCTTCAGGTATTATCCATCTGAACCTCGTGCCATTGTCTCTCAGTTTTTCTGTCAACTTTTTGTATGTTCTCCTGTCATTTATCACTTGTCTTGGCAGCTCCTTCATGTTTCTCACTTTACTGCCTCCCATTATCAGTGTCTTTTCAAAGTTTTTATTCATGATCCTTCCCACCATTTCCTTTGTCATATATCTTATAACAACATCTCTTGGTAGGTTATTTTTCTTGGCAAAAAGTGAATTCACTCTGTACATATAATCATACATATTTTTGGTCCCATCAGGGTCGTCTTCTAAAAATTTTGCAATTATTTTTATTATATATCCTTTCAAATCACCATTCTCTGCTTCAGGTACTCCTCTCAGACGTATCTGAGTTTCCATTAATTTGCAGTCGTGGATTGTCACTTTTTCTTGAATTTTCGACAAGGTGGTATCATATATTTTTATTTTCTCTTCTCTTAGCTGTTTCCCCAGTTTCTTTTTTGAGATTTTCCATTTCTTTTTTAATCTCTGTAATAATTTCTTCCTTTGATTCATCTATTATCTTTCTAACTCCTTTCATCATTCTGGCTTCCATGGCATCCAATTGGTCCTGCATTTTCTCTAATGAAAGAACCCTTTGTTGGGTCTGCTTGGATTCAGACATTTAGGCAAAGAAAAAAAAACAAAAATACCAAAAATTTTGGTCTCACAAATTGCAAGTTTAGCTATCAAGTTCAAAAGATCTAAATTTACTCTTTATAATAACTTTATTCCATCTTCCTCTGAGCTTCCTAGGCCAAGATATAATTTTTTTAAAAAAATTTAAACCTTCAAAAAATGACGAAAATTTTGACCTCACCAATTTTCAATCTGACAGTCTTCAAAAGATTAGGACTTGCCCTTTCCAGCAAGCCCAATTTCGCTGGTCTCTGAGCCCCCAAAGTCCAGATATTTAATAAAAAAGTCTTTAAAATTTCCAAAATGGCAGCCACGACTTTTTACTCCTTCTTCAAATTTTTCTTTTCTTTTAAAGCTTTCCTAGGAGCCCACAAATAATGTGACCAATAGTACTTGTCTTCTTACCCTTTTTCCAGTTGGTTCTGACAATTTTTAGTATCCCAGATTCTTTTAAATACAGTGTTTTAAATTTAGCCTCCCAGCAATGACCACCAATGTTTCTCTATGGTATATTTTGCTAGAGTAGGTTTTTTTCTTACTGCTTCCTGTCTTTGTCACCATCAACTCATATGAAGATCTCACGATACTTGACGTACTTCCTGTCTTGCTCAGATTTGCTACAGGTCTGTTCCAGTGTGACGATGTTGCTTTTACTTCCAAACCGCAAGTAGACAAAACAATAAATTCCTTCTCACTTTTTAGCAGTTTTTAGCACTGTCCTTTATATTTATAAAATCCAAACTTCACCCCTTCCTTCTTCTTCTTCCAAGCTTTCTATATTTCCTTTTCCCACCTTTTAATTTTGTCCCTTTAAGCTATAAATAGCTTCGGAATGAAAAAAAAAACTTCTGTACCTTTTCTTCCAATTATCCAAGTTTCCACTGGTCTTTCAAAGCTTTAAGTGATTAGAAATGCCCAAGAAGGTTAGGATCCTGACGAGCTTATGTCAAATAAATGACTCTGGGCACTTCTGCAGACATGACTATGCAACTTCCCGAGACCCCTCAAAGAAGACCCTCTCCAGGGCTCCCTTTAAGCCAAGGTAAATCTCTTTTCAAAGTTTCCGTGCATGTCTTGGACTCTTCTCTCACTGAGAAAAGTAGGCAGTAGGCATTAATTTGCCTTTTACTACCCCGAACAGAAGTTCCAGCCTGCTCCCGTTATGAGAGACAGCTCAGCTCGGCATTTTCCTTCCTTGGAAGTCCTGCACTTGCAGTTGTTGATACCCTTAGTCCTAAACACTTGTGTTCAAATGTGGCAAGTTTTATGAGTAAATAAACATATTCTAAACGTTTTGGTTGATTTAATTATGTATTTGGTTGACGGTGGCATTCCAAACACATATCCAAGGGGAAAAATTGTTTTCCTAAAAATTTTTTTTCTTGAACAGAATAGATGCATCAGAATAAGACTTGTCTAGAAAAGCTGACTGGAAAGGTTGAGACACTATTTGATGCAGTATTAGCAAAGTGTTGGAGAACAAACTCAAACAAATATGATATTTGTCACTCAGGACTTAAATTAAACTAATATTTTAGTCCTAAAACCAATTTATGCATTAGGTTCAGCTTAAGTGCACATGGAGTGGGATTTTAATGCTTCTGCATGTGTTTCTCCTGCTAAAGATAGACAGTCTCCAAGTCCTAAAACTCAATTCTTACTCAGGTTGCATTATACCTGCAAGTTGGCTAGAGATCTGTTTTCATGGACACTTAGGAAGGAAGCTCTCAAGAGATTCTATGAGGAGTTCAACAATTTTCTCCTCCTCATCAACCTCAGCATGGACCAAGTACATTTCATGGACACCATAGTGAAACTATGCAATGGATATGTAAGCACAACCTTATAGTGGAAACCCACTGGCCATCAAATGGACCTATGTGCTTCCAGCTAAAAATCCCCTTGTGGCCTCCTGGATCTTAGGGGAGTTGCGGAGGTATGGAGCTTGGTCTGGATGCAGTCTGTCTAGCTGGGTAATCAACTGCCTGCCTATTAATAGTTCCGCTGGGCTCTGGCCTGTAACAGGGTTTGGGATAGTCCGGTTCCCAAAAAGGAAGGCGGCCAGACGGTGGTTCCAATTCCCAAACACAATGTGACCCAGGGCCTCCTTAGTCATGCGGACCATGCACTCTACTTGGCCATTAGTGGCCAGATGGAATGGAGAAGACTGTATGTGACAGATGAGGTACCTGTCCAGAAACTCCCAGAATTCCCGGGAGGTGAATGCAGTCCTATTGTCCATCATCACGGTCTCCGGTATCCCATGTGTGCTAAAGCCCCTGTGGAGTGCTTGGACTGTGGCTAGGGTGAAAGTTGAGGCTACAGGAATCACCTCCAGCTACTTTGTGTAAGCATCAACCAGGACGAAAAATATCTGGCCCCGGTATGGCCTTGTGAAGTCTAAGTGTAGCTGGGACCATGGCGTGTGGTTGGTTTCCCAGCGATGAGCAGGGGCAATGGGCAGATCTGACCTGGACACTTGACAGGGCTAGCACCATTTTACCCACCCCTCTATTTCTTTGTCCATCCCCAGCCACCATACATAGCTACGTGCCAGGGCCTTCCTATGCACTATTCCCAGGTGCATCTCGTGCAAGGCTTGAAGCACTTGTTTGCAGAGTGGGGGGGAATTACCACACGGCTACCACAAAGGAGGCAACCTTTGTGCACCAAATATTCATCCCAGCAGGATGCATAGGCCCTAAACTATGCATCAACCTTGCCAGAGGGCCAGCCCATCCCCACCCAGTCCAAAACATGTGCAAGGATACAGTTGCAGCCCGAGAAACGGGCTACTTCAGCGGCGTGGAAAGGCAGAGCCTCTATCAGCATTGCGTGGTGAGCAGGCACCGGATCACGGTCCTGTGATGGCAGCGGGAGGCATCTGAGGGCATCTGCGTGGCCCATCGACTTCCCCGGCCTGTAGAGCAGCATGTGTGTGTAGGCACGGAGGAAGTCGTTCCACCGTGGGATGCATTGGGACAGGATTTGCGGGGTCTGGCGGTCCGAGGGGAGGAGGCCCTACAGCAGCTTGTGGTCTGTGGCAATTAGGAAGCACCTCCCATACAGGTAGTTGTGGAATCTGTGCACTCCTGCCATGATTGCCAAAGCCTCCTTGTCTATTTGGGCATAGTTTTGCTCCGCAGGATTCAAGGTGCGGGAGTAATAAGCCACAGGGACCTCTCGCCTGTCTGGAAGTCAGTGGCCTAGGACTGTGCTGATGCTGTATGGGGAAGCATCACAAGCCAGGACCACTGGAAGGGTCTCGTCGATGTGGTGCAGCACTCTGTTAGAGACCAGAATGTCCTTGACTGCATGGAAGGCAGAGGCCTGCTTTTTTCCCCAGGCCCATAGGTCGTGTTTGTCGAGGAGCCTATGTAGGGGTTCAGCGAGGGTGGCCTTGTGCGGCAGGAATGCGTGGTAAAAGTTCAGGAGCCCCAAGAATGCCTGAAGTTCCGTCTTACAAGTGGGGGCCAGAGCTTGGACGATCGCTCTCGTTTTAGCGTTGGTTGGGAGAATTCCTGCTGCTTCAACCACAAAACCCAAGAACTCCACCCTGGGAAATCCTGGGGAATACTTCTCTTGCTTCACCTTTAGGCCTGCAGTCTGGAAACGGTGCAGGACCTCACAGAAGCAGCAGCTGAATTCTTCAATGTCGGGGGTCGCTATCAGAACTAGGGGTGTGCATTCAGTAAAGATAAAATGTGAAAAAAAACCGAAAAATGTTTGTTTCGGTAATTTTAGGCTTTCATAAAGCAGAGTCAGATTCTCTGATGTGACCTGGTAGTCAAATTAAGCATACCAGAGAAAAAGTTAAAAAAAAATCAGCTTTTTTTGGGAATCAGGAGAATGGCTGGGGGAAGGAGAGAAGAATACTCCTCTTCCTTGCATACTTCAAGAGAATCTTTCATCTTCTTTTGTCTCTACAATTAGAATCCATTAAGAGGTCTGAAGATTCTCAATGTGTTCCTCAATCTCTCAGCCATCAAGTTTTATCAGTGTGAACTTAATCAGGGCAATGGGGGGAGGGGAGGGATTTGTTGCAGCAAGTTTATTATTTTACTGCAAATAAGAATAAATGCTCTAGAATGGTTAATATTTATAATTTCACACATACTCAGAAATGAATTAGCAAAGGAATGAACTTCTGAAATAAACCAATAGCTAAAAACAAGGCTAGTACATAATTTATCATGCTTTTGTGTTCCTTTAATTACACAGTATAATTAAATTGCTTTCCTTTGTAAAGCCTAGCAGCCAGCAGGAAGGGGGGTGGAGAGGGAGAGATGGACAATTTGGCCAATTAGGGCCAAAGAAGTGCATGCCAGTCACAGGGGATTTTTCACATTTTGAAAATCTTCTGTGCATGGCCAGAGAGCATTACCCTGCTGCTAAATTCCTTGAACATTTCTGGAGGAAAATCCTGCTCCTTGACTCCTGTGGAAGACATCTCCTGGTTTGCTTGGCAATGCTTAAAAATATTTTCCTGTTAGGTCTTTTTAAATTTGCCTAGTGGGTTAAAGGGAGGGCTGTTAAGGGGAGGCTACTTTGGGTTGGGGGGGAGGCTGCCCTTGCCTAGGTATTTTTAAAAAAGTTTAATTGCTTTGTTGGGGGGGCATAGTTTTGACTTCCAAAAGGTTGTTTTTCAGGGGCAAGCCAGTTGGTCTGAGAGTTGTTCAGTGGGTGCTTCTGAGTTTTTACAACTTAGTTAGGACTATTAGTAGGCTTTTAAAAATAATTAGGGTCTGAGAGAGGAAATTCTTTGAGTAACATTGTTGGCATAGAGCTTTAGCACCCCTGTAAGTAGGTCAGATAAGATCTTAAAAGCAGGAGATCTCCAGGCCCCACCTGGAGGCTGACAACCCTAATATAAGCAGTTTTTTTCTCCAGGGGAGCTAATTCTGCCACCTGGAGAGCACTTCAGCCCTCACCTGGCAATTGGCGACAATGGTTCCCAGGAAATCCCTCCTACCCAATTTGATCTTTGTCCTGTTGGGGGTTTTTTTGGCAATGCCATAGTAGCATTGCCTCTGCTGGGCACATGCACTGGTTCTGCGCTGACTGAAAAAAACACTGTTTTTAAAGCAAGAGATTCTCTTATTTGACCTTAGTCATTTTTCCCCTCAAAATTGAAACCAATGGAGTTTTTGCAGCCATTGGTTTCAATTGGGATAGGGTTTGGACCCCCTCATCCAATCGTTTTGAAACTTGGGGGTTCTTTTGGAGAGATGCTCCAGCAGGTACCCAGCAAACTTGGTGCTTCTCGTTCAAACCCCCTTCCCCCCCAGCCCATGAAATGTACTCTGAGGAATTTTACCATTGCCTAAAATGGTCCATAGAGTATAATGGAGCCAAAAAAATTGGGAATACTGATTTTTTTCCCCAGTTTTTTTTCCTTTCCCTAATATGAGATTCGGCTTTCCAAGGGAATAACGATTTTTTTTTTTTGTTTAATCAACTCAAAACCGATTTTTAACATTTCCCCCCCCGTACACATCCTTAATCAGAACATCATCGAAGAATGGTTGCACTCCAGGAATCCCCTTAAGGAGAGAGTTCGTGAGATTTTGGAAAATCCCCAGAGCTACACTGACCCTGAATTGTAACCGCCAGACCCTGAAGGCTCCCTGGTGTGTAACAATAGTCTGTGCCTCAGTTGTTTGTTCATCCACAGGAAGTTGTTGGTAGGCCACAGCGTCCTGAAAACCTTAGAGCCAGCCAGTGATGCTAGGATGTGGCTCACTACCGGCATGGTACGCATGATCCTGTAGGGCCTTATTTATGGCACAATCGTAGTTTGTGCAGATGTGGATGTCTCCACTGGGCTTCATGGGTGTGACTATGGGAGTCTCCCAAGCCGCATGGGAGACTGGCTCCAATACCTCCTGTGCCACGAAGCAGTCCAGTTCGGCGTCAATCTTGGGTTTTAATGCGAATGGGACCCGCCATGCTGTAAGTCTTATGGGCTGGACCATGGGGCCAAGCTGTAGCGAGATGGGCGGCCCTTTGTAGCAGCCCAAAGCCCCATCAAATACCTCGAGGAACTCTTTGCACACATGATTGAAATTTTGGGCTTGGACTTGGACTTGGTTCACCCCCACAATCTCTATCCCCAGTGGCTTGAACCAGGCTAAACCCAGTAAAGTGGTGAGTTGGCGCCACACCACCAGGATGTCCAGCATCCCATCAAAATGTTTAAATTGCACCTGGACTCAGCCCCACCCCTTGATCTGGACTGGGTTCTTTTGAAAGTTCCGCAAGATGAATCTGGCTGGCGGTAGGGTCAGGCCACCGTTGGGGCACAGCTTTTTAAGGGTCTCCTCCGAGATTATGGATATGGAGGAGCTTGAGTCTAGCTTCATCAAACAGGGGGCCCTGTTGATGAGTACAGATACTTTGATTTTATCAGGGCAACCTGTACGCTGGTTGAGGCAGTGGGGTGCACTTCGGTTGAGTCATGATGTGTAGACAGGCGCCTCCAGTGAGACTTGCCCTGGCAGGCTCATGTGATGTGGCCCATTTTCCTGCAGTTCCGGCCGTCCATGTTCCAGAACGCGCAGTCGCGGTGCTCATGCAGATCCCCGCAGCAGGCGCACTTCATCATGATTGGCTTTTTGGTAGTCCTTTGAGCCGTGGGCTGCAGTGGGGCTGGCTGTGTAGCTGGTGCGCCTCTTCCCCATCCGAGTTGTCAGAAGCCAATGTGGTGGTGACCTGGTGTGCACTTGTGGAGTGGCTACTGTGTGCCTGATCGAAGGCGGTCGCTTGTTGGAGCTCCTTCATGAGTGTAATGTCGTCGGTGGCCAGCAGCTTGTGGTGCAGTTTCTCCTCGCAGACGCCCACCACAAATCAGTCAAGCAGAATCTCCTCCAGGTTCCCTGTGAATTTACAGTGCAGGGTGAGACCTCAGAGTTCAGAGAGGTATTCTGCCGCTGGCTTGGCCTGTCGCTGCTGCCTTGGGTAGAACACATGTCTGGGTGCAAGGTGGGTAGGTTGTGGTGATAAGTGGTCCATCATAACCTTGATCAGGTCCTTGTACATGGCGGCTGCAAGGGCTGTAGGTGCGATGAGCTGCTTCATCAGCTGGATGGTCTCCACCCCACACGAACTCAGGAGAAGTGCCTTCTTTTCCGTGGCATTCTCCATCTTGTGCAATTTGATATAGTAGATGTGCCGGTGTACCCATGACTCCCACAGATCTGGCCTGGTGGAGTTGAACTCTGGTAGTGGTTGTCCGGGAGTGACAGCCATGATCCCAGCCGCGATGCGTGGCTCGGTGCACGATTAGAGCACTGGAGCTTTTGCGCGGGCTTGTAGTGCAGCTGAGCAATAGGCTGACTCAACAGGATCCCACCTTCATCGCCAGTGTAATGTACTGAGATCAGAGATGTTGAACAGCAAACATACTTTATTGCATAGTACATCACAAAGACAACATGGCAGGGCCGGGTCCTCGCTTATATGTATTTACTTGGAACAACCAGTCAGGTCTAATCCTGACCAGTTAAACTTCGCGCCACTGATCTTCATAGGCGGTTAGCACCTGTCCCTTACAGTCAGTAGACCAGCAGTTTCCTGCGGCTCACCTCAGTGCGCATAGCCACGCTGTGATGTAAATTCAGGGACTAAAATGCAAGACACAACAGCCCTCCTCCTATATTGGTTTCTCCTCCATTCACTGAGATACCTTTCTCTCCTCCTCCTGTTGCCCTCATAAGCGCACTTCATGCATTCTGTCCATGAAATCTTCACTTTCCCTTCTAAACTGGAGTGTGGACAAGCGCGCCTCAAGCCCCTATATCTTCTCCTCCAGTAGTGTTACCAACTTACATTTACAGTAGGATTACCAACTTACACTCAGCTCCCTCACCAGCCATGCAATCCATTTAAAGTTAATACAGTTTATCTTGCAGTTCTCTGATAACACCCTGCCAAACTGCCTCTCAAGACTACCTGCGAAAGGTTTGCAAAAACAAACAAACAAACAAATAAAAAACCCTCAGTACATCTAGGATGTAAGAACTACTCAGCTTCCTACAAAACCCCCAGGTCAGAACCCAGGCTACAGTTCATCCAATGTAATATATGCCATCATGTGCAATAATGCCCTTCTACTGTCTACACAAATTGGACATAAGAATTTATAACCAGTCAGAAACCTTTTAAATCTCCCTGAATATACTATTACAGACTGGAAAGTTACTGTTCTACCAACAAACAAACAAACAAATTGGAATATACAGTGTGAATATGCTGAATTAGAACTAATAAAAATAATTAAACATTATGTTACCCCGATTTAAACAGACTCTTTAGTTTTCTGAATCACTGCAGACCTCAATAGCTCTACAGTATCCATTTTTAAGAAATTCTAATTGGCTGTTCTTAATGTGCTTTATCAGGCTATAACTTTATATAGGGCGATAGCCAGTGTCACATATAGCAGGCAGTGCTCCCTATTGAAGTTTCAGCACCCCCACCCCATTCTCCTTTAATTTTGATTTTTTTGGTGGGGTAGTTGCACTACACAGCTGCTGTACTGGCCCAAATCATGTGCAACCAACCATCTCCTTGATTCCTCGATCTGCAAGGCAGAGTGACCCACCCAGTGCCTCACCATGCCTGTCTCCTTTATGCTGAGCTGGGCAGCCAAACACTGAGGTTGGGGCTGCAGTTCCTCCTAGAACATAAGAGAAGCCATGTTGGATCAGGCCAATGGCCCATCCAGTCCAACACTCTGTGTCACACAGTGGCCAAAAAAACAGGCACCATCGGGAGGTCCATCAGTGGGGCCGGGAAACTAGAAGACCTCCCACTGTGCCCCCCCCCCCAAGCACCAAGAATACAGAGCATCACTGCCCCAGACAGAGAGTTCCAAAAATATGCTGTGGCTAACAGCCACTGATGGACCTCTGCTCCAAATATTTATCCATTCCCCTTTTGAAGCTGTCTATGCTTGCAGTTGCCACCACCTCCTGTGGCAGTGAATTCCACATGTTAATCACCCTTTGGTGAAGAAGTACTTCCTTTTATCCATTCTAACCTGACTGCTTCATAATTTCATTGAATGTCCACGAGTTCTCATTTTGTGAGAAAGGGAGAAAAGTACTTCTTTCTCTACCTTCTCTATACCATGCATAATCTTGTAAACCTCTATCATGTCACCCCTCAGTCAACGTTTCTCCAAGCTAAAGAGTCCCAAGTGATTTAACTTTTCTTTACAGGGAAAGTGTTCCAACCCTTTAATCATTCTAGTAGTCCTTTTCTGGATTTTTTCCAATGCTATAATATCTTTTTTTGAGGTGCAGTAACCAGAATTGTACACAGTATTCCAAATGAGGTTGCACCATAGATTTATACAGGGGCATTATGATACTGGCTGATTTGTTTTCAATTCGCTTCCTAATAATTCCCAGCATGGTGTTGGCTTTTTTTATTGCAGTCGCACAGTGTCCTGACATTTTCAGTGAGTTATCTACCATGACCCCAAGATTTCTCTCTTGGTCAATCTCTGCCAGTTCACATCTCATCAACTTATATTTATAATTAGGATTTTTGGCCCCAATGTGCATTACTTTGCACTTGGTCACGTTGAACCTCATTTGCCATGTTGACGCCTACTTGCCCAGCCTCGACAGATCCCTTTGGAGTGCCTCACAGTCCTCTCTGGTTCTCACCACCCTGAACAATTTAGTGTCATCTGCAAACTTAGCCACTTCACTGCTTACTCCCAACTCCAGATCATTAATGAACAAGTTAAAAAGCAATCAATCCAGTACTGAGCCCTGCGGTACATGTGTCTGATGCAAGGAGGCTTGGGAGGAGAAAAAGGAGGACAGATCCTTGATGCATTCCACTTGTCACTCCTCTCCAAGAGGATGAGAAACCATTCACAGGCAGGGGCGTATATACCTCCTTCACATAGAATGCCATGCCTCTGCCTTTCTTATTTGTCTGTCCCTTTTAAATAAGTTGTACCCCTGAATCCTAATATTCCAATTGCAAGTGTCATTCCACCAAGTTTCAGTAAAGCCTATTATGTCATAGTCTCCTTCCTGTATTAGGACTTCCAATTCCTCCTGTTTGTTTCCCATACTCTGTGCATTAGTGTAGAGACATCAGAATCCACGTTTTATGCATCCTGAGAGTTTAGTTTTCGTACATACCTGCAAGGTAATGTTACCTAGTGTTTGCACCACTCTCTGCAAAGTTTTAGTGTTCTTATCTCCAGTTATTGGCATCATACGAGGCTTTGAATTATTGTCTTGCTCTTTCATACAATTTAGTTTAAAGCTCTCACTAGGTTAGCAAGGCTGTTACCAAGCACCCCTTTCCCTATCTTCCTAACATGCAAACCATCTCCTGATAGAAGACCACCATCTCGAAAGTGTAAGCCATGGTCCAGAAATCTGAATCTTTCCTGATAACACCATTGATGTAGCCAGTTGTTTATTTGAAGTATTCCTCTTTCTCATCCTAAGCCATAGTCTTCGACAGGAAAAACGGACAAAAACGCAACCTGTGCTCTCAGTTCCTTCACCTTCTGACCCAGAGCCACATAAATGTAAAGGTAGTCCCTTGTACAAGCACCAGTCGTTTTCAACTCTGGGGTGACATTGCTTTCCCAACGTTTTCATGGCAGACTTTTTATGGGGCCGTTTGCCATTGCCTTCCCCAGTCATAGTGTCTTTTAATACATTCAGGGTTGTGACGGGCAGTATCATTTGTTCCCACGTGGATCAGCAAAAAAGGATAATAATCCATGGGCTTGATAAGTCTTCCAATTCTGTCTGTCACATCCTGGATGCATGCACCCAGTAGACAGCAGACCTCCTGGGATGACAAGTCCGGTTGGCACACTTTGGGCTCCACCCTCTGAGCAAGAAGTCTCCAATTACCACCACCCTCCTCTTCCTATATTGAGGAGCAGAAGCTCCAGGCTTCTTATCCACAGGATAAGTGCAAGGGTGCAAGACAGTCTAGGGACAGCCCTGCCCATAATCCTCTTGATTTGCACAGTCACATTTTGTTTGACTAGAGTAACATGTTTTTTCCAGCTTTGGTATGTGTGACATGTGCCCTCAAAAACCTGAGTTTCCAATAGTGTGTACCAGATCTGGAGACTACATGTTGTCCTGTTTGCACAAAATGGCAACCATGGGTATCGAGGATTGCCTATAGCCTGATCCCTTAAGTTGGTTGAATCTTCAATCTGTAACAACTGTATGGGGCTAAACTCTTTCCTGAAGTAACAGCTTGGTAAGCAAAAGTGTGGGTAGTTTAAATCCAGAGATACAAATTCCTCAATATTTCGAACACTTGAATAGAGTGTTACTTCTGCCAAGGCACTGGTATGTCAAAGGGCTTTTTACTGATGTTGATAGTAATACATTCTGTTTGTTCATTTCAAGAAAAAAATGAACAAATAAAATACACAAATACTGAATTTCTTATCCTTAACTACTTCAAGAACACAAAATATATTGTACATAACTTAGCACATAAAATTGTATCATTTGGTGGAGAGAGAGTGCCAAGATATCTAACCTCAAATGTATCTTAGTTGCCGTTTGTTAGGAAAGTAGGAATAAACAAATAAAAGATTAAAATATAAATTATCAGCATTGCAAACAGCTTTGTAAACTTAGCTTAGAAATGGTATTTAGATCTATGTAGGTTTAGGAATTATCAAGCAGAAACAGAAGAAGCATACGTTTTATAGGGGGGAAATTCAGAAAATAAATTTATCTACATGTAATTACATCTCATTATATTAAAAATGCAACATTATTTTATTGTCACACTGATAAATACAGACATAATTAGATATTCTTATTACACTGATAAATACAGACATAATTAGATATTCTTATTATATTTATATCATTTTGGATCTCAGTACATATATCTTTGAAATAATACCGTAACTCAAATTTATTTTTCTGCTCAGAGGTTGAAGGAGATATAATTTCATATGCTCTTTTCATTTTGAACTTTACAGAATTCAGAAAATGAAATATCTGCATGAAATAAAAATAAGCTTTTCGTTTGTTCTCATTTCTTAGTTTGTTCCTTAATTTTGTGTGTGTTGTCAGTTATTTTATACAATCTTTAATGGTGAAGGAAATGGTTGAGGCCTTGGCTGTGAAATTGCAGCTGAGGAAGTCTGGCAGACTCAGATTGTATTTCAACATGGCTGGTTCTATAATAAGGCCTCAGGTGGATTGAGGGGGACAGCAGCAGTGTACCCTGACTGCTCATTGCCAGCTAGCCTCCCATTGCCTTACTCCTTACTCCAGATGCCTTGCTTTAGTTTTGGTTTTCACTGCTTCTGCCTAGGGTTGCCAAGTAATACTCCCTCTAAGCTGTGGAGTCTTGTGAGCAAAAGTTTTGCTTCATGAGCTTACTGGCATTAAAGTTGTGTGAGTGATTTGTTTGCTGCATAAATCAGTGTGATCTGGGGCCATCCTTCCTGAACTAAGATAAAAAATGTGTGAGCCAGAGGCTAAAAAACTGTGAGCTAGCTCACACTAACTCAGTTTAGGGGGAACATTGTTGCCAAATCCCTCCACCATTGCGGAGGGGGGCTGTTCTCAAAGTGCATGGGGAACAATGATGTCACTCGGAAGTGATGTCATCGCACCAGGAACACTGCACCAGGGATGCTGTAGGATTTGCGATAAAACTCTATGGTACCATAGACTTTTACCATGATTCCTAAAGTGTCACACTGGGGGCACTCTAGGATTTGCAACAAAACTCTATGGTATCATAGAGTTTTACCACAATTCCTAGAGCATCCCCAGTGCAACATCCCTGGCATACTGATGTCACTTCTGGGTATGTCATGTGGCGATGGGGCTCTTCAGGAACAGGGATCCCCCCAGCAGCCTGCTGCCTGCCAGTGGGCTGGGGCCCTCCAGACCAGGGGATCCCCTGGTAGGAGCTTGGCAGCCCTACTTCTGCCTAGGGTTGCCAGACCCAGGTTGGGAAACTCCTGGAGATTTAGAGATGGAGCCTGGGGAGGACAGGGACCTCAGCAGTGTTCCCTCTAAGCTGAGTTAGTATGAGCTAGCTAGCTCACTGATTTTTAGACTCCAGCTCACAGATTTTTGTCTTAGCTCAGGAAGGATGACCCCAGAGCACAATAATTTATGCCAGGGGTGGCCAACAGTAGCTCTCCAGATGTTTTTTGCCCACAACTCCCGTCAGCCCCAGCCAGCATGACTGATGGCTGGGACTGATGGGAGTTGTGGGCAAAAAACATCTGGAGAGCTACTGTTGGCCACCCCTGATTTATGCAGTAGCTCACAATTTTAATGCCAAAAGCTCACAACTTTAATGCCAGTAACTTACAAAGTAGAATTTTTGCTCACAAGACTTTGCAGCTTAGAGGGAATATTGGACCTCAGTAGGATACAATGCCATTGAGTCCACCCTCCAAAGCATCCATTCCCCCCCCCCTCGTCAGGGGAATTCATCCCTGTAGTCTAGAGATGAGTTCTAATACCAGGGGATCCCCAGGTTCCACTTGGAGGCTAGCATCCCTACTTCTGCCCCTGTCCACGGTTAAGGGGCAGGTAGTAGTGACTGCAAGCAGTAAAATGTCTTGCCACAATTGTTGCTTCTGCAGTAGTATTCAGATAGATGCAGAATTTTGCAGCAGTAAAAATCTACAGGAAATATACAGTTTATATGAGTAGCAACATTCCAGCTAAACCTCAGAAACAAAGTTGCCATTTGGACTCTACATCTGGGCCACAGTTTTGTCGATTAGCATCACACCCCAACAAACATTGTGGTGTGTTATTCTTGTTTATGATAACTTAGTATTGTAGGATGCCAAGTTCAGTGGGAAAAACTTAGTAAATGCTAATTAAAATAGTCAGATGTTGGCACTGAAATATCCTTGACTGATCATTTTTCATCTAACTAAAGGCAAAACTATATAGCATTCAGAGATCAATAAATAGATTACCCACTTATATAAATGAGATAGCAGCTGTAAGATATCTGAAATGAATCAAGGTTGTGACATATGGGGATATTATATGTTCTTAACCCTTTTTCCTGTGCTTTTGTGTTCTCAATTGCCTCCTGATGCAATTCCAAAGCTCTTATGGTGTGAGCATGTAGTTAGATTGTTGGATTTAGGCTTGGGAGTTCTGGGTTCAAATCCAGTCATTTTCTATCAACTTAACCTAATTCATAGGGTTGTTGTCTGAATAAACCAAGAGAAAAATGTACTCTGCTCTGAGCTCCTTAGAGAAACATTGGTCTAGAAATATACTACTACCTCTAAATAAATAAATTTCTATAGCAGGAGGGGGAAAATACAGGTGTCAAGGGCCCTTGTAATTTTTGTGTACCTGGATACTGACTTGCTTCTTTGTTTTGGGAACCTGGGGGAGTGTAGACTGTGCCTGCTTTGCTCTGCCTGTGTAACCATGGCTGGCAAATGGGAGAAGGCTAAGTAGGCGTCTGCCTCGGATGCCACCTGACATAAGGGGTGCCACCAGGAACCCCCTTTCCCACACGCAGTGTGTGTGCTCATTGGGGCTTGCCTTCCCCAATGGAAAGGCGGCTCCATGGAGTGCACATGCTGCCGGGCCATTTTCACTTTCTTTGGGTCTGTTCCGCTGTACATGAAAGTGGGCAATGCCTGTGCAGTGCACTCCTCAGAGCCTTGCTGGCTCTGAGAACCACAGTGTGCAGGCATCACTCAGCTGCTTTCGCATTCCCCATCCTTGCCCAGTTCTCCTGGCCCTGGGAATGCTGAGCGGGGTTGGTGGAGTGCCTCAGGAGCGAGTGCACTGGGAGCCTGGCTCTGAGCGCACTCGCTGCTGCCCTGCCCAGGCTTCCAGGAAGGCTGGGTGGGGTTGGGGGACAGTGCCGCATCAAGCGCACTCAGAGCCAGTCTATGAGCGTGCCTGCTGCAGCCACCCAGGAGGGACCCAGGAGGGCTGAGCATGGTCTGAGGGCAGAAGGCATTTAGCGTGCTTGGAGCCAAGCTCCCAGCAGCCTGCTGCCACACCTTCCCCCCGCCCGCTGGAAGTCGGAGGTCGGGGATGAAGCTCTGCCTGGGGTAGAAGAACCCCCAGCACCGGCGCTGTGTGTATTTGTTTCTACCCTGTGGAGAGGATTAGAGCTGCCTTCCCAAGGCTGTCTTATCTCATCCCAGAGCCAGCTTAAACTGCTTATTGTCTGGGAGGGGAGTGATGTCGGTGTGAACCAATTTATACTGCTTTGTACAGGCTTTTGCACTGTAAAATATGGCAGGCTGCATAATGACCCTAGGGAGAGTATAAAACTCTGGCCACCTCTCAAGTGAGCCAGATCTGACACAGATGTGTATTGCTACTGTTTCTGTCTATCAATAAAGCCAACCTTCCAACAACCCTGGAGGTCTACTTTAATTGAGGATCGTCCCAGAGCTGACAACAGGCAGCCAAAACAGTAAGCCCATTAAAATAAAACAAACAAATACATCCCAACATTCCAAGAAAAAGAACCTGGGGCTATACAGATAGCAACAGTCTTGATTTTCAAAGATTAGTGTCAGTAAAGGGAGAGACTAGGCACAGTTCCAACCTCAATGGTATCCCAAAGTTCACCTCTTAACTTAGCAGAGAATACTATTGTAAGAGGGGATGAAAAATGACTGTGCACTTAGTTCACAGAAATGCACTGTACCCTCCAGGGGACCCTGCAATGTTTATTTATTTTAATTTATTTTATTTTATTTATAGATAGATAAATTTAGATAGATAAATTAGAGGGAATATCCCACCTTCCCCGCTGAAGCAGGCTCAGGGTGGCTCACAGCATAAAAACACTACAATAGTTAAAACAATACATATTATAAATCAAACATTCTATAAAATTGTTTGTTCAATAATTAAAACAATCAGTATTTAATTTGGTGCTAAAATCTAGATGTTCTATTCAGTTTTTCAGTGGCGACGGTATTTCTTCTACAATGTAGGCTCATGTTAATTAAAAACCAGCTGGAAGAGAGTGGTTTTGCAGGCCTTGCGGAACTGGACAAGGTTCCACAAGGCCCGCACTTCCTCTGGCAGTTGATTCCACCAGTGGGGGGCTGCGATCGAGAAGGCCCTTTCCCTGATGGCTTTCAGTTTGGCCTCCTTCGGCCCGGAGATTACCAATAGATTTTGTGAACCAGATCGCAGTACCCTGTGGGGGATATATGGGGAGAGAAGGTCCCTAAGGTAGGCAGATCCTCGGCCATATAGAGCACCTTGTAACGAATCCGGTATACTATTGGCAGCCAGTGCAGTTCCCGCAGCCCCGGCTGTATGTGCTCCCACTTACGGAGCTCCAATAGTGTTCTGCACTAGCTGCAGTTTCCAGGTTCGGCACAGGGGCAACCCCATGTAGAGGGCATTACAGTAGTCCAACCTCGAAGTAACAGTTGCATAGATCACTGTTGCCAGGTCATCGCGTTCCAGGAAGGGGACCAACTGCCTCACCTGTCTAAGATGAAAAAAGGCAGATTTAGCAGTGGCTGCTATCTGGGCCTCCATTGTCAGGGCAGGCCCCAGCAGCACCCCCAAGCTCTTGACCTTGTGCGCCATTTTTAATGGCACACTGTCAAATGCTGGTAGGGGGATTTCCCTACCCAGACTGCCACGACTCAGGCAAAGGACCTCTGTCTTTGCTGGGTTCAACTTCAATCTACTCAGTCTGAGCCATCCTGCCACAGCTAGCAACGCCAGATCCAGATTTTCTGGGACACAGTCAGGCCAGTTGTCCATCAGTAGATAGAGTTGGGTGTCATCAGCATATTGGTGGCAACTTAACCCATATCTCCAGGCAATCTGGGCAAGGGGGCGCATGTAGATGTTGAATAACATCAGGGAGAGCACTGTCCCCTGTGGCACCCCACAATTAAGCTACGGCCTCCATCAGGGATGGTAAGGCATTGGCTGGTGCGCTAGGTGGACAGTACACCAGCCATATCGCCAACCCCTCCCCAACGTCCCACACCAGACCGGCACATTCAATACCATTGATCTCTGGAGCTGGGAGAGCCCAAAAGGAATAAGCCTCTCGTATGAATAGGGCCACCCCTCCCCCCACCCACTAGTCCGTGATTGGTGAAATACTGAGTATCCCGGGGGAGCCGCTTGGGTGAGAGCTACAGTCTCTCCATCTCGCACCCAGGTCTCAGTCACGCAAGCCAGGTCCACGTCCTGCTTGAGAAGAAACTCTCAGAGGACTGAGGTCTTGTTGTTTATGGACCTGGCATTGCATAACACAGAGGTGAGTAATTCAGCCTGGCCCCACTACCCGCCACCGTCGGGATGGGACACAGACTGGATGTGACGATAGACAAACTCATCTTCCAAATATACATCAATTTTTGTAGTAAAGGGAAGTTCGCTAGTAATTAAAATGATTAGCAGTTACAGGTGAGGCAGCGTACAAATGTCCTACATAAACAATACTGTATGGCAGAAGTCTGGAACCATAGTTGTGTTAGTCTGTTGTGAGAAAAATAAACATCTTTAAGACTAACAATGTTTTATTTCAGTATAAACTCTCGTGGACTACAGCCTATTTCTTCAGACTTACAGACAGGCTTTTAAAAAGTTTCCCTTTCTCTCTGTGGCATATCATACTTTTTCATATCTGTCATACCGCATAAAGTTACCATTCTTGCTATTGTGAATGCTAATGTTAAACAATCTGAAGACTGACTGCTTTAAATTTCCTTGCCATTATGCCACATTATAGATAATACTGAGTTCTGTGTTTGAAAGCAGGAGTACCATAACTCAGCTAAAATTTCTTCAGCTGCTTAAAGAACACTTCTACTCAGGATGTACTAGAGTCCCATTATTGAATTAGAGCTTCACATTTATATGAGAGCCAAATAATTCTCTATTTCAAGCATTTTAAATGGATAAATAAATGGAAACTGTCTGATTTCAGCATCAAATACATTTTTCCTAATGTATATTTTAATGCTGAAAATAGAGTTAAATCTATTTTAAAATGAAGGCTGAATCACAACAATAAATTATTAGAAAACTTCTCTTTGCTTCATGGAGAAGACCAGAATTATAGTTTATCTGTTACTTTAATTTTTATGGCACAATTTAGTCTCAAAGAAATCTAATAAATATTATAGCATAAGAGGATTGCAGCATATAAAATGCAACCAGTAGTAGGTAGGACTAAGTGCCATTCAGCCATCCAGTATTATGGGATTACTCTGATGTGTGTTTGTGAGTGGGGGGGTGGGAGCTTCCCTCTCCTGAGTAGTACAAAGCTCAAGACATCTTTTAAGGATATGTTTCCTTTGGGAGATGCCTTACATCTTTTGTAATAATACATTTGTTTACAAATGTACAGGTTCAGGTCAATGTTCCCTCTAAGTTGCAGAGTCTTGTGAGCAAAAATTCTACTTCGTGAGCTACTGGCATTAAAGTTGTGAGCTACTGCATAAATTAGTGTGCCCTGAGGTCATTCTTCCTGAGCTAAGACAAAAATATGTGAGCTGGAGGCTAAAAATTTGTGCGCTCACTCACACTAACTTAACTTAGAGGGAACACTGGTTCAGGCATTGCGAGGGTCCAGAAATATGCACAAAGTCCATGTTAGTCCTAATATAATATCAAGACTCTCAAAAGCCAAAACTGCCCCCCCCCCCCGAAACTTCTTAACAATTCTGCCATACAGGCAAATCTCACTGCTGTCTCCACTGTTGCATTTGTGGCTCAAGGTACAGTTCTGATGCTTAGGACAAAGGGTTTCTTGCTAAAACTGTTGTCCATCATCTGCCCCACTAATGACCAGACTATTCCAGATCTTAAAATGGCCACTTCACATAACAGGGTATCATGGTACACAAATACATATTTAGGTTTCAGGGACAGGGGCAGTGTTTTCAAAATTTCTGTCAGAGGCACACATTTCAAAAATATCTGAAAGCATTGTTACATCCTCCAAATTTTACTTTTGAATTATGCAAGAATATGCACTTTTGACCCAGAAAGTACTGATCTGGGTTTCTTCAGAAATTTGTTGATGTTCAGTTGCACAGTCGAGTCCGACTCTTTGCGACCCCATGGACAAAGTCATGTCAGGCCCTCCTGTCTTCCACCATCCTTCGAAATCTGTTCAAATTTGTTTGTTACATCAGTAACACTGTCCAGTCATCTCATCTTTTGCCGTCCCCTTCTTCTTTTGCCTTCTGTCTTTCCTAGCATCAGGATCTTCTCCAGTGAATGCTCCCTTCTCATTTGGTGGCCAAAGTATTTGAGCTTCAGCTTCAGCATCTGACCTTCCAGGGAACAGTCTGGGTTGATTTCCCTTAGGACTGACTGATTTGATCTTCTTGCAGTCCAAGGGACTCTCAAGATTCTTCTCCAGCACATCTCAAAAGCATCTATTCTTCTGTGCTCGGCCTCCCTTATGGTCCAGCTCTCACAGCCATACATTACTACTGGGAATACCATCTCTTTGACTATTCGGACTTTTGTTGGCAGGGTGATGTCTCTACTTTTTATTATACAGCCCAGGTTCACCATAGCTGTCCTCCCAAGGAGCAAATGTCTTTTGATTTCATGGCTAGTCACCATCTGCAGTGATCTTGCATCTCAGAAATGTGAAGTCTGTCACTACTTCCATGTCTTCCCCTTCTATTTGCCAAGGTGTGATGGGGCCAGATACCATGATCTTAGTTTTTTTTATGTTGAGTTTCAAGCCTACTTTTGTGCTCTCCTCTTTCACTCTCAACAAGAGGTTTTTTAGGTCCTCCTCACTTTCTGCCATTAGAGTAGTGTCATCTGCATATCTGAGGAGGTTGATGTTTTTCCCAGCAATCTTAATTCCAGTTTGTGCTTCATCCAGGCCAGCATTCTGCATGATGTACTCTGCATATAAATTAAATAAGCAGGGTGACAATATACATCCTTGTCAAACTCCTTTTCCGATTCTAAACCAATCAGTTGTTCCATATTCTGTTCTGACAGTTGCTTCTGATCTGGAAATTTTCTCTTAACTGGATGACCTGTCCAGAGAATTAATGATGTGGACTCACACTGGAGAGCTTTCCTTAATCCAACCCCACCAAAGTGCAGCTCTGAATTACTGCTTCCCACTGGAGGCTGATTAGGAGGCAAAGCCAGAGCAATGCCTGTCGCCTTTGTAGATGGATACTTTGGGCTCTTAGCAAACTTAAAATTTCAATTTATTTCTTGTGGTAACTGTGCTTATGTGCATAGCACATAAGAGATTTTTCAGGTTTAACTGCTGTATTCTTCAAATAAAGGCTTTTTCAAGGATTTTAGATAGCAAGGCTGGAAAAGACCTGTGCCTCACATTTGGAGAACCATTGTCAATCAGATTTAATACACTATGGAAAAAGCTTCATGTTTGTATGCTTTGGAGTTACTGGTGTGGCAGCAAGGAATGTCCCCTTTGCTAATACAGTTGATTTACATGACTTCTGTACTCATGAGAATTCACTTGGATGCACAATGAACTTTCAGTCCTTCCAAAACAATTGGTCAGTGTTTATGTATTTTTATTTTAACTCTGCTTTTCAGTTGCAGTTCTGAAAAAAGCTCACAGGTTTCAAATACTAATACAAATAATAATTAAAGTGCAATACAAAATATTCCTTGGTGAGGGAATTCTCAACTGCACTGGATCAAGTAGGGTTGCCAAGCTCCAGGTGTGGCCTGGAAATCCCCTGGAATTACAATTGATCCCTAGATATCAATGAACAATTCCCCCAGAGAAAATGGTTGCTTTGGAGGGTGGATTCTATGGTATCCCAGCTCCAGGTTGAGAAACTCCTGGAGATTTAGGGGTGGAGCCTGGGTACCCCTTTGCCCAGGCTCCACCCCTAAATCTCCAGGGGTTTCTCAATCTGGAGCCGGGGAACCCTATTTTCAAGGAATGCCCCTTTAGTAATATTAGTTGGGCTTCAGGAAGGAGGACTGCAGTTCCTCTAAAATGCTGTCAGATCTCTGGGCAGGCACATATGTTGAGCTTCTGATCCTTTCCACAGGTGATAATGTGGTGCTTGGTAGTAGACAAAATAACTGGTTAGTCCCTCCAGTGCCATTTCAAAGACTAACACAATTTATTTCACCATAAGCTTTCCTGAATCAGAACTCATTTTATCAGATACATACAGTGCACATGCATCACTCAGAATAACCTAGGCAGTTTATTTCTAAACAGAACTTGCTAGTAGCATTTAAAAATGCTGGGGATTGTGATTAGAAAGGGAAGGCACTTGGGGCACTGTTCTTTATTTCTTTGCTTTCAGCAGGTCAAATCCTCCAGATGGATTTGGCCCTGATTCCTCAGACTTCCGTTTGCCTCTCAGTGTGCTTTTCACAGGGAAAAAAAAAAAACATTGCTTAAGTACAGATAAGAAACCAGACACATGTCCTCGGATCAGCATTAGAAATAGAGAACAGTTGGTGGGGAAGCTTTTCTGTGTAAAAATAGGAAGACCTTCCTCCATAAGTTTATTTCGGGTCTATTAAATTCAACTTAGCTTCCTCCCCCCGCCCCCCTAATATTCTACACCAAGCCCCCCCCCCCCCGGCCAACGTTTTTTCTTCGGGAGCTGGCGGTTGGAACTTCACGCGACACAGCGGTGAAGGCCGGGGGAACAGGGGATCTATCAGTGGCGGAGGAATCAACTACTTCAACGTGCGCCACCAGTGAAAGTGCTGATAGCGTCGCGCGCCAAGCCTAACGGTCTCTCGGAAGGCACCTGAAGGCCGGGGAAAGTCGCCTTGGCGGAGCATTCGCCCTAACGCTGCTGAGGGAGCGGATTTCGTGGGGCGTGAAAAAAATCGTGGTCTTCCGCCAGTCTTGGGATACCAGCGGACGCGATGAGCTCGCTAAATAACAGCCTTTCTTTTGTAGCCAACCACAGCTTAGCCCTCTTCAGGGTCGAAGACCACGATACAGCCTTTTTTCGTCATCATCACCACCTCTTCCCAGAGCGCATGCCGTTCTTGCTGCTGCTGGTATTTATGGCTTTCGCCACCGGAGGTAGGGTGTCGCTACATGCAGTTTATAAGACAACTTTTGTTTGCTGCCCACCATAGGACCTTTACTTGCTGTCAAGGCAGAGCGGCCGGCGATAAAGCCCCTCCATTTCCTAAGAGCTGCGCTCTAAATAGTTGCTTTTAGTTTCCAATCTGTTTCGTTAAGCTGCATCTGCCAGCGGCATACCAGTTTTCTGTGAAACAAGCCATATGACAGAGGTGTTATTTCAGATGGGTGTGGCTTCAAGGTGGACACTCTAAACATGGGCTGAAACGGGGGTGGCCAAACAGTGCTCGGGAGCCACTTGCAGCTCTTTTACATGTATTGTGCGGCTCCCAGAGACGAAGGATGAACTTAATGCAGGCTTACTCTCAAGTATGTGTGCTTAGTATCGCGACCTCAGGCAGCCTCTGAGTGCCAACCCATAGGCACCTGACTATTTCCGCCAAGTGTGAAGTGGGTAGCAGGGAGAAATAGGCAGGCTTGCAAGCTCTTGTCCTGCACCATAGGTCACCCTGAGATCTAGAGCAGGGAAAGAGAGCAAAAGACCCGAGGGAGTGACTACAATGTCTGTTTGCCCATCTGGCTATCGTCTGTCTTTCTGGAGTCTTCCCAGTATGCAAGTATGTAGAATCCTTTACCTTACCTTTCCTGTGGGTGGCCTCATTGTACAAGTGTAGTGAACATAATGAAAAGCAGCTGCTTTGCTATTAGATAGAAAAGGCAGGGCTCCACAAAGAACTTGCTGGAATGGCCATCTAATCACATCCCTGCCACCTTTGCTTCCTCCCTCTCCCCCTTTCAGTCACTCACTCTCTGTCTTTTTCTTCCTTCCTCATTCCTACTGTCAGTTCTTTCTCCATCTTCTACCCCATTGCTAGCCCTCTTGCCTGCCATCACTTACTTGGATCCCACATGATGGCATTGCTGCCACTTGCCCCTCAAACAGCTGCAACAAGTAGGATACAGTGGGTACTGAAGCACAGGGATAGGTCCCGTGGCATGGGCCAGCTTATCTTTGGCTGCATGGCAGATGGTGGTTCCTCCCACCCCACCATTGCTGGATTTTCTCCTCTGCTTGAAGCGTTGCTGTCTCACTGCCTCAGAAACTCCCAAGGAGAGGCAGCAATAGCAACAGTGTTGTTTGTGCACAAATGCAAAGAGGGTAATTTTTTGTTGATTAACCCTCCTCCATTTGCGGTAGGTTTTTAGATATTTTGGATGCCTGGGGTGGTTCCCCCAAGTTTGTGGGAAAATCTCTGTTCTCACCACCTGGCTCTGATGCATGGATTTAAATATCTGCAGATGAAGCCAGGCCCAGAATTAAATATATTGATAATAGGATTTCAGCTTTCAGCATGTCTAGGTTTCTATTGAAATAAATGAGAATTAAAAGTGCTTAACTTTTACTAAATAATCCCCTTTTTAGTAAGCACTAATTGAAAGGCAATTTGTGATATTGTAAGGCCAGATTAAGTTCCCAGAGAAAGTAAGTCAGCCTTATCTTCAGCATGTCTTTTCAACAACAGTTAGGAACTTCACAGTCTGTGCTATTCATGCCTATGTTCAGCTATCTTGACATAATTTGGGGGCAGTTTTGCTGAACATTATCAGGTGTGGATCTGATCATCAACTCAGGGTACCTTCCCTTGGCCATTCAAAGAGATGGTTATCCACCCGCGACTTTAAAAAAATCTCTATGGAAGAAATGCTGTGGCCAATTGGCCGGATTCTAATCTACTCTGTAGTGGAACATGCCTGCTCTGGCCTGCAGGCACTATTCCACTCTGCCGTTCTGTGTTTTTCTCAACACCTGGAGGGACATTTCTTTCACTCTTGGGTAGCCCACCACCACCACTTGACCTTTGTATGGAATTGCCGACTGGGAAGGTCAGGACTTTCAGTTTCCTTTCCAAATTCTGAGGTTTTGCCTCAGTGTCTCGCACTGCCCAGAGCCTGGTCACCAGCATGTGACTGGAGATCTATTTGGTACAAAGAACCACTGCCAGCATCAAAAGTTATAAAGTATTAATTACAAAGAAAATGTTTACAAGCATACAATACCTGAACAAGGGATACAAAAGGAATGGGTAAAAATGCAGTCCTCTGTCTCTCTCTCCATACATGCACTGTCAGATGTTAAAATATAACACAGGCCCCTTAGCTTGGAGGAGTTACAGATCTCTGCATAGTTTCTTTTACCCTGAAACTTGCTCCAGTTCTTTGGGTCAGTGGTCCCCAACCTTTTTGGCACCAGGGACCAGTTTTGTGAAAGACAATTTTTCCAAAGACTGGGGGGGCGGGAGGGGTCAGCGGCAATGGTTTCAGGATGATACAATTGTAAACTTTATTTCTATTATTATATTGTAATATATAATGAAATAATTATACAACACATCACACATCCACACTGGGAGTCTGCGAGGGGGGGGGGGGTCCATTTTGCAGTGCCATTTTAGGTGTGATGCCTCAGAACTCACTCTGCATAACCCACCCAGAGTCTAAAACAGACTAAGAATACAACACAAAGTGTCTGTACCCAAAGAAAGTCCCTGGAAAGAGGAAACAGGATGGCAGGCAGCACCTCCTAAATTGGCCACAAGGAGTCTGCAGTATTTCACAACTGCATTGGGCAAAATCCCACCTTGGGCTCACCAAACCTTTTTCTCTCTTCCGGCTGAGTTCACTCTTGCCCCACCCTTGCTGAGCCTCCCTCCCTCTGTGGAATGAAATCGTGTCTCTAAGAAGAGTCACACTAGCTAGGCCCGCCCAGCCAACAATTCTCCATTTTCTCACTGCTCCTTCGCTGCAGCTCACTCAGTGCCCAGGCCCCGGCCAGTGGACCAAACGGATCTACAGTTTCCACCCGCTCATCAGACTTTTCCTCTGCTGGAGCCACCCTGCCACCACTCTCCCATCCCTTCCCTTCTTCCTTCCCTTCCTCCCCCCCCCCCCCATGCCAGACCAGATCTCCATGTCAGAATTTGTTTCGCCCACTGCCTCCAACTTTAGCACTTGGTTGGCGCATTGAGGAAGTGAGCGAGGGAGAGCAGCCAAAAGGGGGCAGAGCTAGCATGGCCCTGTCCCTCCTTTTCTCTCACAGTTTCTGCCTCAGAAGGTGGGAGGTGAGCTGGAGCAAAGGCAGCTGTCTGAAGTAGAAAAAAAATCCTGTTATGCATCACATGCCTTGCTGCTGCCCCCCCCCCCCCTTCGCTGTGCAGCCCAGTAGCTAACAGGCCACACACTGATACCAGTCTGTGACTTGGGGATTGGGGACCCCTGCTTTAGGTAATCACATGGTCGATGCCTGTCTCCCCAGTGGAGAGAGGTCTGTGTGGTCTCATGGACACAGCACCCAAGGAAGAGAGGCTTCCTTCCTTCTACAAGGATTTTTTATGAAATCTATTTCTCCATCCACTGACCAGGTCACGCCAGGTCAAAGAGGCATTTCCTGGAGAGCTCCAGAATTGAGGGATACAACTTATTTAAAAGGGACAGGCAAATAAGGAAGGATGGAGGCATAGCATTATATGTAAAGGAGATATATACTTGTGATGAAATTTGAGTGTGGCAGTTCAGTTGAGCCTCTCAGGGTAGAAATAAAAGGAGAAAGAAATAACAGTGATATTATGGTGAGGGTCTACTGTAGACCACCAAGTCTGAACTAGGGTTGCCAAGTTTAATTCAGAAAATATCTGGGGACTTTGGGGGTGGAGCCAGGAGACTTTGGGGTGGAGCCAGGAGACTTTGGGGCGGAGCCAGACTTTCCCATTTCCGAAATAAATGCATAAAAATACAGCAGTTCAGTTCACCTGAATAGTCATCATTTCCTCATCCCCCAATAGCTGCAATTCTAGTAAATGAAAGTGTAAACACACAAAAAGCAGCCAAAATGCACAGAGTTTGCAAGCTCACATTTTTGTGATCTTACGGGGCTTTACTCACAGGAACTGATGTTCTTCAGCCTAACACAGGCAAACAAAAGAGAGAGAGGTGGAGTTTTCCTCTATCCCATAAACAGGCTTCTATACAAAGACTCTGAAAACAATGCAAAACAAGCACAGACACACACACACACACACTATTACTGCCTCCCCTACAAAGACTTCTGAAAAGTACTCTCTCTGTCTCACTGGGTCTGGCTCCTCCACAACGACATCTGACAATTACAAGGGCTATGCTGCTCTCTCTCTCTCACACGCACACACTCTTACTGACTGTGAAACGAAAGCCAAACAAATGGAGGCTCTGCTTCTGACCCTTCCCCATGAAGTACTTCCTGCTCAACTTTAAAGAGGCACACAGACACAAAGAGGCATTTTAAAATGGGACCTGTTTGCAGGTTTTTTAACCTGCAGGAGATCTAGAGGTACTGGTGGCTGTGGGGGTGTGGCTTTCCACCGTTGGCCAGCTGGCTGGGAGCAGGGGGAAGCCTGTAAAACCAGGGGATCCCTGGCTGGGACCTGGGGACTGGGAAGCCTAATCTGAACACAATACTCCAGGTGAGGTCTTACCAGAGCAGAGTAAAGTGATACCATCACTTCACGTGATCTGGACACTGTACTTCTGTTAATACAGCCCAAAATTGCATTTGCCTTTTTAGCTACCAGATCACACTGCTGACTCATGTTCAGCATATGGTCCACTATAGGGTTGCCAAGTCCAATTCAAGAAATATCTGGGGACTTTGGGGGTGGAGCCAGGAGACTTTGGGGGTGGAGCCAAGATCAAGGCTGTGACAAGCAGAATTGAACTCCAAAGGGAGTTCTGGCCATCACATTTAAAGGGACGGCACACCTTTTCAATTCCTTCCTTCCATAAGAAATAATGAAGGATAGGGGCACCTTCTTTTGGGGCTTATAAAATTGGACCCCCTGGTCCAATCTTTTTGAAACTTGGGGGGTATTTTGGGGAGAAGTGCTAGATGCTGTACTAAAAATTTGGTGCATCTACCCCAAAAAACAGCCCCCCCAGAGCCCCAGATACCCGTGGATCAATTCTCCATGATTTTCTATGGGAATAAATCTCCCTAGGGAATAACAGAGTTCCTTGCAGACATTTCCCTCCCCTCCCCCCGCTTTCTGACGACCCTGAAGCGGGGGGAGGGCCTCCAAACTGGGGGATCCCCTGCCCCCACCTGGGGATTGGCAACCCTAGTCCACTAAGACCTTTAGATCCTTTTTGCACAAACTACTGCTAAGACAAGTCTCCCCCATCCTATAACCATGCATTGGAAAATCCAATGGATGGGGAGACTTGTTTTTTTTTTACTTGTAAGCAGTGTCAAGCAGGATTCTAGAAAGGTGGCATATGCATTTCCCAGATAAATAAAACCAATAGCCTTATGACACATTTCTCATCCCAGCTATTAGTCTCATTCTGCACATAGGGGAATATAGGGCAGAAAACAGTTCCTTAAAGTAAGGTTTGAGTTTGGGCTGCTGTTAACTGTTTAGCTCCAGAGGAAGTGGTTGCTACTGAGTGGACAGGATGGACCACTGATCTGATTCAGCAGGGCTCTTCTATGTTCTTTATGCTCTCATGAACACATAAAGCTGCCTTATAGTGAATCAGACCATCAATCCATCACACTCAGTATTGTTTGCTCAGACTTGCAGCAGCTCTGCAGGCTTCCGATTCCAAACCTGCAGCTTCTCTCTTACAATACTGGTTTAGAAAGGAAGGATCCCCCTCCTGATCTTCCATGTAATTTCAATGGCATATTTTTCCTTATGGGAAACACACCATAAAATTAAATACCTTCTGTTTTCTTCTGATCACCAGCTCAGAGCGGTACAGTGTATCCAGACATGTTCTGCTGCTTTCTCATGGGTGATGTGAGTGAGTGAATCAAGCCACCATTTTAAGCTTGTGAGAGACAGGCTTGGGAAACACATTAAAGAGATCATTCTCATTAAAAAAAAAAAGACTTAATAAAGACTCATCAAGTCTCAGCAGCCTTACTAAGAAACAAGTCCCAAGATATTCAGTGGGGATTGTTCCCAGGAAGGTGTCCTTTAGAACTGCAGCACTATTTATCATTTTAGAATTGGTGTGGATTTGACTTTACCTTGTTGGCTTTTAAGAAGGAACAGAAGATATAACTTATTTGGTCAGCCCAAGGCCGATCTAGCATTCTCACCAGTAGGATGCCTTTAAGCTCAGGAGGCCTACATTAAGAGATGGATACTTAGAGATATACTACTCCTGAAAAGGGAAGTTCCTTGCCCAGGAGCAGTATAAATTCCTTATTATAGCCAGTGATTAGATACTTCCTGTAGTGCACTACTGTCTTAATGCAGAATGAAAGAGCGTTCCTGCGTTGGCTTTACATGTTGGAAAATGCCTGAAATCAGAGGGGGGGGGGGGAGGAAAGAGGGATCATTCCTGACTTCCGTGGTGGGTGTTGGCTGCAAACCAGCAACATGCTGGGAAAGGAAGGGGAAACAGGAGGCGTGACCCCCCCCCCTTAATTATTCATTTCCATGCCCCCTTTTTGCCAGTGGGGAAGCAGCCAGTCATCTTGCAAGGAGCTCTCCATTATCTCAACAAATGCTCCTCAGGCCTGTTCCATCCCCCGCCCCTTGCTCTTTGCCTCATTCCCTTTGACAGAACTGCTATAATAATCCCAGCATTGTTGTGCGCAATCCCACCCCCAACAAGCTCACCGCCAGCTAGCAGACGCACAAACCCACAAGGAGAAGTGGTCTTGGCAGAAGATAAAAGAAAAAGGGAAGAAAAGAGGAAGGGAAAAATACAATGGCTATTATATTTCCAATTAATCTCAAGACTCAGAAGGGATTTCTACATAGAAAGAAGTGCAATAAGGGTATTGATTGAATTTGAAAAGGCAATTACACAACAGAAAGATAATTTATTAGGATGCATTTACAAGCTATTACTTCAATATGATACAGAGACAGAACAAGTAAAAAGATGTATGGTAAAATGGATGCACAGTTTTGGGGAAGTGATATCTTTCGGGCACTGGGAGGCTTTATGACAAAAGACATATTTACATAAAGTGCATAAGGACAAAAATACTATCATACACAAGAGTATAAAGTACTATTCCTAATAATACAAAAGTATTATTTTTATTTATTATATAGTTATTTAATTTTTATTTATTTATGTATTTATTTTATTAAATAGTTAAATGCAAAAAACCCCTATTATGGTTACAAGTTAATACAGCATAAATTCATCAGTAAACATTACATCAACAACATGCACATAATACATGAGTTTATTAATTAACAAATTCATCTACTAGCAAATCAAGTTCAGTTGTTCAGTTCGCACTTCAGCAGTTCCACAGTTCACACTTCAGTAGTGTTCATGTAATGATTATTGATGAATTTATGCTGTATTTACGTGTAACCATAATGGTTTTTTACAGGGCTTTTTTTTGTAGCAGGAACTCCTTTGCATACACCCCTGATGTAGCCAATCCTTCAGGGGTGTGTGGCCTAATATGCAAAAGAGTTCCTGCTACAAAAAGCCCTTTTTATATTCACTTGATAATTAAATTTATTTTCACTTAATCATTCAATTCATTTTCATTCAGTCTGGCACTATTGCATAATTTTCTTCTAATATTGGAAATTAATACATGCAGAAATCCAGAAAAATTGAAAAGTAAAATTTACTATGAAAGCTGAGAATATATTGCAGTATCTTACCTGAGAATGAATACACACACACACCTTGGAAGAATTATTTAGATACATGATAACAGTGGCCAGAGTTACATTTGCAACAAAATGGAAAGCAGAAGAGTGCCCAAATTGAGAGGATTGGAAAGAAAACTTAGCTGAATAAGCAGTAATGGCAAAACTAATGAGTTATATAAATAAAGTCCAATTGAAGAATTCCAGGATAAATGGAAAGCTTACTAATATTTTATTTAATTACTGAGGAGAAAAGGCAGAAGTTACTGAAATGTTATACAAGAGTTTATCATAGTAAAATGGCTAAAATGCTTGAAAAAGTGATAAATTGTGAAGAAGAAGATATTGGATTTATATCCCGCCCTTCACTCTGAAGAGTCTCAGAGCGGCTCACAATCTCCTTTACCTTTCTCCTCCACAATAGACACCCTGTGAGGTGAGTGGGGCTGGAGAGGGCTCTCGCAGCAGCTGTCCTTTCAAGGACAACCTCTGCCAGAGCTATGGCTGACCCAGGGCCATGCTAGCAGGTGCAAGTGGAGGAGTGGGGAATCAAACCCGGTTCTCCCAGATAAGAGTCCGCATACTTAACCACTACACCAAACTGGTGAAAAATAAGAAGGGGGCTTATTTTTCACTATGTAAAAATTATTGTATCACTTTTTTCTATGCCGTATGACTATTCTAAGATATTTTAAAGAACTATTAATGTTTACAGGGTGCTATATAAAATGGATTATGACTTACGTTGATACTAGGAGTAAGGCCAGTTGTGGAAAAAAAATACAACAATCTCTTGAAGGAGGCTCTGGGCAAGTGCCTGCCACCCTTGCTGTCTTCCCACCCATCTAAGTGAAGGCATTAACTTCCCCCCACCTTAAAGGGAGCTTATCTTTGCTATCTAGAGAGCAGTTGAAAATCTGAGTGATCTTCAGTGGTTCCGTAGGAGAAAATGGCATTGTACCTGTCTGAGGTTCCACTCCTCCTCAGACCCCACTCCTTAAATATCCATGAATTTCCTAACCTGGAGTTGGCAACCTATCTCCTTCCCTTTATCTGCCCCTCTGACTTCAGCTTTCCATCACCTGTGCCCTCCCTATAGCTTCTATATAGGAAAATTAGTCTTTCTTCACAGTGAGGGGGGGCGGGGCGAAGAAGTTTACATCATTCTCTCCCCCCATGTAATCTGTGAGGCAGGTTAGGCTGGAAGTCTGTGACTGGTCTGAAATCAGTCAGTCAGCTTCCACAGCAAGGACCTGGGTCCAGTAGACCCCACTCTGAAGCCCTAACTCCTATGTTTTCCTCAAAGTCCACCACAGACTCTCCTGGAATTTTTCACCAACCTGGAACTGGCAGTCATAAGCACTGGGCCCAGTGAGTTCTGCCTCAAAGGCCTGTAGTGATACCTTTCAGACCAACAGTCTCTCTCTGACAGACTGTTTAATAGGGAGGGTTTAATAAACCCTTTTTAATAGGGAGGAGTCCTCAGCCATTACATAAGTTTACATCATTCTCCTCTCCTCTCCCCTCCCCCCTTTAATCTGATCAACAACAACCCTGTGAAGCAGTTTAGGCTGGTTTGAAATCACCCAGTCAGCTTCCACAGCCTTCGCCTGGAGATTGGCAAGAGTGGTTCTCCAGGAGGAAAGGCCTCTCTCTCAGAGTCCATTCTGTCATATGAGCCCACTGTAGCCTAATTGGAATAGAAAGAGTGAAGAGTATTGGCAGCTGGAAGGGGCCCCTCTCTGCTATGAATGAACATTCCTTTTGCCTCAGTTGAAGAGAAGGAACTCTACTGTTTTCTCATGAGCACAGGCCCATAGCTGGGGGAGGGAATGAGGGGCAAGGCACCACAAATATTTCCTGTTTTACACCCTCGCACCTCCTTGCCTGCTCTCAGATGGACTGTCCTGGACATCCTATAACAGGCCCTGAGGAGAAGCAGTCCTGCTCAGTAAGCTCTCTGTCAGCAGGACAGTCTCTGTTGAAGGTCAGTGGCCTTCTGCTGGGGTTCTTGCCTGATGGAGCTGGCAGTGGGCGAGGGAGAGCAGAATCAGCCAATGGCACAGCAGAGGCAGTGTGAGCCAATTCTGTGCAAGCCACATCTAACGAATGAAAATCCTCAGAATTACCACCACGGTTTGGCTTTTATTTATATAACTGATTAAGTATTTAGCATTTTGAAATAACCATTTAAGTAATATCATTTGAAGCTTGCTAAGAATTAATTTTACCTTATCAAAATTGTGGATTTTGTTTTCTTTTGTGTGTGTGTGTATATTCCAGGGGTGGCCAAACTATGGCTCAGGAGCCACACGTGGCTCTTTCAGACATACCGTGTGGCTCTCAAAGCCCCCCCTGACCCGTTGGCCATCGACATTTGTCTCCTTAAATAACATCTCCAAGGCAAGCCAGCTGGTAGTTTGGAGAATGCATTTAAAGTTAGTTGCTTTCTTTCCCTCCCTCCCTCCCTTGTCTTGCAGCTCTCAAACATCCCATGTTCATGTCTTGTGGCTCTCGGACAACTGATGTTTATTCTTTGTGGCTTTTACATTAAGCAAGTTTGGTACATATGAACATATGAAGCTGCCTTATACTGAATCAGACCCCCCTGGGTCCATCAGAGTCAGTATTGTCTACACAGACTGGCAGCGGCTCTCCAGGGTCTCAAGCTGAGGGTTTTCACACCTATTTGCCTGGACCCTTTTTAGTCGGAGATGCTGGGGATTGAACCTGGGACCTTCTGCTTACCAAGCAGATGCTCTACTACTGAGCTACTGTCCCTCCTATAGGTATATTCTATGGATGCTTAAAATATATTTTTTTTCTTCCTGTAATGTAATTGCAATTACAAATATATGGATTTCTTCTTTTTGAAAAAAGATGTAACGGGGAATGTCTGTTGATCAAACATTCTAAATTTAATGGTAAATGTGTCTATGTGCACTAGATATGTGTATTTGATATTCAATAGTGTATTCAACAGAGGAATAAAAAAGTTTCAGTTACTTTCAGTTACACAGAAGCTATTTTGATATTATATAAAAGCACTGGATTACGTAGCAGTAGTAGTAGCAGCAATAATAATACTAATAATAATCTTTTTCAGCCTTGTTGCGAACTGTTTTGAAAGAAGCAAGAATTCCTATTCTTGTTATAATGTGTTCAATTGGACTTGGCTTTGGAATAGCAGCACATTATATTCACAAGGTACTGTATAACCAGTTAATAGTTATTACAATGGAAGAAAATCATATGTCTTTTACCAATATATTATAAATAAATAAGATGGAAACATGTAATAAGTGAAGGAGAAGATTAGGACAAAGAGAAAAAGGATCCTCCCCACCATTTCTTTGATTTCCCTGTATGCTTCTTCCAGCAGAGCCATTCTTCCACCAGTTGCTTCCATGGAGAGACTTCTCAAAGGATCCAACCAAAAGTGTAGGCATCATTAAGAAAAAAAGAACTTTAGATATTCATGAGATCTTGGCCATCACTGTGGTGGGGTTGACTAGTGACTGGTAAACATGAAATAGTGAGCATTTGTTATGGAACATCTGGGTGGAACCAAGAAAGCATCAGGGTGGAGGAAAGAAAATATCAGCAGTGGCAGAAGACAATGGTGGTAGCATGAGTTCCATCATGAGTTCTTTGTGGGTCCCTTGCCTGACTTTTTTCTAAACTTAAAATTTTAGATAGCTGGCTTTCTATTTTCAGCCCCTCTAATAATCCCAAGCTTGGAATTTTTGGTTTTACCTTCACTTCATACTTAGTAGACCATTTCATTGAGGTACCCACCATGACTTCAAAATCTCTTTCCGCATTGGTAATTGCCTGTTCAAACCTCACCAGTTTATATTTGAGGTGAAGATATTTTTGAATTAGTGTGCATCGTTTTTCACTTAGTTACCCCAAACTTTATTAGTCATGCTGTTGTGCATTTACCTGATTTGGGGAGATTCTTTCTGAGTCCTTTACTATTTTGTTTTCAGTATATTGAGAAATGTCTGCAAAATTGCTACTTCACTGTTTCCCTCATACAAGTTATGTGGTAATCAAAAAATGTAACATTTCCAGAAATTTTGAAGCTGTGTTAAAACCCAGACATTTTTGGACACATTGAAAAAAATGCAATATTAATACACTTTACAGATTGAAAGTCATTTTGTTACGTTGGGAACATAAAATGTAGTGTGCATAAATTGGCTGGACAAAAAAGTATCATGTTTGATATATTATAATTATGGCTTATTCAGAACATAATAACAAATTGAATTTACTTTTTTGAATGTTATTTTTTGTTACAAATGGGACTACAAGGCCCTGAAATGTAAAGTACACCTGAACTGTAATGAGCCTCTTTTACCAGTTTATGAGAACAATTAACAAAAACTGAGGGAAATGACTAACTAGATTGGCAAAACACTGAGAGAACCCTGTAATATATATCTAAACATAACATATTCTGCTTATTTTAAACCTTTTACTGAAATAAATGAGAACTGGTGCCTTTGACTTTTCCTGTAGAAAATAATTATGAGCACAGGTTCCGCAAAAGTCGGGTGGCTGGAAGAGTTGTTCTCCATCGAAACATGCATTAATCCAGGAAAGTATGTTACCAATTATATCTAGCCACTTTTGAAACAAGTTACAAGAATAATTTGTCTGAGCACTGTCTTATGGCATCCTCAACCAATTGTGGGAAGTAGGGCTATCAGCAACAACAAAAAACGGTAATATCCAGATTTGGAAATATTTGGAAATAATTTTTTTGTTATTCTGGATATTCCCCAATTGTGGTATTCCGATATATCCAAATATATAGATATATTCAGATATATACATTATTTGGCTCCCATTATACCCTATGGGCCATTGAAGTCAATGGCAAAATAGGGTATATTGGAAGCCATTTGGAGGGGAGGGGGTTTGAGGGAGAGCCCCCAAATTTGCAGGGAACCTGCAGGGGTCTCTCCCCTACAAAACCCCCAAGTCCCAAAAAGATTGGGCCAGGGGGTCTCATTCCAGGGGCACCCAAAGGCACCCTAACCCAGACACCTACCCAAAGCCGAAGGAAAACAGAAGGTTTTCTAAAAGATAGAAACAAAAACCTGCTTATAAAAATTCCCCAATCCTCTTCTCCACAATAAGGGAAAAAAGGAAGGATCTCAGCCAGTCAGATGCTGAAGTCCAGGTCCAGGATTCAGGATAAGGATCACTACACCAGGCCACAGAGAGTAGAGCACTGTGCCAAAGCAGCAGAGGCTCAACACCAGCTCACAGTCTCTCTATGGCTACAGGAACAGCAATGGAGTCCAGGGGGCAAAAGATAGTATATAAATACCCTCTCTCTGCCCATGGACAAAACAGAACAGTTTGTAAATAAATTGTTCTGTTCTCTGATTAGCTTGAGGGGGAAAACATACAATTCCATTGGAGAATTGCAGTTTCTCCCTTCCCCCTACTTTGCACAACAGAAACAGCCCTGCAGGGTCTTGCAAAGCCATGCATTAGCAATCTGCAAAAATGCATGGCTCTGATTGGTCAGAGCCCTCCTCCCCTCTTGCCCTCACCCCAGCCAGAGGCAGGAAAAGGCCAAGGAAAAGCGGGAAAGGCAGTCACAGACTGCCTTTTGCTTTTCCCCATTGTTTTCTATGGAAAAAATAGCTTTACCAAATATTTCTGAATAATACCGTAATTATTCGGAAATAGACTCAAAAGCCTATCCGGAATCCCTATTTCCGAATATTTACCGAAAAGGCTTCTATTCGGTAAATATCCGGTAAACCCTTTACCAAGCTGACAGCCCTAGTGGGAAGATATTTCTCTTGTCGGAACTGAACATTCATTTCATCATATGAACCACGTTTACTCTGGAGTCAACCTTTACTCTGGAGTCAACTTTACATTGGAGTACTATATGCTGTTGTTTTGAAATTTTATTTCATTATTTTGTTTAAAATGAAGGTCGTGTTATAAATTATATTGTGGATTAAGAACAAATAATATTGAGTAAAAGGTTTAAAATAATCAGAATATATTACGTATAGATATCACATGGTTCTCTTTGTTTTATCAGCTTATGAGAGCAGACAAAAAAATCTCCCAATAAAAACTGAAGAAGCCATCAACGTAACAAAACTAAGAACATTATTTTATCTCCTCTAATTCTGCTAGTACAAACAACCTAGAGGATAGAAGCATATCCACCAGCTATACCAACAAGATGAATCCCACAAGAAAAAAGAAACTGAAACTTTTTTCCTTCTCTTGTGACAACTGCAGTGCCCCTAGAGACAGAAATGCATCTTTTGCTTGCATTTGAGAACTGTATCCTCAGTATTTTTTCAGTATTTGAATTGTATTCCAGCATTTGCTTGTCTTCAGTGTACAGGACTTGCAATGATTTGATACTTTACATTTAAAAGTCTTCATTACAAAGTTTTCAGAAATTATTTTTGAGGATTAAATATATGACCACCTTATTGTAAACATGTTACATATCATTGTAAAAGAAAATATTCCATAATCATTTTTTTAAACTTTTCCCAGAAAAAAGTCTTCAGGGGAAAAACACCCCCCCCCCATTTTTCCCTTTCCCCTCTGGGGCTTCCCATCTCTAGTCATAATACATTTTTTGAGGTGTCTCTTCCATTTCTGCTACTTCCTACATTATGAAAACGGTTAGTTTAGCTTCTGCGTCCTATTGTTTAACTAGTTACTAGTTTGTGACTGAACAGCTAACAATGTACAACAAAGTTGTGAGGATGTGTCCTCTTATCCCATGACTTCCACATTTATTCTTTGGTTAAGGACTTAAAAAACTTTTTAGCATACAGTGTCTATATCATTTATCTGAAGTCTATTTTCATCCATATTTATATGTTTGTTAACACCTACTAAGAATTCCAGCAAATTGTTGAGGCATAAGCCTTTTGATTATGTGTTCAGAAGGGTAAGACAAAGCTAATATTTTACAGTGCAAGTCATTCTGTCAATAACACTCCACTGTCTTTTTATGTTGCAGTTAAAACTTATCAAACTACTTGCAAACATAGATCCTAAACTTTTCCTTCATTTGTTTACACCAATTATAATATTTACAGCTGCATTTGACATGGACTTCTATATATTTCGAAAAGCATTTTGGCAGGTAACATATTTTAAATTTTGCTTACAGTTCTCATAATATTAAAATTATGATTTGACTACACATAAGTGATCTTTGACAATCTCTTATTTCCAGGAAATAAGGGGGGAGGGGTTGGACGATTTGGAGCGGAGACTCAACTTAACCTTTTCAAGTGTAAAGAAATGCATTTTTCCCTCTGAAGGTTTGAACTGAACAAAACCTTCACTTTGAGTTTTAGAAGTTTTTCTCTCTGGGCAGAGAACCAGTAGAAGGGGGAAATCAGTTCAATTGCTTTTCAACCTCACCTCAGCCACTTTTGAGAAATGTTAATCTAGCTAGTGCCAGCGCCAGGGTTTTTGGCACCCTAGAAGGCAAGGCAGGGCTGGCTTTGAGCACCTCCAAGCACATGTGCTGCCTTGCCAACCCTGCTCAACCCCTTCCCCGCTGACTTCCTGGGCAGCAGTGAGGGAGAGTGCAGCAGTGGTGGATATGCCGCGGCAAGGGAGGGCCAGCTCCAACACCTCCAAGTGCATATGCCACCCCTGCCCCTGCTCAGCCTTCCCAGGTCTGTGGTTCTGGTGGAAGCACAGACCCAGGAAGGCTGAGCAGAGGCAGGGCAGTGCATGTACTTGGAGGCACTCTTAGCTGGCCCTCCCTTGCTGTGGCACACCTGCCACCACACCAACCCGCTGTCCCCACTCAGACCTTTCCCCACCACTGCTGTCTGCAGGCTGCCAGGCTGGACAGCAAGGTGGGAAGGGCAGCAGCAAGGGCGAGCACGACAGCGGGGAGGGGGGAGGCGGGGCACCTGTTGCCCAGCACTATGGCCAAGTGGTGCCCTATGTGGCTACCTTCTTGGCTTATTGGGTTGCGCTGGCTCTGAATCTAGCTAGAGACAATGGGATGGTTTAGTTCCCCCTTCCCAGCAGAGAGCAGAGATTTGGAGGTATTAACTACTAGAAAGTCTTCAGGAAGAAACTTCTGGAGACTTCAGTAAAAGCTTAATTGACGTGGTCAGTGGGAAGAGAAAGAGAGAAAACTCCTGGGAGAAAAGAGAGAGGGCTCTTTGATGCTGATTCAATCAAAGCAGACCAAACTCATAACTGAGTTCTGAAGGAGGCGGCCATTACCATGAAAGAGGTCTGAAGGTAACAGAATTCCTGTAAAAGATTTGTACCTTTCTAAGCTAAGGAGACTGCCATATTTAACATCCAATAGGGCACGTATAGAGGGAGGGACAGAGGAATTGTTTTTTACCCACTTCTTTTGAAAACCTTGCTCA
Source organism: Heteronotia binoei (assembly GCF_032191835.1). NCBI lineage: Eukaryota > Metazoa > Chordata > Lepidosauria > Squamata > Gekkonidae > Heteronotia > Heteronotia binoei. The sequence goes on along the minus strand of NC_083243.1, from coordinate 163,434,925 downwards.
ATCTGGTGCTGTACTAAAGAGTATGCTTGTAAACATTTTCTTTTTAATAAATACTTTATGATTGTATTTGGCAGTATTTGGGGCTGCCAGATAATTGGCAGGAAAGGAAGTTTAAAAGTTAAAGGGAATGCACTTAACCTCCTTTCTCACACTTTCTTGGCTTTTCCCGCCTCTTCCTAGGCTTCCCTGGGATTGGGAGAAGAGGGACCCTGACAGCCAGTCACTGCCATGCATTTGCAAATTGTAAAAGACATGTGCAGCTTTGCAAGGCTAGTGTTGCTGCTGGGCTATACCAGCCCAGCTAAGCACAACCTACCTTGTTTGGGAGGGAGGAGTGAAAACTTGCCAATAGAATTACAAGTTGCAATGCTCTCTGTCCAACCATAGGACAGTGTTCTTTTTTGAAACTGCTCTGTGCATGGGCAGAGAACATTCAAGGAGTTCTGCTGCCTTAGTGGCTAGACTCCGTTGCTGGCTGGCTGATGGCTTGGCTGAGACAGAGAGACTGTGCTAGCTGATGGCCTTTGCTACTGCTGCTCTGTTTGTGCCTGCCAGGCCTGGCTGTGGACTGTGGTGGGCTCCTGGACTGAAGAGAAGTCATCAGTAGTAACTTTTGGGGAAAATATTTCTTACTTTTTTTTCTTTTTAAAGGCAGATTAAGGAGTAAAAGTACTTTTTAAAATGTCACTTTACTTATCCTGTTTAGGGTGGGTAGCTTGCTTGGGTTGGGCAAGGAGGGTTCTATTGGGGTGCGGGGTTTGCTTGCTCTCTAGAAGTTTTAAAAGGTTGTTTTTCTTTCTAACATTTGAAATATTGTTGGATTGTTGTTATTCCTTTTAGTGTCTGGGTGGGGGTTTTGTGGGGTTTGGCTAAGTCTTTTAAACTTAAATTGCCAAAGTTCTCAAAGTTTGTTTTTCTGTTCTGCATTTAAAATATTTTTGATTGCTTTTATTCCTTTTAGTTGCTGGGTGGAGGGGGGGACTGTGGAGTGTTGTTGTTCACTAATTGTGTAGTTAAAGTTTTGTTCACTCCGGTGTCAGCGCTAGGGTTTCTGCCATCCCAGGCAACAAGCCCCCCCCCCCGACTTCCTGTCCCCAGCAAGTGGGGTTACTACTTATCCCCCAGCATGCTCCTGGGTGGGGGCTGGAGGCAGCAAGAGCAAGCATGGTGGCGGTTGGCCTGAGCCAAGGGCTGAGAGTGGGAATGCACCCACTGCTGCCACCGCCACCAAGCCCAGCATGGGAGGAGCAGAGAGTGACAAGGCCAGGCTGCAGGAGGAGTCCCTGCTGTCCTTGGGACGTTGGCAGGGATCCACACATAGGGATTGCCAACCCCTGGGAAGTTCTTGGTCAAAGGAGTGATTCCCTGAGTGGCAGTCTCAGGGTGCAGGGGGGCGGGGGGAAGTCTGTTTCCTCTGGATCAGGGCTACAAGGCCGGGCAAAGGAAGGGCAAGAAAGGCTTGCCTTGTATTTATTGGCCAGAGAGAGAAATGGAAAGAATTCATCAGATTATCTACTGGGGCAGCCCTCAAAGTACTGGGGCCTGGGAGAAGAGAGCTTCAAGGGGAAGTGCCAAGCCACTGACTTAGAGCCAGAAGGCAACAGAGGTGAGAAAGATCTTGTGGAGGGAGTTGAGCAACTGCTGAAAAACCACTTTGCAAAAAATGAAAAGGGGGGGGGGGATTGCCTGGGAGAATGGAGCAGAGTTCCCTGAAGCAGTTAGGAGTGCCCAGGCAGAGTCCAGGCTCAGGAAGGGCTGAGTGAGAAGAGGGAGCAGGGGGGTGAGCGGAGTCAGGTTCACTAGCTGACGGCCCTTCGGGCAAAGCCAGGCACCTGCCATGTAATCCTTCCTGGTCTAGTGCAGGAGGAGCGGTGAGGCTGGGCTGTGGGAGGGCCCCTGCCCCCCTGCCCTTCGCCCGCAGCCCTGTTCAATCCAACAGGGAGTCTTCCTCCTGTGGAATCCATGACCACCACCACTGCCAACCGCAGTGCTGGAAGAAGTGGTGGGAGAAGCAGAGAGTAGTGAGGCTGGGCCATGGGGGGCCCCTACCCTTTGCCCACACCCCAGCCTGATCCAGCAGGGAGTCTCCCTCCCTCCCACCTGCGGAACCCCAGTGCCGCCACCAATCCTAGCTCTGGAGGAGGTTGCAGCAGGAGCGGAGGTGCTGCTGACTCACAGGCTCAGCTGCAGTGCCAGCTTGCCACCTGTCTCCCCAGGCGGCAGCAGCAAGGGTACGTGACTCCCTGGGAGCTGTAGTCCATGCTGCCACCACCGCTCCTGCTACTGCTTCTGTGGCAGAGGGAGCAGTGAAGGGGCAGGGAGGCTGCTGTGGAGAGAGGGGGTGCCTGGCACCCCTGTGGGAGAGATATCATGAAGTAACTCTATGCGAAAGACTCTGTTCCTGTGAAGCAGATATTCCTGACTCAATTCAGCATATATAATTTGATTGCTCCATATATCATAATCTCTGTAAAGAACTATTTTGCAAGCTTTCTTTGTGTCGAGATCACTAGTCTACTCTGCCGCCCTATCATTATTTACTGAATGATATGAAGTGGGAGGTTGCTGAGGCTGTGGCAAAAATTTTTGTGGATATTCTTAAATTTAAATTTGAGCAAGTATGAACGCATATGTAATCTCTGTTTCTTTTTTGATTTTATCTCCAACGTTTAAACTTTTTACATTCTGTGTATTCTCATTTGCAATTGTTATGCCATTGAACGTTTGGTATTGTATGGGTATCTCTCCCTGACTTTGCACTGATGGCAACCCAGTGAGGTTGTGGGTGGGGGTGGCACTAGCTACTGCCAGCGCCACCCGGCTGGCTATTGCCAGGCTCTGCTGCACGCCAAACCACTCGATGTGCTGCACATGGCAGACGACATTAGAGATGTCAGGAAAAGACAGATAAGGGAATGAGTAGGCAGGGACATCACCATGGGTTTCATGGTGACAGATGGTGGCTCAAACGTTTGGGTAGCAACCAAGCATCTGGGCCTCAAGTGCATTTCTTGTGTGGCCCACCTTCTCCGCCTCATGATAAAGGATACTTTGGGCCAAGCATTCCGTGAGTACAGAAATCTCCTGCAGAAATGCTGGCCCATCACAGGCCACTTGTAAATACCTGCTTGTGGATGCCTCCTCTCTCAGTCTGTCCTGGGAAGTTGGGGTGAAATACTCTTCCCAAAATCAAAACTAGAGCCCAAAGAGAGAGGCCCATTAATTGGTCTGGTGAATGATTGGAAGAGAAATGCCTCCCCCCTCCCCCATCCCCAAACCGAAATAGAATGCTGATTTAAAGCAGCAGCACAAGAATATATTCCCATTTACACATCTCAAATGTAGATCATGAAAGGGGCATGGTAGAACCCCAAATAGAAACCAGCTGTACCCACAGTAGTCCCCGGAAGAGTGCTTTTCCTTTGCAGGGGTGGGAGGAGGGAGATGGTGGTCCAGTGATGAAGGGCAACCACATCTAGACTAATGTTCCTCTGATGGGACAATGATAGCTGGTGTGTGCTGCTGAGAGTGGAGGATCAGGCCGCTCTGTCTCCCTCTCTGAGGCCCTCCCTGTGATCTTCAATTAGGGTGCAAGCCTAACTTGTCTACTTGTGGTGCATCCTGAGAAACGCCAAAGAGCTAGGCCATCACAGGTAAGAACAAAGTTACAGTCCAGTGGCACCTTTAGGACCAAAGAGTCTGATTTCTGGAAAAACTGAGAACTGAGTATGTAAGAACATAAGAGAAGCCATGTTGAATCAGGCCAATGGCCCACCCAGTCCAACACTCTGTATCACACAGTGCCCCCCCCCCAAAAAAAACCCCACCAGGTGCCATCAGGAGGTCCATCAGTGGGGCCAGGATACTAGAAGCCATCCCTCTATCTCCCCCACCCCCAAATCACCAAGCATACGGAGTATGACTGCCCCAGACAGAGTTCTGTTAATACGCTGTGGCTAATAGCCACTGATGGACCTCTGCTTCATATGTTTATCTAATTCCCTCTTGAAGCTGTCTATGCTTGTAGCTCCTGTGGCAGCGAATTCCATGTGTTAATCACCCTTTGGGTGAAGAAGTACTTCCTTTTATCCATTCTAACCCAACTGCTCAGCAATTTCATTGACTGTCCATGAATTCTTGTATTGTGAGAAAGGAAGAAAAGTACTTCTTTCTCTACCTTCTCTATCCCATGCATAACTTTGTAAACCTCTATCATGTCACCCCTCAGTCGACGTTTCTCCAAGCTAAAGAGCCCCAAGTGATTTAACTTTTCTTCATAAGGAAAGTGTTCCAACCTTTTAATCATTCTAGTTGCCATTTTCTGCACTCTTTCCAATGCTATAATATCTTTTTGGGGGTGTGGTGACCAGAATTGTACACAGTACTCCAAATGTGACCGCACCATTTATTTATACAGGGGCATTATGATACTGGCTGATTTGTTTTCAGTTCCCTTCCTAATAAATCCCAGCATAGCGTTGACCTTTTTTATTGCAGTCACACACTGTCCTGACATTTTCAGTGAGTTATCTACCACAACTCCAAGATCTCTCTCTTGGTCAGTCTCCTCCAGTTCACACCCCATCAACTTGTATTTATAGTTAGGATTTTTGGCCCCCAATGTGCATTACTTTGCACTTGGCCACGTTGAACCTCATTTGCCACGTTGCCACTCACCCAGGCTCAACAGATCCCTTTGGAGTGCCTCACAATCCTCTCTGGTTCTCACCATCCTGAACAATTTAGTGTAATCCACAAACTTAGCCACTTCACTGCTTACTCTCAACTCCAAATAATTAATGAACAAGGTAAAAAGCATCAGTACTAAGTCCTGCGGTACCCCACTGCTTATCACCCTCCACTCCGAATATTGCCCATTTATACTCACTCTCTGTTTCCTATTAGTTAGCCAGTTTTTGATCCACAAGAGGATTTGTCCTTTTACTCCATGACTCTTGAGCTTACATAGGAGCCTTTGATGAGGAACTTTATCACAAACTTTCTGGAAGTCAAGGTAGAACAACATCTATTGGGTCCCCTTTGTCCACATGTTTGTTCACCCCCTCAAAGAACTCTAACAGGTTAGTGAGACAAGAGCTTTCTTTACAGAACTCATGCTGAGTCTTCCTCAATGACTTTTGTTCCTCAATGTGCCTACTAATTCTCTCTTTAATAATGGTTTCTACCAACGTTCGCAGTATTGAAGTCAGGCTGACTAGCCTGTAATTTCCCGGATCTCCTCTGGAACCCTTTTTAAAGATGGGGGTGATATTAGCTACTTTCCAGTATTCAGGAATGGAGACAGATTTTAATGAAAGATTACATATTTTTGTCAGGAGATCCACAAGTTCACCTTGGAGTTCTTTCAGAACTCTTGGATGCATGCCATCCAGGCCTGGTGATTTATCAGTTTTTAAGTTGTCTATATCCCTGTTAAGTACTGGGGGTTGTCTTGAATGGTGCAGCGGCAGGTCTCTCAGCTTTGTGATAGAAGAGAATGTTTCTTTGTTCAGGAATGTGCTATGCTGCAACCAAAAACTAGGATAAGTATGATGCAGTGAGAGGTATTCAAGATGATTCCTTACTTTTAAGAGTAGAAGAAATATATGTGTGCAACTTAGAAATTAAAGTTGCCTTTGAGCAGCCTTGACTTTGCTGAAACTTCTTTTAAAACCCAAGTGCCCTAGTGCGCAAGATTTTATTTCAGTGACCAACCATACGTAGAGTGTTAAAGGAACAATAGTTCCCCAGGAGGAAATGGCTGGTTTGAAGGATAGAATGTATGGAATCGTACCTGTCCAACTTCCCACCACTCCTCCAATCCCTCCCTCTCCGAGCTCCACTCTTCAAATCTCCAGGAATTTTCAAACCTGAAGTTGGCAACCCTATCTCCTTCCCAGCCAACCATCAACTTTATCTAGCCATCTGACCAGCTTTCCCTCTCCTCCCCCCTCCCTGCAGCCTCTACCAAGGAAAAGTACAATCTTTCTCCACATTGGGGACCAAAGTAGCTGACATCATTCTTCCTCTTCCCCTTTTGATCTGCACAACAACCATGTGAGGTAGGTTAGGGTGAAAGCCTGTGATTAGTCCAAAATCATGCATTCAGCTCCCACAGCAAGAATGTGGGTCTGGCAGACCCTGATCTGAAGCGTTAATTGCTATGTTACACTATCTGTCATAGAAGGGACTGCTGCTGAACAGGAGCAAGCAGCCAGGCCTAGTTAGGTGGTATCAAGTCACCCAGGGCATGCTTCCAGGCCTAGGGTAGTCAACCTCCAGGTGGAGCCTGAAGATCTCCTGGTATTGCAACTGAACTCCAGACAACAGATCTCTCTCCCCCTGGAGAAAATAACTGCTTTGGAGAGTGGACTCCATGGCATTATATTCACTTGACTCCTCTGCCTCTCCAAACTCTGGCTTCTGTAGACTCCACCACAAAATCTTCAGGATTTCCCAACCTGGAGTTGACAACCCTAGTCAGGACTGGCCCCAATGAGTTCTCTCTCAAAGGCCAAAATAGGCCTGGAAAGAGCCTCCCCTGCCTTTTACTGACAGGTCCAAGGTTGGTTTAGTTTTACTGACAGAACCAAGTTTGTTTGCCTAGTAACAGCCACTGCCTAGCAGTTTCCTCAGTGGCCCAGTCCTCATCTGTCCTGGGGCTGGAAGGTAGAGGTTGCTCTTTGAGTGATATGCAGCTCAGCCAAAGGGAGGGTAGGTGAGTAATCCCCAATATGGCTAAGCTTTATTTATATATAGGATTACTATGTATACCAGCATCCCGTTACATTGAACTCTTTACATTGGAGTTACTGTGAAACGATTTTACTGTTATTCAATAAATACAGTATGCCATTAAAACTCCACTGCTGTTCACCTTAATTTAATGTAAGTTTATCTGATAAATAATTCTGAGGTAACATAAAATGTAGGATTATTTTTCCTCCAGTAGCATATTCACAATTTGTTTCTACAGGTCTTGATCCTTGCAGTTCCTGGATTTGTGCTGAATAGTGCTCTCTTTGGAGTTTTAGCTTATAAAATCAATAAATATAACTGGACCTGGGATACTAGCATGCTGTTTGGAATAATACTTAGCACAACAGATCCTATTCTCTCTGTAGCTTCTTTGAAAAACACAGGTAAATATGATTATATATTGATTTTCTTATATAATGTTGAATTAAACAAGATCCAATTCTAGTTATGTTTTTTGAAGTAATGCATGCCATTAAGTGAAAAGCATTATTCTGCTCTGGAATATGTAATCAGTGAAGATGGATGATGTGCAGCAGAGGTAAGTAGCAACAATCTCCAAGCAAATAACAGTATGATGGCCATTGGTGGATACATCTCAATGGGTAATAGCAACAGACATGGGATTGGAGACAGAGATCTATCAGTGGAAGGGCAGTAAGTCACTAATCTTTGCTTTCCAATCCCCTGCAGCAGCAATTTTCAACCCCAGGAAAACTGATTCCCCAGCCAGGGTCACAGGATCTGCATGGAGTTAATGGCCATGCGTGTTGGTTGGCTAGGAGGGAGTAAAATCCACTTTCCTGCCTCTTCTGTCAGTGAATTTCTGACAGTGAATGAAAGAGGAAGCCATTTTGTTATCTCCTTCCTTCCTTCAAGTAGTCCACTGACCCCCATGGCTCAGACTTAATGTATGCTCCATGATCCCAGGAATCAACGTTGCCAGGGTTAAAAATGGCTCCTGGGGAGGAGGGAAGTGAGGAGAATCTGGAATTCTTCTGTAAATCAATCCAGAATCCATCCTAAGGTCCTTTCTGTTTTCCAAGTGGAAGACTTGCTTGTAAAAAAAAAGAGGTTTTAAAAAAAAAAAACACGAAAAAAAGGTCAGATACCTGCATTGAAAATAAAGATAAAATAAGTATTTTGCTGGACTGTTAAATATAGATAGCAATATTTGGTGGTAGAACTAAAGTTTAAAAATAGTGATTTACTAAGAGCAAGAGACACAGCATGGGAAACTTTTGAGGCCTGCACAACTTTTGCCTCAACAAGCTTAATGCAGTTTATTAGCCAAATATGACCCAGAGTTCAATAATTCCGTTTTCTTACTTCTCTGGGAATCTCAAGTACCCATAAGTCCACAATTTTTGATTAGCAAGCTGGATTTCACTTGCTGGATCACAAATTGTGCTGACCTGCTTATATGTTAATTTTGATTTCTTTACTCTATGTCCAACTGCACATAAATTTAGCAACCAGGTTTGTGCATGTGTATCCCTAATTAAATCATTGTTAATGTCACCTGTGAGCTTTTTGGGAGAGAGGGAACAAAGAAAGTAGTGTTAGTCAAGCCCCCTGCACTCCTTCCTAGTAGTCTATTGTGCATTATCTGGCCAGGGCTACAGGTGTGAAGGATGCTGGTTGAATTGGGCCTAGAAGGAACCAGATGTATAATAAATGTTCATTTACACAGCTTCTTACCCATATCCAAACATATCCAAAACTGGTTGTTGTAGATTTTTTGGGCTGTGTGGCCATGGCATTGTGAGACCTTTTGCCAGCAACTGTGACTGGAATCCTCAGAGATGTAACCCAGAAAACTGGAGTTGTCTTTGGGTCAAATTGAGAAGAAGTTGCTGGCAAAACGTCAGGTCTTACAATGTCAAAACCAGGGCCACACAGCCTGGAAAATCTTCAACAACCAATGGACTCTGGTCGTGAAAGCCTTCAACAACATATCCAAAACTTTAACAACATAAAGCTCTGTAATTGGTTTTGAGTGTGTTGCGCTTCCCATGGATGCAAATCAGAATATGCTTTTAGTGTGCCATTCAGTTTTATGAGACATACACATTTGAAGAAGGATTTTTTAAAAAATAAAAAAGTAACAATCTGAAGAAAATGCTAAGGATAATTTCACATATTTTGAGATTAAAATGTATATGTGTAATCTTATATGGAATACAATTCATCTAGAGGATTGAGCTCAGTTTAGGAAAGATGTAGATTGTGGAGGATTCATCTGGAGGATTGTGCTCAGTTTAGGAAGGATGTAGATATGCTGGAACAAGTCCAGCATAGTGCAGTAAAGGTGGGTGAGGGGTTTGGAGGCCATGTCCTAAGGAGTTAGGAATGTCTACACTGGAGAAGTGGAGCCTGCAAGATGATATGATAGTCACCTTTCAGTACCTGAAGGGATGCAGTGTGCAGTATGGAGCAGATATGTTTTCTGTCATGTTGGGTGACAGGACTTGGACTAATGTATATACAATACAGCAAAGGAGGCTTTGTTTAAATTTGAGGAAGAACTTCCTGACAATGAGGTGTGTTTTGACACTGGAATAGTCTCCCTCGTGAGGTTTTTCATTGTTGGATGTTTTCAATTGTCAATTGAAAACATTGGGGATATTACAGTTGTAATTTCTATAGGGGTTGGAGTAAATGACCCTTGGGATCCCTTTCAGCTCTGAAATTAAGTAAATCTTACCAACTGCTATAAAAATACTTTATTGAAATTGTATAGAAAAGCAGTTTTAAGCAGGCTGTAACAAACTGGTCAGGGTCAGCTTGGGAGAGTGACCACTAAGAATTTTTCCCTGTCACCTTCCCTCAGTACCTGAGGCACCTACACAGAAATCCTGTCAGAAGTATAAAAAATAGGCACCAAATGTTTTTAAATTTCAGAAACCACAAAAGAATATTTTTTGGTTCACAAAAGGCAAGGAAGAGGGATAAAATAATATTAATTAGTTGTATTAAAAACAAATCAGTTGGCAGGCAGGTGGTTGACAAAATAATCAATCACTAAACACTAGAGGTTTGTCAGGCTGAGATACTACTATAATTATAAATAGGCAGGCTTTAAAACTATACAGAAACTTTGGACAGGCAGGCAGTGCCTTCGTGGCACTAGGAACACTTTGCAGAGTTGATGGTCTAGCCCTATCCTCAGGCTTCACAAATCATAAAAATAATCAACTGACATTCACTCTTTTCCACACACATTGAGGACTCCTGATTTGTGTCAGATAACATTTCCCTCACAGACATACACACTAGCATACAAGATTCACACCTTTGAGAGCTAATTTCCAGCCCCTCACTCCTGTGTGACCCACCCAGCTAGATTCCTAATCTGAATCTTGGGATTCCCTTCTAGCCACCTCCTTTCAGAGTGTTTGCATGTTCTCAGTTTAGACTAGGAGTTTGTCCTGTTGTGCTGCCAGAACCCCACAGAGAATTTTGCCTCACAGAGTGTGCCTGGCTGTGACCCCCTTCTGACCAGAAACTCTCTCACTGACAGAAGGTTTTATTTACTTCTGTCTCCTAAGGAACTCAGCCCCACTGGCTGTTCTCAGCTCCTTGTCCAGTTGCTTCACACAGCAACTCTTCAGAGAGAGTTGCTGTGTGGTTAAGAGTTGGTGTAGTGGTTAAGTGTGCGGACTCTTATCTGGGAGAACCGGGTTTGATTTCCCCACTCTTCCACTTGCAGCTGCTGGAATGGCCTTAGGTCAGCCATAACTCTTACAGAGCTGTCCTTGAAAGCCTCACCCACCTCACAGGGTGTCTGTTGTGGGGGAGGAAGATAAAGGAGATTGTAAGCCACTCTAATTCTTTGATTCAGAGAGAAGGGCGGGGTATAAATCTGCAGTCTTCTTCTTCTTCAGCTTCAGCACCCAGTCTTTACTCCACTGTTCAGTACACAAGCTCCAACTCCCAAACTGAAAACTCTGAGGTGTTTTCTCTTCTGCAAGCCTTTTCAATTTGCTACATTTTAGTTACCATGGTTGCATCCCAGCCAATCATTGCAAGGCTGTTTCCAGCTTCCAGGTTAAGTGCCTGAGTCCATTACACAGGCTAATATTTTCAACAAAATGGTTATTAATGTGTCCTAGAATTTGTTAGACAGCCCCAAGGGAGTCCTGTACTCGCCCCTCAAGTCAATGTAAACCTGTTACCCAAATTGGTCTAATAATTAATTCATTTGGGGAACTTAGCTAGCAAGAGGCAGATAACATGAGATCTCCACCTGTGTATACAGGGATCCTTCCCTTAAAGAACTCTCAAATAAACCAGGCTGATGTTCAACTGTAAAGAAGTGAAAACGTGTGATAGAACACTGTGCAAGCATACAAGATCTGACCAAAAAAAATAAAAGGAAGTAGCAGGGGAAATAGGCAATAGAATAGAATTTATAATAGTCAATATCTACCAGTCTTGAAGATTCATGTCTTCAGAGAGAAAAGTGACCAGTGCATCATGGAGTGTGTAGCTGACACTAAAAAGAAAGCATAAGTACTGGAAGTGAGTTCATGTATTTATAGAAAAATGTACATTGAGGCAAAATGACAGGTTTGCCTCAAAATAATAGCTTACAAGTGTTTACAGGAAGGTTTCCAGAGACTTGAACAAATATTTGATGGTTCTTCCGGAGGGGGATCAAAGAAGTGAATGGATCTTGGTAGCTCTTCCGGGCCTAGAATATGGCTATGGATAACCTAGAATACAGAATAGATGACACTTCCAGATGTTGTAGATTATGAAACCCCTCACCCACCTTTATTGCACCACCTTGTACATGCCAAAGAAGGAACCAGTATAAGGGATGAAAGACGTTACTTCAAAGTGGGGTGCTGCTTTCCTGAAAAATCTATTGTTATAAATTATGCATAGCCTTTGGGGTGGGAGATCCAGGTGGTCTAAAGCAATAGTACAAAGCTGGAGTCCAGTGGCACCTTTGAGATAAACAAAATTTATTCAAAGTATGGGATTCTTTAGAGATTCCAGATAACTTCCCAGGCTCATCTTCTGACTGACATTCTTTTTCCTTTCCTTTTATACTCTTAGAAGCTCACTGAGTTACAGATCCCAAGTAGCAGCAGATGCTTGCTTCTTTTTTAAAAAATGCAGGAGTTAAGAGGACTGAGATAAATTTTGCAGTTGCTAGAGTAAACTTAGGATCCCTGTCACTGAGCAAAAGAGCCAGAATTTCCAGAGTGTAGGGACACAGTTTGTTGATTAAAGGCTTAATGTAGTGATCCTTTATATTCTCAAAGAACCTGCGTTCAGACTTGGCATAGAAAGATGTATGTATCCTATTAAGGCCAAAAGGACAGATTCTGTCAGAATGGGGCCTACTCAAAAATTTCCCGTTAAACCATTGTAGGTAGGGGTGTGCAAAAAAAAAAAAAAAAGGTATTATCCGGATTTAGAAATATTTGGGGCCTAAAGTATCTGGTATACCGAATATTTCTGAATACCATATTCGGTAATAGCCAAATATACAGATATATTTTGCTATTTCTGAATATACGGCCCCATTATACCCTATGGGCCATTGAAGTCAATGGCAACATAGGGTATAATGAAAGCTGCCTGGGGGGGGAGGGGGTTTGAGAGAGAGCCCCCAAAACTGCAGGGCAGCTTCAGGGGACTCTCCCCCACAGAGCCCCCATGTCCCAAAAAGACTGGACTAGGGGGTCCTTATCTGTGTGCACCCCAAAAGGCTCACTGCTCCCAATGGTTGGAAAAAAGCAATCAGCCGCTTTCCCCACTGTAATTACTGTGGGAAAAGTGGTTCTGGGAGTGAGGGGCTTGGAGGAGGACCCCCAAAACTTCAGATCAGCTTCAGAGGACTCTCCCCCACACAACTCCCAAGGCCCAAAAAGACTGGACCTCTCTGTTGGCACCTCAAAAGGCTCACTGCTCCCAATGGTGGGGGAAAAAGCAATCAACCACTTTTCCCACTGTAACTACTGTAGGAAAAGTGGCTCTGGGGAACAGGGGCTTTGGGGGAGAGCCCCCACAAACTGCAGGGTAGCTGCATGGGACTCTCCCCTGTGCGACCCCCAAGACCCAAATAGGCTGGGGGGTCCACTGCCATTGCCACACAAAGCAGCAGCTAAGTTCACAACTAAGAATCTCTATAGGAGGAAACTAGAGATACCTTGCAGCCCCGCCATAAACAAGTCCCAAATAACACAAGGAGAGTTGACCAACAACATCAACTATGTCATTTCAGAATTTCTTATCCAAATGCCAACTTCTCCACCACATGACACACACAACCTGATCAAGCTCTGCTGTTAACAGCCTAGTTGCAGCAAACCCAGATGCCAGCCCCGCCACAAACAAGTCGCAAACAACACAAGGAGAGTTGCCCAACCACATTAACTACATCATTTCAGAATTCTTCACTTTTTCCTCCCTGGACACATAATCAGAAAACTAACCATTAGGAGGAGAACTTTGTGCCTCCCAGGACATTCAGTGGGGGTCCTCAAAGTCCAAATGTCTTACTGTGAAGGAAGGAACTTCAGAAGCAGACTGAAAAGGGAGATTGCTGAATGACAACAACCTATCACTTCCACACAATGGAGGAAACACCATAGTTCAACTTCACAACTGACAAACTCCACACAAAGAAGCAGTAAAATCCTGAAAATCTACTTTAACACCAGAGCTGGTAGTAACAAAGCCTGATGCCAGCTTGACTCCAAACAATGTGTTCATGGAATCCTGCTAGTACCAACAACAACAACATGCTTGGATGCCAACTTTGCTGTCACCAGGGCAAGCATCCCCTCTGCTCCCCCCAGATCCAGCCTTGTTGGAAAGTGCATTGGAAGTGGATTGAAAGTAGGGTTACCAATCCCCAGTTGAGGTCAGGGGATCCCCTTGGTTGGAGGCCCTCCTCCTGCTTCAGGGTCATCAGAAAGCAGGGGGGGGAGGAAATGTCTGCTGGGCACTCCATTATTCCCCATGGAGACCGATTCCCATAGGGTCAGGCCTTAGATTCAGCAGGAACTCACAGGAGCACAGCTCCTGAACCTTTCTGAGGGTTCCCCCTCTTCCTCTCTAACTACCTTGACCATCAAATAGTAGGTGCAGCTGCATAACAATCCCTGGATTAGGAGAGCAGGCAGCCAGCCAGCCACCAGGGGCTTTGCAGCCCTCATTAACTCCTGGAGAAGCCTGCACCACCCTTTCTCCACTTCTTATGTGATTTTGCTGGCCTTTTGACTTGGGGGGAGGCAGAGCAAGAGAGCCCCAGGTGAGCGAGGCCTGCTTGAGCTGGCTGGATCTCTAGCCAGTCCAAGCAGGCCTTGCCCACCCAGAGCTGGCCTTTCTTGCATTGGGTTGCTTTTAGCAGGGGGGAGGCATATGCTAATGAGTTATGCTAATGAGCGCTGCCACCTATTTTTCTACAAAACAACCCCTGCATAGGGTATAATGGATTATTGATCTGTGGGTATCTGGGGCTCAGGGGGCTGTTTTATGAGGTAGAGGCACCAAATTTGTGGCATAGCATCCAGTGCCTCTTCTCAAAATACCCGCCAAGTTTAAAGAAGATTGGACTAGAGGGTTCAATTCTGTGAGCCCGAAAAGAAGGTGCCCCTATCCATTATTTCCAGTGGAGGGAAGGCATTTAAAACGCATGCAGTCCCTTTAAATGAGATGGCTAGAACTTCCTTTGAAGTTCAATTATGCTTCTCACAACCTTGCTCTTGGCTCCACCCCCAATGTCTCCTGGACCCACCCCCAAAGTCCCCAGATATGTCTTGAATTGGACCTGGCAACCCTAATTGAAAGTGGATTATTTAGTGTGTGTGATCGCAGCCAGAATGAAATAAAAAGAGATACAGAGAAAGAATGAGAGAAAGAACAGAAAGGAGATAGGAAAAAGGAGGGGGGAAAGAGTGAGAGAAAGAAAAATGAGAAGGAAGATAGAAAAAGACAAAGAAAGAGAGAGATGAGAGGAATAAATGAAGTGAGAATTATGTAAAAGTTTGGGAGAAAGGAATAAAATAAAGGGGAAGGAAGACAGGGAGACAGAGAAATGACAGGAAGACAAGCAAGCAGGCAGGAAGGTAGGCAGCCATTAGAAGCATGCCTTTCACCCTCTCCCACTTGCAGGTTAGAGGGGAGTGGAAGGGAGCCTTCAAATGGCTTCCTGCCTCTTAAAGCAAGCAGCCCATTTTAGCTTAATTTGAATAGAAAGAGTGAAGACTATTTGCAGGTGGAAAGGGGGCTTGAGTATAGAGAGTCTGTTTCTCTGCTGCTGCTGCTGCTGCTGAACTGCCCCCTCCCCCTATTGTGATGGAACATTCCTTTTCTGTCAGTTGAAGAGATTTAATTGTTTTCTGTCAGAGTTTGCTTCAGTGTATATAGTTAAATGATGTTGAATGTTACTTAAGCAAGTATGTGTGCCACATTATATTAGTTCACACTGGATTCAACTACAGGCTGTGCTGTAAATGAAGTGGTGGAATATTGCCCCATAAGGAGAAGTTTCTGGCATATTTATAAATAGAGAGTGTGTGTGTGTGCATAAACACACACACACCTCACCTCCCTAACAGTAGAGGTGGTTTGGGGGGGGGGGTGTACTGGGTGAGTGCAACTTCAGTGGGGAGTGTTAGTTGGAGGCAGCAAAACGGTGGCAGCGTTGTTTGAGCGGGGTGGGGGGGTGGGGAGGAGATGGACTGAGGAGAGGCAGCTGTGATCAGTAAGGCTCCAGGAGAACCTCTCAGCAGAGAACTGTCTCCCTCAGAGGTCAGAAGTTCTGGTGGGGTTCTGGCCTGACAGAACCAGCAGTAGGCAGATCACAGAGAGGCTACCCAATGACAGGGACGGATGTCTGCACAGAAGAAACTCAATGAACATCAGTTACAAGTGAGTGCAACCATGGTTTCTTCTGTGCTTAGTTGGGTGAGCGGGTAGCAAGATGAGCCATGGGGTCTAATCAGGCCTCTGCCTCCTGTTTTGCTTCTGCTCTGCCTGTTGATGGGCAAAATTAGAACTTTGCTTTTTTTTCTAGCATCCCCCTTCGTAGGTACTGAACCATGCCTCCCATTTGCCACTTGAGTATTTTCCCCCAGTGAACTATCTGTGGATGGCAGGATTGCCTTTGTGTAATTTATTTACAGGTGGATCACAACATTTAATAATAACAATAAAAAACCTACATATCAAAGTTAAAACACCATATTAAAATTAAACAGTAAAAACAATAAATAAAACGCACCACCGGCGGACAGGGCACAGCGTATTATTAACCAGTTGTAGGCCTACCTTGAACGATGGTAATAACAATACGGCAGCACTGTAGTAAAGCACCATGTCACTACAAGGGAGGCCAAATGATGGAATAATAGGATGCCCGCTGCCTCAACCATAGGCAAGGTGCAGTTGTGTGCTTTTGTGTTATTGCCCCCAGTGTTTGCATTCCTCTTGCCTGGCAAAAGGTTAGCATCCTCAAGTCACTCCCGGGCCAGGATCTGAACTTTGGTGGGAGGGGTATTTGGTTATCAGTTGCTATCTGTGCTGACTGAGCTAGAACACCATGGGACACTGTGGCTGGATAGGGCAGGTGTCCTCCCTTGCAAAAAAAAAAGGGGGGGGGACTTGATTGTGGGTGGGGATTCAGAGCCACTTAAGGAGCTTCCTAGAGTTTGTCAGCTCCAGGGCTTCTGCTGTTTATGTCACCAGGCTCTTTGGAATGTGGGGGGTTGACTGTTCTCCCTGTCATTTGTTGTATTGTGTGTAGGCAGTGCAACATGATGTCATGGGTGTATCGTATTTTTCCTCCATGAAATAGATACAGGATGCTGACTAGTAGTATGAAGCCATTGCAACATCAGTATGCCACTAGAATCAGGATGGCGCTCCTAATGTCTGCTAAATATGAACCAGAAATTAATTCAATTTTTTAAGTGTATGAATCCTTGCTCTAGAATATGTGCCTAAAATTGTTGCATATTGTTTAGTTAGGCTACCATACATAGTCTTATTTTGAGGTGCTAAAGGGATGTGCATGTAAAGAATCATGGGCCAGTACTTTCTCTGCAGCTTTTGAGAAAATCATATATGTTAAAACCACTTGTATAAATGCATCCAGCTTTTGCAATGGTCTCACTTTTAAAGTAAATCATCTTTACTTTTATTTATCAAATTTAAAAAGGAAATTCATTTTGTTTGTTTTCTGGATTTCTCTTTAGGGATTTCAAAAATATTAATCAACATAATTACAGGAGAGTCCTTGTGTAACGATGCTACCACATCAATTCTTTTTGATCTGTATAGTGACCTCGTGGAAAAAGTCCACAGAGAGATATGTAAGTTAATTTTTCCCTGTATTTACATGAGATTATTACTCACATAATGTCATGAACTTAGGTTATAACACTGAAAAACAAATATGACAGAAATATCTTCAGAGAGCTTACCATGAGTCTGAGAGATTGTTAAATCTTGGATATCTGAGCACAGGCTGCAATCCTGTGTAGCTATAGTATGGGTAGAGGAAAAGTGTGTGTAGTGTTTGGAATATTTTTTCTACAGCTGATCCTTCTGTAAGGAGGGTTTTTGTTTGTTTAGTAAAACCAGACAGTTTAAACACGTTTGAATGCACGTTTGAAACACGTTTGATATATTTTTCCTTCTTAAATACAATAAACACTTTTCTAAATATTTCCACCTGCATTTCTAAATATTTCCACCTGCATCCTCTGCTCACATAGGGTTGCCAAGTCCAACCCCAGAAATATCTGGGGACTTTGGGGGTGGAGCCAGGAGACTTCGGGGGTGGAGCTAGGGGGGAGGGGGGAAACGGCGCCGGGGAGCGTGGTGAGCCGCCCCGCAGCTGCCGCCTCTTCTCCGCTCGCCGTGGCTGCTCCTCCGAGATGAGCTTAGGCTGAGCCCATCTCAGAGGAGCAGCCACGGCGAGCGGAGAAGAGGCAGCAGCTGCGCGGCGGCCTCGCCTGCTCTGCCTCTGGGGTGGAAGCGGAGGGGGTGGTGGAGGCGGGCCAGGGGCGTGGCGAGCCTCAGGTCCGGGTCCTAGAAGGGCCCGGATTCGCGGCTTGCCATGCTCCTGGCCTGCCTCGCCCTCCCTTTCTCTGGTTTTGCCTGCGCTGCTCTTGGCTGCTCCTCCGAGATGGGCACAGCCTGGGCCCATCTCGGAGGAGCAGCTGCGGTGGGCGGGGAGGGGGCGGCAGCGGCGGGCGGCCTCGCCTGCTCCAGGATCGGGTGGCTCGCCATGCTCCCCGGCTCCGTTTCCCCCCTCCCCCCGCTTCCGTTTTTTTGGGGAGCGGAGGAAGAGGGTGGAAATCCTGGGGTCCCCCGCCAGGGCGGGAGGGTTGGGAAGCCTATGCTCACACCATGGCTGTATAGAGTTGTGACTAAAAGGCTATATCAATATATCAATGCTTGCAAATGTGTCTGGTAGAGGAAACTTTTCCTCATCTTTCTCTTTTTGCAGCAGCTGCCATTGAGTTCTAAAAAGGCAGTTTTAAGGAAACAGCTGCAGTGCAAAGTTTTAGGGAAACAGCATGGATTCCTCAACTTTTGGAATTGCTTTTTTGGAGCTTACAGATAGCTTCTGGGAAAGGGGGAAGGTGAAAAAAATCACTTCTATTAGCATATTAGGCTAGTGATAGGAGAGATTCAACTCATTTCCCTTTTCTCAATTACCTGCAGCCACCATTCCTCTCATGCCATAAACTGAAGGGCTTTTTCAAACTTAAAAAATATACATAATTGACATATCCTGTTGAACTATAGTTATATGACATCACCATCTTTTTAGAAAAGCTTGAAAAAGCCTTCCATATTTGTAGCGGCTATGGTAGAGACAGGAGAAATAATATGAATGCATCCTATGTCCTCAAAATTATAAAGTGTCCAGCAGCACCTTTAAGACTGTGTCCTCAAATCCTTTTCTGGATTTTTATTTCACCTCATTACTTCTCTTTCTCGCTACAATTTGTTTTTTCCTACTTATTGTTCTTGAAGTTTGCTTATCACTGTTATTGAAACTGCACCTATAAATAAGTGAGATTTATAGGTGCAGTTTCCATAATGGAGATTTTGCTACAAACGCCCTGGTTTGATCCCCAATTTTTTTTTAAAGGTGAGGGGGATTTAAAATCCTCCAACTATTTGTTGAAGCAAATAGCAGGACACTATATCATGAGTACTCACCTGCTGTTTCAGAGTTTACCTATCAATCCCCAAAAACAACACAATCCAGCTGGCCCTGGTTGACTAGTTGTTGGGAAAAGACAGGATTGCAGCAGAAAATCTGCCTTGGTTGTTTGGTTGATTCTATTGCCAGTGTCATTACCTTGCATGCAGACCTGGAATAAGGAAAGCTGACATCTTCTGTTAAATAATAAAAAGGCCAACTTTATTTGTTTACATTAGTGATGGGCACAAACCAAGAAAACCGAGTTTGGGTTTGAGACCTATCCTGAACCCAAACCCAAACAAGCCCATTCCATCGAACTGAACGAATTTGGGTCACGGGGGCACTCCCTAGGTCCTAGAGATTCCAAAATCATGGGGCATCTTCAGCTGACTCTCCTCTACCTGCCCACCATGTTTGGTGAAACATGTTTGGATTTGGGGGGCCGACTTATGGACCCCCCAAAGGAGGTGCCTCCGGTAAAGTGTTTTGGGGACTGATGTCAGGCATGCTTTCTGGAGTGTATCAAATGGACCGTGTGCAAGCAGAGGCATCAAGCTTGCAGCAGACTTCCCTGGCATGCCTCCCTACATGCCCTCCAAGTTACATGCAGATTGGACTGGGGGGAGTCCCAGTTAGAGCCCCCCAGGGCTTTTTTTTAAAAGCAGGAACGCACAGGAACGCAGTTCCAGCTGGCTTGGTGTCAGGGCATGTGGCCTAATAGGCAAATGAGATCCTGCTGGGTTTTGTTTTCTTTTAAAAGCCCTAAGCGAAACAATGGTGATGTCAGGGGTGTGGCCTAATATGCAAATGAGCTCATGCTGGGCTTTTTCTACAAAAGAAGCCCTGGAGCCCCCTCAAACAAGGTGTCCCCAGGAAGATGCTTTTGCGGGAGATGTCAAGCAAGGTATCATGGACCAGCCAAGCTCAGTAGAGCAAAGAGACACTGAAGATTCCTCTGAGTAGGAGGCAGTGAGTGGGCCTGACCCCAACCCACAGCCAGTGGCTGCAGAAGGAGGTAGCCTCTGAGGGGCCATAGATACTCAGCCATTCACCAGTGCACTAGTGCCTCAGCCCCTGAGCAGGCAACAGAGATTCAGCTACCAGTCAGTTCACCACCCTTCATCACCAGATTCTCAAGAATGTCGTAGGAGGAAGATGGAGAGAGACCAAAACAGAAGGCACAGTACCTGCTTAGCAGCAAAGCACTGCCTCAGCATCAATAGTGAGAATGAGTGCTTGTAGGATCAGGTGTGAGGCAGCCATCAGGTGCATGACTCAGTAGAGGCTGCTGAGCAGCATGGTGGTTAAAAGCAACAGAGAAGGGAGTGGCTGTGTGGAAGCAACTTGTCCATTAATTACTAATCCTTGCTGCCTGTGCTCTGGATTGACTCCTTCATGCCCGACCCTGGACAGTACCTTTATATCCTTGGATTTCCCTTTGGCTCTGAAGCTGTAAGGGCTGCCTACTCTGTGCTTGAATGTTGGAACTGTATTTTGATGCCTGGCCCTGGAATTGGTTCAGAAACTCTGATACCTAGAAACTGCCTTTATGTGCCTGCTGTGTGCCAGCAATCAAGACACGCAGGTTCTGAAGTGTGTAGAATGGACCCTGTACGAGATAGAAACAACAAACTTGCAGCAGGTCGCCACAGGATCCCCCTATATGCTCCTGAAGATATATACACATTGGACTTGGGGTCTCCGGGTTACAGCCCCACCCCCTGCCAAAAAATGCTTCTTGGGAAAATGACAGATGTGGGTTCAGGACTAGAGTGTATAGAATGGACCCTGTGTGACCTAAAGGCCTCAAACATTTAGGAGACCTCCCTGGGATGCTCTCCAATATTCCTTGACTTGCTGGAGTCTGAGTTATAGCCCCTCAAAGAAGGTGGCCCCAGGAAAGTGCTTTGTAGCAAAGCCATAGCTACAGGGGGGCCAGGCTTATCCTTTCAACCCCCCCTTCCAACTGTATGGCCCTTCCATTGGAGGGCCCCCAATCTGTCCTCTTTGCTCCTCTTTGCCCCCTAAATGACTATAGGCCAGTGGCCTTGACTTCTGTGATAATGAAGTGTTTTGAACAATTAGTTCGAAAATATATTATTTCCTGCCTTCCTGTCATTTTTGATGAATATCAGTTTGCTTACAGGAAAAATAGATCTACTGAGGATGCTGTTAATACTGTTCTTTATACTGCTTTATCGCATTTGGATAAAAAGGGGACGTATGTTAGAATGTTGTTTGTAGATTTTAGTTCTGCTTTTAATACAATATCACCCAATAGATTGTTGTTTAAGCTTAAAGATTTGAAGCTGTCGGACTCTATATGTGAGTGGATTTTGAACTTTTTGTCAGGTCGTTCACAAAGGGTTAAAATGGACGGATATATTTCCTCCGTGAAGATCTTAAATACTGGCACCCCTCAAAGATGTGTTTTGAGTCCACTTCTTTTCACTATTTACACGTCTGATTGTGTTTCTAGCAGTCTGAGTAACAAAATCATTAAGTATGCAGATGATACAACGTTGGTAGGGCTCATCTCTGAGAATGATGAGTCTGCGTATAGGAGGGAAGTTCAACAGCTGTCCCTTTGGTGTAAAGTAAATAATCTTATTTTTAATATAAATAAGACGAAGGAAATTATAGTGGATTACAGGAAGAGTAGTTTGGACATCCAGCCGTTGTTTATTGATGGTGTTATGGTAGAACAGGTGACAGAATGGAAGTTTCTGGGAATTACCATGAAACAGGATCTAACATGGGGGGCAAATACTTTAGCTCTAGAGAAAAAGGCCCAGCAACGACTATACTACTTAAGACTCTTAAGATCACTACAACTGTCAGGGAGTCTGCTGGTTGCCTTTTATCGTAGTTCCATTGAGAGCATTTTATCTTATTGCCTCTGCGTGTGGTTTGGGAGCTGCACGGAAGCAGAGAGAAGGGTGCTCCAAAGAGTGACGAGAAGAGCACAAAAGATTTGTGGATGTTCTCTCCCCTCATTGGTGGATCTGTATAATATGGGATGTAAAAGAAAGATACAAATGATCCTAAGGGACCCTTCACATCTGGGCCATTTGCTATTTGAGATCTTACAATCAGGTAGACGATATAGAGTGTTGAAGGCTAGGACAAACAGATTTAAGGACAGTTTCTATCCAAGTGCTGTGGTTAGGTTAAATGCAGGGTTATGAATGATTAATTTTTATTGTTGGTCTATGTTTTTTGCAATATGTTCCTCATATTCTCTTTTTGCCTGTATCGTTACAATAACATCTATGAAATATTAAGTCAACTACTGTGAATTACATCTTAGGGATACTAAATTACTCCACATGTAAGGAAAGGATTTCATAGAATCATAGAGTTGGAAGGGACCTCCAGGGTCATCTAGTCCAACCCCCTGCACAATGCAGGAAACTCACAAATACCTCCCCCTAAATTTACAGGATCTTCATTGCTGTCAGATGGCCATCTAGCCTCTCTTTAAAAACCTTCAAGGAAGGAGAGCCCACCACCTCCCGAGGAAGCCTGTTACACTGAGGAATCGTTCTAACGGTCAGGAAGTTCTTCCTAATGTTGAGCTGGAAACTCTTGATTTAATTTCAACCCATTGGTTCTAGTCCTACCTTCTGGGGCCACAGAAAACTATTCCACACTATCCTCTATATGGCAGCCCTTCAAGTACTTGAAGATGGAGATCATATCACCTCTCAGCCGCTTCCTCTCCAGGCTAAACATCCCCAGCTCCTTCAACGTTTCTTCATAGGACTTGGTCTCCAGACCCCTCACCATCTTCATCGCCCTCTTCTGGACTTGTTCCAGCTTGTCTATATCCTTCTTAAAATGTGGTGCCCAAAATACTCCCGGTGAGGTCTTACCAGAGCAGAGTAAAGCAATACCATCATTTCATGTGATCTGGACACTATACTTCTGTTGATACAGCCCAAAATTGCATTTGCCTTTTTAGCCTCCACATCACACTGGTTTATACTAACTTCTGTAATACCTTAAATATGAATCAGAAACAAATATAGCTCTTAGAATTGTATATATCCAATTGAATCAGGAATTTAAAATTTGAAATAAAGGATGGGTAGGGAACTCTGTTAACCCATAAAGGTCTCAACAGCTAGCAGATTCAGAGTGTTTTAAAGGTGAAACCATTTATGATAGGTGGTGTTAGGTGGTAGAATTTCCTTCTCTGCTTTATATTGAAGCACAGGAGCCTAGGTGACAATGAATTTGTGGGAGCCAGTTTGGGCTTAGTATAAATAATCTGTGATTTTGGACATTTTATTTTATTTATTTATTTATTTGGGATTTATATCCCGCCCTTCCCACGAATGGCTCAGGGCGGCTTCCAACAATTAATCAAACTTAAAAGTAAACAATTTCAAATGTAAAACAATTAAATAATTTAAGCAGTTAAAACATTAAAACAGAGTAATTCAGTTTCCTGTGAACAGATGGCTGGCCAGTTTCCTCAGGTTGTTATCCTAGCTAAATGTAGGCTAGGCATAGGCTAGCCGGAAGAGCGTCGTCTTACAGGCCCTGCGGAACTGCGCTAAGTCCCGCAGGGCCCTCACCTCTTCCGGCAGCTGATTCCACCATACGGGGGCCATAACGGAGAAAGCCCTTTCCCTGGTGGCTTTCAGGCGGGCTTCTTTTGGCCCGGGGATAGTGAGGAGATTTTGTGTTCCTGACCTCAGTGCTCTCTGGGGAACATGTGGGGAGAGACGGTCCTTCAGGTAGGCAGGTCCCAGGCCATATAGGGCTTTAAAGGTAATAACCAGCACCTTGTACCGGACTCGGTATATCACTGGAAGCCAGTGCAGAGTCCGAAGACCCGGCTGAATGTGTTCCCACTTTGGGAGACCCAATAACAGCCGGGCTGCGGCATTCTGCACCAGCTGCAGTTTCCGGGTCCGAGACAAGGGCAGCCCCATGTAGAGGGCGTTGCAGTAGTCCAACCTTGAGGTGACCGTAGCATGGATCACTGTTGCTAGGTCGTCGCGCTCCAGAAAGGGGGCCAGCTGCCTTGCCCATCTAAGATGAAAAATTGCGGACTTGGCAGCGGCTGCTATCTGAGCCTCCATCTTTAAAGAAGGCTCATAGCACCCCCAAGCTCCTGACCCTGTCCGCCGCCATAAGCGGCGCACCATCAAAAGCCGTGACATGATAAACTGGTCCCAAATTTTGTCATACCTGATCTTCAGTGTTGGCGATCATGGGGATTTCCATACCATTGCTATTGTTAACCTGGCTAAAAACCATCAAATATTTAAAAATACTAATCACACACTTGTTATGCTATTTAAATAATACTTATTACTCTGTATAAACTATAACAAAATTGAGTTGGTGGCCACAACCCAAAGAGATCATACAATCATACAAATTCTCAATATGAAATTTCCAAACTGAGATTATAACAGAGCATCACTAGCAACTGATAGTTTACAAAAGTGTTGCTGTGCACAATACAATTAGCACTACTTACAGATAACCAAAAATTATTGCTGTGAACAGGAAAGCAAAATATATGCAATAGTAAAGTCTCCTGGTTGGCTCCTCCAAAGCTCTCAGCAATAATGACTTCGTAGACTTCTAAATCAGTTCCAAATGGTGAGGCAGAGAAAGCACACCATGGAGATATATTGTCAGCCAAACACATCTCCTGGGTAATTCATTAGATGTTTCAAACACTGTCTTCCCAAAGATGACTGAATAATGGAACCCGATTTCTAACACATTCATTTGGCAAACTGCTCAGAACTTTCAACCAGAATCTATGAAAGTTTTGAGCTGCTGCTAAATGAATGTGTTGGAAATCAGGTTCTGCCGGTTTTGACACAACGCCTTCCAACATATTCTGCAACTTCAGCTGCAAGGATGAGCCAAACCAGGCATTTTCAGGGGGCCTTTGAGCTTCCGAAGACTCTGCAGAGCCCCAGATAGGAGCCCTGCTTGCAGAGGGTGCAAGGGAGAGAGCGGGGAGAAGCATAGGTGGACTCTCGAACTCCTTTTACCCTGAAGCCCCAATAGCCTTGGACGCCACAATGGCGAACTGCTGCTGCTGGAACATGGAGGAGGAAGCGAGCTCTATCTGTGAAGTAATTACATTAGAAGACCAGCAAACTGCAGCAGGAACAACAACAAAAATCTTTTTGATCTGTGTAAAGCTGCATAGTGTTTTCTCTTCGGCACTTGAAAATGGACGTGGGAGCGGAATAAGCCGGGTCTGAGCGGCTGGGACATACAAACTTGATTTATGTGCTTAAAGGGGGAGGATGACCAACAGATGTGAATTGCAACAGCAGAGGATAAAGGTTAAAGGCTTTAATGTTGGACTTTGTTAATGGCATATAAATAAAAAGGACATAACTTTGTTTCTGTTCCTTCTACCCCTCTACTTACACGCAGAAAGGATTTCTGGTATGGTGATATTATTAGTTCCTCCAAAAAAAAAAGGGGGACTTCGTTAGGTTGTGTGGTGTTTTTTTTTTAAATTGTGGTTGCTTTTTTGGGGAGACACGGGGGGGGTTTTTGTCTCCTTATTCCCTTTCTTTGAAAATCTGCTGAGAGGATCTTTAATGAAGGAAAGCTGTTGAGAGGACCCTTGAGGCGGTGCTACTCTTAGTAACATCTGAATTGAAGGTGGGGGGGGACAGAGAAAATAGAGGGAGAGGGGGAGGCCTTGTCAACCTACTTGTTGAACTTTGGGGGGGGGGGGTTGGATCTTCTATGTTTTCTTTTCTTGCTTAAAAACTAGAGAAGTGCTGGAGGACTTTTGGTGCGGTTTTGCTGTCTGCTGCATTTAAAATAGGAGTGGGGTGGGGGGAAAGGACTTAACCAGTCTATCCTTTAACCTGTGGCTTTTTTGGACACTATACATCTTGTGTATGTGAATTAAGGGTGTATATTTAAGGATATTAATGCCTGGCTCATTAAAGCCTGTTGGGCTGAGCTTGGGGATTCGGGAACAATGGGCAGTAGGATCCAAATCCTTGCTGCCCTGCTCCAATCATGGGCCCCCTGCTGGTTTGAATGATCCAATAACGTGCTTGCATGGGAACCCTGAGTTGTGTATAGTTGCCCCCATTCTCCAGTCTTAGAGTGCAACCCTATACTATGCTTTACTGAATAAGAAGAGCTATGATCACTACCACCTTGTCTCTTCCTTACGTTGAACCCACTATATCAGGGGTGGCCAATGGTAGCTCTCCAGATTTTTTTTTGTTTACAACTCCCATCAGCCCCATCCAGCATTTGTATTCTCTTTTAGTTAGCATGGTGGATTGTTCTGATGCATTTAAGGTCTATAGATTTTTGAATGATTCTTCATCTAATATCACTGAGAAGGTAACGGGCAGCCCAATCCTGACTTCCATGGGAGCCAGCCACGGCGTAACTAAGGCACCGCTCGTTGACTCCCTAAGGGCTTTGGCATGCTCTGGCGTGCGGGCAGGGGGAGGGAAGAGGCATAGATTGACGCATGTCAGACTGTTGCCATGGCAACTCCACTGGAGTGTGGACTCCCGGTGTGTGGGCAAGGCAGACGCAGCAGGAGAGCCAGCCCAGGCCCCCTGGATTGACCAGTGCTGGCGCAGATGCTGTGGCAAATAACAGTCAGAGGCGGGAAAAGGCAGCCTCGGAGTGGCTGATCACTTTTCCCACCCCATCCCCTGACAGAGAACTGAGCCAATCATGGGCAGATGGTCAAAGGCAAAGGAGAGAAGTCCCATCAACATGGGGAGAGGACAGGAGTGAAACTGGGCGTGCGCACACACACGAGAGAAACCTGCCTCACTGCCAAGGTGGGGGTGGGAGGAGAGAAGGGGTAGTGCGGAGCTGCAGGATTGGCCATTCCCGCAGCTGCGCCCACCCACTGTCAGGGACTTGTGCCAATGGCAAGCAGGCAAGGGGAGTCATGTGCCCTTCCCATGAGCCATAAACAAACAGGAAAAACATAGTGCAGGGGGAAAAAGACCCTCCAGCTCCCCTGTCCAGCCTCTCATGGAGGTGGCTCATAGTTTACCCCCCTGCCCCCTCCCCAAAAAGCAAGCAAGCCCACCCTCCAAGACATTCCCCCGGGGAACCCACAGACAGAGTGTCAGAGGGGAGGGGAGAGGCACAGGGAACGTGCAGCAGACACCAAGCAGGAGAGACAAAATATGACTTTATTGTGCTGGAACTGAGTGCAATGGTATCCCAAGTACAACTTGGACACTCTCACCAGGGGCTGGGCTCTACTCAGAGCAGCGGCCAGGAACAGCTGACTGGGGGGGCGGTGTTGGAGTGCCACACACGAAAGCCTCTGTGTTGAATTCCCACCTGCAAAACAGAGACAGAGATCAAGAGCACCACCAAAGTGCTCCGGCCCTCACTCTAAGTCCACGCATCAGGGAGCTCCACGGCAGAGTCCTGCCCAGGGCGTGTGGGGATTGGTGTTTCATTTAGTCAGCTCCCACAGGGGTTTCAAGGCTGCGATGGAAGCGGCAGCAAACTTTGTTTTTGGGATCAGTGGGTCTCTATGGGATACGCCTGCGTTCCCATTGTCATAACTTTGCGCCTCTTGTGGGGAGCATTCCCCTGCTGAAAGATCTTAGGGAGCTGACTAATGGTGGCCATGCCCCTGGGGCTGCCTCCTTGTACGCTGAAGAAGCGGCGTAAACCCCAGTTCTGCCACTGGCTCGGCAGTGCTGCTTTGCCAGAAGCCATGGGTGGGCCTACGCTGAGGTGGGCATAGAGTGGCGCAAGTCCCATTTGCGCCGATGGGGAGGGAGTTAGAGTACCTCACAGTACCCTCCTGTTTCACCTCGGCGAGATGGCGAGCCCTCCCATCTGCAGTTTTAGAAGGGAGATTTTAAAAAATTCCCATGAAGGAGAGAACCTGTCCCTGTGGCATTGAAGAGGTAGAATCTGTGGAACATGTACAGTTTTGCTGTCATTTCTATCAGGAAGTTCGGTCTAATGTAATTTCCCCTCTGCTTAATAATTACCTAGGTTGTTCTGATGTCAATATTTTAAGGAAACTTTTGATGGGTGCGAAACCACAGATCACTATTAGCTGTGCTAAATTTTTCTCAGCAGCCTGTAGAATTCAGCATAAAATTTTATGCATAGATTCTAAATTTTAGAGATATCTAACTGGTGTAGATCTTAAATTTTTATGGATTTTAAATGTTAAATCTTGGAGATATTTCTGTTATCTTTAGACCAATTTTATTCTTAAATGCTTTATTGAATTATTTGATTTGTACTAGTCATTGGCTGAATAAATTGCTTGCTTGCTTGACTGACTACAATACAGATCCATCGATTGGGTGTCATTTGCACTCGAGGAGCTCCATGGACTTCTAAAAAACTTTACATCAAACAACTTGCATATTGGTTTGACTTTCAACTATCTTCAGGGGTTGTTTTGTAGAAAAATAGGTGGTGGAGCTCATCCAGGGATTGTTATGAGCTGCACCTACTATTCAATGGGCAAGGTGGGAAGAAGGAGGGGGAACCCTCAGAAAGGTTCAGGAGCTGTGCTCCTTTGAGCTTGTGCTGAATCTGAGGCCTGACTATCTTATCATATACCACCATTTTGCTATAACAAGCTTAAGCTTAAATTCAAGGAGGAGTGGCTAATTATTGGCTGCTGGAGTTTGATAATTATACTCAGGGTTCGTTTTGTAGGGAAAAAGGTGGTGGAGCTCATCCAGGGATTGTTATGCAGCTGCACCTACTATTCAATGGACAAGGAGGTGAAACTCTCAGAAGGAGGTGGAACTCTCAGAAAGGTTCAGGAGCTGTGCTCCTGTGAGCTCCCACTAAATCCGAGGCCTGATTATACTGTAATTCTACAGTTCAGCTCAGCATTTCTTTGTTTTACTAATATTTGATATAATAGCAGCAAGTTAATCAAAACAGGGTGCTTGGTATTTCCAAATTCTTAGGAGATGATAATATGCATGCTGTGGAGTATGGAAACATTTTTTTTTGTTAATTACCTTCCTGTTTAAAGCTTTCTGCTTACTTACATCTGATGCAACAGCAAATGGTTAATTAAGACAGTGACCTTGCTATTTGAGTGCTACTGTGTATGTTACGACTAAAGGTGGAAAAATAAAGTAATGACTGTAAAGCAGAACAGTTGGGTGCAGTAAGAGAAGAAAAGGCAACAGAGTTTTTTGTCCCTTCCCTTTCCTTTCTTCCTTCATAACACACCGTTCATGTAACTCCAACTATGGGTAAAAAAAGAGTGTGTCCCTTTGAAAAAGATGAGTCACCTCATTTGAACAAGAAATCGAGACTGGAGGATTTTTTTTATTTTATAAACTGCAGAACAGGCTTAAAACAGCTGGCAATATGGGGGAGGATCTTCTAGAATATCAAACTATGCTGGTTGCTCAAAGTATTTTCACCCAACTTGAAATAGAGAGTTACTAAAAAAGAGACTTGCTGCCCCTGTAATGACTCAGCAGCCAGCTAACACTTGTTCTGCAGAGGCTCTCAAGGGGCATGATTTCATTACAGAAACTGCGGTCGACAGAAACAAGTTCTCAAATTTGAAACATTTAGTCTCATCAAATGACCAAGGAGCTGTTGTGAAAATAGCCCCAAAATTAGCTCTTAACCAGAAAGGATTGATAGTGAACATCTTTCCTTATTTTGGAAAGCATATTGACTGGTCCATCAAGTGGAAGACAATAAATCATCTAGCTGTCCTCCTAAACCTTGCACTATCAACAGTAGACACCACCAAACTTGAAAGACTTCTAGGACCCTTACATTATGGGTGCTTTCTTTTAGTTTTGCTCAAATAGCATCAATTATATTTTCACATGCTGATGATTAAACAAGTGTGGGATTCAATTTCAAAGACATTTTAGGAATATTGCAGTTCAGAAATTAGATAGAACAAGATCAAATAGAGTGGACAAGACCCAGCTTTTAATAATAGACCAAGCAGCACCTTCTAATCTGCTCAGACTGATGTCAACCTCCACTATAACAAAACACCAACTTTCATCCAATGATAGCTGTGCAAGTCAAGGTAACAGCTGACCCAGGCTGGCCTAAGAAGAGATTGAAGCAAACCTTTTGTCCTCTTTTGAAAAATCTTCCTGAACAGCAACAAGATTAATTGATTACCAGATTAGATCATCTACTGACCACCTTTAAGAGTCTAAAGCACCCATTACCCATTAAGTCTCAATCAGAGAGACTACACTCTGACACTCTGTATGCTATGATGGAACCTTTAGAAAAGTCATCCAAAAATCAACTACCTTTAGAACCAACAGCCATCATTACAAAGAAAAACATAAATTGTGCATAACAAAAGGAAAGCAGATAAAATGGAAACGTGGAAAATACTGATCCAAGCGGCAAAGACAAAAATTCCAAACTGTTTTGGAAATTGACTTCTAAACATTCCCATATGGATTCTTCTCCTTTAGATTCTGTCATTATGGCCAGTTTTTGGGAATCCTGCTTCTGAAAGATGTTTGCAAAGAGTCCCCAAGTCTCATATCAACAAACAACATTGGATTTGCCAGATTGACCTCCAATTACAATGAAAGAAGTCACAGCTCCTGTGAAACAACTGAAGAAAGGAACCAGGGGAGAGGGAAGCAGACCCAGTTGCACCTGAGAGAACTGCAGCATAATGAGCCCAATAGCAGAGAGAGAGAGAGAGGGAAGCTCATACTTTGTCAGTCTTTAGCATCGGAAAAAGTGCAGAATGTCGGTGCGCTTAGAGTCCAAGAGGGTGATTCTTAGCGACGCAAGAATGAAGGCTGTACACAGTAGCTGTAAAACCACTATATACATTTATTTACAACACCACTCACTCTTCTGACTGACAATATGCTCCGCTGCAACTCCAACTCCATTAACTCACAATCACCACAGTTACTCTGTACATTTATACATTGGACAGCCAATCAGCAACTTGCTGTGTCATGCTGACTCTGCTGGCTGATGCAATACCTCTGGCAGCCAGCCACCTGCTGTCATGTAGATCATCTAAGCCTCCAGATCTTTCAGTTCTGCAGCACATGCTATAAGCTGTCACTTTACATATTACAGCGTAATTAGGGTAATTACATATTACAGCGTAAGGGTAATTAGAATAATTAAAGGGTTAGAACACTTTCCCTTTGAAGAAAGGTTAAAATGCTTGGGGCTCTTTAGCTTGGAGAAACATCGACTGCAGGGTGACATGATAGAAGTTTACAAGATTATGCATAGGATGGAGAAAGCAGAGAAAGAAGTACTTTTCTCTCTTTCTCACAATACAAGAACTCATGGGCATTCAATGAAATTGCTGAGCAGTCAGGTTAAAACAGATAGAAGGAAGTACTTCTTCACCCAAAGGGTGATTAACACGTGGAATTCACTGCTACAGGAGGTGGTGGTGGCTACAAGCATAGCCAGCTTCAAGAGGGGGTTAGATAAAAATATGGAGCATATATATATATATTGGCCACTGTGTGACACAGAGTGTTGGACTGGATGGACCATTGGTCTGATCCAACATGGCTTTTCTTATGTTCTTAAACTGCAGAATATGGGCTTCTTTTTAGAATTCATTTTACAAATGGGTTATGATCAAGCAAAATCAATGATCAAACAAAGATTGCTTGATATAAGAGTGCCAAATTCTATAGAAGCTAAAATATGTTACTGCCCCAGCACCCTACCTCTTCATCCTGGAGGTACCCAGTCAATGGAGGGCTTTCACTTTGGCGAGATGGCGAGCCCTCCCATCTGCAGTTTTAGAAGGGAGATTTTAAAAAATTCCCATGAAGGAGAGAACCTGTCCATTTGGCACTGAAGAGGTAGAATCTGTGGAACATGTACAGTTTTGCTGTCATTTCTATCAGGAAGTTCGGTCTAATGTAATTTCCCCTCTGCTTAATAATTACCTAGGTTGTTCTGATGTCAATATTTTAAGGAAGCTTTTGATGGGTGCGAAACCACAGATCACTATTAGCTGTGCTAAATTTTTCTCAGCAGCCTGTAGAATTCGGCATAAAATTTTATGCATAGATTCTAAATTTTAGAGATATCTAACTGGTGTAGATCTTAAATTTTTATGGATTTTAAATGTTAAATCTTGGAGATATTTCTGTTATCTTTAGACCAATTTTATTCTTAAATGCTTTATTGAATTATTTGATTTGTACAGGTCATTGGCTGAATAAATTGCTTGCTTGCTTGACTGACTACAATACAGATCCATAGATCCAGTGTTTTGCCCAGTTATATGCACAAAGAAATATAGTCACTTTTTTCCAAACCAGTCACAGTCTTGTTTATAAAGATCCCCTTTGCTCATGAGTTTTTAAAGTATTTTGAATAGTTTCAGTTTAAAATACTCACAGGAGTAGCGAGAAAGCCGTTTCTTCCTGGGGAGGATCTGCTGCCCAATCACACACACACCTCTATTTCCAGGGAAAATCTCTGTTTAAGCTAGAGCTTGCGTCTTCCTAGTAATATAAAGTTCAAATAGTTGAGAAAGACAGACTTACAGAGTCCAAGATTGATGATGTCTTAATTGCAATTTAGAGTTGCACTTTACTTTGAAGTTTCCCCCGCTGTGGCATTCACAGCTCTCTGCCAGACATGGTGCCTGCATCAGTATAGGCCTTTAGGGCAGACTGCAGAGTCTCAATTTTCTCAACAGTCTTTTCCTATGCCCTGGCTGTCGGAGACAGTGCAGTTCAGCATCCCTCTGGAGAGATCACCAAGGGGCTGCTGAAGCTCCTCCTCCTAAGGTAATTTCTGATGGCTAAAATTAGTTGTGTCTTACTGCATTCATATGATAATAAAGCACAACTGATTTGTAATCCTTAGTTCATACTGTAAGTATTTCTTGATCCTTGCTCAGTGATGTTATGTATTTATCAGTATTGAAAATAAAATTATAAAATATAAAGTTCTCAGTTTTAACTGAAGAACAATTTTTGCATTTTATGTTGGAGAGATAGAAAGTAGCATGGCGTTACTTCTCAAAACCCAACCAATTTTAGTGAACAAGGGTGTCAGACAGGGTTGTGTGCTCGCCCCCTTGCTCTTTAATTTGTACATAAATTCACTTCTAACCTCCTTTAATGATTTAGCTTTACATCCTCCCAAGCTCGCTGATTGGCATATTCCAGTTCTAGCGTATGCTGACGACGTGCTTATACTATCCAGGACGCAGATTGGTATACGAAGGGCCCTTTGCCATCTAACCCAGACCAGTCTGCAGGAAAAGTTGGAAATTAATCTAGACAAAACCAAGGTTTTAGTTTTCGCCAAACGTTTCAAGGCTCATAGCTGGTTTCTAAATGGTAAACCCATTGAGCAAGTAAAAATTATAAAATACCTGGGGGTGATTTTTCATTATCAGGGAAAACGTTTGGCACATAAGAACTATGTTGCACAATCTGTGCAAAGAACAGCTGATGCCATCTACCATTTTTATATCTCCAAAGGGGCCAAATTCTTGCCTGCAGCATTAAGGTTGCATACTGCAAAGACCAGGGTCCAGTTGCTCTATGGCGCTGAAATTGCCCCTTATTTAACCACCAAGCTGTTGGAGATAGTACGAACTAAACTTCTGCGCAAGCTTCTGTTTGTTCCTAGTTGTGTGCCAAACACTGCCATCAGGTTGGAATCTGGCGTCCCTAGCATCGAGACGTCTATGTGGTTAAACACCTTTTGTTACTTCTTGAAGGTTCTCTCAAAGCCAGGTGGTCTTCCCCATCTGATTTTTTTTTACTCTTTTGTGGGAACTTGGGAGAAAAGATGTCTAGATCATTTTAGACTCTGTGATCTCTCCCCTGAGTCCTTAGCAATGATGGAACTGAGGGATGCGAAAGAACTTCTGCGCCTGAGGTTGGTAGAGTTTGAACTGCGATCTGCTAGAGCTAGTCTTTCTACGCACATTTTCTTAGGGAAGCAAGACGAAGTACTGTCCCCGGCCAGGTATCTTTTCAACATCACTATCCCAAAATATCAGATAGCTTTCTCAAAAGCACGACTCAACGCACTTTTCTCTTCAGTGGTTTTGGGACGTTACGCCGGGTACCCATATCTGGAAAGATTGTGCCCCTGCACTTGCAGTGAGGTTGAAACAACTCCCCACATTGTTTTGCAGTGCCCTAATTACAATGACTTGAGGGCAAGACTAATCTCTCCGATTCTCAGGTCCTTGGCGGGCAGGCAGGAGGATGAGCAAATTGCCTTCCTCCTGTCTGACGCTAATTCTGATGTTTCATCTAAGATTGCCCATTTCTGTTACGCTGCTCAGTTGGAAAGGAGGGAGATTGAGAGTGTAAATCTTGGTTATGAGTTTTAACAATATGTGTAATAGTAGGAGTCAGGAATTTTGTGTAAGAGGTGATGGGTTTGTTTTCTAATGTTTTTGTTCGTATTAAGCTGGTCGGATGACCGTGAATAAAGAACTACACTACGTTACTTCTCAAGAGGATCCTGAAAAGTGCTTTATGCTTAGAATAGTAAAATAAGTTTATATAGTGGGTCCTATTCTAAAATGTTTGGGAATAAGTGGGGTAGGGATTAAAAATGTTGGGCTAGGATCTGGGAAATCTGTGTTCAAATATCTGGTCTGCCACGCAGCTTGCAAAGTGTCTTTAAATCAGTCACACTCTCTCAGTCTAATCTATTTTGCAGGATTATGTTAAGTATAAAAGTGGGAGGGAGAACCATGTGTGTGGCTCTGAGCTCCCTGGAGGAAAAGCAAGATAAAATGCACAGCTGAGATAGAGTTGTACATACTACCCTGATACAGATATGCTAGATAATAAAATTCTGTGTTCCAAGAAAGAATATAAGAAGCAATTAGTTATACAAGAAGAGGCATAATTATTTGTAAATTAATTATTGTAATGTAAGTTGCAAAAGCATAATTTTTCTCTTTTTTCTTTTTTTACAGTTACAGAGATTGTTTTAAAATTAATTTTAAAATTTTTTGGGAGTGTTTTATTTGGATTTTTGTCTTCAAGAGTTGTTATGTTTTGGTTGAAGCACATATTCAATGATGGAGTAGTTGAAGTAATTTTAAGCTTCACAATGGCATACATAATTTTCTTCCTTGGTAAGGTAGCTTTGCATTTTTAAGTAGGCATATCTAGTCAGCAGTGATATGGGTTTTCCAGAATAATTAGAACCAGAAAATGATCTGATGCCCTAGAGTGTGATCTAATTTAGGTTATTTGTTTAGTCTTAGATTTAGTTTAAAAATTATAAAATTGTCTCATGTTATTTTTATGGCCCAACAGCAGCAAATATTTGAAATGAAATATTTGATTAGGGGAAAAATCAAGCATGGTTTTATTATATGAAAAACATTCAAAGAAGTATGTGGGAAATAATGTTACTGGAATAATGTGTGTAGAAATTTATAGACAATATAGTATAGATTTTCTTTATATTGTTTAAATTTAAGAAAAACCCATAGGCACTGCAAACTATTAATAGACTTTAGCTGCAGTCGTAAGAATGTTTTTTTGGGAGGAAGATAAAAACATGGGTGGCCAAACTATGGTTTGGGATGGAGCCACATGTGGCTCTTTCTGGCAGCTTGGAGAATACATTTAAAGTTGCTTTCTTTCTACCTCTTTCTCCCTCACCCATCTATTTCCCTCCCTCCCTCAAACATCTGGTGTTCATGTCTTGTGGCTCTCAAACATCTGATGTTTATTATATGTGGCTCTCAAGTTAAGCAAGTTTGGCCACCCCCGATATAAAATGTAATTTACTTCTGAGTAGCACAGGAAATTTTTCTGCTCTCTATATATACAAATGCAAGATTAATACCTGTTCTATTATTTTTTCTTTAGCTGAATGGGCTGGAATGTCTGGAGTTATTTCTATTAGTATTTTGGGACTTCTTTTAGATACTGTGAGCTTTAGTCCAGGAACAGATGAATTTCTTTATAGGTAAGTGTTTTTATCTGTTTTAAATTTGTTTAAACCATTTTGAAAACATTATTTCTAAATAAATGCTCCCCTTTTTTGTCATGCAAGAAATTGTACTTTAAAGGAGAGCAGAAAACAGGTTTGACTACGGTAATTTGATCAGCTCATAATATAGAATGTTCAAAACAGGAAAGTTCAACCAAGTTGTCATTAAAGAAATTACAGAAAACACAAAAGTATTGGCAGGTACGTTGGAGACAGAAGATGTAACTGAGCAATCAAATCATTAATGATTTTCAATAGTATTCCTAGAATAGTACACCAAAGTCTTAGCAGACTTAAGTATGACTACTAAGCCCTACGTCAGAGTATCAGGGACTTACACCACTATATTGCTGAGTTATCTGGATTTATCTCAGCAGCCAGCTCCACCAGCAGGGCTCAGGTAGGGGTCCCAATGTAGTTGCTACACTGGTGTAGAAATAGGAGGTGCTAGGGCATGCTGTGAGGGGAGCAGGATTTAGTGGGCTCCTTAAGTCATTCCAAGACTTGTCCCATCCCAGAAGCTAGCATAAAGTTACGTTGGCTAAAACAGTGGATTAGTCCATAGGCACTCAAAGAAAAAGTAAAGCAAAGTGACCCCCCCCCCACCACCACAACCATTGCTTCAGCCCAATCCCTAAGCTCCACTTAGGATGCCAGTTAAGTGTGCAAGTATTCATACCCTTCAGAGACCCACACTAAATAAACCCCATACAGGACATGCATAACTGGTACACTAGGGTGCATAGCAGGGAGCTATGTCACCCAGGCCCCTATACTGTACATTTGGGCATGGTTGGTGGGAAATGGTGGGAGGGCTTCTAGTGTCTTGACCCCACTGGTGGACCTCCTGATAGCACCTGGGTTTTTTTGGTCACTGTGTGACACAGAGTGGTGGACAGGGTGGGCCATTGGCCTGATCCAACATGGCTTCTCTTATGTTCTTATGCTCAGAGAGAGCACAAAGCTCAAACACTTAGGAGAGAGGTCAAACATTTTTTGATTGTTCATACCACTTATGTGCTGACAGTCCTTACATTTTCATCTCTGGAGACTCACACTGAAGGGGAAATTCCATACCACCAACTTTATGTCTGCGTGGGCTGTGCTCCTCATACAGGTCAGCAGAGGTGGTCTCAAACTGGAAATGGTGGTCTCAAACTGGATGTCTGCAACTATCTCTCCCCTACCAATGCTAACTCCTAAGGCTAGAAGTAAATGTGTATGGTGCTGAAGTGGCAGGGATGCTGGCAACCCAGTATAGGCATAATTTTCAAGATAGCAATTAGGGAATTGGGGGAAGGATCAGGGATAGGATACAGAAAATGAAAGAGTAGATTACAGTTATTACTACATCAAGAAAAACAAAAGAAAAAAAATATAATTCATTATACTTGCAAGTACTCAAAATTAATACATAGATATTACCTTTAAAGTCTACAAATATTTTATGATCTTTTGATATTACTGTAAAATCCTCCTATTTTACCAATTAATTAGTGGCAGATTCCAGATTCTTATCTATTATATCTGTGATCATACAAAACCAAATCTATGTATCTTTAATCTACATAAAGCAACAGAAGGAAGAAAAAAGGAAGAGAAAGAAAGGTTCAAATTCTGGTTTTCAGTACTAGCTTATTAATCAAGAGGTTTCAATAGTAGCAACAGCAGCTGCATCTCTATCTAATTTACAAAGGAATCTCAAGGTTAAACAAAAATAAAACAAGCTTCTCATTAACCATGAAAGGCTTTTGAGTTAGATGGGTACAGTTATGATACTCATGTCTTATTAGCAAATGTTGATAACTTTAGGCATCTACTTGAACAGTTAGCGCTACTTTAATAAACAAAAAGGATGGGTTTTCAAAAAGAAAAGAAAAAAAATAAGCAAGGGAGGAGAAGAAAAAAACCCCACAAACCCATGAAATGCTGTTTTTACAGCTGCCCTCATCTCAGAAGGCGCTAGCCATTCCCAATTGCTCCCATGACTTCACACTAAACAGAAAGGGGAACCTTGATCTATAGGGAAGATTCATGTCACTCCCATCAAATTGTACTCATTTACTTCCCTGAAAAGCAAAGAAAAAAGCTCTTAGTGGATTAATTCATTGGCAGACATCTCCATGCATGGGAATGAACAAAGGGCACCTCCTCACCAACCATTCAAGAAAAAGCAAAAATATTAAAGGTATGTACGCACTTTCCTTATACATATGTATGTGTGTATGTAATTCTAGCTACAATAGTCCAAATTCTAATTAAACAGGTTAATTTTAACCTTACATTAGCACATATTTAAATTTTAAAAAGTTTTACAAGTTGTTAGAGTCATTAAAAACCCTCTTTTTTAGCAACAGATTGTTAAACTTCATTATGATTTTGAGCTTTGCAGAAAATCACACCAAACCAAAACAAGCTGCCCATTCAATTTGAAAAATAAAAAACCAAATAATCCTGCTTTAGGTTTGAAGAATCCCTCCAAAAAAAAGGGGGGGGGATTCAAAATTAAGTCCCATAATATTGTGCCTGTTAGAGAATAGTCTTATAATCTCTTCTTATAGTATGAATAAAAATGAAGATCCCCTAGTTCGAAAATCAGAATATCCATTCCAAGATGTTATGTCAGATCCATAATATTATGCTCATGTTAAGCCACTGTATGGTAAGAGTTTATATTCTCTTCTTCCTGGATAAAACAATTTTATTATTCAGCAACATTAATCAATTACTATCCAAAAATAAACATCAGAATATTGCATCACATTTCCCATCTCCCTTCCTACTTTCTGTGACTTCCCCAGTAAAACCTATTTTTTAAAAAGAACGTATAGCTATAATAAGATACAAATAAGAGCAAAATTACTTACTACTATTATTATCTACCTTAATTAATAATCCATTTATAGTATTATTATACTTAATTCTTAACATTGCCTATCTTAATTGTAATCCATTGGTCCCAAACCTTATAAATGAAAAACATTATATATATTTCTATAATTAACTATAACACTTAGTAGCACTTTACTTAAAAAAAAAAATTAACCATTATTAAAAATCACCAAGTATCCTTGAAACCAAAGATCCTGAAGTTAAACAATGGCTCTAAACTAGGGGTGCCAAACATGCGGCCTGCGGGCCACATCAGGCCCTCCAGTAACTGGCTGTCGTCTGCTTCATTTTCCCTTGCCTGCTTTTTCAGTCGCCATTTTGTGTTTCTCTCTGGATAAGCTAGAGCATCAAAGCAGCCTTTCCCTCTCCCCCCTCCCTTTTCCCGGAGGAAGGAGGAGCAGCCTCAGCCAATGAGGAAGCTTGGCTTTATAGCTCTGCTGGGTGATTAAGTTTACCAGGCTCAATTAATCACCCTGCAGAGCTACTGAGACAAGCCTCTCTTCCTTCTAATGAATGGCCTCCCCCTCCTCCTGCCTCGGGGAAGGAAAGAAAGAGCCTGAGCTTCCTTTGCATAGTCCCTGCCATCAGGAAAGCTTTAGTGAAGGTATGAGCTTTTTGCCTTGCTAGAGAGAGAGAGTTTTGTTGGGCTTGTTATTGGTATATCCGGGTTCCCCTCCACTTTTTCACTGTACTCATGCCCTCCAGTCTTTCTCAATAAGAAAGCATGTGAACAATTTAGAAGAGAAATATCAGCATTAGGATGAAAGTGTATTCCACCTCAGGATTACCCAGCAAATTTTCCTTAATTTTTTTTCACGTTTTCCTTTGATTGGGGATCTTGAATTTAGACTTCCCAGATAGTAGGCTTACACTGACAACTGTACATGGCTGTCTCTCTGTTCTTGTTGTTTTTTTGGGGGGGAAGTTGTATTCTTTTTTTTTTTAGTAGTAGTCATTTTTCTGGGGAAGATTATAGTTTTGTAGACAAGCACATAGCTCTCAGTCTGTGCCATGGTGCCTTCACATGTTCTTGACTGGTACATGAAGCAACTTCTGTACAAAAGTTCACAATGCCCAGCTGTTTCATGTTCCTCTGGGTCTTAGGCTCAAAGCATTGACCATGAGATGTCTGTAATGAATGTCAATGAATCAAAAGTAGGTTTGCAACTTACAGATGTGCACACCTGAACAGCACATATTCAAGATTGGTACAGCACAAACATTGTCTGCAGTTTTTGATGCAATAATTCATAGCAAGAGGTGACATTTGTCAGAGACTGCAAAACAAAATATTGCAAACATGCTAATATTTTAAGCATGTTTTATTTTAAGTAAAAAAAAATCTTTGTGTGTCCGTGCCCTTTATAAAGTTTATATGTCCGCTACCTGGCATTACATTTTATGATACACATGGCCCGGCCCGACAAGGTCTCATTTATGTCAAATCCGGCCCTCGTAACAAATGAGTTCGACACCCCTGCTCTAAATGGTCTGAGGCTCCTAAGCATGATCAGCTGCCAACAGTGACACCTAGAGTTGAACCAATAGTACTGACAGGACTCTCCACACAATCTCCATCAGTACGTTATATGGAAGCATAACCTGCCTCAGATACACAACAAATGAACCTGCTGTCCCTTTCAAATGAAATAGACACAGGAACAGACAACTCTTATTTTTTCACCATCTGTGCACTCCAGCCTGCCACTTAGGATCCTGGTGGGGGAGAACCATGCATCTCCAAAGCTGATGACTCAGGCACTCATGTCATCACAACCAAGGTCAAAGTCTCAAGGCCAAAGTTCTGACTGTTCTTGTGCATATCAGAGCAATCACAGACGGAGATACTGCTATTGCTATTCACCAGAGCTCAGGTGTGACAGGCACAAGCGTGACTACTGGCAATCTTAACATGTTCGATCTCCCCAATCCAGTCTCCATCAAGATATCCGTACCAGAAGTATTCACAGTCCCAATCCAGCTCTCCACAAAAACGTTATAAATCTCCCATTTACCACGAAGTGCACTCACACACCCAGAGGAGGGTCATTAGTCAAACATGCAGCCACACAGGGGATGCTGGATTGACCCTATTGGTGCAGCAAAGAAAGGGGGGGGGGGAGAATCCATTAACTACCGACATGGAAAAATTGCTACTAAATAGCACACACACTCAAACTCTCCTCTTGACTCTGATGATACACACACTCTGAAAGAGAAGATGAGGCTGAGGTTCACACTGGGCGTTTTCGCACTTACCTTTTACTGGCGCGACCACCCTCCTCACACCGGCGGATCTGCAGGGATTTCGCACCAGAAGCGCCGGCGCAGCCAAAAGAGCCGGCAACTTCCGTCGCGGAGCCAGCTCAAACGTTTTCCTGCTTCTTGGCGGTTTCCGTTTGAGCTGGCTCCGCGACGGAAGTTGCCGGCTCTTTTGGCTGCGCCGGCGCTTCTGGTGCGAAATCCCTGCAGATCCGCCGGCGTGAGGAGGGTGGTCGCGCCAGTAAAAGGTAAGTGCGAAAACGCCCACTGAGATCAACAGTGATAAACAGCAGCCTCTTCCCCCTACAGAAAATGCCAAAAGCTTCATAGATTTGATGCAATGCATGGCATGAGCTCTGGATATCAAGATTGCAGCTGATATTCCATCAGTCAGACATTGTATATGACATTTTACAAGATCAATTGCCTGCTGCTGTATGCCTACCTCTATTGCCAATCCATATGGCAACCATTCAATGACTACAATGACTACAATGGCAGTTGTGCCTCTTGCAAAGCTATACATTGTCAGACACTGGAATACAACTACAGTACTGCTTAGCATAACTGACTCCATTTTCTTAGAGTTGATACTAACCATGAGAAAGCTTGCTGCATATCAAAGTAGAGGTCACAGAATGTTACTAACAGTTGTTGTGAACATTCCTTTCCCTGCAAACTAACAAAAGATACTTTCCTTTGAAGATAAGGGCCTCAGGGCTGGCAATTCGGCAATCCCTGTGAAGCAGCTAAACAAAGAGATAAGAGGAAGTACCCCTGTGAAAGTTAGCACCCCGACCTAGCAATGTTTAGATGTGTGGGTTTTTGCATAGCAAGCTTTGATGTAGAATTCTTTAAGTTATGTGCTCATGTGCAACAATGTATCAGTTCCAATCTCTCTTCGTTCAGATACCATGGGTTCTCTAATAAAACCTACACTTTGTATCAATTCGAAGTCTGGTTGATTTGAAGTTGCCTTGTCTGACATACATAAAACTACTGCAATTACGGTTCCTAAAAAAAAATACAACCCTGTCACAGTACCTCCTCATCATTGGCCAATTTCTTCTCACCCTACTATTAAGACCTTCTTAAGGGGCATTCTACACCTTCAGCCACCACAACTACAGTTTACACTGGCTTGGAGTTTATCACTGGTGCTTGCTAAGCTAATAGAGAAGCCCTTTGAGCCACTGGCCAGAGGAGGGTCATTAGCATTTCTTGTGGAAAGTAGGATTTCTTGTGGCACTTACAATGGGGCCAGGAGGGCCAGTGAATTCTGCTCTTTAAGGTCTGATCCACCATACATGGTTTTTCACCATGACTGTGTAGTACTTCGACCAGACCCTGCATTTCTTCCCAAAGTTGTTTTCCCTTTTCACATTTATCAGACAATAACATTGCCTTCATTTTTTTCAGCACAAAAAGATGAAGGACAGAAGGCTCTACACATGCTAGATGTCCGTCATACCTTCGCATTCTATCTGTCCAGGACTGCAGCATTCAGAAAAGATAGCCGATTGTTTGTCACTCCAACTCTAGGAAGGGTTTTGCCATCTCAAGACAGCATCTCTCTGTGGGTGTCCTGTGCTACCAGCTGGCCAAAGAACCTTTACCATGTAAACCTAAAGCTCATTCAGTAAGAGCCGTGGCAACATCATCAGCCTTCATGACAGGGGTCTCGATGGAGGACATTTGTGCAGTGGCCACATGATCATCTCTGTCTGCCTTTACACAACACTATGCCTTAGTGAGCCCTGTGGCACAGAGTGGCAAGCTGAAGTACTGCAGTTCAAACTCTGCTCACAACCTGAGTTCGATCCTGGTGGAAGTTGGGTTCAGGTAGCTGGCTCAAGGTTGACTCAGCCTTCCATCCTTCCGAGGTCGGCAAACTGAGTAC
Organism: Heteronotia binoei; assembly: GCF_032191835.1. NCBI lineage: Eukaryota > Metazoa > Chordata > Lepidosauria > Squamata > Gekkonidae > Heteronotia > Heteronotia binoei. Next base: position 163,391,960 of record NC_083243.1, on the reverse strand, counting down.
CCAACTTGCTGGGGGTAAAGTGTAGATGACTGGGAAGGCAATGGCAAACCACCCCTTAAAAAAAAGTCTACCATGAAAACATCATGATGCAACTTCACCCCAGAGTCAGAAACTACTCATTCTTGCACAGGGGACTAACTTTACCCTTACTTTATGCCTTAGAGCTAAGAACTAGGAAAGACACAAAATTTGGACAAACCATCCTTCAATCTATTTTCCACAGATAATGCCAATGTGTTATAGTTCTGTGCATCTGAAGTTATAAATAAGTAATGTAAACTCTGTTTATGGAATATTTATTTTATTTATTTATTTAGTGGACTTATATCCCGCCCTTCTCACCGAAGTGTCTCAGGGCGGCTCACAGCATAGTGATTCATACAATTCGATTTAAAACATTTACAAATACAATTAAAACCATAATTAATAAAACAAAGATAAGATAAAATCAGCGGTCTATAAAAGCATTTTGTTCCATCCAGAGGTGTTCTCATTATCAGTTAGGTGTTATAGGCCTGCCGGAAGAGGGCTGTCTTACAGGCCCTGCGGAACTGCCCTAGGTCCCGCAGGGCCCGTACCTCCTCCGGCAGCTGGTTCCACCAATGGGGTGCCGCTATTGAGAAGGCCCAATCCCTGGTGGATTTTAGGTGGGCCTCCTTTGGCCCAGGGACTACCAACAGGTTTTGTGAACCCGAGCGTAGTACTCTCTGGGGAACGTGTGGGGAGAGACGGTCCCTAAGGTAGACAGGTCCTAGGCCATATAGGGCTTTAAAGGTAATGACCAACACCTTGTACTGGACTCGGAATATTACTGGCAGCCAGTGCAGATCCCGGAGCCCCGGCCGAATGTGCTCCCATCTTGGGAGCCCTAATAGCAGCCGGGCAGCAGCGTTCTGCACCAACTGCAGTTTCCGGGTCCGGCACAAGGGTAGCCCCATGTAGAGGGCATTACAGTAGTCCAACCTCGAGGTGACCGTAGCATGAATCACTGTTGCTAGGTCGTCGCGTTCCAGGAAGGGGGCCAACTGCCTCGCCCGCCTAAGATGAAAAAAAGCGGACTTGGCAGTGGCTGCTATCTGAGCCTCCATCGTGGGGGGCAAGTTGGGTACTACACAAGCAAAGTGGGGGGTTTTCTACCTCATGCAAAGTTAGTTCACATGATGATGTTGGTATTGTTTGCTTTGGGTTAACACATTGGTGAATGTGTAGTACAAGGTTGAGTATTTGCATGTTTGAGTAATTCAATAAATGGATTCAGTTAAAGATGACCAATGGGTATTGGCCACAGTTTTTCTTTTCACTCCATGGGTAAAGCCACATCAGTTATGGTAGATGCTAACTCCCACCATCTGGGTTACATTTAGCTCACTAATCACCCAGTGTGTGACCTGCACAGAGACCACAAAGAAGATAAACAGGTTGCTTACCTGTAACCGATTATCTTCAAATGGTCATCTGTGTAGTCACATACTCTCACCCAGCCTTCCCCACTGCTAGCATCTCCCGATAACTTTCCTGATAGTATTGGGACTTCCTGGTAGTGTGCGGAAGGAACTGAGTGGTGGTGGTGGAGCTTGCCTCAACTCCAGGCTGAGGCAAAGCCCCACCCTGAAGAGGCACATGTCTATAGCTTTTGAAGCTACTGGCAAGAGTCTGGTGCAGACGCGAGTCCCAGTGTGTGACTGCACAGATGACTACTCGAAGATCATCAGTTACAGGTAAGCAACCTGTTTATTCCCATTTTGTGACTTGGCTCCAGTGTTGTAGCTTCTGTACCTGTTTGTGCATCTGTTTTTAGTTATTATCATACATATTTGTATGATTACATGCATCTGCATGCTGAAAGCAATACTTGGCTTCCGGGTTTTGGCGCCTTCTCTTCAGCAGCCCCCCAAATCGGGTGGTAGGAGGGGTACCACAGCCGTGGTACTTCGAGGGGGACCCAGAAAAGGGATAGCAGGGAGCTTTGCAGGAGTCAGAGAAACGGTGGTGGCCAGCCCCTGTCTCTCCTGTTCGCTCCGATGCTCCACTGCTACAGTTGCCATGATGGCAGCAAAAGGTGAATGCCCGACTGCTTTCTTCTTCTATCATCTTTTCAATGCATCTCTCTTCTACCTTAATCATTGAAAATTCTGCCATGCAAGTAAGCCTACTCTTTAATACTACCGACTAATGGACTTTCTACCTTAAAACCAATTGTGACTGTTCAAAAAAAGGGGGGGGAGGATATTTTCCCCCTTCCATGCAAGGGAGACTTCAAAAAGACAAACTTATGAAAATTGCCATTGTTTTTTCTTTTCAATAATTTGAATTGGGCTGAATATAGATACTCGAATTGATCTGGTTTATAATTAAATAAGCTATAATTGGAACATTAGCTTATTACAATATGGTCTGAATAAAAGGTGAACATGTCTTTAAGAGAAATTCATATGATGGTTGACCAGGATTGAAGTGATTGCAATGGGAATGTAAGAGAAAAGCACACGGCAGGAAGAGATTTGGAAGGATAGACTAACTGGAACTTTAAGCTATTCTTTAACTTTTGTTATCAGACTGAGCTATACTGTGGGGGACATAGCAAACAGAAGTGGATGACAAAAAAGATGTTATGGCTACTATATCATCCATACAGCAGGGAATTTGTATGTTAGTAGAGTTGATAAAAAAAGTGGGTGGAAAACTTTCCTCTGAAGTACAGCAAAATGGAAAATCTACATGAGCAGAATTGTCAGGAAATCCCAGAGATGTCTAAGGAGTCAGGGAAAGTGGATAAGCAACTCTTGGGAAATGTGTTGAAGGAAACCAAAATGGAGATGACATATGCAGTTTCAAAGGAGAGATGGAAATAATGATTTACTAAAGCTTTTGCAAGAGGAAGTGACTTTGTGTGGGCCTTATCATTTCCAGTAGAATGGATGAATGTGCCAAGGGGAGAAGACGCAGATTATGCCAAGAAGATCAAGATTTGGAAGGCTTTTTAAAAGAAGGGATTATAAACTGTGTTTTTATATTTGGTCAATATCGATATAATAAAAGGGAATTGATATGTGACTTTGAAATGGAAAGCTGGATCTTTAGAATTCGGATGGGTTTTTTTCTTTTGTTATTTTTATCTATGGATCCTACATTCTTCAATCCAAATAGAGCAATCCAGTAGAGATTGTGGTATAGCGATTGTATGATTTTCTCCTTAGGCAAAAAATAAATATGCATGGGAGATGAGGCTGTTATTGTTTACCAAACCTTCTCTTCTTAAAGTAATATGATAGCTGGAGATATAGTCTCCAAAAGTTATTAAATAATTTTGAATATTCAACTTAGATAAATATTTGGTTAGGGTCAATTTACAATAATGTAGATAATATAGGTATTTTACAATCTTAAAGATCTGTTCCTGATTTCTAATTTTGGAATCCGAAATAGATAATGTGTTTTATGTATTTCTCTTCTGCTGGAAGCAAATAAGTTAGTATTATGGATCACCTTCCCTTTTTACGCTTATTCTTAATATTAAAATCAACCAGTTAGTTTTGTTCTCTTGTATGTCTCTTTGCTTTTCTCTTTTGTATGCATCGAAGATAAATAGTTTGGATCTATACCATAAGTATTAGAATTGTATAAAAATATAAAAAGACCATAGAATTTAAGGGTAATATTTGGTTAAAACTCAAAAGCTTGCAGGTAGAAGGAATCTGGTACTTTGTTCTGTGGTGAAAATGTAACTGATATATTTGCTGCTTTTCTTTTGTCTTTCTATTTTGCCCCTCCCTTTTTTCTTCTGTATTCCTGCATTATTCTTTTTTCTTATATCTAAACTTAATAAAGATTTGAAAAGGCTGAGAGCAATACTTTATTCATTTGATAAAGCAGTCTCTAATCCACAAAAGCATATATCACAGAATCTTTAACATCCTTCAAGATTTGTTCCTGTTATTTTACAACATGCTAATAAAGCTACTTCTCTGGAAATTACTACCTAACACACAGTGTCATTATTTACTTCACATGCCATAGGGCAAACTGGACCTTCCTTAACTCCTGTTTTTATAACCAGACTACTACCATTTTCATCTCTTCTGTGATCAATATGAAAATTAAAGCATACTACTTGTGTGGCTTCTCAACTGGAGATTTTCCTTCCTCTTCTTTCTCCATCACTGCTAACGACTTTGCAAACATCTCAGAGGCTTACTCTGTATATCCAGTTAGATGCAATGAAAATAAAAAACACGCACTAGCAAAAGGTGAATTTGTGAGGTACAAAATGTCAGCAATAGACTGATTAGGATTTTAGAAAGGTAGGCAGATATTAAACAGAATATTAATTTACTTGGTAAGTGAGAATTTAAATCTGGGAGGTTTTGCATGTCTCTGGTTTCAGTTTTTCTGTTGCTATTCAAAATATATTCTAATATTTATTGTTAATGTACTATTATGAAAAGTGTTAAAGAAATAAAACATCATTCATGCTTGCACATGACTTTAAAGAATAAAAAAATGTGTGAGATGCTTCTTGAAGGGGAAGAACTTTTGTACTTTAGCTAGCCTATTTCTGCCTGTGACATGTTAATAACACTGTTAATCATGTATATAACATTTTTTTTCTTGTACAGGTTCTGGTCAATGATGACATTTTTGGCTCACCTTATGATATATCTTATCACAGGACTCGTTATAGCTCAAAAAACATTTCTGCATTTAAATACCCGTATTCTATTTTATGTTGTGACACTCTACCTTTCAATAAATCTTACAAGGTGAGAATTTATTCTTTTTTATTCCTATTACTCTTAGTAGACTAGTGAGTCTTTTTGACTGTATAATTGCCAAAATTCTTTAACAATAAACATACTTCAGTGCTGGCAGCAAATACTGACAGTCCCATGTACTCCCATGTGCCATTGTATGATTTCCACTAATAGTATGAACTTGTCTTGAGATTTAGGCTGTTTCCTCATGGGGTGTTCCTCCTGCATGGAATGCAGGAAGCTGCTGATTGTCTGCACAGTTTTTAGGCCTTCTGGAATTTCCCCCTTTAAACTGGACCAAACAAAAAGACTGTTTTGTTCATAAATGTGAATGATCTCCTCCAGGCACATCAATTGTGTTGAGGTCTAATTCTGTACTGGAACCTATGGCCAAATACTTGGATTACTTTTTGAGGCCCTTTGTTCCCACTATGAAATACTGTATCAGAGACATTGAAGACTTTATTCTCAAGACTGAAAAGATTTCTTTAGGTCACCATGGATGTCAATTCATTGTACATTAATATACACTGTACACTAATATACCTTGTAGAGAGAGCCAGTTTGGTGTAGTGGTTAAGTGTGCGGACCCTTATCTGGGAGAACCAAGTTTGATTCCGCACTCCTCCACTTGCACCTGCTGGAATGGCCTTGGGTCAGCCATAGCTCTGGCAGAGGTTGTCCTTGAAAGGGCAGCTTCTGGGAGAGCTCTCTCAGCCTCACCTACCTCACAGGGTGTCTGTGGGGGGGGGGGAGGTAAAGGAGATTGTGATTGCTCTGAGATTCAGAGTATAGGGCGGGATATAAATCCAGTATCATCATCTTCTTTCATCTTACAGAATTCTTTCTTCAAAAGAGGAAAAATTTCTCTCCTCCTACCTCTTTTTCTGATGCAACTTTTCAAAATTGTCCTAGAGGGAAAAAAAATCATTTTCAAGAGCAATTTTATTTTCAAAGTCAGAGGATTGCTATGGGAAGTCCAAAAGCTCCCACCACAGATTATTTATTCATGTACAATTTTGAAGATATGCCTGGTGGTGGTAACACTGCTCTTCTCCATTAATCATTATGTAACTGCCCCTCTACCATTACCTGTGCTAAATCTCATCCTCTGGTATGGAATTCCTGTAATTGAAACTGGAATAAGTCCCATTACAGATAGAAGAAGAAGAAGATTGCAGATTTATACCCTGCTCTTCTCTCTGAATCAGAGACTCAGAGTGGCTCCTATATCTTCTCCCCCCACAACAGACACCCTGTGAGGTGGGTGGGGCTGAAAGGACTCTCACAGCAGCTGCCCTTTCAAGGACAACTCCTGCGATAGCTACGGCTAACCCAAGGCCATTCCAGCAGTTGTAAGTGGAGGAGTGGGGAATCAAACTCAGTTCTCCCAGATAAGAGCCCGCACACTTAACCACTATACCAAACTGGCTCTCCCCGCCGCACCTACCTCACTAACATTTTTGAAGGTGGAAAAGATGTGGTGGAACTGACAAGGATTGTGTCAACTTTACTGTGTTAGGCCTTGAAATAGTAGTAGAAATTAAAACTGGGCAGGGCAGTTTGTTAATATTACTTAAAATCAAAATATGTAGTATTGGCCATCTCACTCCACTCACTCACAATTAACATATTGGAAACATATTGTAGGAAAGAAAAACAGCCTTTTCTTCTGAAAAGCAGAAAAGCAATGGCAATTGGATTATTACAGAGAGAAATGTATGTAGGTGAAGTCCCCCCCCCCAAAAAAAAATAGCTGGGGAAAAGGCTAGCTAAGGAGGATTGATCTTCTTCTCAACAATATAAGAAGAAGTTGGCCTATTTTAATGCAAACGTACACTGTCTTGACATTTTCAGTGAGTTATCTACCACGACCCCAAGATCTCTCTCTTGGTCAGTCTCTGCCAGTTCACACCCCATCAACTTGTATTTGTAGCTGGGATTCTTGGCCCCAATGTGCATTACTTTGCACTTGGCCACGTTGAATCTCATCTGCCACGTTGACGCCCACTCACCCAGCCTCAACAGATCCCTTTGGAGTTCCTCACAATCCTCTCTGGTTCTCACCACCCTGAACAATTTAGTGTCATCCGCAAACTTGGCCACTTCACTGCTAACTCCCAACTCTAAATCATTTATGAACAAGTTAAAGAGCATGGGACCCAGTACCAAGCAATGCGGCACCCCACTGCTTACCGTCCTCCACTGCGAAGACTGAAAATGTCAAGACAGTGTGCGTTTGCAATAAAAAAGGCCAACGCCATGCTGGGAATTATTAGGAAGGGAATTGAAAACAAATCAGCCAGTATCATAATGCCCCTGTATAAATCGATGGTGCGGTCTCATTTGGAGTACTGTGTGCAGTTCTGGTCGCCGCACCTCAAAAAGGATATTATAGCATTGGAGAAAGTCCAGAGAAGGGCAACTAGAATGATTAAAGGGCTGGAGCACTTTCCCTATGAAGAAAGGTTGAAACGCTTGGGACTCTTTATCTTGGAGAAACGTCGACTGCGGGGTGACATGATAGAGGTTTACAAGATAATGCATGGGATGGAGAAAGTAGAGAAAGAAGTACTTTTCTCCCTTTCTCACAATACAAGAACTTGTGGGCATTCGATGAAATTGCTGAGCAGACAGGTTAAAACGGATAAAAGGAAGTACTTCTTCACCCAAAGGGTGATTAACATGTGGAATTCACTGCCACAGGAGGTGGTGGCGGCCACAAGTATAGCCACCTTCAAGAAGGGTTTAGATAAAAATATGGAGCACAGGTCCATCAGTGGCTATTAGCCACAGTGTATGTGTGTATATAAAATTTTTTGCCACTGTGTGACACAGAGTGTTGGACTTGATGGGCCGTTGGCCTGATCCAACATGGTTTCTCTTATGTTCTTATGATGGGTTAGCAGCAAAAGGAAACCAGGTTGCCAAAGAACACAGTGGCTGGACACCAGCCTGAGCAAGCAACAACTCAAAGAAACAGTACAAGATCAGAAAACATTAAGAGAGCTGGTCCTGTAAAGGGGACTGCCACTCCCAGATAGGGTTCTCTCACCCGGCTACGGGCGTAATTACTGCACCAGGAAGGGAACTCCTGAGTCAAAAGATACACAGTTCATTTTTATTGAATCAATTACCAGGACCAAAAGAAGAGAGGGGAAAGAAAACAAAAGGGCACAACAAGGATATTCAGTCTAAGTACCCAATAGTTACCACTTGTAACAATTCCAAGCCATTAGCAGATTCCTCGCTCTGGCTTTGGAGGAGGGTTGTTTTCAACAACAAAGTAAAACAAATTGCAGGTATTTTCCTGGCGCCAACTGCAAGTAAAACATCTCGTCTTCCTAATTCTGTTCCCACTCCACGGGCTTGGGTACCTGGCTTCCACCCCACCTATTAGGCTGCATTGGCCTAATTTGATGCAGCTCTCAACTTCATTGTACAAAGATAAAGATTAACCCCTGCAATTCAGAGGAGAGGAATCTTCAAAGACTTGAAATTACTATTACACCGTTCTTTGTCCTTTATATCCTTCCCCTTCTAAAATAAAAAATAGCGTTCTACTTCAATTTTTATCCTCTATCATTTAAAACTCTTTAAAACCCAACACAACTATGTTAATTTCAAGACTACCATGGAACAATCACTTATTTCAATCACCCGACTTCGTCAATACCACATTATGAGTGATTTTTGCCTTCAACACTGATATAATCTAGACAATCGATCTGCTATGATGTTCTTAACACCACTGATGTGAGTGATCTCAAAATCATAATCTTGAAGGGCCAAACTCCAACGCAACAATTTCTGATTGGTATTTTTCACTTTATCTAACCAGCATAGCGGAGAATGATCTGTTTGCAATATAAAACATTGCCCCCACAAATAAGATCGCAGCTTAGTCAATGCCCACACAATGACAAAACACTCCAGCTCAATAACTGACAAATGTCGCTCTTCGGGCAATGATTTTTTACTTAGAAACACAAGTGGATGCAATTCTCCCTTGGCATTCCTCTGGGTTAATACACAACCCAGACCGAAACGGCTAGCATCTGTTTGTACCACAACTGTTGAGTGGGGTCAGGTGCACATAATACTGAGTACTGTACAAGACTTTGCTTTAGAGCTTCAAAAGAGATCTGACACTGCTTGGTCCACTCAATCTTTTCAGACAAGCCCTTTTTACACAGATCTGTCAATGGCACTGCTAAAGTGGAAAAATGGGCTAAGAAACGTCTATAGAACCCGTAAGGCCCAAAAATGCCCGAACATCCTTCTTAGTCTGAGACACAGGCCATTCCAAAATGCTTCGGACCTTTGCCTCCAGGGGTTTAATAGCCCCTGAGCCCACAACATAACCTTGATAGGAAACTTTGGCCTTAGCAAACTGACATTTAGAGATCTTAATAGTAAGCCCAGATGCATAAATCCTGTCCAGAACAACTTGCAGATGTTGCTGATACTCCTCCCGCGTTTGACTATACACAGCCACATCATCAATGTACACCATAGCATAATCAAATAGCCCTTGTAACAAGGAGTTAACCAATCTTTGAAAAGAACTGGGAGCATTCCTCAAACCAAAAGGAAGAACCTTAATGTGATTCAAACCCATATGGGTTACAAAGGCTGATTTCACCCTAGAGTCCTCATCTAAAGGTATCTCCCAATAACCTTTATTTAAATCAAAAACAGTAATAAATCTTGCTTGATTCAACCTTTCAATCATATCGTCAATCCTAGGTAGGGGAAATACATCTGGTACAGTGACAGCATTAAGCTTGCAATAGTCCACACAAAACCTAATTCCCCCATCCTTTTTTGGCACCAAAACCACCGGGTTAGACCAAGGGGACTGGGAGGGTTCAATAACCCCCATCTCAAGCATGTTAGTGATTTCCTTAGCGATGTCTGCACCATGGAAGCCTCTGTTCTGTGCAGCAGTCCTTGCAGAGAGCCTGCGCTCCAATTTTTGAATGAGAGGGATTCTCTAGTTTGATTTAATGTGCTGTTTGTGCCAATGGCAGTAGCATGGTGGCACTGGTTCTGCTCAGGGACATGGCACTGCCTGTGGGGGAAGAGGCCTCTGCAGATCTGGGGGTTCTCCCTCAAACCCTCTGCTCTCCAGGATCAGTTTTCCCACTGTTATTAGTGGGAAAACTGACTGATTGCTTCCCCCACCCCCACATCCATTGGGAGAAATGGGCCTTTTTGGGTGCCCCTAGATTGGGAACCCCTGGTCCAATCTTTTTGAAACTTGGGGGCTATGTAGGGGAGAGACCCTTGCAGTTGCCCTGCAAAATCGGGGCCTCTACCTCAACCCCTGCCCCCCCCCCCCCAGCCACACTTCATTATACCCTATTTTGCCATTGACTTCAATGGCCCATAGGGAATAATGGAGAGATAGGGGCACCCTCTTTGGGTGCCCACAGAATTGGACCCCTTGGTCCAATCTTTTGAAACTTGGGGGTTCTGTAGGAGAGTGTCCCCTGAAGCTTCTCAGAAACTTTGGAGCCTCTATCTCAAACCCCCTGCCCCCCAGCTGCACTTAATTATACCCTATTTTGCCATTGATTTCAATGGCCCACAGAGTATAATGGGGCTGAATGGCCGCCACATTTCGGTGGCAATTCGCAACTGCAGTATACGGCTCCCAAATCAGATCAGAGAATCTGATTCGGCCCTATACTGTTTTAAATCAGCCGAATGCACACCCCTAGCACCTACTTCACTGGGAGGTCTTGGTATAAAACCAACAGAGGTGCATTGTTTTGGCTCTTGCAGGTTCCATGGTATTCTTCAAACTCTAACTGAACACACATTTGAGCCTTAAGGTTCTCTTCTTATTTCCTCTGCTAGGAGGGTCTAAGCTAAGAGACTTACGCTTTGTTTAGATCTATAGACCTTCTGTTATGTGTGTGTTAGAATACATAGAAACTATGTGAGTTTCATCCCTGCTAACGATAGAACACCTGGGTTGAAACAACTGGAGCCTGGTTGGCCAGGCTGCCCAGGACTACCTATAGGGGGCTAGTGGGCCAGTTTGACTGCACCTATGGGTCGGGAGCGGGATGGAGTCTCACTGTATATAACTAGACCATGGCCTGGGGTTTGCATGCTTGTAAATAGTTATGCTGAATCACTAGTAAAAGATGCTGATCACTACTCTGGGAGTCCTCGTTCTTTCCACTGAACCCAGTATTCAACACCTTCCATGACAAGAAGGTTGGTGTAATGTTAACTTCATTTTATAGGACTCCCTTTTTCTGTCCATTGGCCTGTCCATCAGAGAGAAAGATCCTGGTACACACACACAAACCACTCCCCCCCCCCAAGTGCTTTATGCATTTCCATATATAAGGCTGCCAGTTAATGAAAATCCAATTCTCTTTAGTATTTTTCTGTCAAAGGTATCCCTAAGTATTTGGATCCTGGAATGTATCAGTATTGCATATGAAGTGCAGGAGTGGAAGGTATATTGGCCCATTCCATCAGAAGTACACCTATGCCGCACATTACATTAATCCTTCTGCTGAACACATTTCTAAGGCAGTAATATGATTATCTACCAAAACATTTGTCAGACAGTATAGGTATGCTTGATCATCAGTCAGCCTTCTCTTTTTAGACATCCCATCTGTCAAGGATGCAACCCTCCTCTGAATGCAAATAATGCATTGGTGATTGTGCCTTCAACCTGATTGTATGGAGGAGATTCTTGCCTCACTCCAGCTTAAGGAGGAAAGTATCACGATTGTTAACCAAGGAATATTATCATTTTATCTGCCATGTGATTGGCATCCAATGTTCCCTCTAAGATGAGTTGGTGTGAGCTATCTCACAGTTTTTTAGCCTTTGGCTCACACATTTTTGTCTTAGCTCAGGAAAAATGGCCCCAGAGCAAACTAATTTATGCAGTAGCTCACAACTTTAATGCCAGTAGCTTATGAAGTAACTCATGAAGTAGAATTTTTACTTACAAGACTCCACAGCTTAGAGAGAGTATTGTTGGCATCATACTCTGTTTCTGCACACAATACTTCTGGTCTATTATATTCTGCAATACTCCCTCTAAGTTGTGGAGTCTTGTGAACAAAAATTCTACTTTATGAGCAACTGGCATTAAAGTTGTGAGCAAATGATTTCACTACTGCATAAATTAGTTTGCTCTGGGGCCATCCTTCCTTAGCTAAGACAAAAATGTGTGAGCTGGAGGCCAAAAAAACTGTGAGCTAACTCACAGTAACTTAGCTTAGAGGGAACACTGATCTTCTGTATATAGTTATACCTTGGCTGGCCTCCAGGCATTGACACCTCCAGAGTAGAGACATTTAATAATTTTTCCTGGATTCTCTAAGAACCCTTTTAAAAAAAAATCTAGTTACCAGTACTGTTCTGGGAGAGAACTTCTGAAGATTAAGAAGGGTGACTTCTATTGGGATAAGATGTATCTTCTTTTACACAGATGTATTTTTTTCTATTGAATTGGATTTAATTTGAAAGAAGCAGCTCTGCATGACAGGTTATTTGAATGTAGTGGCTTTCTGTGTGGTTTCAGTAGTTTCAGCTATGATAACAGAAGCCACTTAAAAGAGGCATTCATTATTTGATAACATCTCTTATGCAAGAAGAGCCCCATGGTGCAGAGTGTTAAAGCTGCAGTACTGCAGTCCTAAGCTCTGCTCACGACCTGAGTTCGATCCCCGGTGGAAGCTGGGTTTTCAGGTAGCTGGCTTGAGGTTGACTCAGCCTTCCATCCTTCCGAGGTTGGTCAAATGAGTACCCAGCTTGTTGGGGGGAAAGTGTAGATGACTGGGGAAGGCAATGGTAAACCACCCCGTAAAAAGTCTGCCATGAAAACGTGAAAGCAGCGTCACCCCAGAGTTGGAAACGACTGGTGCTTGCACAGGGGACCTTTCCTTCCTTTTTCCTTTCCTTATGCAGGGGCAACAAAATTCTATTTGTTGTCCAGGAAGGGTATATTTTTATTTTACTTAATTTGTAACACATTGTTTAATATTTTAAGTATATTTTATTATTCTTATTTTCTTTATCCAGGGCTTTAATTGTTTTAATACTGAGCCCTTTATTGAGTCGTTTGGGCTATGGACTTAATTGGCGTTGGGGAGCTGTTATTGTCTGGAGTGGAATGAGGGGAACATTTACTTTGAATATGGCTCTAGCAGTTGGTCAAGAAGAAGGTCTAGATAAACAGCAGTGGAAGAACATGGTAACTATAAATCATTATTTTATATATATATATATATATACACACACACATACACACACACACACATTTGTGACCTATGTGATAGAAACTGGCTAGTAAATCTACACTGTATTTGCACACTTGTGTACTTGTATTTATATATATGAGCATACATATATTTCACTAATTGGAACTCTCTGTCTGGGACAGTGATGCTCTGTGTATTCTTGGTGCTTGGGGGAGGGCCACAGTGAGGCAGCTTCTAGTGTCCTGGCCCCACTGATGGACCTCCTGATGGCACCTGTGTTTTGGGGGTTTTTTGCCACTGTGACACAAAGTGTTGGACTGGATGGGCCATTGGCCTGATCCAACATGGCTTCTCTTATGTTCTTAATTCTTCTGTGAAAACCTTTATGAAAGTATAAACATCATATTGCATAAGATAATTCAAATATATGTTTAAATTTTGATTTTGTAAAAGAAACCAAATGAGATATCACAGTTAAATTTCATATCTAAAATATTATATTGAAGATTAAACCAAAGCTGTGTCAATAAATTTAAGAATCACAATTAGTATAATGGCTGAATATTTCACTGCATGAGAAAGAAGCTAGAATCTCTAAACTCCCTCATCATCTAATATGTTCAGCCATTCAATTCTTTAACATAGAGAAAAACACCTATTTATTCCAGGCCTCTCTTTGCTTAACCCTTCCCTTTCTGCCTCCCCCTTCTGTAATTTTCAGCATAAAAACGAGGAAAATTATTTTCTTTCATTGCTAGCAACTGAGAACTCTGATTCTTAAATGCTCATGCAAGAATAAACATTGTTAAACTTTAAAGTGCCACTGAACTCCTATTTGATTTTCTTACAATAGGGAATTAATATTTCTGTAGTTTTTATCTGTGGTTAGTAAATGGCTGGATGCAAAATCTTAATTTCAGGTATTCAAAACATGCTATTTTCGTAATATTAATATTAACACTAATATTACTATTTGTGTGTGCGCACACACACACACGCACACACACACACACATTCCTTAACAGAACAATCCCTGGGGGGCCAAATCAGAATAGGGAGCCAGTGTAACTCAGAATTATGCCAGAGTAAGGGCAGTTTATGCTGGCACAGGGCACTAGCAGTACTGTGCTGCTGAGTCCCACTGGTACAAGAGCACTTCATCTGCACACCAGTTGAGCAACAGCATAAACCCTGCTGCCAGTGAAGATGTGGGCGCTCCAGGGTGTGTGGCAGCAGTCAGGCAGCTTCCAGAGTGTTTTCAGCATGGAATCACCCCCTCCCAAGCAGGCTCTGCAATAAAAAAAATTATGTTGTAGTCTATTGACAGCCATGGTAACTTCAAATGCACTCCCCCATACTCAGTTGCAGCCATTCACACAGGACACCAAACAATTCAGGGTACCAACTAAATGCACATCCAATCAGCATAGTCCCCCACTCTGGTGGTGCCTCTCAGAACCCAATCATGCCCCTGTCACCCTATAAATAGTTCCAGGAGATTGCCCTATAATTCCATAGTTAGGGCACACTGCCCAAAAAACTGTCTAACGGCTGATCTCTCCCAGTTTTCAGTCTGCAAAGGTACAGAAGGCTCTTCACTGGTATCCCAAGGGACAGCCATGTGTGAACAGGTAAGCAAGGCTTTCAGTCCTCCACTCCCATACTTTCCCTGGGCGTACCACAATGGCACCAAGCCACACTGAACACAATGTCAGCCCCACCCAAACCCAGCAGCCATGGGGGTGAACAGCAGGCCCCTAGACACACATGGATGCTGTACACAAGGTGGTTAAATACATTGGGTCCTGCATAGGCAGCTGATGGCTGTGCAGTAGGCTGCTCTCCTAGCCAGCTGGCAATGCACACACCCCCAGCCAAAATCCTGCAGCAACTGGCAAGCACCACTAACCTCTATGCTGGCTGATTTGGCATGGTAGCCATACCCTTCCCCCTCAAGCAGAAGTATGCCCTGAAGGTGCTAACTCTGTTCCTTTTCCCTTACAAGGATGTGCCAGCAAGACACCCTTAGATGATGAGGGTGTGGAAACTGCCACCCAGGCAGTTTCCTAGCAGCATTGGAGAACCAGATGGGTCACCCCTTCTGCCACATAGAGGCCCCTGCTGGATTGCTGATGGCCCTGTGAGAGAATGTCACCAGCTGTTCCTGCATCTGTTCAGATCTATACATAGGGGCCAATACAGGGGGAGAGGAGACACCCAGACTTTGTTGCTGAAACACCAGCAAGCCTTTGTGCCGCAATGGAAGTCAACCCATGTAAACAGCCAGACATATCCAGCAACCCCATCATTCCCTCCCCACTACCATTAAGGAGGCACCTCTAGTGGCAAAGGACCAAGTGAGCTACCAGTCACACAGGTTGTGATTCCATGAGAGCTATCCCATTGTTCCTGTATCCCTTTAATAAATTCAAATTGTTGTCTGTTGAGAACCTGTGGGGGAGGAGGCAGCAGGAGGGTATTGAGGAAACAACAAGGACTTGGTGGACACAACTAGAGTGGGGGCCTCATCCTGCCAAGACTGCAGACACAGAAACAGACACAGATGGGCAGCAGGATAAGACAAGGGGACAGGCTGCCATTACCACAATGCACAGGCATGATTGGCAGGTAGGCAAAGTCACCTTGTGGAAGAAGGGAGGGATGGCATCATGGGACAGCAGCCCAGCCACATTGTGGAGCATGGCACACACTGTGAACAACTTTGCCTCTGCCAAAGGCTGCATAGTTCTGTGCCCCCCTTTGCGGTGGAGGCATTGGAATCAGATCTTCAACTTGGAAAATGCTCTCTTGATGACCATGCATGTTTTGCCAGTGGGGTCGGTCATAGGCTGCATGGTTTAGTAAGTCATCTTCAGGATGTAGTGTCAGCAAATATGGCAGCAGGGAATCCCAAGAGGGTGCCCCTATCCCACCATTATACCCTATGGGCCATTGAAATCAATGGCAACATAGGACATAATTAGAGGCTGCTGGGGGCAGGGGGTTTGAGGGAGAGCCCCCAAAACTGCAGGGAACCCACAGGGGACTCTCCCCCACAAAACCGCCAAGTCCCAAAAAGGTCAGAGCGCCTCCTCCGGCTGCAACGCCACTGAGGATGTTCTCCGCAGCTGAGAACGAAACGTCTGGAAGAAAAACTTTCTCCAGTAGAACACGGCACTTGAGCCCGAAAGATTCTACAAACCCTAATGATGTTGCCAGCCGTGAAAACCTGAAATCTTTGATAAAGGGACTCTGAGTCTTAAAAAGTGCTTTTATTAACTAAAATAAAAACAAGAACCTCAAGACTGTCCTACCTTAGATGTCTTCTCTTCTCCAGGTCAGGCAAGGCTGAGAGAGAGCAGCAGCAGCTGAGGCCAAGGGCCAGCGCAGCACAATCTCTCACACCAGCACACCAACACAGCAGCAATGGAATGGAGTCCAGCCAGTCAAACTCCTTAAAAAGATTCTCTGGCCCTACACAAAGCAGTTTCAAAAAATAGCACTGCACTGTGATTGGCCAGAGAACACTATTTACTTGGATACCCAAGTAAACAAAAGAACAAAGAAACAACAATGTTGCTGATGGCTGTGGGATTAGCCCAGTCATCAGCTACACACAGCCCTGAAAAGCATGCATTTGCAATGCATTTTGCAAATGCATGCTTTGGATTGGCTGCTGGGGCTCCTTTCCCCCTCCCCCTCTCTCTCTGATCCCAGGGAGGCTATGGGAGAGGCGGGAAAAGGCTTCCAAAGGCAGGAAAGGAGGCAAGCAGCTCCCCTGAGGCTGCAGAAGCTCCTTTCCCTCCTTTTCCATGGACTTCCATATACTTCCGAATATCTATTCCACTTCCATATAATGGATCCCAATTGGATTCAGAAGTATACGGTGCCGTATACTTCCGAATCAGGGGTGATTCGGCGGCTTCTTTGATTCGACCAAACCGAATACACACCCCTAGTCTCTGGTACTCAGTAACTTCTGTGGTTTCTTACAGAGGACCAGACTTTGGATTCAGCAGGAGCTCAGAGGAGCACAGCTCCTGAACCTTTCTCAGGGTTCCCCCTCCTCCTCCCCACCTTGCCCATTGAATAGAAGGTGCAGCTGCATAACAATCCCTGGAGGAGCTCCACCACCTATTTTTCTACAAAGCGACTCCTGCAGAGGACACTCCTCTTTTTTGCTAAAGTTCTAAAGGACATTTCTTCTCTGCAAAATAGTATAAAAAGAGTGAAATTGCAGCAAGAAAATTCTAGGTTATTTTGCTTCTTCATTACTTTTTGCCACAACTTTTCTCCCCAGCTACTTTCACTTTAGCTGGGAGATCCAATTATGAACCCATGTTTCTTTTGCCTCTATTTACTATGAGGCCAGTGGGATTTTAAAACATAAAGAGTGTGGCATAGTATGTAAGTTCTGGCTTCTCTTTGGTACTTTATATTGACTCTCTAAGAATTAAAAGTTAACATTTAATGTTATATTACTGCTTTTATGGATGATGATAGGAGACACTAATTGCTCATATCTGTCTTTCAGGTATTATTGCATGCAGGAACAGCATCTTTATTGACCTTGATGATTAACTCTACCACTGTGAAATACTTAGTTGTAATTTTAGGTAATGTATTGAATCCATCATTTTAAAGAAGAATTTGTTCTATATTTACTAAATCTATTTGATATAGGATATTCTGGGACATTTGATGTGGCAAGGCAGGTTCCTTAAGCCTGGAAAGGAGATATGTTGCATATATTCACTCACTCCACTGTAGATGCCCCTTAACTTGGCTCTAGGCATACACTTTAGCATCTCCTAAAGTCAGGTTCTTGATTGACCTGCTATTGGCATCTCTTTAGGTAGATTAGTTTTCTGGCTTATGGGCCAGTTCTCTCAAGCTGTCCGTATCTAGTGTATATGATTTTTTAAAATATCTGCTATATATTTCTTCTTGAATTCTATTATGCCACGTAATAAACAACTAAAGTCTCTGGCCAAGCTGGGAAAAATAATTAAAACAGAGTTACCAAGTTGAGGGAGAAACATGAACAGGCATAACTCTTATAGAAAACTATTACAGTGTTGCCACTTTCTGGAAAGTCAGGGAAATGGAAAGTCAGGGAAATTGGTCTGAAGTCAGGGAAAGTCAGAGAAATTGTGATTAAAATATATTCAAACAGTGGAGTTTTGACCTGCTGCTGCAAGAGCACAATCTGTTCTTGTAGCAACTGGAATAGAGAAGTAGCAGAATACAAATAAAACTTAATGATCTTCTTCGTGGTCTCTGTGCTTCACACCCATGGGATAGTGCGCCTGCGCCGATCCCCGAATCGGTACCTGAAAAGCCCGGGATTTTTCCGCGCTCGGCGCCAATGGGCATGTGCAGGCGTCCTAGTGCGCATGCTCACCGGTGCCGGTGCGGGGATCCCGCCAGTTCCTTTCTGACCGCTGTGTTGAGAGGTTTACCTTTCTTGTTCCCCAGTCGGTGAGAATTTTTGGCTTTGCCTTTTTTTCTCGTTTCTTAGCCCGTTTGTTGTTCTCTTTGTGTAGATAGTTAGTTTGTTAGTTAGTTAGTTAATGTAAAAAAAAAAGAGCTTTTTCTCTGTTTCTTTGGCGGACTGCCCTTCGGGGTACTTCGTTCCCCTTTTCCCCCAGTTTTTCCCCTCTGAGCGGTTTTTTTCGCGACTAACTTCTATGGACAGTCGCTGGGGGGTTTTCAAGCGTTGCCGTGCTTGTGGAAAAAAGATCGCCCCCCCCCCCCGGACGGCCATTCCTTGTGTCTGCTGTGCCTGGGAGAGGCGCATCGTGTGGAAGCTTGCCTGCACTGTCTCCGCTTCTCTAAGCAGACGAGAAAGAACCGTGCGGCCCGGCTATCGGCAGCTTTGACCGAATCGGCGCTTCGACCACAGAAATCGATGGCGACATCGTCGACACCGAAGTCGGCTGACACCCCGGCACAGGAGCTTGCATCGGCCGATGCTGCTCCGACCCTGACTCTGACTGAGTTGCCGGAGGAGCGCGGCTCCACGAAACGTCCCCGTGAGGGTTCGGTGGACACGCCCGCTAAAAAGCGCCGAGAGGACTCGAGGACCCAAGCTCCTAAGAAGGCAAAGTCGAAGGAGAAGCGAAAGCGACCCCGCACTCCTTCGCCTTCAGTCGACGCTTCGACATCAGCAACCCCTGTACTGCCGAAGAAGATCTTGGCTTCCCTGCGCCGCAGCCCATCGACTCAACAACGTCAGTCAGCCTCGGAACAGGAGCATGAGATCGACTTGACCCAACGCTCCTCGTCGTCAGGCTTGTGTCGACGCACCGCTAGCGAGTTGACGTCGGAGGTGGAGGTTTCGGCACCGATCATTCCACCTATCCAGATCAGATCCCAAGAGAGGCGAGAAATGGAAACCTTTCAGGCACCTCACCGCTTCCCGATACCACTGTGGGAGCAGTGCAGGTGGCAACCTCCATACTCCCAGTACCAATCGTACCACTGGTACCCAGAGGAGTACCCAGATTGGGAACAGGAGTCAGAGTTCTCTTCCATGTCGAGGGTCTCGCATCGATCCCGAAAGGCGTCGGCATCGGTGTCGGTTCCCCCGGAACGACGCATGGTCCCGATCGAAGTCCATCGACGACCATCGCCACCGGTCCGGTCTCCTCCGAGGGAGTTGACGCCGATGCTCTCGGAGCACTCTGCCCACCAGGAGTCTTCGTCATCGGAGTCAGATAGTGAAGCCCAGGACATGGAACCTTCGCCGGTCTCCCAGACGGCTGAGGATCTTCCGATTTCTCCGTCGGAGGATCTGAAGTCATATGGGGACCTTGTGAGACGGATTGCAACCACCCTCAACTTGCCTGTGACTCAGCCAGAACCCATTGTGGACGACAACGTGTTCGATATCATGCAGAAGAACACGTCCACTGCGGTTGCCCTGCCAGTCACCAAGGTGATCCTCCAGGCTGTTAAGGAGCCTTGGAAAAGGCCATCATCAACGCCGGTCTCATTCAAACGGCTGGACCACATGTACAAGGTCCAGGAGACAGGGCTGAATTTCTTTTCACCCATCCAAGACCAAATTCTGTAGTCGTCTCCTCCTCCTCGAAGGCTCGGAAGGTGCATTCCTCCCCACCGGATAAGGAAGGGAAGAAGATTGACGGAATGGGCCGCAAGGTCTATTCAGCGGGGGCACTCGGTATCAAGGTATCTAACTATGCAGCCTGCATTAATTCATTTTATTAATAATTTTAAACAAATTACACATTTTCAGTATTACAGTTCAGTTTTACGATAATAACAGCTTCAGTTTTACAATAAATTTATAAAACAACTAGGAATTGTGAAAAGGAAGAAACAACTTTCTTTTCCTTTATAAAAGGATTGTGGAAAGAATACTGAATTGTGAAAACGAAGACAATGGACTCTAGAAAGAAGGTGAGGGCAAGCTGCATGCGGCTACATCCTCCCAACAAAGTAGCTCCCCAGGAAGTGTTATGAAGTACCACAATGTGTAGGGAGAGGCTGTAGGCAAGTGCTGTGGGCTGGGTTGGGGAAGGTGGAGAGGGAAGTGAAGGATGCAGGGGCATTTTTGCATGCACTCTGAAAGCCTTGGCATCAAGACACCCAAGCTAAATGTCTTCCCAACCATCCTCGCAGGCCTGGCTATGTTTAAGTGCCCCATAGTTTTGTGATATCCTCACCCCTCAACAGCTGACAGTATACTTTCCTACCTTGCTATGTTCCCAGTCAGATGTTGGCATGTGTTTGGCCCCAACATTGCTCTTGTCACACCCAGGCGTGACATTTGTTCTGCCCACCCTCTCTTTTACCTTCTATCCCAGGGTTTGCCAGTAATCCTCCCAGTGCTTGTCCTCTCCACAACTGTTGGCATTCATTCCCCTCTGCTGCTGTCCCCCCCTCCCAAACTGCTGGCATTTGCACCCTATTGCTATATTGCCACCCCCTCTCAGCCTTGGCAATCATTTGCCCTGTACCCTTGCTGTCTCCCAACCCCCCCCCCCCACCATTGGCATGTAACCCCCCCACACACCTCACCATTCTGCCAACCATACCTTGGCATGAATTCCCCCCCCCCCGCCATACACACACACACACACGTACACACCTCAGTTTCCTCCCACCCACTGACCTGTGTTAGTCAAATTACCTTTTTGTGTATATATGGGGGATTTTAGTTAGGTGGGCCAGATGGCAAAATTAGCATGGGATCAATAACCCATGTCTTTCCTCAGGAGTCCCTTAGTCAATGATGATAGTTTTAATTAAAGCAAAATTATATTTTATTGGGGGGAAATTCAAGCATACAAGACAAAAACATGCATTCAACACAAACAGTTCAGAACTATTAATAGGTATGAAAAGATAGAAACGTTTGCATTAGCAGGAGGTATCATAGAGGGGTAATACTTTACCTGTTCCTGAAGAGAAGCAGAGGTTCAGCAGCAAAGATGGGGGAAGGAGAAGCATGAGACAACCAGCATCACCCACAACAATGGACCCAAGCTGATCAGGAATGGAGATGGTTCTTCCAGCAAAGAAGGGGTCTAGAAAGAGTCACACCTGAATGGCAGAGGGTTCTGCCTTAAATAGCCAAATTCATAACTTGAGGCAGGAAACCATGATGGGGCTTCCTGGCAGATTAATGGTTCCCAAGGCGTTTCACAAGAGATACCTGGAGAATGATGATAGCTTCTCTGAGTGGATCATACGCTAAAACAAAGAAAACTATGTTCGGCAATTTGGAATCTAATGTTTGCTATTGTGACACTTATTAGGAAAACATAGGGAAGACAAAGGAATCAGGTCTAGGGGAGATGGGTGACAGGATCTGGCTGATGGTGGGCGATCATTCCAACAACATTCTATTGACAGAATTGATTTTCTGACCAGGCTACAGGAAGATTCTTTTGTACATAAGTAAATGTTACAACAATCCTTTTGTTAATGGCAAGGCATATGCATCTGCATAACCAAAGCTTGTGCAAGACTCTGGAATGCGGTATGTGGTGCAGGCACAGCATCTTCATGGCTGACACAGGACAATATCTTGTCTTTTTTGAAATCTCCAGGAGCATAGCTTCCCCTTGGTCTGTAGCAGTTCATGTCTCCATGAAGATGGCATTGCAGTTGTTTGTCTGCAATGATTATGCAGCCAAGAGAATGAAGCACAATCTGGAGTCCTTGTGGCTCTGTGAACAAGAGCTACCAGCTGTGTAGTAATCCAAGCAGGAGTGCTCTGAGCACATGAAAGAGCAAAATAATTTATGTAGTGTAAATGCTCCATGGTCACTCCCCTATTAGAGTATCCCACCATCCACATTTCCTACACAAACAACAAGTAGGATTTGCACTGATGTCAACAGCTTGGTCACACAAAACAGCCAACAACAGTCCTGCTCCAACCAGGAAGCCGTTCTCCCATTACCTGCTCCATTGGTTTCAATGCAGGTTCCAGACCAGCTTCAGACACGGGCCCTCCTGAAGGTTGCTGACTCAAGGTTGGAAACTTCTTGGGGATTTGGGAGTGGAGCTTGTGAGGACAGGGACCTCAGTGATGCCATAGATTCCATCTTCCAAACCAGCCATTTTCTCTAAGGAACTGATCTGTGCAGTCTGGAGATCAGTTGTGATTCCCAGAGGTCTCCAGGCTTCTCCTGGAGACTGGCCATCCTAGCCCTTCCTAAGGCTGTTTTAGTCACAATTTCAGACTGCTGCACTGTACCAATAGAGTTGAGCCTTGAAATGGATTGATTCAGTGTCCCAGGGGATGATACCTGCTGTATACCTGGGCAGAGATATATCCCCAAGCTTTCACTGAGGTTATAGTTCCTCCAAGATGCAAGGATCCCCAAACTCACTGGCTACTTTCCTCCACAGCTTCCTGATGGTGTCGGCCACATCCTTCACTTCCTCCTGCTTGTGCCTTTTATCCTGTTTCTCCTGGCCACTCACAATTCTCACTTCCCTTAATTGACTCTCTGCCAAGGGGATCTCTATGGTAGAGGAAGACTTTCTTCTACAAGCAGCTATTGCTGACTGTCAGTCTGCTGTCTTCTTATCTACCCTTGCAGAACCGCCTTGCATTCCCTTTACCTTGCAATTGTACCACTGCCTCCCTTAGGATATACCCCTGTTCTCCCCATTTTTCCTGGGGTTAGGCTGCTCTGGAACTTGCCAGACCCACTCTTCCTCTTCTCCTTTATGGTCTAGCTCCTCTGCAGAGTCGGAGTGCACTAGGTTTTATTTTATCACATTTATACTCCATCACTCCCTGGACAAGTGAGGCTTGGGGTGGCTTACATCAGACTAAAATACAACTCAATAGACAATCTTAAAAACAACAGCAATAATAAATATATGGCACAATTTAAACCCAGCTATAAAAATCTCCTATTGAAAATGCCTGAGTCCAACAACCAGATAATAAAATGATCCAGTGGAAACAATACAAAAATCATAAGCAGTACACAATGATTAATTGAAAGTCTGTTGGAAGAGCTCTGTCTTGCAAACCCTGCTGAAGCCAACATTGTTCCACAGGGCACGCATGTCCTCTGTAACAACCCATGCCCCTCTCAGACCAAGACACAGCGCAGGCTATTTTTAGGTGGCTCCCAAAAAACTTACTAAAAATACCAGAGTGTGCAAAATTCGTACAGCAGCCTGACAAGGTAGAACTGCCACCAGACTTGTCTTACCCACCACTGGACATCCAAGTCAAATTTACAGCTTAACGGGTCTAGATTAGAATGTCTTAACCACAATGCTTGCAGCCAAGAGTTCCCAAATTATAACAAATAGGGTAGCATTTCCTTTCAGAGGCAATTAGGTTCAATGGTTTACCATGGCAGACGAGACAATAAAAGAAACAATAATTGAACAATACTTACAATCTTACTTAAGGAGGCAAGCAATTTAGAGTTAGACAAATGAGCCAAAAAATAATAACATAGTATAGCACAGCTAGCTAAACATAATTACAGTAACAGGTTTCCAAAACAAAGTTCAAAGTCCAAAATCCGAACAGACCACTTGGCCACATAGGGCTCCTTCAGGAAAGCCTCAGAGCATGAAGTGAAGGTAAATCTCAGTTCAGAAAGTGCAAACCAACACCTCCTCCCAGCCCAATAAGCACACAACATAAATCTTTCTCCCTAGGAGGCGGAGGACATCTTGGGTGCTTTCCCACCGTCCAATCAGGGAGGCAGGAATCAAAACTTCCTCTTCCTGTGGCTGTGGGGAACCACCCATCTTCAGTTCCTTTCCTGCCTCGACAGGGAGAGCATGTGCTTAGGATAGGTCCTATCCCTTTAAGTGCCTTTCCTTTCAAAAAAAAAAAAAAGATCTTTCTTCCTCCTTCCTTCTATTCATCTTACCAAGCTTTCTCTACTGCTTCTTTGGATCCTTATTCACCTGCCAATACTTCTTCCTTGCTTCTTTGCTTCTTGGCTTCTCTGCTCCTGAGGATTCTCGAATCCCCCCCCCCCAAGAGAAGCGGCGCGCCGGCAGCTCGGGCTGCACTCAAGCCGCGGCGCGGAACAGATGGCGCGCAGGGCAAAGGACGCTTGCCCCAACGAGGACTCGGCTGCCTGCGCATCGCGCGGGACCGAGAGGCCGCTTCCCGGAGCCGGCATGACCACGGGGCTTGCCGCGGCTGCCGGCAACGTGCCCTGTAGGGGCAGAACAGGGAGAAGATCCGAAGAGGAGCGAGCGGAGCGGAAGCGGCGCTGGTCGTCCTCGGCAGCAGAGGAGACTTCCTCCTCAGAGCGCCGCCCTGGCCACGAGGGCCATTTTGAAAAGCGCAAACGCGCACGGAAGGACGGGGACCAGCAACTGAGCAGCCTCCAGGGGCGGGGAACCCCCCATGCCAACCTCCAGGCGGGAGATTTCGACACCTTCTAGGTGCAGCCGCAGCAGGAGGCCACGCAGACCCTCCAGCCCCAGACGGGCTTGGGTAATGTACCCATGATGGGACCTTCTCTGTTTTTCTGATTTCCTAGAATCAATCAGGCAGACTGTAGGAGCTGCAGTTGAGGCAGCCACCCTCAAGAGGCCAAGGCCCTCTAGCCCACCCTCTCCTCCCGGGTCCCCCTCACCCAAAAGGTCTAGGGAACGGGGCTCCCATTACAGGGCCACCAGAGACTCCATAGCCGGTGACTCCCTGGAGGGCGAGAGATCCCAGTACTGGGATCACTCAGATGAGTCAGAACAGGGGGAAAGGGAGGAGGGCGAACTCATATCGGATGAGGAGATAGAGGGTACGACTGTACCAGAACCCTCCTCACGCTTCTTCAGGGCAGAGGAGTTCCAATCCCTCTTACCCAAAGTGCTGGCTGCTCTGGACCTCCAAGGGTCGCCAGAGGACCAGGAGGTTGTCAACCCCCTGACTAGCCCCAGGAACATACCCAAGGGGAACTCAGAGTTCTTCCCCAGGCACCGACCCTCTGACAGGATCTTCCCCTTTCCAGAGTTCTTCGAGCGCCAGCTAAGAGCCGAATGGGCAAAACCAAGTACCAGCAGGCAGGTTCCCAACTCTTTTAAGAAGCTATATGAGCTACCTGCCTTTGCTAATAACTTACTGCAGGTTCCCCTGGTTGATGCACCTGTGGCAGATCTACAGTCCCAGGGTCTACTAGCAGAAGATGCAGAGTTCCCCACTTATGGCACAAGGTATTCCTTTAGCAAGGACTTGCTCCAGACACTGCTACATGAGCAAGCCTCAGCCCTTTACGCCAGAAATTTTCTGTCTTTAGCTCATCCCATTTGGGGAATTTGAAAGCCAGAATTCTGTGGAACCTCAGGGAATGGTAGTCCCGCATGGGCAGGCAAGGTTCCTTTGTCTCTGAACCTCCCCCCTACCCAAAGGAAAATCTAACATCTAGACTTGAATGTCTCTTAAAACAGAGAGATCTGGCTTTATTAGGTTTAAAGGTAACAAGGGCGCCTTTTCCCTTGACTAAATAAGAAAACATACAAGCAATGACTTGGACTACAATTAGACCAGGCCATTTCTCCAGGCGAGGCCTGGAGATCTCCTGGAATCCCAGCAAGGGTTCCAGCCTGCAGAGTTAGTTTTCTCTGCAGGGTAATGGGAGCTTGATGTAATATATTTAGGTTAACCCTTTAAAGATGCCAGCATCAAGTACCTGAGAAAGAGAGATTGAACTAGTTTTTATTCATTCAAAGCATTTATAGCAAAATGTAAGAAACTGACCAGTTTTAATTTTCAAATTGGCTGAATGAAAATCTGTGAAACTCCCAAGTTCATCTTTCTCTCTCTTGCTTATAAAGTCAGGAAATATTTATTTCCTCAGTTCTATGAAATTTAAATGGTATAGCCTCTGAGCTTGTACAGAGTGCCTGCAGATTAGCCCAAATAGAACTGGCTAAAATATGCAAATGCTCAGCACTCCTGCCATCAGGAAGAAATGCTAATTGTTCTCCCTCTTGCTCAAGGGAGATCTGTAGCAGTAAAGATTTGATAAGCAACTAAGGCAAAGGAATAGAATTTTAAATGCATTGCCCTGAGAAATTAAATTTTTGTTTATCTCAGGTCTCCTTAAGGTACAAGCAACTCAGTGTCTTTGAGAGAAAGCCTCATTTTCTTATAGACCTATAACTAGCCAGTGGCAAGAGGAACCACAGTTTTTGGTTTGCCACCATTCTTGTACAGAACTTGTCCCAATATCTTCCAGTGGATGGCTGGCTAGGAAAGTTTTCTTGCAGAGCCTCAGAAAAGATCAAATTCAGTGTTTGTAATATAAGAGGTGTTGCCTCTCCTTCTCAAAGGTCACAGTAACACAAGACAGCTAACCTCAAATGGGCAAGTTTGTCATTTAAATCTGAAAGTACAGAAAGTAGAACCTCCAGCTGCAGGAGCAGCAACAACTAATGTAGTACTGATTGGCAAATCTCATGCAGACCCTCTTGAATTAAACTCAGCCAAATTCAGCTTGAGTTAAAGAAACTGGAAAGAGTTACAATTTTGAGTCCCTCCCAAGCAGAAAGCTCATTATTCTCCTCCTCCACCTTTCCTTTGTAAAAACTTATCAGGGTCAGATAAGAGACTGGCCAAATCCATTGTGTCTGTTTTTAGCCTTTGTTAAGGTAAGCATTCACCTATTCCAAGAGGGAAGGAATTTTGGTTTGTCTGTTCAAACCTTCCCCTCCTTTCACATCTGGAGGGGGGGGAGGGTGGAAATAGTGTGGAAATACAGTTGAGGTATTTTTGTGCTATTTTGAATTCTCATCTTCTGATTTTTGGTCTAAAAAGATATAATTTCAAAAGTTGTTCATTACCAAACTTTTTTAATATTGCAGTCTCTCACAGAGACAGCCTCTTCCCAGCCAGAGAAATACCTGGATGGAAGATGTGCATACTACTTTGTTTTTTTTGTAAGGTTGCCTGTCTCCAGGTGGGACTCTCCGGTTGGGGGGCAACCCTCAACGAGATCCCAACACAGGGCCAGTGGTCGACCAGGGAATCGAACCTCCCAATCAACCTACTAGAGCTTCGGGCAGTTCGCCTAGCCCTCCTACACTTCCAGGACCAGGTCTCAGGCCAACACGTCCTAGTGCGAACGGACAACATAGCAGCGAAGGCCTACTTAAACAATCAAGGGGGGTCCAGGCCCAGCTCCCTCTACAGGGAGGCCGGAAAACTGTTCGGCTGGGCAGAACTTCATCTGAAGTCAATAAGAGCAGAACACATCAAGGGGGCGCACAACGTGCAGGCGGACTGGCTCAGTCGAGAGAGCATCCAGGCAGGGGAGTGGTCTCTCAACAGGACTATATTCCTACAGATAGTGGATCACTTCGGCCCGCCAACCCTGGACCTCTTCGCATCTCCGCAGAATCACCAGCTGCCCCGGTTCTTCACAAGGTACTTTCACAGTCAGGCGGAGGCCACAGACGCCCTAACATCCCCGTGGCCTCAAGGTCTCCTGTATGCCTTCCCGCCAATCCCGGTCATCCCAAAAGTTCTCAGAAGGATCAGGTCGCTGGGGGCAGAAGTCATCTTAGTTGCGCCCTGGTGGCCTCGGCGTCCCTGGTTCTCTTCAATCCAGCAGATGTCGGCGGAGCAACCCCTCCACCTACCAACCGGGCCGGACATGCTGCTGCAGGGACCAGTGTGGCACCCCCGCCCAGAATGGCTGAGATTGACCGCGTGGAGGTTGAGAGGAGATCGCTACTAGACCTAGGGTACACCAGCGAAGTGACGAATACCATCTTAGCATCCAGAAAGGAATCCACGACGCGGATCTACAACATGTCTTGGAAAGCCTTCCACAGGTGGTGCTGGAGAAAGAGTGTGGATCCATTACACCCTACTGTTCCCAGGGTGCTACAATTCCTTCAGGATGGGCTACAGTCCGGCCTGAAGCCAGCCACCCTCAAACGCCAGATCGCGGCACTGTCGTCAGTACTTCAGCAGGTGGATGGTGTATCCCTGTCGTCTCACCCTCACATCCGACGGTTCCTTAGAGGGGCTTCCTTAAGCTCCCCACCGCAGACCCATCGGTTCCCGACCTGGAGGCTGAACCCAGTGCTGAACGCCCTAACAGGTCCACCCTTCGAACCGCTCATGCAAGTGCCCTTAAAGATGCTTCGCATGAAGACGATTTTCCTGGTGGCAATAACATCGGCCAGAAGGGTCTCCGAGTTAGGAGCTCTATCTGCTAGGAAGGAGCTATGCGTGTTCCACAAGGACAAAGTCGTACTCTACCCGGATCCTACCTTCCAACCAAAGGTGTCATCCAGATTCCACCAAAATCAAGAGATCAACCTACCATCCTTTTGTCCGGATCCCAGACACCCCAAGGAACGAACCTGGCACACCCTGGACGTGCGCAGGGCGATCAAAGTCTACCTGATTAGAACAGAGTCACTACGTAAGTCAGACTCTATGTTCATCAATATCTCTGCACCCAGATTGGGGCAAAAGATGTCCAAGTCGGCCATTAGTCATGCCATTAAGCAGTGCATAGCGGAGGCCTACAAGGCCTTGCACCTCGAGGTTCCGCCTGGGATCACAGCACACTCGACCAGAAGCGCAGCCGCCAACGCAGCCTTCAGCAGGAACGCCTCAGTCGAGGAAGTGTGTAAGGCAGCTACGTGGTCGTCAATCTCCACCTTCGTTCAACACTACAAGCTGAACTCTTACGCGTCGGCGGATGCGGCCTTCGGTAGACGAATCTTACAGCATGTACTGCCTGAGTAGGGCGATCCCTCCCTAAGTAACCTACTGCTCTAGGAGCACCCAAGATGTCCTCCGCCTCCTAGGGAGAACGACCCTTGGCACTTACCGTGAGGGGTCCTTCTCCTAGGAGGAAAGGAGGACATCTTGCCCTCCCATCTATCGCCCTACCTCGGGCAGCTGAATTCTCCACTGTACCTAACTACATCTCTACCAACATTTGATGGCCTTCGGGCCTGTTCCCTACTTTTCCTATCAATAAAGTTTATACCTTCGTCGATCGCCCATCTCCTTTATGGGCACCGACAGACTAATAGTTGTTGTTGTTTCACTTGTTAGAAGTTTTTATTTTTATAGATACAGTTAACGTTATACTGCTGCTCGGAGTCACCCGAACTGAAGATGGGTGGTTCCCCACAGCCACAGGAAGAGGAAGTTTTGATTCCTGCCTCCCTGATTGGACGGTGGGAAAGCACCCAAGATGTCCTCCTTTCCTCCTAGGAGAAGGACCCCTCACGGTAAGTGCCAAGGGTCGATCTCAGCTGGCCCATGATAGCTAAAATGGGCATCCAAGAAGAATCAATCATTGACTAGGCTACTATCAATAGCCAAGGCTGATTCTCGTGGTGCAGCTGTGAAGGCATATGTTAACTGGAAAGAACGATAAGAGACTGAATTAACTTATTTCAAGGTCCAAATGAACTCTTAACACACAAGTGTCAGTGAATCAGCACTTCAAACTTAACATGTTTTAAGAACACTGCTAAAGAAAGCAGGTTTCAGTAAGCAGGCCAAAATGTCTGAACCCTTGTCAGACCCTTAAAAAAACCCAAAAGAAACCATTTGAAAAACTGTATTAATTGTATTAATTACATCCTCTGATAACTCATTCCACCAGGACAGAATCACCACAGAGAAGGTCCTTGTCCTGGTAGAGGAGAGAAGTAGTGAGCCGCTCAAGGGCAGGGCACCAACAGAAGATTGTGTGATTAAGAGTGCAGGCAATGTGTGGGATCATAGTGGGTCAGGTGGTTTTTCAGGTATGATGGTCCAAAACCATTTAGGACTTTAAAGGTTGACCAGTGATGTGAGTTCAAGGTCACAGACAAGGGGGACCCTTAGCTCATACATGAGGGCAGCCTCTACCTGCTTCCTCATTGGCCAAAGACCCTCTAGCCCTAAGTCTAGACAAGCCCTGCTTCTAGGTCTAACCCTACTTTCCATCAAACCCCTGTGCAAGACTTTCACCCAATAGTCTTTTAACAATCCCCCAGCCCCAGTGTCCTAATTGCCTCCATTTTGCTCTTGCCAGAGTCCATCCCACCAAAGCCAAGGAGATGGCTGGGCTTGCTAGAGTGTCAGTGCTTCCCTGGTCACTGCTGCCATCCCTTCCTCATTCCTCTTAGTCCTTCCTCAACTCCTCTTCCCAGCCGGGATGGGTGCCATGTCTGAAGTTGTGGTTTCAGCTCCAGGGCCCAGTCAGCCATAACTTGTCTGCCTGCTGAAACCTCTGTCTGCCTCCTTCTTCCTCATTCTTTGGTCACTCCAGGCTTGCTGCACTTGCCCTAACCACTGGCTCCACAGCTTAGCTTTTGGGGGCATAAATTCCCTTGTGAGCCAGTGCATTCCTGCCCTTCTGCTGGCAACCCCTGCTCACTCCTGGCCCACATGTCTTTCTACTCACCTGGACCAGTAATGGGCTCCAGTTGCCATTTGGATCCTGCAAGACATTTGGCTCAGCCACAGCCAGCACCTTAAATTTTATCCAGAAGCCAACTGGCAACCAGTGTAGTTGCCTCAGTATTCAGTGTCAAAAACCTAACAACTGCATTTTGAATAACCTCAAATTTCCAGAGCATCTTCAAGGACAGCCCTGCATAGAGCAAATTTCAGTAGTCCAGTCTCAAGGTGGCTGTGGCATAGATAGTTAAGCTTCCTGCTACATTGATTATATTACTATAAGCTAAAATAAATGATTTTATTCCATCTTTTGCTCTTGAGCATTGTTCATAAAGTTGTCCATATGCAAAGTAAGAGTTTTGAAAATCAAGACAGACATATCCTTTTAAAGATTTAATTCATATATACTTCTCCCCCCAGTGTAAACCCAAAACGGCTTACCCAGGGGTGTCAAACATACATCCCATGGGAAGGAAGGGCCCACCGAGGTCTTTAATCTGGCCCAGGGGTAGAGTGCCCCCCAGATCCTCCTCCCATTAAAGATTTGCTACCAATTAGTGTTGGAGTCAGTGGTGCGATTGGCAGCTCCATGTGATTGTTTTCCAGTGGCTGTGATCAGCTACTTCCTCTTTTCCCATACAAATCGCACCCCCTTATTGCTTGGGTCCACCTCCCCCTCACCTTGCTACCATGCATCTCTGTGTGTGCAAAGCAAAGTTTGAGTCCAGTGGCATCTACATAAGAACATATGAGAAGCCATGTAGGATCAGGCGAATGGCCCATCCAGTCCAACATTCTGTGTCACACAGTGGCAAAAAATCCCAGGTGCCATCAGGAGGTCCATCAATAGGGCCAGGACACTAGAAGCCTTCCCATTGTGGCACTCTCCAAGCACCAAAAATACAGAGCATCACTGCCCCAGACAGAGAGTTCCAACAATATGCTGTGGCTAATTGCCACTGATGGATCTCTGTTCCATTTGTTTATCCAATCCCCTCTTGAGGCTGTCTATGCTTGTAGCTGCCATCACTTCCTGCGGCAGTGAATTCCATGTGTTAATCACCCTTTGGGTGAGGAAGTACTTCTTTTTATCAGTTTTAACCCGACTGCTCAGCTATTTCATTGAATGTCCACGAGTTCTTGTATTGTGAGAAAGGGAGAAAAGTACTTCTTTCTCTACCTTCTCTATCCCATGCATAATCTTGTAAACCGCTATCATGTCACCTCTCAGTTGACGTTTCTCCAAGCTAAAGAGCCCCAAGCTTTTTAACCTCTCTTCATAGGGAAAGTGTTCTAACCCTTTAATTATTCTAATTACCCTTTTCTGCACTTTTTCCGATGCTAAAGACTGACAAAGTATGAGCTTCCCTCTCTCTCTCTCTGCTATTGGGCTCATTATGCTGCAGTTCTCTCAGGTGCAACTGGGTCTGCTTCCCTCTCCCCTTGTTCCCCTCATTTTGTTATCATCTTGCAATACAAACTGCAAAGCAAAGTTGGCATCTGAAGATCGACAGTTTTCTTCAACATATGGGTTTTCCTGTGCCTCACTACTCTCTCTGTGTGTATTCTGTTGGGCTGCTTATACTGCAGTTCTCTTGGATACAACTGGCTCTGCCTCCCCCTTTCTTCCTGCTTCCCCTTGCCTTGCTACCATGTGTTTGTGTGCAAAGTGCAAAGCAAAGTTTGAGTCCAATGGCATCTAAAGGTATCAGCTTTCAAGGTATCAGCTTTCATGTGCCTTGCTCCTCTCTCTCCCTCCCTTCCTCTCCCTCCCTCCCTCTCTCTCTCTCTCTCTCTCTCTCTGTCTCCCTCTCTCTATCTGTCTCCCTCTCCCTGTTCTGTATGCTGTGTGTGTGCAACGCAAGCCAGTGAGGCGAATTAGGCTGAGAGTGTATGTCCATACCAGTGTTCCCTCTAAGCTGTGGAGTCCTGTGAGCAAAAATTCTGCTTCATAAGCTACTGGTACGAGGGGGGCAGGGCATTGTGAGGGTAATGGTGGATGCCTAATTCTGCGGCTCTGCCAACCCTCCCAGAAATCCCACAAAAATTGGCTCTTCTCCACACAAAAAACTAAAACAACTCATGAAAAAAGCAGAGGGAATTCTTTCCCCACAAAAACAATAAACCCAGCCCAGCACCAGATCATGTTTGAGCGCAGAAGCCCACACGACGGGGGAAAGATTGGCGGTGGCCAGGGGAGAAAAATGGTGACTGAAACCGCGAGGAAAAAAGACGCCCCAGATAAAGCGATTACGGCTCTACCCTCCAGAACATGCTAAAAAAAGCCTTGCAGGACATAGAGAAAACTATTCTTGAGAAACTTGACTGCAAACTGAAAGAAATCATTCAGCCTCTCTGAGCAAATTGTGGACTGTCTACGGCTTTAAAAAAAAACAGACCTCACAGCAGAGTCTGATTGAAAATTGGAACAACGCTGCAAACTGATAATCTGAAGCTACAATCAGAAACCCAGACTTTAAAAGATAGAGTTCTACAGTTAGAAATCCAAGTAAGACTTTAGAACCTCAAATTTAGAGGATTTGATGAAAATCCAAACAAAGCCTGAACACTCATTCACGATATGAGCATTTGGCTAGCTGGAATTCTCCAATTCAAGGAGGGCTTGTACCCAGTACTATTAAAAGCACACCGAATCGGCAACCCAAACAAAGCCAATAGACGCCAACCCAGGGACATCCTAGTCTCCTTCGCTGACATAAGGCAAGCAAGAATGATTCTAACTAAAGCTAAAGAGCTAGGTTTCCTTACTTTTCAGGATCTGAAAATTCAGGTTTACCTAGACTTGCCTCTAAGGCTTTAGCTACATGCCAAACACTTAAAGCCATAACATCCAAATGCTGAGAGGAAAAGATTCCTTATCATTGGGTTACGTCTGGAAAAATCATGGTCAACAGGAATGGATCTACTCTATATGCAACAGATGAAGATACTGGAATAAAGCTGTTGAAAACTTTGGGACTGGACTTACCTATGGACACTAACAGAAAATCAGCAAAAAGAAAGTTGTCTCTGTTGGACATCCTGGACAAGCAACAAGAATAAAGACTTTCTTGGACTGCAACTGGATTGAGGTTCTTGAAGACTATGAATGAAGAGTGTATGGTAAAAAGTAATGTGGAGATTAAATAATATCTTATTGTGATAAAACATGCAGGCAGGGAGGGAGGGCAGACCATATAAGAGGGTTTTGCTCCAGATTTGTTTGGTAATAGCTGTAGGCTAATTGTTTGGGTCATAGGAAAAACCAGTAGTTGGGTTGATAGATTTTTTTTTTAGTTAGTGTTGTAGGTTTTAGTTTGAATTTGAATGTTATTTCAATTGCAACTGTTGGGTAATTAGGCACATCTCTGGGTTACTGTCACTTATAGAACACTACTCTTAGCATAACAATTGTATGAACCTAAGAGGGCTTTCATTTACAACTGGGAACTTGAGAGGCAAATAAGGGTGGGCAGAGTAGAAAATATGCACCTTATTTGGTTGTGGAATGTGAGAGGGCTTAACAATTATATTAAAAATGAGAGAGTAACTAGTCATATCTTAAAAGTTAAGCCCCAGATTTTGCTGCTTTAAGAGACACACCATAGAAATGACTCTATTCCGCTTTTATCCACCACTTGGTACTCAAAACAATTCTCTTCTCCAGGATCATCCAAAGCAAGGGGTACAGCAATTTTACTAGCCAAACCAGTAAAATTTGAGCTAGAGGCAGAATTGAAAGATAAGCAGGGAAGGTTCAACTTTATAAAAGGAAAGCTAGATGGGAAAACAATGACAATTGGATTGGTATGTGCACCTAACAATAACCAACTGAGATTTCTTCAAGACCTGTTAGAACAACTCCCAACTTTCCAACAAGGAGAGTTACTGATCGGGGGTGACTTTATATAATTGACAAATATTGGGACAAATCCAAATTTAAAAAGGCTGGGGACATGCAGGTTAGGAAAACAAATCTATATTACATAATTGAAAAATATGGCCTTCATGATATATGGAAGACACAGCATAAGGGTGAAAGGGTTTATACCTACTACTCTTCCCGCCACAATTCCTTCACCTGCATTGATTTCTTTTTTAACTTCATTGCACTTATTGTAAAATATCAAGGCATCTGAGATAGAATGTAAAATATGGTCAGATCACTCCCCTATTTCTTCTAAATTGTTTAGCAGTGCATCAAGGAAACCAGAATACAAGTGGAGATTAAATACTTCACTTTTATTAAAACAAGAAATCAAGGAACAAATTGCTAAGAACATAAAACTTTATTTCCAGGAAAATAAAATCCAGGACACCTCGGCGTTCAATACTTGGGAAACGATGAAGGCTGTCATTAGAGGGCAGTTAATTTCTTTAGCCTCTGTCCAAAAAAAAAGAGAAAGAGCAGCAAATTAAGGCTCTGCAGGACAGAATAACACACTCAGAAAAAGCCCACGAACAAACAGGAAGTAAAAAGTATATATTAAATTACTGGCTGAAAGAAAAACATTGGAAGCCTTAATTACATCCAAAATTCATAAAGACCTTATTTACACTAAGCAAGCATATTGGCTGAAGTCCCCAAAAGCAATTAAATTACTGGCATGGAAAGTTAAAGTGAAAAAGTCAACTAAAATGATATACTCCTTAACAAACAAAGATGGGGAAATTATCACTGAGAGTAAACTGATCAAACAAGAATCTAAAAAACCTATTATAATTCATTATATACAGCACAAAATATCACAGAGAAAGAAATAGTAGAATATTTATCCTTACATAAAAACATCCCTAAACTGTCTCAGCAACGTAAAGAGCAAACAGAAAATCCAATCACAGAGCAGGAGATAGAAGAGGTAATAGCACAACTCAAAAATAACACCTCTCCTGGACCAGATGGCTTCTTATCTGAATTTTTTAAGGCTTTTAAAGGCAAATTAGTGAAGCTTTGTGAATTAGTTTGCAAAGAAATTTTCCAACAGGGAATTGTGCCAAATGCATGGTCAAGTTCAGAAATTGTACTTCTTCCAAAGCCTGACAAAAATCCTGTAGACAAATTATATTACATTTTTGTTTTTTAATCCAATGAAATGTTGCTTTTCTTTTTTGTGGTGAATTTAGTCCATTTATGTTCCAAGATAGTAATTTGTACTCCATTATGGTGCAGGGTCTTTATTCTCCTCAAAAAAGCTATACATCTCTTGTTCATTTTTTATTGTAATCCTTCTTCCATGCTGTTCAAAGCCAAGACCTTCAGGTAGTATCCATCTGTATCTTGTACCCTCTGCCCGCAATTTCTCTGTTAGTCTCTTATATTTCTTCCTGTCATTAATCACTTGTCTTGGTAGTTCTTTCATTATTTTAACTCTGGTCCCTTCTATTATCCAAGCTTTTTGAAAGCCTTTATTTATGATTTTTCCTGCTATGTCCTTGGACCTTAGTTTCACAACGATATCTCTGGGTAGGCCTTTGTTTTTTGCATATGATGAGTTGACTCTATAGACACTGTCCAGCATACTTCTAAATTTTTCAGGATCCTCTTCTAAGTATTCAGCAATGATTTTCACCATGTAGTCCATTAAATCTGTTTCCTCTCTTTCAGGTAGTCCTCTCAGACGCACTTGTGTTTCCATCAATCTGCAGTCGTGGATTGTAACCCTTTCTTGAAGTTTTAACGAAGTAGAGGCTTGTGTATCCACTTTCTCTTCAACTTGTTTAACTCTGTTTCCCAGGTCATCTTTAAAGCCCTCAATATCTTTCCTAAGATCACCAATATCTTTTTTCAGTTCTTTTTTAAGGGCCAGTAACATTTTATCCATTCCTTTCATCATCTTGGTTTCTAATGCATCAAATTGACTTTGCATCTTGCCAAAAGAATGAGCCCTTGATCGGGTTACTCTCTCTTCTGACATAAAAAACTCACCAAACCTAAAAAGGTCTCCAAATTAAAATTCAACACCAAGTCCAATAGCTTAGAGTATGCTGTTTAAAATAAAGCTAATTTCATCTTCCTCCCATCTTCCTGGGCTGAGATATTGATTTTCAACAAATTTGGCTATTTCCCCCCCCCCCCTTTTAAAATGGCAATCGTTCTTTGTCTGTGGTTACAGAGTCTTAGAGAGGTCCTTCTTCGATCTTGGTTTTAATTCCTTCCTGGTTCAAGTGTAACAGCTTTGTAATCCTTGTAGGCTTCACCTCATTGGCCAGTAGGTTTTACTTCCCAGTTCAGATTACTCAGTTCCCGTCTTTCAAATATCGCAGCTTTTGAAATTTGCAGATAAGAACGTGGAGTGTTGAACAGAAGAGCCTGCGTCATCGACCTCAGGAATGTAAACAATTTCCTTCTTTTACAAATTCTATTTAAGTCTTTAGTTTCCAAGAGTTCAAATTTAGCAGGCAGTTATCTCCTTCTCTTTCGCTTCACTTCTATTTATTTTTAATTTTCAAGGCTATTCAGATTAGCTTAAAGAGTCTCAGGAGCAAAAACATTGAATAACGGTACCTTGTCAGCTTATGCTCTTTCACTTCGGCTTCTTAGTTAGTTATCTTGCAGTTATAAATCAGTCCTTGAAGTGCCTGGGTTCCGACAGGCTTAGGTCAATTTAATGGCTTTTTAATCCTTTGTAGATGATGGAAGACGCTCCCCCAACGTCGGATCTCAAAGCTCAAAAAAAGGCGGCTTCAGCCACCTAAT
Organism: Heteronotia binoei; assembly: GCF_032191835.1. NCBI lineage: Eukaryota > Metazoa > Chordata > Lepidosauria > Squamata > Gekkonidae > Heteronotia > Heteronotia binoei. Next base: position 163,354,382 of record NC_083243.1, on the reverse strand, counting down.
TTCAGCTGAAATCAGCAACTAAAGGAGTTTAGGCGTCATCTTTGTCTAATCTCTAGCTGAGATTAGTGAGCAGGGCCCCCGAAAGGGTCTTTCTGCCCTAAACAAAGGGGAAAAAAATCCCCCTTATTTAGAGGGCTGCAGCTCTGCCGTCAGCTCAGACCGGAAGTCCCAAAGCCTGACAAAAATCCACAGCAAGCGGCCTTACAGACCTATTGTGTTATTAAACACAAATGAAAAATATTTACACGGATCCTGGCAAATAGGCTAAAAAATATCTTACCACACTGCGTACAGATAGATCAAACTGGGTTCTTACCTAAACGCAACATAGCAGATAACATCAGGAAAACCCTTTCAAAGTGGTGCCTTTTTGTTGGGGCACCTCCAAGGCACATCCCCGGCTGTCTGGATGGCCAGGAAGTGCCCAGAAAGCACCCAAGGAGCCATTGACGGGGTGTGTGAGTGCTCTGGATGCTCCCTGGGGTGCCCACCGCCCATCCCTCTTCTGCAGGTCATCAGGACACTCCTGGGTGCTCCTTTTCCAGGTGGCTCACTTCCAGGTCACTTTGATGCTGCCCATCTGTAAGCAGCCTATAATAGCAGAAAACAAATTCACCCCAGATAACAAACCTAGCTTCTTCTAGCAAGCTATCAGCATATTTCCAAAGACAGGGGAGGGAAATCACCAAAATAAACAATACTTTTAAATGATAACAATGTATCTTTTAACATGTAGAAGTCAATACATCATATGTAAGTACAATGTATACAAACGCAGCTAATAAAGTCCGTGCAAAATAGCCTCCATAGTCCCATGGAATGATGCCTCTTTAAACAGCTTCAATATTCCTTCTCACAGTTCACAGCTTTTTAAATGGTCAAATTTGCTTATGGTCACAATCACTCCACAATAGCAGGAAAGACAGTAAGTCCACAGGTCAATAAATAACAATTTCAAAAGAGAAGGAGAGTACTCATCAAATCTAGAACTTGCTGGCGGTTTCGGTAGCCTTCATCCATTCTCTCTCTTATGAATAGAAATTTCTTCACAGAGCCACAATTTTACAAATTTACATGGATCAATGCATTCTCTTCATAAGCATTTAAATACATTTTAAAAGCTGTGAGCTGTGAGAAGGAATATTGAGGCTCTTTAAAGAAACAGCATTCCACGGGACTATGGAGGCTATTTTGCAGGGACTTTATTAGCTGCATTTGCATACATTGTATTTACATATGATATATTGACTTCTACATGTTAAAAGATACATTGCTATCATTTAGAAGTGTTGTTTATTTTGGTGATTTCCCCCTCTGTCTTTGTTAACATTAGGACACCAGAAGCTGTCTTTATTATCAAGATATTTCCAGCTTCCGCCTCTATCAGTTTCGTAGACTGTCATTGTCCTTAGATATGTTTTAATAATGGTGAATCTTCTTTATTCTCTGTGTCCATAGGCCTTTGTGATATAACTCTTCCCAAGCGCATGGCTATGAGTAATGCTGTTCAGCGTATCAGACAAATGGAGGCACACAGCTTTTCATTGCTAAAACTTGACAGATATTTGGCTGATGCAAATTGGGCAATGGCTGAAGAAACAATCAAAATTGATTACCCTTATACAGTGAGTATTATTATAATTATGAAATATATAATTTTGAAATATATAAAACAAAAAACTATTCACAACTTTGATGCTATGCAGTGCAAAATAAATGAGTTGGATTTAATAATTCTAGAAATTTATACTATTAAGTGTATGATTTTTTGGGAGACAACTTGATACAGTATTGCATTATTTAAGATCTCAAACCCTCTCATATTTTGTTAGCAGATAATCAACTCAGTTTGACTTATTAATAATGAAACATTTAGACCAGGGCTGGCCAAACCGCAGCTTGCAAGTTGCATGCAACTCTTTCACATACACTGTGCAGCTTGCAAAGTGAAGAGGCTCCTCACTCCCCCCTCTCAGCTGGCAGTTGAGTCCTGCTTCCCCCTTGTCCAGAACTGCAAGGTCAGGCTCCACTTTGGTGCCAGCAGTGGTGGCAGTAGTGCAGCCGGGCTGCCGGTAGGGACGTTCATTCAGCTTCCTCGAGTTGAAAAAAAATAAATAAATACCTTGCTGGCATTTATCTGGTACCTCTGAAGCCACTTCCGGGATCCGTCGTCTTGGCTTCAGAGTTGCCTGCAGATCTTCTCCCTGCGGCAATTCTGAGTCTGGCTGTTGGAGGGGTGTCACAGAAGTGATGTCCCCATAGGAAAAGCCTGGAGGGCTTTTTCTTCGGCATGGGAACTTCATGGGGGGGAGGGGGTCAGCAGCAACTGCCTTCTGTGCTCGTTGTGCGTCCTGAAGCTCCGCGGTAATGAAAGCTGTATATCAGCAGAAAAAGAACTCCCGACTGCTTTTATGCTTTCATGTTCTCCAGTACATCTTTAAAGCAACATTTTTCCACTTCTAAACCGACAACTCTACTTAACAAGGAGGTGTTTTTTCTAACTCTACCCCCTGACACTAACTCTACCCCCGACACTCTACATAACAACAAAAGATTAGCTCAAAGATCAGCTCAAAAGGCCTCGAATCTCTCATTACCAATGTCTGCTATTGTTGTTGGCATATGAAATCACTTAACTCTTCAAGACACACATTGTTGCTGTATCTGAAGAAGTGAGCAGTGACTCATGAAAGCTTATGCCCAGCCACAAATTTTGTTATTTGTTAAGGTGCTACTGGAATCTTGCTCCCTTCCACTAATAAAGATTGCAAACTGTGCTGTTAGATTCCCCCTACCCATCTGTTAGAACTGGAAAGGGGGATCTCTCTCTCTGACTCTTTCACTCCCCCTCCCTCCCTCTCTCTGAAGGAATGTACATGCACATGAAAGTTTATACCTGGAATAAAATCCTGTTGGTTTTACAGATTCCATAGGTCTGTCTTTCTTTCTCTCTTTCTCTCCTTCCCTCCCTCCCTACTGGACTCTTGCTCCCTTCCACTAATAAAGATTACAAGCTGTGCTGTTAGGTTTCTTTCCCCTCTCCCATCTGTTAGAACTGGAAAGGGGGATCTCTCTCTCTCTCTCTCTCTGTTCCACTCTTCTCTCCCCACCTCTCTGAAGAAGTGTGCTTGCACATGAAAGTTTAAACCTGGAATAAAGCTTCATTGGTCTTAAAGCCACCACAGGAGTCTCTCTCTCACTCTCACTTCCTCTGGCTCTTCCCCCTCAATTCCTCCCCAAAAGAGGAGGGGGAGGAGCACTCAGCTAAATGATGGAAGGGAGGCTTGGCTTTCTTTCTCTCCACTGTGAAGCAGGAAGCAGGAGAGGAGAGAACTGGGCAGAAGTGAACTGCGAAGCAGGAAGCAGACAAGAGCCAGTTGCTTGTGGGCCAGATAGAAGCCCTGCAGGGCTGATTCTGTCCAACGGGCTGTATTTTTGACTCCCCTGAACTAAGGAATTTGGTCCTAGGAAAACTCCAGGTGATTCCTGGAGATTTAACAGAATGCCTTCCAGGAGGACTCCCAGGATTCACCTGACACCTAGATGGACCGCGTCAAGGGGGTGGAAAAAGTGATATAAACTGAGTGGAGACAGGGGTTAAAAAAACTTGCAAGAGGAAGTTCTCTTTTCCTTGAAATGCTGAAGTGGACAGACCTCTTGTTTGAGGATGCAAGCAGGCATCCATCTTTTTCTGACCATGCAGTCTCCCAGATAATAGGATGTAGATAGGAACCTTAAGTCTTTAACCTGCCCTATTCATCATCAGTTAGGGTATGTCAAGAACAGGGAAAGAGGATTTTCTTTTGAAATCTGTTTGATGATCTAGTGCTGTTTTAAAGATGCTTATAAATATTTTCTTTTCAATAAATCTTTCTTTGACTTTGGAGGCTGGTTCTCCATCTCTGTATCACCTAGATCCCCCTAGTGGATCTAGATCACGCTAGTGGAAGAAAAGCAGTCTGTGTACACTATTTCTCCAAGGGAGCCCCAAAGTTGTAATTGGGCACAGTGGGAACCAGGCTCTGGGTAATGGAGGACATAGAGGCAGGGCCTTGGGTTGGGAAGGTGAACTTGGAGCTGTTTTCCTCCTAGCAGGACCCACCCAACAACAATAACAAAAGAGTAGGTGGTGGTAGTGAGTTAACCTAGTGGAAGGAGGAAGCAATCTCCTCCAGGAGTTGGTAATGCCAAGGAGGGTGTGTGTGGGAGGGGGGGATAAAGCAGGGTCAGCAAGTCAAAGCAGGCTTGATCTATCACACAAGACATGATCTAAAGTGGAAAATACAAGACCTGACTAAATAGTGCATTTTAGATAACAAAATGGGAGGATTAGCCAACAATTTGTAAACAAATTCTAGAGAAGGAAGAATGACCTCCGTTGAGTCAAGACATTAAACAAAGATACACACACGGTAATGGTTAAAATGTTTATAAATAAAACCATAGAATGTATCATACAATCAAATATTTAGCATAGCTGACAAGATATGTCAGTTGTCAGAATTCAAATTCCCAGTATTGCTTGGTCTTAGTTCAAGATGGGTAGCTATGCTAGTCTGTCTAGCAGTAGAAAAGAGCAAGAGTCCAGTAGGACTAGGGCTTGGATTCAGCGGGAGCTCACAGGAACACAGCTCCTGAACCTTTCTGACAGTTCCACCTCCTCCTTCCCACCTTGTCCATTGAATAGTAGGTGCAGCTGCATAACAATCCTTGGATGAGCTCCACCACCTTTCCCCCCCTACAAAATGACCCCTGCGTAGGACCTTAAAGACTAACAAAAATTGTAACAGGCTATGAGCCTGAGTGAGTCTTAGATTTTTTTTAAGTCATATTTTCAAGAAATGTAACTACTCACTATTACAAAATGTGTATTGTTATGATATAGCTCAATATCTTTCAGCTCCAGTGAGAATCCAATGTGCTGACCCCTTTTAAAGTATACAAGGTGAATACATAATCTTTAGAAATGCTCTTCATTTTCCAAAACATCTAGAGTTGGGCTACAGAGCCCTCAGCCAGTGAAGCTGCCTATGTCTGTGTGTCTTGTGAAACATTCTGTGTAAATCTAGTTTCAATAGAAAGGAAAGGAACAGCAGCTTGAAAGGATGAAATCCTCCTTTTTTAATGAATCCAGTTGGCATTTATGTGTTCATCATCCATCTTCATGTGCAGCCCCACACTGGGACTGCCCCTGGGCAGCCTGCCACAGAGATTGATTTACCAGCTTAGAACTTTGTGTGACTGGGCAGTCCATCTGCTGCACACCCAGTGTGTGCTCTACTTTTACTGATGTCAGACCTCTGATGTCAGGCAGATCACCCTCATTCCCTCAGTTCCACCACCACCGCTTGGTTCTGGTGGTGCTGTCCTCGGTTCCACAAAAGCCTCCAAAGCATGCTATGTCAGTTTCCTCAGGCAAGGAGCAAAGAGGGGGTTCCCCAATGAAGGAGATGTCTGGTGGGTCAAGTTCACAGTCAAACACCACCACCACCACCCAAAAAGGCAAAGAAGGCCAAGGCAAAGCACAAACATAAGGCTGGTGAGTCCTCCTCTTGTGAGGCAGCCGTACAAGTGAGGTCAGTCCCATGAACTCCATCTTCCCATCTGTCAGATCAAAGGTCCCTATTGGGTTAAGATCCTTCAGAGAGTGCTGCTGAACTGGTGGATATATCCCCTCCTAGGAAGCATTATTTTCAAGGCTTATCACCGTTTTACCTTCCTAAGGGAACTTTCCCTTATGAGTATGGGGACAGTATGGAGCCAGTACTCCTTGATGAATCAGTGGGAGATGCTGATTATGTGCCCTACTCGCCTCCTCCAGACGGGGGCAGAGATTTTGATTCACTCTCTACTGTGACCAGTGTGACCAGCTCCAACCCGCTATCAAATAAGACTTGATAAAATCCTTATCAAGTGAGGATTTTAAACTCTACAGTGAGCAAATGGTGCGCATGGTGCACGCTTTAGAAATTAATGTGAAAGTCTCTGACTCGAAGCCTAAAGATAAGATTTTATCTTGCCTTTTGGTGGAGTCCCCTACTGCTATTGCTTTTCCCATACTTGAGGGATTGGATGACATTGCTCAGCAGATCTGGAAAACCCCAGCTTCAATGCAGGCTACCCCTAGAAAATTAGAACACCTCTATAGAGTTAAGCCTGACGGAGCAGAGTACTTGGTTCAGCATACTGTTGCTTCGTCGGTTATTATTGAGGGCATGCAAACAAACTGGCATCTTGGCCATCATACCTCCCTGAATGACAAGGAGGGGCACCGTTTGGACTTTATCGACAGGAAGATTTATGCTTCTGCAGTGCTTAATTTTAGGGTTGATAACTACAAGACCATAATGGGGGGCTACCAGCTCTTCCTATGGGAAGGTGTGCAGAAGTATATGGATATGCTACCTGATGAAGCTAGGGCTTTGGCTAGAGTTATCCTTGCTGAGGTGCTTCCATTTTCTAAGCAGCAGATTAATGTAGGAAAACACTCTGCAGAAATAGCTGCCTGTTCCATGGCTTCAGGTATCGTTCCCCGCAGACATTCCTGGTTGAGAACGACTTTGCCTTTGGAGACTCATTCTCGGGTGGAAGATTTGCTGTTCCATTTCACTTCTCTCTTTGCTCATAATACAGATGAATTCCTTTCCGATATCAAAAAGAGCAAGCAGGTTATAAGATCGCTTAGTGTCTATTTGTCTGGGGCTCAGCCTTTTCAGTTATATGTTCCGAGGGAGCAACAGTTTCCTGCTCTGTATTACCGACCTCAGAAGGCCTTTGGTCAACAGCCTTATCAGTATCCTGGTCATCAGTTTACATCTCAGCCCTTTGCTTATGGCAGGTGGAGAAATGCTTCTCACTCCAGGGCCTCTCAACAGCCTAGGGAACAAGTGCAGCAGCAGCAACAACCTAGACTCTGACTATCACAACCTTTTGCGGGACAGGAGAAAATTTTCACTGATCGTTTGTTTAAATTTAAGGATATTTGGAGATCAATTTGTACTGACTCCTGGGTTTTATCCATTGTTGCCAAAGGTTATAGGTTAGAGTTTTCCTCCTGACCACCCATTTCTCAGGGTTACAATTCATATGATAACCAATTTCCAGAGCTTTCATTACAGTTAGGTGACCTCTCAAGTAAAGGGGCAGTTCAAGGGGGCCTTGCAGCAAGAGGCTTTTTTTCCAGATTTTTCAAAGGATGTGTGGTTTGTGGTCTTAGACCTTAAGGATGCTTTCTTCCATATAGCAATAGATCCATCTTAGGCAATTTCTTAGGTTTCGACAGGGCCAAAAGGTTTTCAGTACACAGTTTTGCCTTTTGGTTAGCTACAGCACTTTGTGTGTTCACTAAATGTATAGCTGTAGTGATGGCACACTTGAGGACACAGGGGTGCATTATTTTTCCATATTTTGATGACTGGCTCTTAGTCTCTGACTCTTGAGACAAGTTGCTATCGCAGGTGGAATTAGTACAGTCCATTTGTGTTTAATTGGGTTTGCTTATTAATTCTGCAAAATCTCATTTGACCCCCTCTCAGGAAGCACAGTTCATTGGGGCTCACCTAGATTAATGCAATAACAGTGCTTTTTTGCTTAAGGATAGAGGATTGGTATTAAAGTCAGTGCTCCGCTTTTTCCAGAGAAAAAAGTTTCAACCAGTCTGTATGATACAGAGGGCCCTTGACTTAATGGCCTCCACCACTGCAGTAGTGCCCCATACTAGAATGCACATGAGGGAGTTGCAGTTGTGGTTTTTAAGACATTTTAATGTGCAAGTTCACTCCCTTGGCCACTGTTTGTGTATCCTGAGATTAGTGCTCTCTCTATCATGGTGGCTGGAAGATGACTATTACTGACAGACTCAGGAACTTAGCCTGAGAAGCTGGAGAACAGACTTGCAGTGATTGGCTGGGACACAGCCATGGCAACTGAAATGTAGCCAAATGAAGAGGCTTGGCAAAGAACACCTCAGGGGGTTTCAGTTTTGGTTTGACAGTCTTCTGGGAAAGTCTTCAGTGAGAGTCTAGAGAGAGAAGACTGGGGCTTAGGCCGGTCAGTTGTGAAAGCAACTGGACAAGGAGCTGAGAACAGACAGTGGGGACTGAGTTCCTTGCGGAGACAGAGCTGTGCTGAGCTTTTGTCTGAGAGAGAGTTTGAAGTCAGAAGGGGGCAAAAACCAGGCACCTTCTGTGAGAAGAAACTCTGTGGGAGATCTGCCAGCACATCTAGGCAGTCTCCTTTGTACAAACTGAGATCACACAAAAACACTCAGAAGGGAGGACTGGATTCTGGTGGTCAGCAGGGTTACCCAAGATTCAGACCAGAAAACTAGCTGGGGCTGAGACACACAGGAGTGAGAGGCTGGTATTAGCTCTCAGAGGTGTGAGTCCTGAAAGCTAGTGTGGATGACTGTTGGGGAGAATCTGACACCAGTCAGGAGTTCTCTGTGTATGTGGAAAGAGTGACTGCCAGTTTGTTATTTTTATTATTTATTTATTTTATTTTATTTATATCCTGCCCTCCCCGCCAAGGCAGGCTCAGGGTGGCTCACAGGTTAGGGTCAAACAAGGACCAAACAAGATAAAGCAGCAATAAAATATAAGACATAAAAACAATTATTAAAACATCAATATCAATAGGTGCTAGTGCAATAATTCATACAAACAGTTGGAATTTCAATGATAGCAAATGGTGAGTTGGTCAGTTTTAGATGTTCCAAAGAGAACCCAGGGTCGCCACAGCATGTTAAGAAAAACCCAGAGTAATGTTTAGGTCTGTGGGCCTAATCCGTTGCTATAGATGTTACTGTTATGAGAAAACATGGTGGAAGAGTGCCATTTTACAGGCCCTGCAGAACTGTAGAAGCTCTCACAGGGCCCTAACCTCCTCCGGCAACTCATTCCACCAGCTAGGTGCAGCAACAGAAAAGGCCCTGGCTCTAGTTGACTTAAGCCTAGCTTCTCTTGTGCTAGGGACTCAACAGGTTTTGAGACCCAGACTGAGGTGCTTGCTGGGGCATATGCGGGGAAAGGCGGTCCCTAAAGTATGCAGGACCCTGGCCATATAGGGCTGTAAAGGTTAAAACCAGCACCTTGAAGTGAATCTGGTACATTATCGGTAGCCAGTGCAGCACTTTCAGCACAGGCTGAATGTGTTCCCGTAAAGGAATTACCATTAATAGCCTGGCGGCAGCGTTCTACACTAACTGGAGTCGCTGGATTTGGGACAAGGGCAGCCCCATGTAGAGGGCTTTACAGTAATCCAGCCTCGAGGTGACCGTAGCATGGATCACAGTTGCCGTCGCGTTTGAGAAAGAGTTTGAAGTCAGAAGGGGGCAAAAACCAGGCACCTTCTGTGAGATGGTAGAAAGTTGATTTGGCAGTGGCAGCTACTTGGGCCTCCATTGTTAGAGAGGAATCCAAGAGCACCTCTAAGCTTTTAACTTTGGGTGCTGGCATAAGCTGCACTCCATCGAGGATCGGTAAATGGACCTCTGGTCCCGGACCGTGACAACTTAAATACAGGACCTCCATCTTCGTTGGATTTAATTTCAGTCTACTCAGCTTGAGCTTGTAATGCTGTGGACAGATCATTTGTGGTGGAGTCGGACTGGCCACCCATCAACAGATAGAGCTGGTGTCATCTGCATACTGGTGACAACCCATCCCATGTCTCTAGGCAATCTGGGCGAGAGGGCACATGTAGATGTTAAATAACATCGGGGAAAGAACTGCTCCCTGCTGCACACCACACGTAAGTGGATGTTGTCAGGATATTACTTGAGTAGCCAAAGTCTAGGGCTATATCAACTGAACTAAAAAGCATTCCTAGTGCCCAGAAGGCACTGCCCTGCCTGTCATAGAGTTCTGTAGAATTCTGAAGCCTGCTTGTTTGATAGATTAAAAATCTTCTGCCAGTGTTACATTTCATTTTACCACAGCCTGACAAATCTCTGTGGTCGTTTTCGCACTCACCTCCAGCTGACGCGACCCCCCTCTTCACCGCGCAGGATCTGCGCGGATTTCGCACTAAATGCCGCGGAGCAGCCTTTTGCGCCGGAAACTCCCGTCGCAAAAGCCGTGCAAACGCCAAACTGCTTTTTGGCAATTTACGTTTGAGCGGCTTTTGCGCCGGGAGTTTCTGGCGCAAAAGGCTGCTCCGCAGCATTTAGTGCGCTATCCGCGCAGATCCTGCGCGGTGAAGAGGGGGTCGCGCCGGCTGGAGGTGAGTGCGAAAACGACCTGTGTTTAATAACTGATGATTTGCCAACCATCTGCTATCAACTGATTTGCTTTTTAATGTTGATGAGATATAATCAATATTATTTTTATCCCTCTTCCTTGTCTTTTCTTTGGTTTTTGAATTTAAAACCATCTGGTGCCTATTTTTTAGAGATCTGACAGGATTTCTGTGTGTGTGCCTGAGGGACTGAGGGAAAGTGACTGGGGGTGTCACTAGGGGTGTTCACTAGGGGTGTGCATTAGGTTTGGCTGAACCAAATCAACTGCCGAATCACCCTTGATTCGGCTGTATACGAATCGCTTACAGCCGAATCCAATTGGGGCCCATTATGCCGGAGCCGAGTATGGCTCCCTGTATACTTCTGTATAAATATTCAGAAGTATACGGAAATCCATGGAAAAGGCGGGAAAGGGGCTTCTGCAGCCTCAGGGGAGCTGCTTGCTTCCTTTCCCGCCTTTGGTAGCCTTTTCCCGCCTCCCACATAGCCTCCCTAGGATCAGGGAGGGGGGAGGGGGAAGAGGAGCCCCAGCAGCCAATACAAAGCATGCATTTGCAAAATGCATTGCAAATGCATGCTTTGCAGGGCTGTTGTGTAGCTGATCCCCCAACCATCAGCAACATTGTTGTTCTTTTGATCTTTTGCTTACGGGGGTATCCAAGTAAGCACTGTTGTCTGGCCAATCACAGAGCAGTGCTGTTTTTTGAAACTGCTCTCTGTAGGGCCAGAGAACCTTTTTAAGGAGTCTGCCTGGCTGGACTCCTCCATTGCTGCTGTGTTGGTGTGAGAGAGAGATTGTGCTGTGCTGGCCCTTGGCCTCAGCTGCTGCTGCTCTCTCTCAGCCTTACCAGACTTGCCTGGAGTAGAGAAGACGTCTAAGGTAAGACAGTCTTGGGGTTCTTGTTTTTATTTTAGTTGGTAAAAGGACTTTTTAAGACTCAGAGTCCCTTTACTTATCCAGATTTGGGTGGTGGGTAGCTTATTTGGGGTTAGGGGGTTCTGCTGGGGGAGGGGGCCTGGGGTGGTGGTGGGGGGTTTGCCAATTTGCCCATATCTTACTTTAGTGAGAGGACTTTTAAAAGTGCAGTGTCCTTTTACTTTTCCTGATTTGGGTGGCTTAGATTTCTTGGGGTTAGGGTGAAGGGGGGGGGGGGTTGGGGGGGGAGGGGTTGGTAAAGTTCCTGTATTGTTAAAAGTTAAGTTTTTTACTGTTTTAAAAGGATTCTGTGTTTGCTGCTGTGTTGTGCTGCTGTTGTTCCTTTTCTCTTCTGGTTCTGGTTCTTGTGCGGGGGGTGCTGTTTGGCCTAATTTTCATTGTTTAAAAGGCCACTTTTTTAACAGTTGAGTTTGTGTTGGCCTTCTGTTTGTTCTATTCTCTATTGCTGCAGGTTTTGCATCCTCCTGTCCTGTTGTCCCCCTTTTCCTGGTTCTGGTTTTTTTTGGGGGGGGATGTCATGGGTGCTGGGGACCCTGCAGAGGAAGTTGAGCCTGCAGAAGAAACTGTGCCCCTGCCACCTGCACCAGTGCCCCTGCCTCCTGCTGGAGAAGATCCCAGCCCCCGTGCCTCGCCCTCTCGGGTGGCGCGTGTGCGTGACCGCCTCCGTCAGGACTTCAGGGATCGGAGGAGGGCGGCACGCTCACAAGCAAGACGCTCCCTGAGCCCTGAGTTTTGAGAGGATTCTGGCCCTTCTAAGAGCAAGGATGCGTGAGTTGTAACAGGATCCTGGCTGCCTCTCTGAGCCAGCAATTAGCCCAAATGGGCAACAGCCAGCAGAGGGCTATATAGCTGTAGGCTTTGGGAGGAGGCTTTGTGGAAGCAACTAGTCATCTCCCTGACATTCTAGCAGCCACTCCGGCTTGACTTTGGTTTCTGGGCTCCCTGACTTTGGCTTGTGACTTCTGGACTCCCTGACCTCGGCTTCTGGACCTCGGACCTGCGATACTTGTACAGTGATTCAGATTTGGTGCCTCGGACCCTCCTGCTTACTGGCTACAGACCTCGGACTGCCCCTGGACTTTGCCTGACCCAGCCCCAGCCGTGACAGGGTGTTGTTGACTGATTTGTCCTGAGGTTTCTTATTGGTGAAAAGGCCACTTTTTTAACAGTTGAGTTTCTTGGCCTTCTCCTGTTGTCCCTTTTCCTGGTTTGGGGTGGTTTTTTTTGGGGGGGGGGGAGCTGGCACCTGGGTGAGAGACCCAGAACCAGCAGGCTTGTTGTGCTTGGCCAGCTCTCCCCATGTTGTTTGGGGCAGGGCTGGAGAGCTGGCATCTGTAGATTGTGTGTTCTGTTGCAGGGAAGCTGGCACCTGGGTGAGAGACCCAGAACCAGCAGGCTTGTTGTGCTTGGCCAGCTCTCTCCATGTTGTTTGGGGCAGGGCTGGAGAGCTGGCATCTGTAGATTGTGTGTTCTGTGGCAGGGAAGCTGCCACCTGGGTGAGAGACCCAGAGCCAGCATGCTTGTTGTGCTTGGCCAGCTCTCCCCGTGTTTTTTGGGGCAGGGCTGGAGAGCTGACATCTGGGTTTGCTGCAGCCAGATTGTGTTTTGTGTGGCAGGGTTCATAGAGTAGATAGATGTATATAGTGCATTTGGGTCCTATAGAGATTCTCTGGTGTGAAGTTAGGTTTGGCTTTGGGTGCGCCAGGAATTGGACCCCCTGGCCCAATCTTTTTGGGGCTTGGGGGGTTTGTAGGGGAGAGTCCCCTGCAGGTCCCCTGCAAATTTGGGGGCTCTCCCTCAAACCCCCTCCCCTCCAGGCAGCTTCAAATATACCCTATTTGCCATTGATTTCAATGGCCCATAGGGTATAATGGGACCGTATATTCGGAAATAGCCGCGCATCTACCGTATATGCGACCATTCCAACTACAGAATTCAGAAATATACGGGATTCCGTATTCCCCCCCCCCCGCCCCGTATATTTCCGAATCCGTGTACTACCGAATTTTTTTTTTGCACATCCCTAGTGGTCACTCTCCCAAACTGAATCTGACCAGTCCCTCACATAGGCGTTAAATTTGGTATATGGTCACCTAATACCGTTCTTTCCACAGATGCTTTTAATTTAGGATGGGGTGCTCATTGTGAGGGTTTTCAAGCTCAGAGTAGGTAGCCACAGTTGTATGCTAAGTATCACATTAATTTTCTAGAGCTGAGAGCTGTTAAACTTGCCCTAACTGTATTTTCAGATACCATATGGATGAAGAGAGTTTTGGTACAGACAGACAATCTTGCTTTCATGTTTTATATAAACAAATGGGGGGAACTGGTTCAGTGACAATGTGCAGAGAGGCACAGGCCTTGTGGAGAGTGGCACTGTGTGCCCAAATTTCCCTTCGAGCTATCCATATAGCAGGGAAACTCAACCATCAGGCCGACACTCTGAGTCAACATTTTATAGACTGAAGTACATTCTGCCTATTTTCAACCAGTGGGGAGTCCCCTTAATAGACCTTTCTGCAACAGCACGTACAACAAAGGCACAAAAGTTTTTTTGGGGGGATGGATTGGAGGTCTTTGGGAGACAACTTCCAACTTGTTTGGACAGGCGGTTTGCTATATGCGTTTCCCCCCTTTCCACTATTGTCCAGAGTGTTGGGGAAGATAAAGAGAGACAAATCTACAATTATTCTCATTGCTCCCTTTTAACCAAGACAGATCTGGTTCCCAGAGCTACTCAGACTTTTGCAGGGGTCTTTTATATAACTCCCTCAAAAACCAGATCTGGTTCAAGATTTCTTATCACAATGTGCTCGACCTGCACCTTACTGCATGGTTGATAAATCTGTGAATGCTGTTTTTTCAGAGGAGGTTTTGCAGGTCCTTACTGAGGCACGCAAACCATCTACTCATTCTTCATATGACAGAAAGTCGTTGTGGTTTGTACAATGGTGCATTGAAAGGCATCTATGCCCTTTTATCTGTCCCCTACCTCCTATTTTAGAGTACTTGCTGTCCTTGACTCAAGGTTTAAATGGTTTAAATGGTTTTAAATGTATTTAAATGGTATGAATATGAATATGTGTGTTTGATGTGTTGGTATGTTTGTGGAAGAGCACCTCATTTCGTTGCTCTCTTTTTGTGGAGAACAATGACAATAAATTTATCTATCAAAAAAAAAAAAAAGGTGGCCTTTCAGTCTCCTCTGTTAGGGTCCATTTAGTCACCCTTTCTGCATTTCATGTTGACATTGAGGATGTGTCATTCTCATAAGATTGTAAAATATTTTTGAAGGGTTTAGTGCACACGTTTCCTCCTAAACCTTTTATTGTTAAGCGGTGGTCTTTATCTTTAGTCCTGACTGCATGAATGAAGTCTACATTTGAACCACTCGCTTCTTGCAGTTTGTCTTATTTGTCATAGTAAGTATTATTTTTGGAGGCCATTACTTCCATATGAAGAGTCAGTGTTGGCCGCCTTAAGGATGGACACACCGTATCTTCAGTTTTTTAAAGGAAAAGTTGTCCTACATCACTGTTTGGATTTTTTACCAGAAGTTGTTAGCACTTTTCATTTGGCTCAGGTTTTTCCCAAACCCCTCCACAGAAGCAGAAAAAAGACTATATTCTCTAGATGTTAAAAGAGCTTTATTATATTATGTGGTGAGGTCACAATCTTTTTAAAAGTTCAAGACTATGTTTTGGTGCTATTGGGGGCCTTGTAAGGATAGGGCCGCATCTTCACAGACATTATCAAGGTGGGTGTTGTCCACCATCCGGCAGGCTTACCAGGTATCTGGGATTCTATGCCCAGCTGATTTACATGCACATTCTACATGTGCAGTGGAGTCATCCTCTGCCTTTCATAGGCGTATTCCGCTTGTGGAGATATGCAAAGCGGCCGCGTGGTCATCATCTGATACGTTTATTTGACATTATGCCCTTGACTTACTTTGGAGGATAGATGCAGATGTCAGGAAAGCCATTCTACAAGCAGTATTCCAATAGGAGGCTCACCCCTCCTCCTCTGGTAAGAAGCTCGTTAGTGGTCCCAATGTGAGGCTGCACATGAAGACGGACAATGAAAACAGGGTTGCATTTGCCTGTAACTGTTGTTCATCGACATCTTATGTGCAGACACACATTCCCTCCCACCTTCCCCTCTGTGAGCTCTCATTTGCTTAATTGTTATTATCATTGCAAGGCATTCGTTTTAATATTAGAGCTTACAGCAGCAGTGGCAGAATTGAGGGAATGAGGGTGGTCCACCTGACAGAGGTCTGTTAAACTGGTAAAAGTAGTGCATGCACTGGGTGTGTGGCAGGCAGACTGCCTAGCTGCACAAAGTTCTAAGCTGGTAAATCTGTCTCTGCAGCAGGCCTGCCCAGGGGCAGTCCCAATGTGTGTCTTCACATAAGACGTCGATGAACAACAGTTACAGGTAAGTGCAATCCTGTTAAATACTTGTTTATTGATTTTTTCAATGTTAGCTTTTAGGTATCAGGGTTTTTTTTGTAGCAGGAACTCCTTTGCACGATGTAGCCAATCTTCCAAGAGCTTACAGTGCTCTTAGTACAGGGCATACTGTAAGCTCCAGGTGGACTGGCTACATCAGGGGTGTGTGGCCTAATATGCAAAGGAGCCCCGGGTATGATACTTGCTTATGTTATTTGTGTAATGTGAACATGATAACGTGAAAATTAAGCTCTTTCTGTTGGCCCTTCCATTGTAATCTATGAGATATAAACTTGGTTACACTTCCCACATTTCTTGTTTTTTCTTTTTCTTTACACAGCTATCCACAGGAGAAGATTCCCAGATAGTTGGAACATATAGATGTCCAGACTGTGATAATGATCTTACGTTTGATAAAAGGCCTCAACAAATTGTTGACATAATGGAAGAAGCCAGGTTGCGTCTCTTAAACGCTCAAATAGTTAGTATTTTTCATGTTATTGTTTGTTTGTTTTTTTAAAAAAACCTATTCTAACAATGCATTCCTCCTGAGATCCCAATACTTGCTTATCCTCTGCTCACTTAGCAGAGGGGGTGTGTGTAAAGAAATACCCCCCTTCAATGTGCAGGGATCACAGCAATTATACTGTAGCCCATGGCAATTTCATTTCAACACACCAATCATAAATTGTTGTACTGACACTTCCCCCTATGGCAACCAAAGACTGAAGCATCCAACTAGACACTACCATGCTCCCCTGACATTAGCACACCTCCACCCATGTGAAGTACGCAACAAGAAAGAACAAACAGAGCACAACATCCTTCACTAGAAAAGACCTGGTGTAATTAGTCGGAGCTCTGGAGCAAACAAACCATGGAGTTCCACAGATGTTGGTTTGATTCCACTTTTCTAACCACGTTCCTTTTTACCAGATGTACATCACTTAGCAGAGACAACACTGATAGAATGCCCAAGACCTCTCCTGACTCCTACACAAGGGTTCAGATCTCATAATAGGTAGGGGGAGTCTAGGTTCTTCCAAAAATGAAGAATGCAAACACAAGTGCAGTGAGCACGGGATACACATGTAAGGCATTCTTGTCAACACTCTAATGTTCTGAAGAAAAAGACACCTGTATGTCAAAAAAGAGCCATGGGCTTGGATTTTACTAGGGGGGATAGTGACAAGAAGCTCACCTTTTGGCCAGCAGTAAACCTACAAGCAGCAAAACAGGAGGAAGAGGCTGACTAGAACCCACACTTCACATACTCAGAGTACTTCTCTAACGACGCACACAACTAAGCACACGGACAGAGCTTTTTTTGTAGAAAGAGCCCAGCATGAACTCATTTGCATATTAAGCCACACTGCCTGATATCACCATTGTTTCACACAGGGTTCAATTGTAACAGTCCAATTGAATTCTGTTTTAATTTAATTAGAGCCCCATGGCGCAGAGTGGTAAAGCTGCAGTACTGCAGTTGGAGCCCTCTGCTCATGACCTGAGTTCGATCCCAGTGAAAGCTAGTTCAGGTAGCCGGCTCGAGGTTGACTCAGCCTTCCGTCCTTCTGAGGTCAGTAAAATGAGTACCCAGCTTGCTGGGGGGAAAGTGTAGATGACTGGGGAAGGCAATGGCAAACCTCCTCGTAAAAAGTCTGCCGTGAAAACATTGTGAAAACAACATCACCCCAGAGTTGGAAACGACTGGTGCTTGCACAGGGGACCTTTCCTTTCCTTTAATTTAATTTACTAGTGGTGGAGACCAAATTAGGTATTTATTGATTAGGCTTGTTAGGTATTAGGTTAGCAGCAGATACAGGAAGAGTAAAAATCTCTATAAGCATAGGATATTTATATGCTGAGGTAAGGTGTAAATAGGGCATTGCTACAGTGTTTTGGTCTGAGGCTGTTGCAAAGACCAGCTGGTGGTGATACTAGGCCAGGAGATCCTAGTGCTTATGGGGCAGGGAATGTACAGTGGTGGGACTAGGCAAGAGTTAAAGGGAAGGAGACTGAGATATGGGAAGGCTTTCTCTTCTTCCAGCCTATGTCCCATTTCGAAGGTAGCAGGGAGTGGGGCTCAGGGAAATAATTCGCCTCCGTCCTTGGTGCTGTGCAATACCACGTCCATCAATAATAAGAACGCAGTCCTCCAGGACTTCCTGCATGAGCAGGCTATGGACCTGGCTTGTGTGATCAAGACCTGGGTACAAGACGGAGAGACCATAGCTCTCTCTCAAGTGGCTCCTCCTGGGTACTCGGTCCTTCACCAATCTCGGACTAGAGGGCAAGGGGGAGGGGTGGTGCAATTCATAAGGGAGAATTACTCCTTCTGGGTGCTTCCATACCCAATGATCACTGGCATTGAATGTGTCGGCCTGCTGTGGGATGTGGGGAAGAGATTGGCTATCTGGCTGGTGTACCGACCACCTAATGCACCAGCCAGCGCCTTACCATCCCTGATTGTGGCTGTAACAGGCTGGGCATTGGAATTCCTGTGGCTTTTAGTCTTGGGCAATTTCAACGTCCATGCTGATGATGTGGACTCCATACAGGCAATGGACCTAGCGTCTTCCATGGTGACACTGGGACTCTCCCAGTATGTAACAACCACTACCCACCAGGCTGGGCACATGCTGGATTTGATCTTTGTGGTGGGAGTTTTAGTGGACCAGATTACTGCGGAGGCAGTGCCATAGTCAGACCACTTTGCCCTAAGGGCCCGTGTGGATGCTTCACCACAACCCTGTTCAGGTGGCGAGCGTATTTTAGCTTGCCCGCGAAACCAGATGGACCCTACGCAGTTTCAAATGGACTTGCGGGATTCCTGGCTCTCTAGCGATTCTTTCGATGGACTAGTGGAGCAGTGGCACCAACAACTCTTTGCAGCCATTGACGAGATAACTCCCTGGTGCCCGCTTCATTACCGCTCACGGCTTGCACCGTGGTATACCCCGGAGGTGCGGCTGATGAAGCAGCAACTTAGATGGTTAGAGAGATGACGGCGGTGTACTCGTAACGAGGCAACAAGAACATCTTATAAGCTGTTTATGAAGTCCTATGATGTGGCAGTCAAGGCAACAAAGAAGGTTTACTTTTCAGCTTAGATTGTGTCTGCAAACGCCCGGCCCAATTGTTTAGTACAATTCGGACCCTTACTAATTTGCCATGGGGCAGACCAAATGCTAGAGAATTGGAGATTGCCTGTGAGGCTTTTGCAGATAAGGTTTTGTCACTCCACCGCAACCTCCCTGCCAACTTTGATACAGTAAGGGAACTCGAGGCTCCAAGAACGTCTTCTGATTTGACTCTGGATCAATTCACTCCACTCAGCCTGGAAGAAGTTGATAGACTCCTCTGTACTGTACGTCCCACTACCTGTGATTTGAACCCATGCCCATCCTAGCTGATACGTTCTTGCCGGATGGAACTGATGGCCCCGTTGCAGAAGATTATCAACAGGTCCCTTATTGAAGGGACCTTTCCCATGCCCCTTAAAGAGGCAGTGGTCTGCCCTCTCCTTAAAAAGCCATCTTTGGACTCGGCTGAATTGGCAAACTATCAGCTGGTGTCAAACTTACCCTTTTTGGGTAAGGTTATTGAAAGGGCAGTGGCAGTACAGCTACAGGGGTCTCTGGAGGACGCTTCCATATTAGATCCATTTCAGTCTGGCTTCTGCCCCGGTCACAGGATGGAGATGGTACTGGTCGCCCTCATGGATGACCTCCAGAGGCACTTGGATTAAGGCGGCTCGGCAGTGCTGCTGTTATTAGATCTGTTGGCTGCATTTGGTACAGTCTACCATTAGCTACTGACCTGCCGCCTTGCCGATGTGAGGATTCAGAGGTCTGCCCTTCAATGGCTTATTTCCTTTCTCCAAGGTCGGGGACAAAGGGTGGCATAGGGAGGCAATAGTCCTGAAGGCACCCTCTAGCATGTGGTGTGCCCCAAGGGGCAGTTCTCTCCCCAATGCTGTTTAACAACTATATGCACCCCCTTGCCCAGGTTGTCTGGAGGTATGGACTGGGATGCCATCAATATGCGGATGACACCCAGCTCTATCTAATGTTGGGTGACCGGTCTGGCTGCACCCTGGAAAATCTAGACCTGGCATTGCAGGTCATGGTGAAGTGGCTCAGGCAGAGTTGATTGAAATTTAACCCCATGAAGACGGAGGTCTTGCATCTAAGTCGCGGCAACCTAAGAAGAGAGATCTTCCTGCCAGCCTTCGATGGGGCACCACTGATGCCAGCATCTAGGGTCAAGAGCTTGGGGGTGCTCCTGGACACTTCATTGACAATGGAGGCTCAGGGGACTTCCGGGTTTGGGTCATGGAGGATTGAGCTGCTTCTCAGCAGAGGAGCAGACAGAACCTCTGTTCTGCTCAGAGACGGTGATCCTAACACCTGCTGCCTACTTCTCCCAGGCAGGGAGAAGGCCAAGACATGCATATGGAATTCTGAGGGGATTTACTTTGGCTGACGAGGAATCCCAGTGGGGTTCCTTTTTGGCTTTGAAGAGTCTCCGGAGAAGAATTGCATTCCAACGTCTACAGAGGACTTCTGGGGTCATTAAATTGACTTAAATTCACCAGGATTCAAAGCTTCTTTGGAACTGATTAACATCTATCTTTGAAGAGAACGGTGTTCAAAAGGATAACGATTTTATAGGTAAAAGATCTTTATCTATCACTCCAGGACTAAAATAAGACTAATTTGAAATAAAGACAAAGGTCTGGATCCAACTACGTTATTTTATAGTAAAGAAGATAAAGGAGGGGGTAAATTTGGGACTAATGAAATTCGAGAAACAAGGTTAAAGAGGAAAAACAACTTTTGTTTTGAATACCTGTGGTCGGGTCAGACAACCCCCTCCGAAACAGAAGCTGACTTGGTGAAGACGTCACAGGAAATGGCGTCATAGAAATAAGGCAAGACTTCTCAACCATCGAAAACGAGACTTCGTGGCAAGAAAGGAAGGAAGTAGCCATTAAGAGAAGGGAAAACTGCAAGCCTCCTAGCCCTCTCTAGGACCATAAATCATAGAGAAGTACCGGCGGCCATTAAAAGAAGGTAAAAAATTCAAAAAAAAATTAAAAAGAAAACGGGATTTTAAAAAATAGTGGAGCCAGCAGATACACATACAGTGTCCTAGCAGCTGAGAGCAAGTACCAGATTAGAGTGCTATCTTCTTTTGGAAATTTTTCCATTTGTAATCAAACAGAAAAGTCTCTGCAACTTTCTTAAAATCATATCCCAAAATTTTAGATATTTCTTGTTGTATCATCTGCCAAAACTTTTTTGCTTTTCCACAAGTCCACCACATATGATAAAAAGAACCTTCATGTTTCTTACATTTCCAACATCTATCTGACATCTTTTTACTCATCTTTGCCAGTTTTTTCGGAGTCATATACCACCTATACATCATCTTGAAACAATTCTCTTTAATGCTCTGACATGATGATATTCTCATCGAGTTCTTCCAAAGATATTCCCATGTATCCATCTGTATTTCCTTATTTACATTAATTGCCCATTTAATCATTTGAGATTTTACTACTTCTTCTTCTGTAGACCATTTCAACAGTAGTTTATATATTTTCGACATTAATTTTTCATTATCTCCAAACAGAACCTTTTCCAATTCCGTTTGTTCACGTCTATTTCCAACAGATTTAATATCATTCTCCATCAAACTTTTTATTTGTTGCATTTGAAACCAGTCATACTTGTTGTTTAGCTCTTCGGCAGATTTTAATTCAACTTTATCACCTTGAATCTTTAGCAGTTGATTATATGACACCACTCTCTCTTCTTCAGATTCAACTGTTATTTTTATTACTTCTGCTGGCACTATCCATAACGGCTTTCTTTCATCACCATATTTCTTATATTTTATCCATGTTAGTAAATTGTTTCTAATATAACGGTGAGAAAAAGACCATCCATCTTTTTTTTCCCATAGTACATATAAGCACGCCAGCCGAATTTATTTCCATGAGCTTCTAACAATAAAAGCTTTTTATTTAACAACATCATCCAATCCTTTATCCACGTCAAACAAACTGCATCATGATATAATCTTAAATCTGGAAGTTAAAATCCTCCCCTCTCTTTAGACTCCGTTAAAATTTTCATCTTAATCCTTGGTTTTTTTCCCAGCCCATACAAATTCTGAGAACTTCCTTTGCCATTTATTAAATTGTTTACTATCTTTCACAATCGGAATAGTTTGAAACAAATACATTATTCTTGGCAAAATGTTCATCTTAATTGCAGCAAACCTACCCATCAAAGACAGTTTAAGTCTATTCCATTTCATCATATTCCATTTCATCATATCTTCATTCATCTTACGCCATAACTTTTCATAGTTGTTTTTGTACAAATCAGTATTCTTCATTGTTATTTCTAGACCTAAATATTTAACTTTAGAAGTGACCACATCCCGTCAAACTCTGCAATTCTTTCTGTTTATTTAGTTGCATATTTTTATATAAAAATTTCGACTTCTCTTTATTTATATAGAGTTCTGCCATTTCTCCATATTCTTTTATCTTAGCTAGCAACAAAGGTACCACTTGTATCGGATTTTCAATTATAAACACAATATCGTCTGCAAATGCTTTATATTTGTAAGAAAATCCTCTAATTTTCAATCCTTCTCTCTCTTTGTCGTCTTGTATTTGCATTAGCAGAATTTCAAGAGTCATTATAAACAACAATGGTGAAAGCGGACATTTATTTATTTATTTTTATTTTTATCCTTGTCTTGTACCTTTGCTCACCTTCATTTCATTTGTAAGATCTGCATTTATACACAATTTTGCGTGTTGATCCATATATATTGCTTTTGTCATTCTTATAAAATATTCTCCCAGATTTATTTTTTCCATTACTGCAAACATAAAGTCCCAGTTCAGATTATCAAAGGCTTTTTCGGTATCTACAAAAAATAATGCTGCCTCTTCTTCTGGATGTTTCTCATAATATTCTACAATATTTACAACAGTTCTTACATTGTCTCTTATTTGCCTTTTAGGGAGAAATCCTGCTTGATATTCCTTTATAAAATTGATCAAATATTGCTTAAGTTGTTCTGCCAAGATTCTTGTATATATCTTATAGTCATTGTTTAATAATGAAATTGGTCTATAGTTCTTTACATTTGTGACATCTCTATCTTCCTTGGGAATCAACGAGATTATAGCTTCTTTCCAAGTATTTGGAATTTCCCCTTTTATTCTTATCGTGTTCATCAATTTTTGCAATTTTGGTACTATCTCATCTTTGAGAGTTTTATAAAATTTAGTTGTATATCCATCCGGCCCAGGAGCCTTACCTACTTTCATTACATTTATTGCTGCTTCAATTTCAATTTTTTCTATTGGATCATTCAAAATCTTTTTTTATATACTCAGTCAGGGATGCTATTTTAATATTTCGTAAATACTCTTCCATTTTCTCTTTTTTAATTTTCACACCTTTGAATAAATTTGCATAATATTTAAAAAATTCTCTTTTAATTCCTTCTTGGTCTGCTATCTCTTTTTCACTAGCCACGATTTTATTAATAATGTAAATATATCTTGAGCACATTTGTTCCTTTTCTGAATAGTTGATGAAGGTAAATCCCTTTAAATAAATCCACATGCACCAAGATATACACTAACAAATTAATCCACTGTTTTCTTAATCTCCAGGGAAGGTAGTAAGAAACTGCCATGTGTGCAGCAATCCCCCTTACTAGGTTGTAAATTTCTGCTCAATCTATCTTGGAAGTTGTAAAAACAATTATGAACAGTCATCTCCTGCTCTGTTCTTTTATTGGTGGAGATAATTAGGGCTGTACTTACTTTTAGGCAGTCCATAACATATTAGTTCTCAATTAGGTTCACCTTTAAAACATACATTCCATGTTAATTAAAATGAGCTAATTTCCTGAGCAGGGTGTGTAAAAGCATATTCATTAGCTGATAGAGCATGCGTATTATAAATGACTTTTTCAATTTAGAGTTCTTTCTTGATTAATGAGATTTTTGAAACCTTGAAACCTTTTTGCTCTTAGCAAGCTTGTACTGAAGACCAGAATTTCTTTTTTCCCCTTCCTTTCTTCCTTATTAGAGACTAAGGATATATGGATTTGGCTTTGTAATATGACAGATATGAAATTTGGAGATTGCTATTAAATAATTTGCAAAGTACTATGATTGTATAAAAATATCAAAAGGTCACAGAATGTTTGTAGAATTTAAAGGTAATACATATGTAATAATTCTGAATACTTGCAGGTATAATGAAGTATATATATAGTTTTCTTTTTCTTAAAGTAGAAATAATTGTAATCTATATTTTTCGCCCTTTTGTATCTCTTCCTCATTCGTTTCCCCCCAACCCCCAATTTTCCCTGTATGAAACTCAATAAAATTTGGAAAACATAAGAAGAGTATAGCAATGTACAGATAGAGCATACCCAAGGCCTTGAGTTCAAGCTCAGTACATGGTCAGCAATCTTCCATGTACTGTTCCTCTACTGCATTCAGGTGTTCACCACCACCACTTACTCCTTTTCACCCAAGCAAAGTATGCTCTCCCTCTCTGGCCCCACCCTTTTCAAAAGCAGACTGCACAGCTGATTAGGTAGCATCAGTGATCAGGAATAGTGTTCCCTTCCCCGTACCTTTGCCAGAACACAACTGTGTATCATTTAGATAACCTTCTCAGACTCCTCCTACTGTTTGAACTGCATGATGAAGACATGTGAGGCCAGTAACAGGTACAGGGGAGCTATAAATGTCCAGACCAAGGAACAGCTGTATCACAATCCACACATTTATTAAACAGCAGCAGGCATGTTGGTCAGATGAATGTGGTTGCCAAATTTGCTCTTCCAGCCAGATTCCTGTGCTTTTGCAAACTGCTCTGACAGACTTCAGAGTCAGATATATTGACCTATTGGTGAATAGCCATGAAAAGGACAACTATACTGGTCACACAGTGGACTTTTAAGCTGCTTGCAAGGGTGCAGTAATTGGACTAGAACAAGTCTGTTGGAAATCTTACAGCAGAGCATGTAGATGGTCACTGGTAACTGCAATAGTTGGTCAAGTTGTATAATCAGAAGGTGGCTATCATTGAACTGTGAAGAGAGTCCATCCTGGACCCTACTCATACAGGATAGCTGCCTAATCTCACCTTAGACATGCTGTTGTTTTTTTCCGGTAGAGTCAGTTCAGAGATTCGGATGTGAATAGTGTATGTTAGAGAGAGTGAGAATGAAAATGACGCAGAGTAAACCAGCCCCATGGAACATAGAAGGGAGTCTGGCAGGTATGTTGCAGAGCTGCACAGAATTGTCATCATGCTATTTATTTAGAATTTGTTTTTCAAAATACAGGCCAGTTATCAGAAGCAATATTATACTGGAATTCTTAACCAAGAAGCTGCCCAAACATTGATTAGTGCAGCAGAAAACTATATTGATATTAAAGGAAAGTAAGTACTTAATTTTAATTTTTAAAACTAGGGGTTTCAGCCAACCATTTCACTCTGTTAAGGGTGAAGCCTTCCTCTAAAAGAACAGGTCTTTCCTCCAGATGAAGAATCTTTGCACTAGAGGAAGGCTCCACTCTCAGCTGAGTGGAGTGACAAGATTCAATATTAGATTTTTTAATATTTTTTTAAACCCTCAGTTACACTATTTACTAATTAATGAGAACTTGGGGATGTCTTTGTTGCATCGATGGAGGAGGCCAGTTAGGGGCAGCAACAGTGGCTTCTGCCAAATCCACCTTGTTGTGTTCCTCCTCAGTCAAGGAGAGCCCCTACTCTTGTTCCTCACCCTCAAATGGCAGACCAATGGAGGACCATAGGCGCATTTGGAGGGATTCCCCTCCCCCCTTTTAAAAATGTTTTCAGGTTTTTCTGCAAACCTGGGGAGTCTCTCAAATTTTTAGGGGGAAAATATTTCTTTCACCATGGCCCTCATGTACAGATTTAAGTATCCACAGATGGGGCAACACTTGTTATTAGAATATACAATTGGGGAGCCACAAGGAACTTGCAGGGTGGGGGCACCTCACCCCCTGCCTTTGTTTCCTTTATTTCCCCCTTCTCCATCAATCTTCCCCTACCCCTTCTCTATCTTACATCTGAGCCACAAAAATTTGGAGCACAAATATTGGATGGGGAATGCATTTTTGGGAAGTAGCATGTGCAAAAGTGATCTTGAGGTACTAGTGGACTGTAAACTACCGTATTTTTCGGACCATAAGACACACTTTCCCCCCCAAAAAAGTGGGGGGGGAGTGCGTGCGTCTTATGGAGCGAATACTGAAAAAAAAGGAGACGAGGCTGGGGGGAGGGGGCCTGCAACCCCGGGAGACAAGCGCCAGGATTGCTCCCTCCGCCCCCACCGCAGACCCAGACTCACCGGACCATAAACACCCCCACTGCAAACCCGCTTTGCGGTCACCGGCGGGACACATGGCTGGCTCCCACCGCAAACCCAGCGCTTCACGCGCGCCTGGCTCCAGCCCGAAGGCTGCAATGGCGCCTGCATCCCTGACGGCTGTGCTGGGAGGTGTGCGCAGCGGAAGATGGCGGAAGACGAAGGTGCGTCTAATGGTCCGAAAAATACGGTAAATATGAGCAATCAGTGTGATGCCATGACAAAAAAGGCAAATTCAATCCTGGGTAGTATCAAAAGGGCTATAGCATCAAAATCACAGTAGGTCATAGTTCTGCTATATACTACCTTGGTCAAGCCACACCTGGAATACTGTGTGCAGTTCTGGAGGCCTCACTTCAAAAAAGATGTGGACAAAATAGAGTGGGTGCAGAAAAGAGCAACGTGGATGATCAAGGGCCTGGAGGAAGAATCCTATGAGGAAAGGCTGAGGGCCTTGGGAATGTCCAGTCTGGAGAAGAGGAGATTTGGGGGGGGGGGGACATGATTGGTCTCTTTAAATATTTGAAAGACTGTAATTTAGAGGAAGGCAAGGAGCTGTTCCATTTGGCAGCTGAGAATAGAACCCGAAGTAATGGGCTCAAATTACAAGCAGAAAACTACCAGCTGGATATTAGGGGGGGGGGGGAATTATGGTCCGAGTAGTTCAGAGGTATAACCAGCTGCCTAGGAAGGTTGTGAGCTTTTCTTCATTGGCAGTCTTCAAAATGCGACTGGATGATTATTTGCTGGAGATGCTTTAGGCTGATCTTGCATGGAGCAGGGGGTTGAACTATGTGGTCTGTATGGCCCCTTCCAACTCTATGATTCCAACTCTATGATCTTCGTTATTTTCTTTCTCCCCCTCTCCTTTTCTGTCAATCTCCTCCTCTTTCTTCCTCCTCCTTTTCTCTGTCAATCTCCCCCCTCTCTCTCCTCCTTCTCCTTTTCTATCAATCTACTTTCATCTCTCTTTCTTTCCCCCTCCCTACTTTAACTGCTTTTTGGTCAACTAACCCATCCTCAGTGCTACCTCCCCATGCCTTTCCTTCTTCCCCTCTCTCTTACCACCCCTCACCCTTGCTACTCTTACCCATCCCCCTCACTCCTGTTACCAGTTTGATGTAGTGGTTAAGAGCAGCGGACTCTAATGTGGAGAACTGGGTTTGATTCCCCACTCCTCCACATAAAACCAGCTGTGTGACCTTGAGTCAGTCACAGCTCTCTCAGAACTCTCAGCCTCACCTACCTCAAAGGTGTTTGTTGCAGGGAGAGGAAGGGAAGGTGATTTTGGATCGTGAATGGTTGGATATAAAACTATCTGCTCCTCCTCTTCCTATCCATCATCTGTACACTACTTCTCTATCCTCTCCAATCTCTGGTGTCATGCCAGGCACCTCCCACAGCTAATCTCGAGAAATGCCTGGGCTTGTCCTGTGTATGGTGGGACCAGCAGTGCTGTACAAAGCTGTGCTGGGCTTGAGGGCAACAGTGGCATTGCTGAGAGCCATGTTGGTTACAGCAGTGATGTCAGCAGTGGCACTGACCCAGGAGCTGAGGCAGCAATATAAGAAGCATTGGCCCAGGGCTATGGCAGTGATGCTGGGAGCCACAACAGCAAGAGCAGCCAGGCTGGGGGGGGGGGGGGGGCATTATCATCATCAGGGCTTTTTCTTTAGAAAAACCCAGCAGGAACTCATTTGACTATTAGGCCACACCCCATGATGCCAGGCCATCTGGAACTGCATTCCTGCTCAAAAACAGCCCCAATCATCATTAAAACTGGATAAGATGTTTACAGCATCTTCCCCTCACAGCACACCCCTCTGAGGGGTTCACACACATACCCCTTTAATTCCCCCCCCCCCTTTTCAGATTTTTCTGCAAACTTGGGGGTGGGATCCCCCATGTTGGTAGGAAAACTTTTCCTTTGTGTAAATGGGCCTGATCCATGGATATCTGCAGTTCACTATTATATATGCAGATGATATTACAATTCTCAATGTGGCCCCATTTGTAGATACTTAAATCCAGAGACTGGGTACATGGAGACACAAGACAGATCTTTCTGTAAACCTGAGGAAAGCTCCAGGTTTGCAGAAAATCTTAAAACACACACAAGGTCCGGTTTTAGAATCTTGGTCTACAGCTGAGCTTCTCTCACAGAGCAATATCCTCTTTTTCTCCTCTATGTTTAAAGTGATGCATTAAGAGGATATTGCCCTGTGAGAGAAGCTCAGCTGTAGACCAAGATTCTGAAACTGGACCTTTTGCATTGATTACCTGTCAGCTGAATGGATATTTTTATCTCCATGAGTAGCACCATCAGAGACTTTTCCATGTAGCTACTTGGAGAATTTGTAACAGAATTTTGGAGAGCAGTTTTGACTTAGTATGGACTTGGAAGTATGTTTGTATATTTTTGTTGTGAGTTATATCTAATTGTACTATTGAAGGTTCATTGCTTGCTTTGCATTTTGATATTGTATGAGAAGTGTCTGTCTGATATTATTATATACTATTACATGGTTAAGTATTAGTGAAGACTGTAATGTACTATTTACTGGGGGTTTTCTTTGCTTGAGACTGTTCAACATCAGTCACCCTACAAAAAACAATAAGGTATAGGAGTCAGAAGTTCAGCCTAGGATCTGAAGACTCAGGTTAGAATCCACAGTCTGCCCTGAAGGTCATTGTTTGTCACAGTGTTCTTATTAATTTAAATTATTATTATCTTAACCTATATAACTTCTATGTAATTGTGTAACTTCTCTAGTATTATGGCTCTTACTGTGTCCACATTTTAACTTGTGATCTCAATTATGCATTATCATAAATATTCTAGGTTTATGAATATCCAAGAAGTAAAGACATACTGGGAAAGCAAAGGATTAACAGTAACAATTAAAAACTTGTTAATGGATTGGTCTTACAATGTAAAAGAAGAAAAGTCTAAGCCATCAAGGTTAGTACAAAATAATATTTACTAAAACATCGATGAAGGAATGGGTAACATACTTACAGAATGTGACACTGAACTAGAATATTGTACACATTTTAATAAGATCAAAATGCTGGGCGTGGTTTTCAGGGTCTGAACAAGTCTGCTGTCAGTCCATCAGTGACCACGATGAGAAATATGGTTACTGTGAGCCAGAAGTCCAGTGCCAAAATAGTAACAAGGTAGCAAAAAGGCCGGAATAAGGTCACAATATAACCCTGGTAAAGAGTTCACAATCCAAAACTGTGAACTTAATTTCAGGTAGTTAAGGAGCAGGTAATGTAATCCAAGGCAGGCAGACCAGCAAGGTTTCAAGGAATCAGGAATCAGGAATTTAGACTAAGAAGGCTGTAATAACACTAGTGGCAAGTGAAAAGGAGGAAGTGTGTGGCTTTCTTTTGAAATTTTTGGCCCCTCTGTCATGAAGACTAGTGTTAACATGGCTTTAAAAAATAACCTGGAGTCACACTTTTCTCCCTGTGATGCCACTAGGTAAGACTGTCCAAAGGCACTCCTTGACAGACAGTGAAGTCTCTGTTTTCACAAATATTGTGGAGTGCAGCTCCTTAACACTCTTTTTGGTCCCATTAATGTGGGCTCACATAATCTGCTCAACATCATTGATTGCTGGTAGACTGGTCTACAGGTCCTAAGGAAATTCCTTACCATCCTGATCACTAATGCTAGGCTGGATATGATATGGAAAAAATGGAATTTAATCTAGTGCTTTGGTGCTCCAAATTATTTAGCTGCCAACTGAAAGTCACACTGTATTCCCCCTTCTCCACAGAAACAAGTTTCTGAAGATGTGTCATCAGGCAGTATTCATGAGTGAATTTGAGAGTACAAGTTCTGTCATTACATTACTGAACATCTGCCCCATTGTTTTTCATTTTATAAAAGGAATTACTTCAGAATTTCAGGAACAACTAAAAATATGCAACTACTATTTTCTGAGTTTGTATGTAATTGAAGCAGTAATGAAGGTACTGTCTCTGTAACGTTTTGACATTTTTGGTAACATTAATCAGTGACATATTCTGATAGTTTCAATTTCACTTTTACCACTGAAATATAAAATTGAAAATCCAGTTCCTTGGAAGTATGAAACAATACATTGTTTTCCTTTGATTGGTATCACCTTTATTTATTCTGGTCATGTTTTCAAGCTAATAAGCAGGAGACCCATAAGGACTTGTAGGGGAACATTTCATTTTCCCCTCTTACACTATTTCTTCTTGCGCTTCCCAGGCAGCCCCCATAGCCGCTTCTCTTTTTCTGCTTCCTCTTTTTCTCTCCTTCCCATCCACAAGTTTTCTCTTCCTCTTCCCCAACTGTATCTCACAGGTTGCTGTGAGGTCTCGCGGAGTTATGCAGGTAGCAAGCCTGTCTCCAGTAAATCCTTCTCCAGCTGGTGACATGATGAGGGGGATGGGACATTTTCCAGGTTGTTTTGACCTCCAGGTCTCAGGAGCGCAGTATAACAGAATAAAACTATTATTTTCCCCACTGTCTAGCAACCCCAAAATGACCCTGAAATCAAAATGGGCATTCTTTTCTTAAAGTTAATTTCTATTATAGTGGGGAGTTTTAATCGTGTAATGGTTTTGTTTAGATTTCAGATTTTTTGGAAACCTGGCACTTCCTTCACATCTGTAGAGAAATCTCCCCTTGTCTGTCTCTGGCTCCATTTTGTGGATTTTTTTGATCCACATTCTATGTCCCAGTTCAAAACTAGATATATGATGTTCTGCTTGTTGGAGTAAGTGACTCAGCATGCCTGGACATTGCAGGGGGCAATACATCACTTTAAGAGTGTATGGTTATCTCCTTAAATGGGATACCTCTCTTTGTCTAAACCTGGGAGTTGCCCTCTAACCCCTCCTCTCTTCTCACATGGCCTTCCATACTGACATATGTTTCTGCAGCTCTATTCTGTAGATACAATGCCCATACTCCCACACACATGGTGCTGGACAAGTTGGCCATTCATCTAAAGTACTCTTTAGATTAGGTGTCTTTCTCTTCTTTTGACTGCTACCTGTATGTGAACTGGATCTACTTTAATAAATGTAAGTTTACCTTTTTTGCAATATACTTATTGGGAGAAATATTTACTGCACTCAGTATCAGGATTCTATGACTGGGCAAAACTCTGTTATATTAATAAAATATCCCAATGCTGCCATAGTTTAAATGAGGCAACTGTAAATGTGAACACAGAAGGATGATCTAGGCCAGGGGTGGCCAATGGTAGCTCTTCAGATTTTTTTTGCCTACAATTCCCATCAGCCCCAGCCATTGGCCATGCTGGCTGGGGCTGAAGGGAGTTGTAGGCAAAAAATATCTGGAGAGCTACTGTTGGCTGCCCCTGATCTAGGCCGTTATGACTGAAGAGCTTTGTGTGGCCTAAGAGATCTGAATACCAGTGGTCCTCTTCTGATGCACCAGCAGCTGTATGCAGAGGAGGAAGCATGCATTGCCATAATGTGGGAAGGGTTGAGATTATCTTCTAATAATTTCTAATTAGTTTCTTTTGCAGACTTGCATTGTGAATATTGACTTCATAGTGGAAAGCTCAGGAGTACTCTCTTTCTTTGGACACAGTCCAGATATGCCTTGGATAGAAGATTAGTGGGGACAGCCCAAGACAGCGGCCGACAACTAGTCACCTCTCAGAGCTTACTCTGTTCTATTATCTTTCACTTTTATCTTTCAGATCCATTTTAACTTTTTACCTCTCCCAAGAATTTATCCTAATTAAGAACTATAGAACACTTTTTACTGCCTTCTATTGCCTATTTTCTGTTTACTTCCTGGCTATACAAGAAAGCCTTCCACAGAAGCCCAATAATGAGGTTATCTCCCATGGGGAGGAAGAAACTTCATACAGATCATCATTCTCCAGCCAAGTCAGTGAAATAGCCTTGCTGGATGACCTTATCTCATGGAGCAAGTCCGTAAGTGACCTCCCTGGTTCTGCTTCGCTTAACAAACACCCAGTTTTGGAGTCCAATTTCCAAGAAACTCAAGAAAATTCCCTGTTCCACACTCTTAATGACCTTATAAAAGACAAACTTACAGAGCCACAAGGACCCTCCTCTTCCACAGAAAGCCACTGAGGAACAGAAAACCTACAAAACTTTAAAAAAGAAAATTTACAGGACTTCATTAGAAATCACTGTCTCCTTACTGGCCAAACAATTATAGCAATTTTTCAGCAGGTAAACTCTATATCCCATAAACTGGATTTACTTATGAACCCCAATCACAACCTAAACTCTCCTCTACTGCAGAAACCCCACCACCCATATGGGAAGATGGATCAAATTCAAAAACTCAACCTAAAACCCAAAAAACTCAAAACATACACTCAACTTTGAGTCAACAAAACTCCAGTAACAACTATCTGAGAAATGACAAGGGGGAAGGGGGGGGAATCCTTGACGCCTCATGCAGCCTGTTAAGAAATAAAAAAAAGTTACAAAATCTACATCAGAAGTTGGGCTCAAAGAAAGCTCCTTATCGAGAGGAAGCTAAACTTCAGAAAGAAATATAAGACGCTCCCCAAATAACCCCTTGACTCAAGTACAAACCATGATTTAACAGGTACTTATGCAAACCCCCCAAATGCTTCAGAGCCAAACTCTGAAAACTTGACTTTTTGAATCAATCTCTATGAAAACAATTCTCAGTCCAGTCAAGCACACTGTAGCCAGAGTGAAGCAGGAGGGGCGGTGGCTCAGTGGCAGAGCATCTACTTGGTAAGCAGAAGGTCCCAGGTTCAATCCCCGGCATCTCCAATTAAAAAGAGTTGAGACAAGTAGGCATGAAAAACCTCAGCTTGAGACCCTGGAGAGCCGCTGCCAGTCTGAGTAGACAATACTGACTTTGATGGACCCAGGGTCTGATTCAGTATAAGGCAGCTTCATATGTTCAAACTTCAGAAGGACCCATGGACTCTGTCTCCTTTGAATTACTAACAATACAGGAGGTGGACATTTTGCACCAACCCCTCTTAAACCATTTCAGCTTATTAACCCCTGAACAACCCACTGTTTGGGCAGAAAGCTCACAAACTGACACAAAGGCTGAACTTAATACCAACCAAGAAAGTCCATGCATTGGTCCCTTTTGTCCAAGGCACAAAAATCAACTTAAATTCCTAACATGGAATATTGCAGACTGGGTTTCCAAGAGAGCTGATAAGTCTTTCAACTTTTTCCTGGCCCAGCATGTCATTATTTGCCTCCAAGAAACTTGGTCCAAAGATCCTTTGTCCGTAGATGAATTTATAATGCACAACCTTCTAGCCTCTCCAGGGGAAAGGAAAGGAAAGGCCAAAGGAGGCCTAGCTCTTTGTAAAGCTATAAGTCTGCATGTGACAGTTATCCTGCTGACATCTTGCAAATACTGGGCTCAGGCCTGCATGGTCCAATATAGAAAACAAGCCCTCCTGGTAATAAATGTTTACCTCCCCTCCTATGGCACTAGGCAATGGACACATAAAATATGGACAAAGTTTGAATTATACCTAGACTTGCCCTCTCAGTGCATCTGTTGTGGCTGCAAGAGATTTCAACACTAGACTCAGACCTTCCGACAAATCACTATATTCCTCCTTCAGCTCAGTACTGCCAGAGAAAAACCCCTCAAATACTCTTGCCTTCCAGAGTCACTAAGGATTACAAGTTCAACTGGAAAGGCTACCATCTTGCATCTAGGTTAAATCTCCACATCCTTAATGGGGCTACCTAAGGAGACATCCCTGGGGAGTACACATACTGCTCTGAATGTGGTTCAAATACTATAGACTTTATATTGACATATCATGATTTGCTCAGCTACAATATGCACCTTGAAATAGGATCACAACAATACAGTAACCATCTCCATATCACCCTGTTTTTCAACATCTGTAACCCACCAGAACATAGCTCTGAGCACTGCAATCCTAATCTAGAACCTGTTCTGATCTACAGAAGATTAATTTGGCCTGCGAAAGTGGAACACTAAAGTGAAAAATACTTCACCTCAGATGAGGTATTCCAACTTCGAAATTCTGTGATCTCAGCAAATGCCAAAGACTCAACTATCACAGCATACCAATGCCTCATTCTTGGCTGAATGCAAATTCTTCAAAGGAAACCTCATGATCACAATACTGAACCATTAAAGACAAGCAAATCAAAGACCTGGTTTGATGCAGACTGTCATGCTGCAAGAAACAAACTAGGGGCAAAATTTCAGCAATACAAAGAAATGTATCCAAAACTCCCCTAGAGCTTAAAACCCTAAAGCAGCTATATTAAAACCTCCTAGTGGAGAAAAAACTAAGAGCACAAATTGATTCCTGGACCCAGATGATCCAAGTCTCCAAATCAAACAACCTGGCAACCTTTTGGCACTTAATCAGAGCTGAACTCCACACAGCACCTCCAAGGATAACCTGAAACATCTCTCCCTGGCTTTGGGAATTTTACTTCTACCACTCTATTTAACTGAATCAGACCTACACACTCCTTTGGAGTTTCAGTCACAAAATCTCCCAGCATGGCCTCCAGTAACAATCAAAGAAGTGAGAAAAAAATTTAAAAAATTAATAAATCAGTTGAAAACTGGCTATGATTCTGGGAGTAACATGATAACTCCAGAGATGATAAAATGCAATAGTGATTGGTGGGCTCAAATGCTCACTGCATTATTTACCCACATCAATCAACCCATGTTCCCTCAGACTGGGGCCTAGCAATCATCAGCAAGAAAGGAGAAAAATCAAATCCTGTCAATTATCCACCAGTTAGCCACCTCAGTGTTGTCAGTAAATTATATTCAAGATATCTACATTGGAAACTCCCTGCCTTGCAAGATCACGTAAATATTCTGATGCATGAGCTGGTGGCCACTCTACAATAGAGCAGTGTCTGATTTTGCACCACCTAGTGGAGAAGTATAGCTGTAAGCAAATGGAGAACCCTAGGTCACCTTTGTTAATTTTAAAGCAGCATTGACAGCATCCCCAGGAACAGAATCTGGGCAAAACTTGAGAACTCCTCAATAGATCCAAGACTCTAGGGGCTTCCAGTTTTGGCGACGCACGATTAGGAGTGGCTCGGACCGGTGCGTCCAGAGCCGCTTCTAAATCGGACCGATCGAGGGGTCACTCACAAAGGGCGACTCAACTCTGGGGCCCAGCTCCTTCAACCTTTCCTCATAGGACTTGGTCTCCAGACCCCTCACCATCTTTGTCACCCTCCTCTGGACCCATTCCAGCTTGTCTATATCCTTCTTAAAATGTGGTGGCCAAAACTGAACACAATACTCCAGATGAGGTCTTACCAGAGTAAAGTGATACCATCACATCACGTGATCTGGACACTATACTTCTGTTGATACAGCCCAAAATTGCATTTGCCTTTTTAACCACTGCATCAGGGGTGGCTACAAATATACCAGGGGTGGCCAAACTTGCTTAACGTAGGAGCCACACAGAATAAACTTAGATGTTTGAGATCCGCAAGTCATGAACATCAGATGATTGAGAGACAGTAGGAAGGCAGGAAGGAAGGCAAATAGATGGGGGGAGGTGGAAAGAAAGCAACTTTAAACCAAGATGCTGGCTGGTTTGGCTTGGAGAAGTGATTTAAAGAGAGAAATGCCTTTTCCAAGCCAGTTGATGGGGTGGTGGCGGCGGCATCAAAAGCCACACAATATGTGAGAAAGAGTCACATGTGGCTCTTTTGGCAAACCCCTGCTATATACACTATTGGCAGAGACTCAAGGAGGGCAGGGCTAACATAGTGTGAGCTACTACTTGAGTGGTACCAATGCTATCTAACCTCCAGTTAGTGAGGCTGAACATTTGCAGCTGGGTATGATACACCACCCCCTGCACTAGCAGGTCCTCCCGCATTGGAAGTCTCTAAGAGTCTACTACAGAGGGCCTGAACCGGGCCCTTCTGAGCCAGAAGGGAGCAATTACTATGCTCTCCGCTCCTTGTTCTATAATCTACTGGAACAGTTTCTGAATAATCTGAAGTGGTGGGAAGGCATACAGAAGACTAATCTGTGTTCAGCAGGTCTGTGCTACTGCCTTTTGATTTTGTAATCTGGACCTGAATAGTGTCAGATTAAGAGGCCCACTCTCGGTGTCCCTAATTTCTGATACACCTGTAGAAAGGCTTTCCAATTTTACCAGTTTTATTAGGTTTGAAAAGGGAACATAGTAACTCAGTTAACGTATGCAGTCTAAAATGTCTAATCCATATATAAGAAAATAACAAAGGTTCTTCCATAAACATTTAAATACAATAAAATGTTCTGCCATGCTGTTACATTTCATGAAAACGGTAAGTTCCATTCTTTGTATACCTGTAAGTTATACTCCAAATTTATGTATTAAGCCATCTACAAAAGGTGTCCATATATCTTTAGTTTTTTATCTCCATCCTTTAAAGTTAAAATGTCCATTTCAACTGTGTTAAAGATCTTTTCAATGAGCTCTACTTTTGAGGATGTTTCAGGTTTTTCCCACCCCTTTGCTAATAAAATTCTAGCAGCCGTTATCACATGAATCAATAAATATTTAACATTTTTGTCAAACGCATTTGGAATTATATTTAATAAGAACAATTTGGGTTTGAAAGGTATTACTCTCCCTAGCATTTTCTGTAAAAATTAATGGACCATCTGCCAGTACTTTTTAGTAATATCACATGTTCACCAAGCATAATAAAAGGTTCCTGTCTGCATTTTACATTTCCAACACTTATTTTACATATTTGGGTACATTATAGCAAGTTTTTCAGGAGACAAATTGCCATCTTTAAAACGTCTTACAAATGTTTTTTCTATATGTCACCGACTTAGTCATTTTAACATTACATTTCCATATCTGTGCCCAAGCATCTAAATCAATATTGTAACCAAGGTTCTGTGCCCATTTAACCATACATTCTTTCACTATTTCATCTGCCATTTTTGATTGTAAAAGAAAGTTATAGAAGAGTTTAATGGTTTTAACCTCTGAACCACACATAATTTTGTCTAGAGAACATTGTTCAGAATAAAAGCCTATTTGTTTATCTTTCCCATAACGTTAGAAGTCTTGTCCACCAATCTATTAGAAGTCTTGTCCACCAATTTAACTTGATGCCTTGTTCTTTTAGTTTCTCTTTGGTGTTTAAATCTCCATTACTTTCTAAAGTCATTGTAAAATATCAGATTACCTTGATGTGTCAATAGTGGGTGTGAAAAGGCTTCTATCAGTTAAACCCATCTTGGTATTTTCTGGTAGACTATAAGTTAGACCCTTTCCCATGTATCATAAAGAAACTTCCTTATCCAATGATTTTTAAAATAACTATGTCCTTCAACTTTATGATACCAGATAAATGGATGCCAACCAAGTTTAAGGCCATGACCCTCCAGTTTCAACAATCTGTCATTGGTTAGTGTCACCCAATCTTTTAATCATGTTAAAACACAGGCTTTGTAGCATATTTCCCAGTCTGGAAGTGCAAATTCTGCTCTCTCAAAATTCTGTAAAGCTTTCGTTTTAATTCTGGGCTTCTTATTTTGCCATATAAACTTTGAAGTAATAGTTTTCAAATCCTTAAAGAAGGACTGATTCAGCTTCATTGGTATTGTGTGGAATAAAAATAAGTCTTGGTAAGATGTTCATCTTGATTATAGCAATTCTCCCCATCAGAGAAACCTGCAAATATTTCCATTTTTCTAAATCTTCTTTATGTCCTTGAAAAGCTTTAAATAATTGTCCTCAAATAAAGTGGCACATCTATTTGTTAAGTGAATACCTAAATAGTTTATTGTCTTGGTAAGATGTTCATCTTAATTATAGCAACTAATGTTCATCTTAATTATAGCAATCTCCCCATCAGAGAAACCTGCAAATCTTTCCATTTTTCTAAATCTTCTTTATGTCCTTGAAAGGCTTTAAATAATTGTCCTCAGATAAAGTGGCACATCTATTCGTTAAGTGAATACCTAAATATTTTATTTTCTTAACCAAAGAAAATCCAGACAAATTTTCTAATACTTTTATTTTGTCCACACTCATATTTTTGTGATGAGTTTCATCTTCTGATAATTTATTTTCATACCAGCCACCTCTCCAAACTCTTTCAGTCTCTTTTCCAAGGTCTTAATAGAATTCAGCGGTTGCTGAACTTAACTTGAAGTCTTCTCCCCTAGTTCTTACTCCTTTTATGTTTTCATTTTGTCTAATCAAGTTATTCAGCAGTTCAAGTGTCAATATGAATAACAATGGAGATAGAGAGCATCCTTGTCTAGTACCTTTAGTAATATCAATAACTTCTTTCAAATCTCCATTCACTAGAACCTTAGCTTTCTGGTGTGCGTATATTGCTCGAAGTATCTTGTAAAAATTCCCTCCGCATCTCATTTCTTGAATTTGTTCTAGAATAAAGGCTTTTTCAGTGTCCAAGAAAATCAATGCCATTTGCTTATCAGAGCATGCTTCATAATATTCCAAAATATTTCATATAGTCATACATTGTTTCTTAGTTGTCTCTTTGATAGGAAACCCATCTGATCTTGATGAATTACTTCCGTTAAAACCTTTTTTAGTCTAAATGCCATTATAAATGCAGAAATTGTATAATCCACATTCAATAATGAAATTGGTCTATAATTTTTAATCTCCTTTCCATTTGTATCTTCCTTAGGAATTAAAGAAATAGTTGCCTCCTCCCATGTGTCTGGTACTTTGCCATCTTCAGCTATGTAATCCACCAATTGTTTTTAAAGGAGCAGCAATATATCTTCAAATTTTTTGTAGTATTCTGCTGATAATCCATCTGGTCCTGCAGCTTTTCCATTATGTTGGACCTTGAAAGCTTCTGTAATCTCTTGTATCAATATAGGATCATT
Source organism: Heteronotia binoei (assembly GCF_032191835.1). Taxonomy (NCBI): domain Eukaryota; kingdom Metazoa; phylum Chordata; class Lepidosauria; order Squamata; family Gekkonidae; genus Heteronotia; species Heteronotia binoei. The sequence goes on along the minus strand of NC_083243.1, from coordinate 163,315,386 downwards.
CAATATTTCCCTATGTTCTTCTGTGAAATGAATCACATTTCCTGTTCCAATATAGTTTTTCTGTTTACTTGGACTTATTTCAGGTTTTTGGTATAGTTTCTTGTAAAACGACTCTACAGTTTTTTTCAAGCCTTCTCTACCCTGTTTTTCTGTCTCATTTTCATCTCTTAATGCTTGAATAAATCTTTTTTCTCTTTCTTTCTGTAACTTATAGGCCAACCATCATCCCAGTTTGTTGGCATTTTCAAATAATTTATGTCTTGCAAATTTAATCTTCTCCATCTCTGCCATCATCAATAAATTAATCTGGTGTTGTGTATACTTTATCTTAACTTTTAGGTGTCTGTCATCAGGGTTTCTTTTAAGTTCCTTTTCTTTTAATTTTAGGGCTTCTATTAGTTCTTCATATTTCTGCATTCTCAGTTTCTTGAGATGAGCATCTGATTGCAAAGCCTCTGAAAAAAACTTTGCTTGTATCCCAGATTATTCTTGTTGATACTTCGGACTTTAAATTTTGTTTAAAAAAACATTCCCATTACTTTCTTCATATTGTCCAAAAACTTCTTATCACATAAAATCTGTAAGTTTAGTCTCCAATTAAAAGTCTTCTTGGGTTCTTTCACAGTCAGTAGTAAAGGACAGTGGTCTGCAAATGACATAGGGCAAATATTCTCTAAGTTATTTAAGAGTGTTATAGACATTCAACACATATCTATTCTTGATGTCTGATGTCTCTGTGAGAAAAAAGTATAATTTTTTATAATGGGATTTCTTGCATGCCAAGTATCAATCAAGTTTAGTTCATCTACCAATTTCAAATATTTTTGAGGCAACTGAGGTCCTATTTTTTTCCTTTTCTTTTGATGATTTCTTATCAAGATCTTTATCGAATACAACATTAAAATCTCCTATCAAACAATATTCTGGGTAGTCATATTCTTGAATCTTTTGGTGTAGTCTCTCAAAAAAAATTTCTTGTTGATGATTTGGGGCATACACATTCACCAGCAAAATTTTCTTTCTTTCTTTTTTGTTCTCTACAAATAGCAGTCTACTATCTTCAGCAGCATAAATTAAATTAGGATTCAAGTGATCTTTTACGTATGTTGCTAGGTCCCTCTTGTGCTTAGCATCTGAGGAGAAAAAAGCTTGGCCAAAACTTTTATTTCCCATTAAGTGTTGGTCCTTCAGTTTAAATGGCTTTCTTGCAAACAAATCACATCTGGTTTAAAATTTTTAAGTTGCCCAAATGCCTTCTTTCTTTTTGTAGGGCAGTTTAAGCCATTAACATTAACTGAGAGAAAATGTATCATTCCACCAGCCATTATGATCGTTCTTTATTATTATCTTGGTTAACTCCCTTTGTTGCACCTCTTGTAACCGTTCCCCTGGGCGCCACATCCTGTATCTCTGAGCTACTCTTTCCCCCTCTAGCTTCTTGCTCTGGTTCATCTTGGTCTGTTGGTTCTCTTCTCTTAGCCAATCTATCGCCATATCTTTCTAAAAAGGCCTGTGCTTTGAGAATTGTGTTAATATTAAATTTCTTGTCATCATAGTTAAAGAGGAGGCCCTCAGGGGTCAGCTATCTAAAAGAAATGTAATTACCATTTGTTCACCTTTAATCACCAAGTCTCGTGTTCTCATTTGTTTCAGAATGGCAACTCTCATAGCTTTTCTGGCAAATTTCACATGCACCTCCCTGTATAATTTGTGCTTGTGAGCATAGTTTGATGATACTCTATATACCATATCTATATCCCTGTACGTTTCTGCAGGCTCTACCTCCATAAATTCTGCCAATGCTTCAGTAATCAGCACTGAGACATCCTCATTTTTTGTTTTCTGGTATATTTTATAACCTTAGCATGTAGGCACCCTTAGCATGTAAGCAGCCGCAGTTTAATCAGACAGTCATCAGAATATTTCTGCCTTTTTGACACCTCCTCCATCTTAAAAACTGTGTCATCCACTTTAGTTTCTGATATGGTCACTGTTTGCATTACGTTCTGAGTTTATTTTGTGTTATCCTGTAGCTGTCTTTGAAAACCATCCATCTTGTCACTTAAACCAGCAACCTGGTCAGTTAATTTTATCAGGACAGATTGCATCTGAGTCAATGTTGCTGTTAATGATGTTTCCAAGCTTTTTAATTATTCATCAGCTATCATAGCTCCAACTGGCTTAGCTCCAATTGTGGAGGGGAGCGGGCTTGGGTTAGCGGTTGCTTTTTTCTCAATTTTTTTTGCTAATTTTAAACGTTAATCTCACTCTTAATAATGGCAACTAAATATCATACAACCCAATATCATTTTTTAAAAAATCTTTCCCCTATTGCATTGAAAGAAAAACCATACGAGGAAATATAAAACTGCACATATAGTATAACATAAGCCAGAAACAATCTTCACACACACACAGCATGAACAAAAGCAAAGCAGTGACTCTCTTTATACTGTACCAAAACAACTCAGCATATATGCAAAAACATAGGGAAGCTTACTGTTAATGTCTATATTTAGTCCTTATCTTCTTCATGCCTTGAAGACCAGTGCACTCACAGTTCACAGCATTCAAAGTCACTTCTCAGGTACAAATCCAGAATTTGGCAAGTCCAGTCCACGAATTACATCCAACTCTTTTTAGTGAATAAACAAAACACCATGCACCAAGTCTCTGTTCTTTTGATCTAAGAGACCCTCAAAAATACTATGAGTTGCCCCAATTATAATCCGCCAGTTTTCAAATCGACAGTCTTTTATCGTCTCTTCCCAAGTTCAAGATTTCCTCCAACTAACCTAAATACAGGGTTCAGATAGCAATACAGAAAATTAAAGCAAAAACCAGCAAAGATCCCTTCTGGAACTCACAGTATCCTTTAGCATCACTCAGGAAAGCAAAAATACATCCCCTTGGGATTTTTTCCAATTAAAAACTTAACACTCTGCCTGCAATAGTTACAGGCAAGCTAGAAAGCCCAATTCTTCAGAAGGGGGGCCCTGAAGAATGCCAAATCCTCCCCCTTATAAATCTGAGCAGCAGTCAGTCCCAGTTATAGCAAGTTTCATTGAAGCAAAACACTCACAGAAGATGGTTTTGAATGCAGGAACAGCAGAGAGGATAGTCAGCTGAGCTTAAAGCTTTAGATCCAGAAGCTAGTTGAAAGGTGGGTAGCTACAGCTTACTTGCCAAATGGCATTCATGTGGCATGCACTTTGGAGCCATTGCCTGGCACTGGAGCTTTGCAGAGAGCTTCCCGTTCACAAAGACCCCTCCCTGGGGGTCTTCCAAGGCTCCAAATTAATTGGAGCTGTGAAAAAAAACACATGGATCAGATCATCCTGGGGAGCCCCTCAGGATGCATCTGATGGCACTGGGCTGCAACCCAAAAGCTCTTGTAGAAAGACTTTTCAGTTGCGCATCCATTCTGTTTGATCTACCATTTGTCAACTCAGCCAGACCACTACCAAGTTGTTCTGACCACCGCATGAATAGCTTTTGGGGACTGAAGATGATGCTCTGCACATCAGATCAGTTGTCCTATCTCCTTGTGTAAAGTCTGGAAATGAGTCCCCCCTCCTCCTGTATTTGTCAGCATAAGCTTTGGCTGTAGTGTTGTTCATCTGGACCAGAACATGATGTCCCTTCTGAATGTTCTTGAACTGCATCAGTGCCAACCTGATAGTACTCAGTTCCAGAAAGTTTATGCTTTATTGCAACTCTGGGAGAGGCCAGGTCCCCTGAATCATCTGAACTTGGAAATGCACTCCCCAGCCCAATGAACTCGCATCCATCATCACCACCAACCTCTGTGGACCCTCAGTGATTGCCCCTCGAGGAACAACCTGAGACCATCTGCCACCAGAGATCTGATCTGAATTTCACCGGAAAGTGAAGTCTCAGGATCTTTTTGTGTGACAGCTAGTTCTAGGGACCTAGAAGGGGAGGAGGAACTGCTGAGGAGGGTAAGTATGAAAAGCCTGGTCCATTGAAGGATCTCATACAGGGAACCCTCATGCCCAGGAGATAGGCCAGAAGCATCAGCTCTATAGGATTAACCCCCATTACATGTGACAACTTGTGAATTTTTGGTGTCTTTATTGGGAGAAGACTCCATTCCAAACAATGTCAACCTGAACCCCTAGGTGAACGATCACCTGGGTTGGAATCGGAGTGCTCCTCTGCATGTTGATGACAAAGCTGTGGTCTCTCAGGACCTCCACAATTCATTTGTAAGGACTTAAGAATCTGATCCACAGTTCAGCTCGCTGCAGCTGCAGAAAGCTACCAGGGAAAACTAGAACCTTATTGAAGAAAACCCCAAGGAGAAGGACTTCAGATCCAAAGGCAAGCCCAGTATTGAAAGTGAAGTCCATTATATGCAAATCAAAAAAAATTGTAATGGCCCAGAGCTATAGGAATATTGAAAATATGCCTCAAATTGATCTATTTTATTTATTTAGTTGATTTGTATTCTGCCCTTTCCCAGAAGTGGGCGCAGGGAGGATAACAACATGAATAAAACAACAATTAAAACTTACAATTAAAATCAAAACAATATGGAACAATACAATAAAACCATAAGAAAGTTATAAACCATAGATGGCGGTTTCAGTTGGGCACATTCTACCATTCAGAGTATTAATTGTCTAATAATACAGTGTGATAATAATAAGATGGTACCACAGCAAAGAAGGCCAGCAGATGGAATAGGACACCTGCTGCCTATGGAGACCATGAAGTCCCCCGGTTGGAAAATGGCCACAATTAACTTCAGGGTCTCCATTCTGAATTTCCTGGTGACTACCCTTTGTCAATCCATGTTAAATCCAGGATGATCCTACCATCCCTGCCCTATGAAGGAATTGAATACTTGCCTTTTGTGGACTATGAAGAAAACTGAATACATGCCTTTTGATTGTTCTTGAATGGACACAGGCTCTACAAACAGAGTCAAGGCTTCTGGTTTCGGTGACCCGATCTAAGGAGCAATTCGGACCGGCGGGTCCAGAGCTGTTCCTTAATCAAGGGGCTGAGGGGTCTCTCCCCTTGGGAGACCCGATTCTGGGACCCAGGAAGGGTCCTGGAAGGCAGACAGCTTGAGCTGTGGACCAGGGCTGACAGCGACGGCTGTCTCCCGATCCCGGCTCACTGTGAGCCTCGCTGCCTTGATCGCCATTTTTAAATGGCATCGGGGTTGACTGCTGGACTTCTCCTTCTTCTTCTTTCTCTATCTGATGTCTCTGCACGAGCCGAATAAGCTGCATCACTACTACAAAGGCTGTAAGTTCTTCTTTCTTTTCTAATATCAAGTTTTGAGGCACGACCTCATCAAGCAAGTGAATTGGAGAGCTGGGTTTGAAGTGGAACACAGAGAGAGGCAAAGACTTAAAAAGGGGGGGGGGGACTCTCTTCCTTTCTCCTCCGAGGCTTCCAAAAGTTCCTGCCTAACCTGCTGACTCTTACAACTTTACCATCAAAACTTTGAATCACACCAGTTTCTAAAGATACAAAAGGCTTGATGGCTAAATTGAATTGATTCATTTTAAACTTCTTTCTGGAGAAGGACTTGATTTTTGGAAAGTTATCTGCAAGTATATATGGATGAGAAGGATAACTGGCACAAGAAGAAGTTTGAACTTTATGCTGAAGTGCTCTGAATAAATTTATGTGAGTTTTAAATAGACATTTAAACTCTTGTGGAATTTCTATACTGGATTATAAAATATAGCTTTATTGTTGGCTGATGGAAGAATACCTGTGAAAGCTTCTAAAGTGGATTATAAACTCCTGATGTTGGATATTATGGATATAACCTTTTAATTTTGGTCTTATTTTTTATATGGTTTGAATATTCTTTATTTTGTATTTTTATATACTCATTTTTTTTCCGTTTTTCCTTTTTTATATACCCTCTGTGGAGTTTTTTTAAAATCTTTTTATCTTTATTTTGGGAATATCTGAATTGCTTTGTTTTGGTTTATCCTATTTTTTCTCTGTGTTACCTTTTAATTTTTGATTTTACCTGTGGATTACAAATGGGGCATTCAGTCCTGGATTACAATTTATAATTTGGAGCACTTGGATGAGTTTGTTAAGACTTGGACTTCACTGAGCTACCTTTCTTTGAAAAGACACCATAGCGAACTGTTTCTTTTTCAGTAAGTTGAACTGTTTTGGCTAGGTGGTGCTAAAGATGGTTGTACTATAAAGGTTTTGTTTAACGTAAGTTTCATTATTGTTTTGGGTTTGGTAAATTGTTGACAGAAGCTAGAAGGCTGCTTTTCTTTGATCACTGTATAATATTCGTACTATCTGACAGATACTAGCTTATCTAATGTAAACAGGAACATGGAGTTCCAAAACAAGTCCCTAAAGAGGTAGCGCATGGAATTTGTGGTTATGAGTGTAAATACACTAATAAGGATGGAAAATAAAGCTGCCACTGGCTTTAAAGAGATAATTTTAAAAAATAAGAAGGTAAACCACCAATTCCTTCTCCTAGTTCTTCGTCTGGCCCAGGGAAGTTTACGACCATGCAGGGAGATATGAAAGAGATGCAAAATACTCTACTAACTGCCATAGCACAGCTGACTGGTAAAGTAGACAACATAGGAGAGCCGATGGCAGAGATCAAACAAGAGCTTCAAGAGAACAGAAAACAGATAGCAGAGACCAATAAAGCCTTAAGGGTATTAGATGCACAGGTGACCAACAACACACAAAAGGTGAAACAGCTGGGGAAAAAACAGAATGTACATGACAGCAGACTCCCACGGCTAGAAATAGAGCAGCCTATATGTTGAGGTTTCAAAATGTTCCAGAAGAAAAAACTGAAGATGTACAGAAAATATTAAGTGAGGCCTTGGCAGAAATTCTTCAGGTGACACCCGAAAAGATGGAAGAAGAATTTGATTAAGTTAAGTGAGTACTATCAAGTTTTATGAGACGAAACAAATTGCCTAGTGAAATACATTTGAAGCTTACAAGAAAGATGACCAAAGACAATATTTTGAAGCAAGCAAGAGATAAACTAGTGATGATAGCAGGAAACACGGTGGAAATTTTGAGAGCGGTGCCATGGCCAGTTAGACAAAAGAGAAGAGAATATCAAACCCTGACAAACTTCTTGAGAAAAAGAGAAATACCCTATACATGGCTAATGCCGGAAGGCTTACTTTTTACTTATGAAGAGAAAAGGTATAGGATAAACTCTATCTTTAAAGCTCAAAACTTTCTGGAGAGAGTGGAGAAAAAAGAGGGGAAGAAGAAGAAGGAAGAGGAAGAAGAAGGTCCAGATGAAGAGGATCCAAATGAACCACGGAAATATCCGACAAGATTCCAGATTTAAAAAGATAAAAAAGATAGTGATAAGAAAAATCCATAATGGCATCAATAATCTCTATTAATGTGAATGGACAATTCTCCTATAAAAAAGGAGGAAGACCTTTAGATATTTGACAAAACTGGAAATGGATATAATTTGTTTGCAAGAAACTCATATTTTGGCTAAAGATCAACACCTTTTGAAAAATAAGAAACTGGGCAATTTGTTTACAGCAACAGAGACGAACAAAAAGAAAAGGGGACTGGCAATTTATGTTAAGGAAAAATTTAATCCACAACTACAGTATGTTTCTGAAGATGGAAGAATTCTACTAGTGGAAGTTATGGTGGACAATAAAAAAAATCCTATTGGCAAATATTTATGCCTCGAATGATCACCAAGAGAAATTTTTCAAAGACTTACATCTCAGGTTGTTAAATTTGGACTATGCAGAATACTGCATAGTAGGAGACTTTAACGCAGCTTCTGATAGACAATTGGATAAAAAAACACATAAACATACTAAAATTAAAAGTCCCCAACTACCAACAAGTTTTTGGAAGCTTGTAGAAGAATTGGATCTAGTTGATGTATGGAGAACAAGATACCCAAATTCGAAAGACTTTACATATTATTCTGTCAGCCACCAAACGTGGTCAAGAATTGATACGTGCTGGCTCTCTACGAACCTGATAAAGATTTAGTTAAGACAGAAATTCAAACAAGAGTCAGATCATATCATAGTCCTGTAATAATAAAACTTAAAGGCATACAAATGAGAAGAATATGGAGGTTAAAGACTTCTATTTTAAAAGAAGAAGATGAAGATATTGGATTTATATCCTGCCCTCCACGCCAAAGAGTCTCAGAGCGGCTCACAATCTCCTTTACCTTCCTCCCCCACAACAGACACCCTGTGAGGTGGGTGGGGCTGGAGAGGGCTCTCACAGCAGTTGCCCTTTCAAGGACAACCTCTGCCAGAGCTATGGCTGACCCAAGGCCATGCCAGCAGGTGCAAGTGGAGGAGTGGGGAATCAAACCCGGTTCTTCCAGATAAGAGTCCACACACTTAACCACTACACCAAACTGGATCTCCTGATAGAGAAAGATTTTCTTAAAGAATCCAAGGCTGAAATGGAATCTTTCTTTAAATAGAATATAACTCAAAATGTAAAGATGCAAGTGGTTTGGGACACTACTAAAGCATATTTTAGGGGCCTTGCAATTAGACATAGTGCAATGAAGAAGAAAGAAAGAACTGAAAATTTTCAAAAATTATTGTTACAAGCAGGAGAAGCTGAAAAGAATTTAAAAACACAACCGACAAGACAGGGTTTCCAAAATAAGGTTAAAGAAATACAGCATCAACTTAATCTACTACTTATAGAGGAGACGGAGAAAAAATTGAGATTTGCCAGACAAAATTTTTTCGAACATGCTAATAAACCTGGAAGGTGGTTGGCTTACAGAATGAGAAAAGAGAATGCCAAAAGAATAATACCGGTTTTGAAAGACAAGAATAATGAGGAGAAAGTTCAAAGACAGGGGATATACCAAATACAAAAAACTATATGAAGACAAACAAGTTCAAAAGGTAGAAGAATACATTAGTCAAAATAGCCTTAACAAATTCACAGAACAATACAAAAATTTAAATGAACCAATAACGATAAGGGAAGTGGGAGATGCAATGGCATCTCAAAAGAATGGCAAAGTTCCGGGCCCAGATTGACTACCTGCTGAGTTCTATAAAGCCTATGAGGAGCCTTTACTGTTGCCATACAAATGTCTTCTTGAAAGGCTTCAAGAGGATGCCCAACACCAATTTCATGGCAAGAAGCTACAATATCCTTAATTCCAAAAGAAGGTGCAGATCTGAAAGATATTAAAAATTATCGGCCAATCTCTCTTTTAAATGTGGACTATAAAATTTTTGCAGCAATACTAGCACAGTGTCTGAAGAAGGTCTTACAGTCCACAATACATCAAGACCAGGCAGGATTTCTCCCTAGAAGATACTTGAAAGACAATGTTAGAACAGTTTGTAATATAATGAAATTCTATGAGGGTCATCCAGAGAAACAATTAGCATTAGTATGTCTGGAAGCAGAGAAGGCCTTTGATAACGTTCGTTGTCAATTTATGTTGTAACAATTGAAGGGAATGGAATGTGGTGAGAATTTCTTGAGAACAACAGAATCAATATATTCCTCGCAAAGGGCAAGGGTGATGGTGAATGGTGAACTAACAGAAGCAATTGATATTCAAAAGGGTACAAGACAAGGCTGTCCACTGTCACCACTCCTTTTTATCATGTGCTTAGAGATACTGAATAACCAAATAAGAGAAGATACAAGTATTAAGGGAGCGGTTATCAAAGGTGAACAATATAAATTGAGAGCTTTTGTGGTTGACCTGGTCTTTATATTAGAGCAGCCAACAGACTCAATTGATTGTCTTATAAACAAGATTAACCAATTTGGTCACTGGGCAGGACTGAAGATTAACTACCATAAAACAAAATTCCTGACGAAGAATATGACGATAGAACAAATCCAACTTCTTCAACAAAAATCAGGGGTTTTGCATGAGAAAATAATCAAATACTTAGGTGTACACATCTCAAATAAGTGTAGCAGTTTAAAAATGGACAACTAAGATAAACTACTCAAAGAAATTAAAAAAGATTTGGAAAAATGGCATGATTTGAGTTTATCCTTAATGGGAAGAATAGCCTCAATAAAGATGAACATTTTGCCAAGACTGTTGTTCTTATTCCAAACTATTCCAGTACTCTTAAATAGTGGGTTTTTTTCAGGAACTGAATAAGATGGTTTCTAAATATATTTGGCAAGGCAAAAAACCAAGAATCAAACTAAAGATACTACAAGACTCTAAACTGAGAGCAGGCATGGGCCTCCCAGATTGGCAATTGTACTATAAAGCTTCTGTGCTCTCATGGGTAAGAGGCTGGGTACCATTGAATGATAAGAGACAGCTATTGCTAGAGGGACACGATCTTAATTTGGGCTGGCATGCATATTTATGGTATCAGAGACTAGAAGGACACTCTTATTTTAAGAACCACTGGTTCCGGAAATCTTTGTACCATACATGGCCATGGTTGAAACCGAGAATTTACCAGAAAATTCCAAGACGGGTGTCTCCAGTGGAAGCATTTACTCCTCCAGATCTTTTGAAATCCAATCAGAGTTATAGATATGATGATCTGCTAAAAAAGGATAACCAATTGAAAACCAGAGAAGAGCTAGAAAATATGGACATTAAAATGAGTTGGTGGATGAGAATGCAAGTTGAATCCAGATATCCCAAAGATAAGATAACAGACCTTAATGCAGAGCAATATCCATTTGAAAACATCTTTTTAGGTCCTCAAGAAAAGTTAATTTCTAAGCTATATGCATACCTATTACAGATGAAGATGCAAGATGAGGTAGTAAAAGAATGTATGGTCCAATGGGCAAAAAACTTGGGACACAACATCAGGTTAGAAGAATGGGAGAGGCTGTGGAAATTAGTTCATACAGTATAGTTAGGATTTTTGGCCCCAATGTGCATTACTTTGCACTTGGCCATGTTGAACCTCATTTGCTACATTGGGGCAATTTAGCTTGGAGAAATGTCAACTGAGGGGGTGACATGATAGAGGTTTACAAGATTATGCATGGGCTACAAAAGGTAGAGAAAGAAGTACTTTTCTCCCTTTCTCTCCCTTTTCAATGCAAGAACTCATGGACACTCAATGAAATTGCTGTGCTGTTGGGTTAGAATTAATAAAAGGAAGTACTTCTTCACCCAAAGGTTGATTAACACATGGAATTCACTGCCACAGGAGGTGGTGGCAGCTACAAGCATAGAAAACTTCAAGAGGGGATTGGATAAACATATGGAGCAGAGGTCCATCAGTGGCTATTGGCCACAGGGTATTGATGGAACTCTTTGTCTGGGGCAGTGATGTTCTGTATTCTTGGTGCTTGGGGGGGGCAACACTAGGAGGACTTCTAGTGTCCTGGCCCCACTGCTGGACCTCCTGATGGCACCTGGGTTTTTTGGCCACTATGTGACACAGAGTGTTGGACTGGATGGGCCATTGGCCTTATCCAACATAGCTTCTCTTATGTTCTTAGATTATGCTTTTAATAACAATTTTCCTTTGCCAGCACCACCATCCAACTGCACTTCAGCTCACTAATCACCCAAGTGTGCAAACTGCACAGAGACCACAACAAAGATAAATACCTTGTTTACCTATAACTAATAAACTTCAAGTGGTCATCTGTGCAGCCACACATGCCCGCCCAAACTTCCCCACTGCTTCCTATTCTGGAAGGGAGAGGTGAGAGTGAAGCCTCTTCCTGTTTTCTATTAAGAGAAGGGTCTATTGCAATGCCAGCCGAAGTGGGTAAGCATGAGACTATCATCACTACTCTGAGTGCGCGGGGATGGTGGTGGTGGGCAGGCCACCTTCCACCCACCCTCCTCACTGGCATGCTCAGAGTAATGATGCTAGTCTCATGCTTATCCACTTTGGCCAGCATCGCAATAGACCCTTTTCTTAATAGAAAGCAAGAAGAGGGTTTGCTTTCACCCCTCCCTTATGGAACAGGAAGCCTTCTTCTGCTCTCTATTAAGAGAGAGCACTATTCTGATGCCTGGCGAAGCTGGTAAGCACAAAGCTGGCACCTGAGCACACCGGTGGGGGGGGGGGGAATGGAGTGGAGCATGACACCGCATTGCGGCAGCGCAGAGAAAAGGGGAGGGGGTCGGCCCCAGGGCGCATGGGCAGTAAGTCTGCCTGAGGTGCCGCTTGCCCTAGGACCGGCCCTGATAATGCTATCTCACAATATTGTTATGGGGGATGCTGTGTCACCTCAGCCCTGGCCATATTTCAGGCTCGTAACTGCAAATAACTTATGGGGCATAGATGTAGATTGAGTAAGTGAATGAAAAAAATTGATCAACTTCTAACCCACTTTTTGAAGAGTATTCTGGGGACTCCAAACTGTATTTCCAGTATTGCTTTGAAGGAAGAATTTGTGATGAGGTCTTGGAGGTGTGTGCCGTGCATTTAAGAATGAATGTTTTGTGCATGTGGCAATGAAGATTTTATTGTTTTACTTGAATACAAAAAAAGACCTTCTGGAAAGACAATGCATTGTTCATTATTGGAGTCCCTCTAAAGGGAAGAGAGCCTTATCACAAACACTCCGTCTGTGAACTGGGTGTGAACTGGCAGAGACTGACCAAGAGAGAGATCTTGGGGTCGTGGTAGATAACTCACTGAAAATGTCAAGACAGTGTACGATTGCAATAAAAAAGGCCAACGCCATGCTGGGCATTATTAGGAAGGGAACTGAAAACAAATCAGCCAGTATCAATGCCCCTGTATAAATCGATGGTGTGGTCTCATTTGGAATACTTTGTGCAATTCTGGTCACTGTACCTCAAAAAGGATATTATAGCATTGGAAAAAGTCCAGAAAAGGGCAACTAGAATGATTAAAGGTTTGGAACACTTTCCCTATGAAGAAAGGTTAAAACGCTTGGGGCTCTTTAGCTTGGGAGAAATGTCAACTGCGGGGTGACATGATAGAGGTTTACAAGATAATGCATAGGATGGAGAAAGTAGAGAAAGAAGTACTTTTCTCCCTTTCTCACAATACAAGAACTCGTGGGCATTCGATGAAATTGCTGAGCTGTCAGGTTAAAACGGATAAAAGGAAGTACTTCTTCACCCAAAGGGTGATTGACATGTGGAATTCACTGCCACAGGAGGTGGTGGTGGCTACAAGCATAGACAGCTTCAAGAGGGGGTTAGATAAAAATATGGAGCACAGGTCCATCAGTGGCTATTAGCCACAGTGTGTGTGTGTGTATATCTCACAATTATATATCTCATATATTGGCCACTGTGTGACACAGAGTGTTGGACTGGATGGGCCATTGGCCTGATCCAAAATGGCTTCTGTTATGTTCTTATGTTCTGTGGATTTTATCCACAATAAAGACTTGTTACTTCCAGGCCAGGCTGCCATGTCCCCTTGATGGTATGCACTCACTCCATGAAAGCAGAGGTATCTTCAGCTGCCTTTCTCAGAGGTGTTCCAATCCAGGAAATCTGCAAGGCTCCAATATGGTCCTCTGCTAGCACATTTGTAAAACCCTATGCTTTGGACTTGAATGCAAGAAGAGAAACATTGGTTGAAAAGGCAGGGCTCCAAGCTATGTTCCAGTGCTGCACTCCTGAGTCTTCTCCCTACCACTTTGGTGAGTAGCTTGTTAAAATCCCAGTGTGAGGCTGTATAGAAGACCAAAGATGAAACCAGGGTTCCACTTACCTGTAACTGATGTTCATTGAGTGTCTTCCATGCAGGCACACATTTCCTCCCACCTGCCCAACTGTGAGCTCTCAGTCTTGATTTAGTTTGAACTTGTGGCAGCTCTGGTGGAACTGAGGGAAGGGGTGCTCTTTGCTTGGACTACATCTGGGGTGGCCAACGGTAGCTCTCCAGATGTTTTTTGCCTACAACTCCCATCAGCCCCAGCCATTGGCCATGAAGGTAGAAGGTAGAAAGCCAACAGAGGTTGTGGGGCTATTCAGTGTACTGCATGGAATGTTACATGCATGACTATCTACCTGCTGGGCAGAACTCCTGGCCCTCAAGGAACAAGTTCATTCTCTTGAGGCCAAGGTAGTTTATCTGGAGAATCTGAGAGAGGCTGGGAGGATAGTTGGCAAAGCTGTTGCTTGCAGGGCTAAGCCTGGCATTGTTGTTCTACTCAGGATTTCCAGGATACACAGATACAATGGCAACTAGTACAGAAATACACAGGAGCAATGTCTCCAGACTGGTCTGAAGTCAGTTAGCCAAAGGTCTAGTCCAAGGGTCCAGATGGAGGATTAAGGTTCCAGGAATCCAGTTCCAAAGCTTGGGAACAGGTGCAGGATACAGCAGTCTGGATTCCAGGTTTTAAGAGCAAGCACAGATTACTAGAGACATTGTACAAGGCAGCAGGGTCAGGGTATAGCTTTGTTTACTAAACAGCTCAGCCACAGAGGAGTGGTAAACAAGGTTGCTTCCACACTGAGCCTTGCTCAGCATGTTCCTTTTATCTGCACCTTTTGCTGACTCATCTCCCAAGGACCAAGTGTCACTCCTTACAGTTGTGTTCACCTTCCTTCAGGTGTGGATCTTTTACTGTTTCCATATCAACCTTTCAGTCCTGGTCCTACAAGGACTCCACTCCAGGAACTAAGAGTGACCATTGCTGAGCAGCCAAGAAGGTACTCCTTCTTCTCTCTTGAGCCACCAAGTACTCTCTTCTTCTTCTATGCTCTCAGGGGTATCGAACTCATTTGTTATGAGGACCGGATCTGACATAAATGAGACCTTGTTGGGCCGGGTCTTGGGCTGAGCCATGTCGGGCCGGGCCATTTATTTGTTTGTTTGTTTGTTTTTGCTTTAGGCTTTTATCCAACCCTCTCTGCAAGTGGACTCAGGGTGGCTAACAATCAGTTCAAACATCTATAATTACAGTTTAAAAGCAATAAAATAACAATGGAAACATTTTAAAACATTTTATGGTGCTGCTCAAATACAATATAGGCGGGATCTTCCTTTTCTAACAGTGATTCCATAATGATTATAATTCTTCAGCAGTGTTGGATGGTAGTCCTCTCCCAGTTTAGATGTTAAAGGCCTGTTGAAATAGTTCAGTTTTGCAGGACCTGCAGAATTGGGAGAGCTTGTGTAGGGCCCTTATGGCCTCCATGAGGGCATTCCACATTTCTGGTGCTGCCACCGAGAAGGCCCTGGCCCATGTAGAACACAGCCTGGCCTCCCTTAGTCTGGGGATAGACAACAGATGTTGTGTCCCTGAACGCAGTGCTCTCTGGGGAACATGTGGAGAAAGGCAGTCCCACAGATAGACAGGCCCCTGACCACATAGGGCTTTAAAGGTCAATACCAACACCTTGAAACGGACTCGGAACACAATAGGTAGCCAGTGCAGCTCTTTCAGCACTGGTTGAATGTGCTCCCATTGAGGGAGCCCCAATAACAGCTGCATTGCAGTGTTCTGCACTAGCTATAATCTCTGGGTCAGGGTCAAGGGTAGCCCCATGTAGAGAGCATTACAGTAATCTATTATTGAGGTGACCATGGCGTGGATCACCATTGCTGAGTCATCATGTTCCAGGAAAGGGGCCAACTGCCGAGCCCACCGAAGATGGAAAAAGGTGGATTTGGTAGTGGCTGCAACCAGGGCCTCCACTGTCCGGGAGGACTCCAGAAACACTCCCAAGTTCTTGACCTTAGGGGCTGGTATCAGCGGCACCCCATCAAGAGCTGGTAAAGGGATCTCCCTTCCCGGGCCACCCTGACTCAGATAGAGAACCTCTGCTTCGACGGATTTTGCTTCAACCGACTCAGCCTGAGCCAAGATGCTACTGCTTGAAGGGCCAAGTCTAGATTATCTGGGGTACAGTCGGACTGACCACCCATCATTAGATAGAGCTGCATATTGGTGACATCCCAGTCCATACCTCCTGACAATCTGGGCAAGGGGACGCATATAGATATTAAATAACATTGGGGACAGAACCACACCCTGTGGCACACCACATATAAGTGGGTGTATTTGGGATTATTCTTCCCCTATGACCACCCTTTGTCCCTGATCTTGGAGAAAAGAGGTCATCCATTGCAAGGCAGACCCCTGGATCTCCATGTTGGCGAGGCAGCTAGACAATAGCTGATGGTCAACCATTTCAAATGCAGCTGACAGATCTAAGCAACCCTCTCCTACACTGGACACACAACGCACAGTTGTCAACCTGTCCAATCGACAACTGACAACAGCTGAAATCTCTGTGCTCTCCAAAGGAGGGAACTTCGCCATCACCCCTTCCAGAATTCCTACAGAAGACATTGTCGCCAACATTGAAGCCCGTATCCGCAGCCTCCCACGACACATTGCAGAAAAAATAAGAAGAGAATCATCAAGAATCTTACAACACGCTAAACCTCCAAAAAGCAACCTCACCCTTGCGGAAAGATCAGCTCTGAAAACCCTCAACACTGACAAGGACATACTAGTTCTTGCAGCGGATAAGGGGAACGCCAGTTATTCTCAATACAGAAGACTACCATAACAAAATTCAGGACCTTCTCAAGCCAGATACATACAGGAAACTTCGCTGCGACCCCACCACAAGAATATTTCAGAAAACAAATCTGTTCATCAAAGGCTCTTCAATACCGATTGAGGATCAATGCCTGCTCAGAAAGTCTGAAGCTCTGCCCCCCAGACTGTATGGCCTCCCTAAGATCCACAAACCCAATGTTCCTCTTCGACCGATAGTCAACGCCATCGGCTCACCTACCTACGCCATAACCAAACACTTGACCGGCCTTCTTCAACCCCTTGTGGGCAACACTATCTCTTACATCAGGGACTCATCACATTTTTTGGAAAAAATCAAACCCCTAAAACTCCAACCCAGCGATCTTTTAGTAAGCTTCGATGTCGTCTCGTTGTTCACTATGGTTCCCGTCAAAGAAACCCTTGTCCAACTACAACACATCTTTCCTGATGACATCACTGCCCTATTCCACCACGTGCTCACCACTACCTACTTCCAATGGAACAATGACTTTTATGAACAGATCGATGGAGTTGCCCTGGGAAGCCCCCTTAGCCCTGTCATCGCTAACTTTTACATGGAAACCTTCGAAGATACAGCACTAAGATCTACCCTCCTAAAACCACGTAGCTGGCTCCGATATGTGGATGATGTTTTTACCATCTGGAGTCATGGAGTGGAACAATGGTCAACTTGCCTTTCTTGACGTCCTCATTACCAGGAAAGATGACGGAAAACTCGGCCACACTGTATTCAGGAAACCCACACACACAGACCGCTATCTAAATAAGAATTCCAATCATCATCCTCGTCAAAAACGTACAGTTGTAAAAACCCTCATCCACCGAGCATCACGCATCTGTGAACCAAGCCAACTCCAGCAGGAACGACACCACCTCAACCAGTCACTGCAGGCCAATGGATATTCCCTACAAGAAATTAGAAGAGCCCTCCATCCCAAGAGACCATCCACACCAAATCCGAGCCACACACAAATGTTGGTACAGCCTTCCTGCCCTACATAAAATGTCACCGACCGCATTGGCAAAATTCTCAAACGCCACAATGTTGACACAGTCTTCAAACCCACACAACAGATCCGCCACATGCTGCGCTCGGCCAAAGATATGAGAGATCCACTTTCAACCCCTGGAGTCTACAAAATACCCTGCTCCTGTGGTGCAGTCTACATTGGCACTACCCAACGCAGTATCAACACCCGCCTCACCGAACACAAGAGACACTGTCGCTTGTTTCAGCCAGAAAAATTAGCTGTAGCTGAACATGCACTTCAAGAAGGAGACCACGTCATCCACTTTGAAAGAACTGAAGTCCTTTCTACGGCCTCACATTATCATACCCGCCTGAACAGAGAAGCTATTGAGATTTACAAACACCAGCACAACTTTAACAGAAAGGAAGAAGGCATTTCCATCCACCAATCTTGGTATCCAGCTCTGCAAAACACCCTACAGACTATAAATTGCAGAAATTCACAGAACAACCAGCACATTTCACAGAACAATCAGCACAGTCAACAACCATCTTCCTTATCTTCACACCCCTTCCAACCCTCCCAGCAATTAACACAGAACAATGGTCACATTCAACAGCCAGTTTCCTTATCACTACCCTTCCAGGAAGCCCCATCAAACAGTGGGCACATCCACAAACCTATTGCCCTTTCACCACACCCCCTCCAGCCTAGAAATAGCAGCTCTCCAGCAGCCCTGGCATAACTCAATGCACAGCAGCCAAGAAGGTCAGAGCGCCTGCTCCGGCTGCAACGCCACTGAGGATGTTCTCCGCAGCCGAGAACGAAACGTCTGGAAGAAAAACTTTCTCCAGTAGAACACGGCACTTGAGCCCAAAAGATTCTACAAACCCTAATGATGTTACCAGCCGTGAAAACCTGAAATCTTTGAGATCTAATAGTAACAGCACCACTGAGCTGCCCTGATCCAGATGCCGCATGAGGTCATCTATGAGAGCGACCAGAACCATCTCCATCCCGTGACCTGGCTGAACGCCAGACTGGAATGGATCCAGTGCGGAAGTGTCATTCAGGAATCCTTGTAGCTGAATCACCACCGCCCGCTTTATGACCTTACCCAGAAAGGGAGGGTTCGACACTGGCCGATAGTTTGCCAATACGGTCGAGTCTGCAGATTTTTTTTCAAGAGGGGACAGGCCACAGCCTCTTTGAGAAGCATGGGAAAGATCCCTTCTAAGAGGGATCTGTTGACAATGGCCTGCAGTGGTTCCTGTAGCAACACCTGGCTAGCTTTTATAAGCCAGGATGGGCATGGATCCAACCCACAGGTGGTAGGGTATACAGCAAAAAGGATCATGTCAACCTCCTCCAGGTTGAGTGGAGTGAAGGATTCCAGAAATGAACCAGAAGACATGCTCGGTGCCTTGAGTTCTTTCACTATATCAATAGTGGCGGGGAAGTCGTGTCAGAACGACGACACCTTATCTGAGAAAAAACTCGCAAAAGCCTCACAGCTGATTTCCAATTCTCTAACATTTGGTTTACCTTGTGGTAAGGTTGTTAATGACCGAATTATACTAAATAATTGTGCCGGGCATGAGGTCACAGACGCAATCCGGGTCGCAAAGTAAGTCTTCTTTGTGGCTCGGACTGCCATCTCATAGGTCCGCATAAATGACCTATAAGATGTTCTCATAGCTTCGTTGCGAGTACATCACCACTGTCTCTCTAGTCATCTTAATCGCCATTTCATCAATCGCAGCTCCGGGGTATACCATGGCACGGATCATGAACGGGGATGAAGAGGGCATCGAGGAGCAATCTCATCAATGGCTGCAGAGAGCTGGCTATTCCAGATATCTGCCAGCTCATCCAGTGAGTCACCAGAGGGCCAGGGATCCCACAAAGTCATTTGAAACCACATAGGGTTCATCTGGCTTCATGGGCAAGCTAAAACTTGTTCACCACCTAAATGGGGTAGAAGTGAAGTATGTGTATATCTATTTAAGATTAGGTAGCAGAGATATAAACTTTATACTAAACACAGACAAACATAATTAAAGAATTTTTTTAAAAAACTTAAAATATGTTTAAAACATTAGCACTCGTTGGTCTTAAAGCTGCTTCTGTTGTATTTCAGAGCTGGGCAAAAGAAGCTCTGGCTCTTTCCTTCCTTCCCCAGGGGACCAGGAGGAGGAGAAGCCTCAGCCACTGGAGAAAATAGAGGCTATGCTCTGTAGCTCCTGTGAGATTGAGCAAGCCTGGCAAAGCAAGCTGTGATGCAGAAGGAAAACAAGAGAGAGGGAGAAGGAAGCAGATAACAGACAGTTGCTTGGGGGCCTGATACAGCCCCCAGGCTACATGTTTGACACCCCTGCTCTACTGGCTCAGGAGAGGTGGAGCAGGGGGAGCTGGCTTCTGTGGCATTTCTTTCTCTTCCTGGAAGATTGAGCAGCCCAGCCATAACTGGGAACTGTTCTTGCTTCTGGATGCTTCCTCAATTCTGCTTCCAGATCCAGCTGCTAAGGTGGGGGTTCCATTGTTGTGGGCCCTGATTCTTCAGAATCCTCCTCATCCATGATGAAGGCTTTCAGGGATGTGATAATGGCATTTCAATCCCAGTCATGGATAATGAGGATCTTGTGGAAGGGAGACATCACTCCACAGAATGTGGACATGATTCCTAGAAAGGACTTCTTCATTGGTAGATGAACAAATATTCTCTTGAACCTACGATACGCCTCCAAGTGGAGGTATCTTATCGTATTGGGAGATTTGATTGTTAGAAATGTAGATAGCTGGGTCTGTGATGGACATATGGACCATGTGGGAATTGCCTGCCAGGTACAAAGGTTGCAGACATCACCCAGTGTCTAGATAGCTTGGTAGATAGTGCAGGGGAAGAGTCAGTGGTTGTGGTGTATGTTGGCGCCACTGATGTGAGGAGATATAGTCATGAGGTCCTGAGACCCAAAGTTAGTCTGCTAGGCAAGAGGCTAAAAGTCAGAACCCCCCAAAGTATCTTCCTCTTTAATGCTACGGCTTCTACATGCAGGGCCTCTAGACACATACAATTGGGGAGTGTCAATATGTAGATGAGAGGAGAGCTTTAGATTTATTAGACTCCTCCCATAATACTAGAATGTGGTGTCATCTACTGAAGCTGGAGGGTGGGAGATTCAGGATAGACAAAAAGAAGCATTTATTCATACTGCCAAAGAATGTGGTCCTGGCTGCCAACTTGAAAGGCTTTAAATGGGGAGTGAATAAATTCATAAGGAAGGCTGAGCACAGAATAATATATGCTTTCAAACTGTGGTGCTGAAGAAGACTCTTGAGCGTCCCTTGGACTGCAAGATCAAATCAGTTAGTCTAAGGGTAATCAACCCTGACTGTTCCCTGGAAGGTCAGATACTGAAGCTGAAGCTCAAATACTTTGGCCACCAAATGAGAAGGGAGTACTCACTGGAGAAGACCCTGACGCTGGGAAAGATAGAAGGCAAAAGAAGAAGGGGACTTCAAAAGATGAGATGGCTGGACAGCATTACTGATGTAACTAGCATGAATTTGAGCAGACTTCGGAGGATGGTAGAAGACAGGAGGGCCTGCATGACTTGGTCCATGGGGTCGCAAAGAGTCAGACTCGACTGTGCAACTGAACAACAACAATAACAAATTCATGGAGGACTGGGCTATCAATGGCTACTAGTCATGATGGATATCTGCTTCTTCCAGTACCTCTTTAAATCAGTTGCTGGGGAAGCACGGGCAGGATGATGCTGTTGCAATCTTTATGTCTGTGGGCCTTATGTCTGTGGGTAGCTGATTAGCCACTGTGTGAACAGAATGTTGGACTAAATGGGCCTTTGTCCTGATCCATCAGAGCTTTTCTTTTTTTTTTTCTTTTTTTTTTTTTTTAAATTTTAAAGTTTATTAAGAAATCAACAAGTCCAACAAACAAGAAAATACAAACACCCCATCCACCGTGCCCACCCACCACCTACCACCACATATAAAAAGGAGCCTTAAGAGTGTATAACATAAATGTACTAATGTCTCACCTCGAATCCCAAACTTTTTGCCCATACATATACAGGTTCCCACGTTTTTATACATTCTTGCCAATTCCCATCTCTCAATCTTATTGTCAAAACATCCATTTCAGCCGATTCTAATAACTTAAATAAAAATTCTTCCCTACTCGGGATCTGGGGGGATTTCCAGTATTTTGCGTAAAGAATTCTGGCAGTTGTAATCATATATATCAACAATTTCTTTTCCTTTCGCCCTAGATTTTCTCTACATATACTCAGCAAATACAATTCAGGTAGATGTCTAATTGTTATCTTTAAAACCTTTTGTATCCATATATTTATCTGAGCCCAAAACTTCTTGGCAAGTTCACATTTCCACCAAATGTGGTAAAATGACCCTTCAACTTTTTTACATTTCCAACACTTATTATTATAAGTCGGGTTCATTTTAGCTAGCCTTGCAGGGGTAAGATGCCATCTATACATCATTTTGTACAGGTTTTCTTTAAACGCTGTCGATTTGGTCAACTTAATATTATATTTCCAAATTTTTTCCCATTCTTCCAAATCTATTGCGTAGCCAAAGTCCTGTAGCCATCTTACCCAACTTTCCTTAACCATTTCTGTTTGCATCTCATATTCTAGTAGCCAACTATAGATTTTAGAAATTAGTTTTTGGGGCTCATATATTATGGTATCCAGTTCAATTACATCTACCTCTTTAGGGAAACCCAAACCTTTATCGGATTTATCGGATTGATACATGGATTTGACCTGGCATCTAACCCACCAGTCCGGAATAGTGTTCGCTTCCAAATTTAAGTTATTGTCTGTATCCAGTAATACAGCATAATTTTGGGGGGTTTTCCATTCATATAAGTTCGGGTGAGTAGCTGCCTCGACTGGTGACACCCATAGAGGAGTGTACTTATAAGTTTTCCTCTTAGTTTCCACCCAAATCTTATAAAGTGCCTTTCGGATTCGATGTCTTTGAAAATCATTATTTTTTTGAGAGGTTTGATACCAGATGTTGGCATGCCATCCTTTAGTCAATCCTACCCCCTCTAATACTAATAATCTTTTATTTTCCAACAATAGCCACTCTCTGATCCAGGCTAAACACGACGCCTTATAATATAGATACCAGTTTGGTAAGGCCATGCCCCCTCTTATTTTATTCTCTTGGAGAATTTTTAATTTAATTCTAGGCTTCTTATTTTGCCATATAAACACCATAATCATTTTATTAAGTTTTTGAAAGAAAGATTTGGGTATTTCAACTGGGATCATCTGGAATAAGAATAGAATTCTAGGGAGAACATTCATTTTGACTGTAGCTATCCTCCCCAAAAGGGAGATTTGCAGGTCTCTCCACTTCTCCAAATCCACTTCAATTTCCTTGTAAATCTTCTGATAATTATCTTGGAAGAGAGATTTCACATCGTTCGTTAGCTGGACTCCTAGGTATCTAATTCTCTTTTCATACTTAAATCCAGATTTATCTTCCAATTGTTTAATTTGTTCTTTATTCATATTTTTAGTTAAAAATTTGGTTTTTTGCATATTAACTTTAAATCCAGAGGCTTCTCCAAATTGTTGCAGTCTTATTTTTAATTTATCAATTGATGAGATGGGATCGTCTAAAAAGAACAGAAGATCATCCGCAAACGCCTGAATTTTGAATTCTTCATTCTTTATCTTCAGTCCTCTAATTTCAGGATCATTCCGTACCTTTTGAATCAAAAATTCTATTACAATTACAAAGAGGAGGGGAGACAGAGGGCAACCCTGTCTAGTCCCCTGCTCTATTTCCACAAAATCCGAATTCTTCCCGTTTATGTTAATTCTCGCGCTTTGTTTGGTATATATGGTCTCTATAAGTTTCCTAAAATTCTTGCCACAACCAATAGCTTCCAATGCTTTGCTCATAAATTTCCAATTCACATTATCGAACGCTTTTTCCGCGTCTAATGAAATGCCTGCGAATTGTTTGCTGGGGTATTCCTTATAATATTCCAAAACATTCAAAAAATATCTTAAATTTTGCCGCATCGTTCTTCCCGGTACAAATCCAGTTTGGTCTTCTTGTATTACGTTTGTGATAACTTTCTTAAGTTTATTGCTCAAGATCGTTGCAAAAATTTTGTAGTCTGCGTTTAAAAGAGAAATTGGCCTATAGTTCTTAATTTCTGCCGGATCCGTTCCTTCTTTATGTATTAATGATATCAATGCCTCTCTCCATGATGTTGGGAGTAAAGCCGATTCCTGAATTCTTTCTAGGAGCTTCTTATAAGGAATTAAGAGGAGATCTTCAAAGGATTTGTATACTTCCACCGGTATACCATCTAGTCCAGGCACTTTGTTGGATTTCTGCTGTTTGATTGCCTCAGTTATCTCATGAATTGTAATGGGGCCCTCTAATAAATCTTGGTGTTCTTTCGTTAATTGTTTCATATTAACGTTTTCTATGTATTCTTCTTGTCGATGTTCTTCAATTTCCTGTCTTTTATAGAGTTTCCTGTAGAAGCTTTTAACAATTTGCCCCATTTGGTCTTCTTGAGTAATCTCTTCCCCTTCTTGATTTTTGAGTACTTTTATCATTTTTTTCTCTTTCTCTTTCTTAAGTTTATACGCTAACCACCTGCTTGTTTTATTTGCATTTTCAAAGTAATTTTGTTTGGACCACTTCAGTTTTCTTTCTAATTCTTCTGTTAACCATAGATTGATACTGTGCTGTGTAGCTTGAATTTTAAGTTTTATCTCCTCAGTACTGTTAATCTTTTGTTGTTTCTCGTTTTCCTTTAATTCTTTCACCAAATCGTTGTACCGCTTCATACGTTCTCTATTTCTCTTCGCTGTAAAGCTGATAGCCAGACCTCTAAAAAAGGCTTTAAAAGTGTCCCAAATATTCTGAAAACTTGTATCTTCTTCTGTATTCCGTTGAAAGAATTCCTTTATTTCCTTTTTAACTTTCTCCAAAAAGGCTGTTTCTTTTAAAATTTGAAGGTTCAAAGTCCACCGATTATTCCTTGGGGGGTGTTGTAAGGTCATCTGTATTGGATTATGGTCCGCAAACGTCTTTGGTAAAATGTTCACTTGGTTGATTTGCGGAATTAAGCCTATCGACACCCAACACATGTCGATCCTAGACCAACACTTGTGGACTTGAGAATAATAGGTAAACTCTTCCGCTGTTAAATTTTTAGCTCTCCATACATCAACTAAGTTGAATTCTTCCACCATTCTGTCAAAAGTCTTGGGGAGGGCCCCCCGTGATAGGTTTTTCTTTGTCTTTTCAGATTTTCTATCTTTTTTAACGTCAAACACAGCATTATAATCTCCTATAATACAACAATATTCTGCCCGCAATTCCGTTAATTTCTCATGCAGGTTTCTGTAAAAATTTTCTTGTCTATCGTTTGGGGCATATATATTAACCACAAGAATTCTTCTTTTATTAATTGTAACTTCTACTATTAAGATTCTTCCCAGTTCATCTTTAAAAATCAGTTTGGAGTCTATCGTTGAGTTGACATATGTAGCTACTCCCCTTCTCTTCCCTTCATCACAAGAATAATGTAGTTGTCCCAATTTTTTGTTTTGCAAGAATTTGATGTCATTTTCCTTTATATGCGTTTCTTGGAGACAGATTATTTGCGCTTTGACTTTTTGGAGTTGTAAAAAGGTCTTCCTTCTCTTCTTAGGCTCATTTAGCCCGTTTACATTAACTGAGATAATCTGCAATCCTGTTTTGTTGTTCATCCTATCAGCGTTCTACTATCTTCTGCAAATCTTTGATCTCTTTTGACGTGTTGTCTTGTTCTGACTCCTTCTCTTTTAGGTTTTTGGGAAAACTCTTCATCCCTTCCAGACCGGTCTGCTTCCTCCTCTCGATCTTCTCCAGTGTCTGAACCCTGGCTACTTGATACTACAAAGTTATCCCAGAAATCCTCTAATTTTTCTAGCGTTGTAATGTTATATCTTTTAGCCTGGTAGATAAAAAAAACTCCCTCTGGTATCAACCACTTAAATTGCACTGAATGTTTTAATAACCAATTGGTCAACCTCTTATATCCCAGCCTTCTTCGACGAATTGTCCATGGCACATCTTTCAGGACTTTAAGAGCTTTGCCTTCCCACATCAGGCCTTCTTCTCTTGCTTTTTTTTGGATCCTCTCACAAGTCGCAATTCTGGCAAACTTAACTAAGATTTCCCTCGGGAGGTTATGTTTTTTAGAATAGGAGGAAGATACTCTTTTGACCCAGTCAATCTCACTCTTTCCTCCTTCCAACAGTTTCTCTCCCTCTACATCTAATATTTCCAAGATTTTATCCTCTAGAATCTCTCCCCTTACTTCCGGGACATTTTGAAACCGTAACACGTATGCCGCTTTCTCCATCTCCAGCCTTGCTACTTTATCTTCCAAGTCCGCCAGACTGGTTCTGTTTTCTCGTGCCGTCGCCATAGTGGTTTTGTTTTGCTCTTCTAATCTTTCAACTTTTGCTACCAGGCCATGCACTTGCTGCGTGTTTGCCAAAAGTTGCTTTTGGAACTCTGTCATTTTATCGTTAGTTTTTTTAATCTCTCCCATTAATTCCAATTTCATCTCCGCCAAAGCTTCCTGGTTTTGCTTGAAGCCTGCCACCATTATCGCCTGCAGCTTTTCTAAAGCATCTTGGTTTTCAGTTGGTGGCATAGGTTTTGGGCCTCCCGGTGAGGTACCCTGGCCTAGTTTTTTAATTTTAGTCTCAGTCTGTCTCTCTTTTTTCTCTTTATCCCCCATACTTTAATATCTCTTATTACCCCAATATAAATTAGGTCCTCAAAGTTCTTCTATTTCTTCTGTTTATATCACTAGCTACAGCCTAGCCACCATCTATCCCGTTTAATTCACAGTATTAATTATATTTCCAAACTTTTTAACCCCCACTGATATCAATATCTATACTTGAGTTTCTGGAATCCTTAGGATATCAGTAAAGCAACCAGCCGGGAAAAAACAAGTAAACAAGCAAACAATCAATCAGCTACCCTTGGCTTGGCAGCATTAATTCAGCAGTAATCAATACCTCAATATTTTGTCACATCAACATTTCATCATCTCATTAATTCAACAATCCATTTAGCCTCATTAAGTTGATCCTAATTTCATTGATTCTAAGTTCATTACATTTAAAACAATTCATAAAATTAATACCAAATATTAATTTTGGGTTCAAGTTCAATTAATTTAGTTAATTTAAACTTTCCTTTCCTTCTTTTTCTCTATCTTCTGTCTTCTGCCTTCTTTCTTCTCCCTTTTTCTTCTACTTCCTTTCTTCTTGCTTCTTCTCCCCCTTCTTCCCTTTTATTTAACAAATTACAGTTCAGTTCAGTGGCTCTAAGTAAAGGCTCTGTCTTTTATGTCTCTTAAGTTCCCTTTCTTCAAGAGAGAGCCAGCCGCAGAGTCCGCTGCTAAGAACCGTCTCTCTCTCTCTGTCTCTCTTGAGTTAACTCTGTTTACCACGTCTCAAGCCTCAAGATTTATAATCCAAAGAAAAGAAGGAAGACTTGGTTTAAACTTATCAATCCTAATTACTCGCTCCTCCAATCTTTGCCAGCACCGCCAAGCTGCTCCCTTCGTCTCTTCACTTCCGCATTCCAGCTTCAACCCCTCTTTCCTCCGTTCTTTCTCTTCTCTTTCCTTCTTTTCTCTCTTTTCTCACTACCTTCTTTTCCTTTCCACTCCTCTTCTCTTGTCTTCAGTCCATCAATTCTATTCAACCACCCTTCAGTCACTTCCAAATAACTTTCTGTTCATAACGCTCACTTACTCACCGCCATTTTCCGCCCTTCTTCTCCCCTCTTCGCCAAGCGTCAGCCGGATTTGTCCCGGCCTCTCTCTTCAAGCCGTCCACCGTTTCTATAGCTATCTTCTCTCCATCTCCGTCACCGCCGCCTACACGCCTACGCGGTTCAGCTCTATCTCGTCTTTTTGCCGTTTATCTTACCGCCTCTACTTCCCTTCATGGCCGTCACCGCCAGCCCCGGGGCCTCAGATGCCTGGGACTCAAGTACCTTCCACGCCGCTACTCCGGGACCATTCAGCCGCGGCCGCAGCCAATCGACCCCGCTATCCAGCCGCCCGGGCAAGTCGCCTTCCAGCCGTCCACCGCTGCGCCGCGCGTCGTCTTCTACCCGTCCTTCACGGTTCCCAGTCCGAGACGGGAGCTTCAATATACCAGTATGTTGAGTTATTTCTTCCTTTTTATGTTGTTTCCGCTTGAGCCTCAATTTGGGCAGAATCCTTAGAGTTTCTATTGCCCCGCTGGCTCCTGCTCCGGAGGCCTAGTTAAGTGCCGAAGCGTTAGAGAGCTCCAGGCGAGGGAAAGGTAGAGGTAGAGGGGTCGCCTTCGCTTCCCCCCTAAAACCTCAGCCAGCTCCCCCAAGCTTCAAAACGCCTTTACAGACGCTTCTTAAGAGGTCATTGCAAGCAGGGACCTCTCTGGAGTTCTCCAATTCACATTGCACGCCGGAGCTCGGCAATGCTCTGTGTATCACCACGCCATATTCCCGGAAGTTGATCCCATCAGAGCTTTTCTTATGTTCCTATGTTCTCCTGAATATGTGTCAGCCAGTGCCATGTAAGCAATAATGTGAAGAAAAACCATTTTATGCAGCGCAACAGCAATAAATACAAGCAGCTTGTGTAGATGAAAGATGCTCAGTACAAAAACAGTAGTAAGGAACAATGCAATGCAGAGCAGTTGCACAAGACTGGTGGAACATTTTTTTTTTAAAGTGTGATATGGGTTAACCTGTGCACCTCTTCCAAAGAAACTTTTTGCTTTAGCCAAATGAAAAATCAAGCACCAAAACTATGCTGTTCAGCAGTTCTGTTAGTGCATTTTCACTAGTACAGTTAATAATTTAAATTATAAAAAGTGCTGGAAGACACACCAGAAGGGGGAGGCAGGAGCAGTAATGCAGCATGGTTTGCAAAAACTTTTTAAAAAATGTAAAAGAGGGGCAGTGCCAATCATTAGCAGTCTATTGCTATTTCCTTTATTTTAAAATAAAAACTGTGGTAGCATGGGGTAGAGGGGAAGGGGAAAGCCAGAGGGGAAGAGGGAGGGAAGAGTGTTACTGGAGTGTGGTTTTGCAGAAATCTAAACTTTTTTAAAAAATCAGGTCTTCATTAGCACTCTATCATTATTCTCTTTAATTTTTTTAAGTGTGGTAGTGCAGGGCAGAGTGGAGGGGGAAAGTGGGAGAGGAGGGTGACCTAGATGTGGACATGGACGGGCAACGAAACCCCAGCTCCCAAAGAAGCATTATGCATGAGAAGTGAAGCTAACACTGATTCTGTTTGGAAAAAAAAATTAGGGTAAAAGTGCTCCCAAAAACCCCAGAGAAAAAATGCTGGAAAATTGAAGCAACCTCTGTAGGCATCAAAATACATGTGGAAAAGAAAAACTTTATGCAGTTTGGGGCCGGAAGTGACAAAAACCACACATGTGGTAAAACCATTTATCTTGAGAGAGATGCTGCTGTAGTGGTTGGTTGGCTCCCTGAACACTCCCCCCTCAGCAGTTGTAGTTTCTGCCATGTTATGGGCAAAACTAGCCACTGCTTTCGGGTAAAATCCAACCACCCACCCACACCAATCTCTAGAATGGTTGCCCAAAACCAACCTTACAGGGGTGTCATTCAGTAGCAGGGCTTTTTTTTTAGCAGGAACGCAGTTCTGGCTGGCTTGGTGTCAGGGGTGTGTGGCCTAATATACAAATGAGTTTTTCTACAAAAAAGCCCTCTACAAAACAATGGTGATATAGGGTGTGTGGCCTAATATGCAAATGAGTTCTTCTTGAGCTTTTTCTACAAAAAGTCCTGTTCAGTGGCATACCAAGGAGTCAGGCAGGTGGGTAAAAACTTGTGCAGACTCTCTCAAGTTAAACAAGACTTCATTTCTATAAGGCACAAACTGAATATTCCAAAGGTCAATATTTAGGCACACTAAGGAAAACAAACAAAAAGACAGGTTCTAGGTAAAATACTTACAATCTATATTGCAATCTTATATGGGTAGATGTGGGATGCCTGCCCAGGGACAACTGTCTTTTTGAGAGCCAATGTAGTGTAGTGGTTAAGAGCAGAGGACTCTAATCTGGAGAACCAGGTTTCATTCCTCACTCCTCCACATTAAGCCAGCTGGGTGACCTTGAGCCTGTCACAGTTCTCTCAGAGCTGCTCTCTCAGGAGCAGTTCTCGAAGAACTCTCTCAGCCCTATCTACCTGACATAGGGTGTTTGTTGTGGGGAGAGAAAGGGAATGAGATTGTGAACTGCTCTGAGATTCAGTGAAGGGTGGGGTATAAATTTTCATAATATGCATCTTCCTTTCACATCATTTGCCAACCATGAAGGAGCCAAGAAGGGAGCCCAGAAGGAAGTTCCCCAAAAAGAAACAGCTCCCCTTTTCAGATCCTACCCCAATGTGTGTTTAGAGTCTTCAGTCAATCTGTGTGCTAAGCCTTGGGTCTCCAGTCTACCAAAAGTGTACCCTACAACCACAAAGTGTTAACACATCAAAGGACTGGCATCTTATTTCTCTCAGCTGGAAATGCCTTGTTCTAACAAACAGCATCTTTCCCCCTTCTTCCTAGCCACTAAAGGGTCTGGGCTTCTTTCAGTCATAATTGTCAAGGCATCTCCTCTTCATCCCCATCTCACAGCAGTATCTTAAGCTACCTCAACGCATGGGGAAAGGATGGGAGAGTGGCTTGAGTTTGCATGATTGTCTATGGTAACTTTGAGTGTTGTGCCAGTGTTTTCAGTGGTATACTGTTGTGTTGGCATCAGGGATGAGAAAATATCTATTTATTTATTTATTTTAAAGAGTCCAGGTAAGAGTGCAGGTATGATTAAGATCTCAAGCATATAAAAGCTTGAGGTTATTTTGTTGAATGAAAACTTTCTGAACATGCATGGGAATTTTTTTTATAAACAGGGAAGAACAGCTTGCACAGGGACATGCAGCACATCAGATCGGTAGCTTATGCCTCTAGCCCTGCACTTATTTAAACATACAAGTACCAGCCCTTTGACATTATACCAGAGGGTGCTTCTGAAGTTCCCTTAGTTTAGCAGCACACTTGTCAGATAAGGGTTAATATTGAAAGGATGAACTTTAGAAGTTATCCTATAGAAGTTGCCTTTAGAAGTTCCAATTAGGATGCTTTGTATACCAGTCTTTGTCAATCAGTCCAGGACTAATAAATTAAATTTCATACGTACTCTTAATCAGTGTATGAATAAATAATTTCAGTATGAGCCTGCACTAGCCAAAGTGTAACATCTACCTAGTTAATATGCATTGAATATTTATTTTTAACAGGGTTCAGCAATGGGGAAGACATACTTCTATCATCACTGGAACCAGTTTGATCTTTTAATCATAATAGTGGGAATTATAGATGTCATTGTTGTGAACGTCCTTAATCACCTTGGTCCAGAATATACTTATGTGTTAAAAGTCATCAATGCTTTCCGAATTGTTCGTTTTCTAAGAGTTCTGCGACTCTTGAAGGTAAAAGCATATCTCTATCATTTTTCAGCAATATGTTCTGCTTTACTAATTGGTCAGTTAATTGTACATATTTCAAAACTATAAAGATATAATTTTAAATGTTTAAAATATATTCATTAATATTGATTAACATCCATTTAGTGAGGTGGGTGGGGCTGAGAGGGCTCTCACAGCAGCTGCCCTTTCAAGGACAACCTCTGCCAGAGCTATGGCTAACCCAAGGCCATTCCAGCAGCTGCAAGTGGAGGAGTGGGGAATCAAACCCGGTTCTTCCAGATAAAAGTCCACGCACTTAACCACTACACCAAACTGGCTCTTTTATTGTGTTGGAAGCCACCCTAAGTCCACTGTGAGAAAGGGCGGCCTATAAATCTATGGAAATTAATTAATTAATATAACGTTTTCATGCTAGCATTTGTTATATTTTGTAAAAATAGTCATAACTAGAACCCATGAGGTTTTATGTTAAATCTATCATCTATCATACATTATTATCGTATACTGAACTACCAAGCTACACATTTAATTATGGTCAGCACAGAAATCAGAAAAAGTCAGCACTTTATCAGAAAAGTCAGCACTTTATCAGAAAAAGTTTGACTACAATGATAAATTATAATAATAAAAAACTTTCCAGTTGTTTTCGAATTCGCCTTTTGAATTTTGGTTAATATAATTTGTCAATTTTTCTATAACTGCATATTCTTGCATTTTATCAATCTCCAGAGTTGAGCAACACATAGTTTTCCACAGCTGCAAGTATTAGTCTTGCTGTGGTTAACATATCTGAGCAGTTCATGTATTGTTTTATCCACATTCATTGGTAGAATTCCTAATAGCATTGTCTCTGATGACATAGCAAATTTGATTTTTATGATTTTTTTAAATTTCTGTGTGTATCTCCGTCCAGTATTTTTTATTTTTGTAGGATTACCATATATGGTAAAAGGTACCATCTATTTGATTACACTTCCAACATAGTCCTTTGTAGTTTTTGTCCAGCTTCTCAATGTCTTTGGGGTTAATATACTATCAAAAAACATTTTGTACCAGTTTTCTCTAAGTGCATGGCTTGCTGTGAATTATATGTCCTTTGTCCATAATTTTCCCATTGTTGGGAAATCTCCCAAAGTTTTGTGACCCTTTCACCATACATGTCTTGACTTGTTCTGTTTCTTAGTCATATTGTAATAGGAGCTTGTAAATGTGTCCTAAAAGATGTTCTTTCGTGTTCAATTATTGATCTTCTTCGTGGTCTCTTTGGAGGCCACATACTGGATATTGCGCCTGTGCAGCAATTCTCCTTGGGAAAGTTCTAGAGACTAATTCTTTGGTGGGCTTCCTCTCAGCCCTGAGGAGCAGGCACTGACCACACATGCAAATCCACCTTCTTGGAAGCAGATCTTCCAAGCAGAGGGAAACCCTGCCCCACCTCAGTTCCTTCCTTACAGCCTGCCGGCTGGGCGGAATTCTTCTTTTCGATTGCTTCAGATAAGGTTATTCCTTTGGGTTTCCTTCTTCTTCGGGCTACCTTTAAAAAAAAGATACCCCTGCCCTTTTTTTGTTTCCCCCCCAGTCCCTTCCCATCTATGCCTGTCCCGCCCTTCCCCTTGTAAACTTCCCATAGGGGTCAGAGTTCTTTTGTATGGAAGAAGGTACCTTTTTAAGCACTGCATTTGCTGTAACACTAAAATACCTTTGACAGATGGGCATAATACCTGCCTTTTTTGCCTTGGAGAACATCACAGGACTGACTCCTGCCCTCACTGAGCTAACTTCGGTTGCCAGGCTAGGAAGAACCATGCAGCTCGCCTCAGGACTTATCTACTTGAGAACATCCTCACGCCTCATGTGGTGCAGGCGCAGGGCTCTACTTCGGATCCATCTACCCCTATACCATCAAAGGAGGCTTCGGTACCCTCTACTTCGACTTCGAGATCTGCTTCCAAGAAGGCGGATTTGCACACTGCAAAGAAGAGGTACTCTTCTTCGAAGTTGACTCGCACACATCATAAGAAGTCAAAGAAATCCTGAGATAGCAGTTTGGTAGCTTCGGCTCCGCCTTCTAAGACTGTCCAACTCCTCATGGTGGTTGGATTGGCTAGTGCGACACCGAGCATTAGCCCTAATGTGGCTGCCGCAGTCCCCTCCTTCTCACAGGAACTACAGCAAGGTGCTTCATCAATGCTTCATCACAACCTCATATCGGGAGCTGATCC
Source organism: Heteronotia binoei (assembly GCF_032191835.1). Lineage (NCBI taxonomy): Eukaryota > Metazoa > Chordata > Lepidosauria > Squamata > Gekkonidae > Heteronotia > Heteronotia binoei. Next base: position 163,282,082 of record NC_083243.1, on the reverse strand, counting down.
TGTTACTCTGGATCTGGCTCTCCTGGTCTTAGAGTCCGATGTTATTCATCCTGCATGAGACGCCAATGCTTTGCAGACACAACCGACTCATGCAACTGGGACACAGCAGACTCCTGCAGATGGGACCCATTCTGTACCATCATGTCCTGATGCTGCCATACTGAATCTTCCTAAAAACCAACCTCCACGGCGATCCCCCTTGAGGCAACCTTTACCGGATCAATCTGTCAATTCGGGCTCGGTGATTAGTTGTGGTTCTCTGCTGTCATTGACCTTAGACATCCAGTCAGCACCAGAGACACTGCAATATCGGATTTAGTCCATGACATCCTTCATTTGGATGTTCCCACAACTTCGATTCTTCCAGTCTTGCCAGTCCATGTGGCTATGAAAGAGGCTTGGGACAAGCCATGAACCACATCTCTTCTACCAAAGAGATATGATATTATGTACAAGGTACAGCCTGGAGATGCTAAATTCTTGCTCAACCATCCTGAACCAAACTCAGTTATAGTTCATTCTTCTTCAAAATCCAAACAGCATTGTCTCTCTTCTCCACCAGATGAAGAAGGGGGAAAGATTGACACTGTGGCTAAAAAGATCTACTCCTTGACGACTTCTGCTACTTGCATGCAGACTAACCTGTCATATTTTTCTGCCTACAACCTTGCACTTTTAAAGAAATTGTCTCCTTTTCTACAGCAACTGCCAGATGAAGCACAAAATGAAGCCAGTGATGTCATACAAGAGCTTCTGTGTACCTCCAAACAACTAATTTCTACAGTTAAGCACACTATGGCTTGCCTTTCTCTTTCCATTGCTTTTGCCATGTCGCTTCGTAGACATGCGTGGCTAAGATCTACTTTTTTTCAACCAGATGTCAAAGTAAAAATTGAGGATCTTCCCTTTGATGGGGAGAGTCTATTCCACACTTAAACAGATGATACCTTGAAGTCAGTGGATGATGGCCACAAATATGCAAAAAACCTTGGCTTATCAACACCTCAACAGCAAAGCCAGTCTAGATCTAAACCTTGGTGTTCTTATTATTGCCACACTCGCCCCTCACCACCTTTGCTTTCTGACACCTGGAAACGCTGCCAACATGTTTCCAAGTAGACTTACCACCAGCATTCAAAGTCTTCAGCTACCTCAAAGAAACAAGTCCAACAATCTAAACCTTCTTTTTGAAGTCTCTGTGAGCCACCAGCATACCCAGCCACTATTGAGCACTCCTTCTGTGGGGACATGATTCATCCTGTTTCCTACCTCATGGAAGCACATCACCATAGATACTTGGGTCCTTACCACTGACCAGGTTGGCTATGCCATAGAATTCAACTGCAAACCTATTCTTCAAAATTTTGTTTCCACACAACCATCTCCTGAACTCTAAGCAGAAGTCCAAGAGCTCTTATCAAAAGGTGCTACAAAGCCGGTGCCTTCAAACCAAAGGGGTCTCGGGTTCTATTCCCATTATTTCATTGTCCCAAAGACAGATGGAGGGCTATGACCAGTCTTGGACTAAAGAGACCTCAACTGCTTCATTACAAACACAAAATTTCATACGATAACCCTTCCTGCCATACTGCACCTGGTTCCCCCTCTGTCTTGGATGGCATCACTCGACCTCAAAGATACTTATTTTCACATCTCCATCAGACCCCAGCACCGCAAGTTCCTGCGTTTTGCCGTCACCACTCAGCATTACCAGTACAGGGCTCTTCCATTTGGACTATGCACAGCCCCCCGAGTCTTCACGAAGTGCATGTTGATGGTGGTGGCTTACCTTCATTCTTGAGGCATCCAAGTTTTTCTGTATCTGGATGGCTGGTTGCTTGTGGCTCACTCCTCAGATCAGCTGACAAACGACATTGCTGTAACTCTTTGCTCACTGTGTTCTCTAGGTCTTTGCATGAACCACCAGAAATCACATCTTCTACCATTTCAAACTATAAAGTTCATAGGGGCTTACCTGGACACTCTTCAGCACAAGGCATTCCTACTTGCCAAAAAGGCTCAAGGGTTAAAGGACCTGATATGGGACTTCACGTTAATTCCTACCCATTCAGCTGTCCGAATTTAGAGACTCCTGGGCCTTATGGCATCGACTACTATGGCGGTTCCTTTTACCCTTCTAAAGATGCGACCCTTGCAAATGTGGTTCCTTCATTCGTTCCGGTTGGGCATCAATCCTCAGTGCCTGCTTCTCAATATTCCTTCATCAGTGATCCAATCTTTGGATTGGTGGACTTCCATGGACAACCTCCATTATGGAATTCCCTTTCATCCACAGACTCCAAGTCTAACAATGAATACCGACACCTCTCTGTGGGGTTGCGGAGCCCACTGCAATGGTTTGAGAGTCCAAGGAAGGTGGACCCCCTCTCAGCAACTATGCCACATCAACAATTTGGAACTTATGTTTCCGCCATTCCCACTACTACTGCGAGTTCTGCAGAAAATCCGGAGAGACAGTATATCCTGCATCCTGATCACACCATGGTGTCCTTGCAACTTACTGCACCTGAGCCACCGGTCTTACTTTCAGTTTACAGTTGTGCCTGACTCGTTATCACAGCAATAGGGACAAGTTCTACACCACGACCCAACATTCTACAAGCTGACAGTTTGGAGGATACTTCAATGACACCATCTGCAGACGTTGCCCACGTTATTGAAAGTACAAGAAAAGCTTCTATCCAACACTCCTATGCACTTAAATGGAAACATTTCTCTACCTATGCAACGTTGAGACTTTTTACACCTGCTACTGCAATGCTCTCACCGATCTTGTCTTATGCCACTGGCCTCCATTAGGAAGGTCTGAGTTTTTCTTCTATCAAGGTGCATCTTTCTGCCATCTCGGCCTACCATCAGCAGGTGGGACACTGTACAGTGTTTTCTCATCCATCGACAAAGTCTTTCCTGAGAGGACTTAGAAACTTGTGCCCCCCCCCCCCCCAGATGGAGCTTTGTACCACCTTGGAGCCTCTCATTGGTTCTTTCTTGTTTCTACAGTGGGACACTGTACAGTGTTTTCTCATCTTTCTGCCATTTCGGCCTACCATCAGCAGGTGGGACACTGTACAGTGTTTTCTCATTCATCGACAAAGTCTTTCCTGAGAGGACTTAGAAACTTGTGCCCCCCCCCCCCCCGATGGAGCTTTGTACCACCTTGGAGCCTCTCATTGGTTCTTTCTTGTTTAATGTTTAAGCCCTTTGAGTTATTGGCTATTTCTTCAGTGCATTTGGTTTCCTGGAAGACTGCCCTGTTAGTAACTCTGACTTTGGCTCATAGAGCCAGTGAACTCTGTGCGCTTCGTGTTGATGCCCCTATACTATATTTCATTGAGAGAAGGTTGTGTTGAGACCTGATCCCTCTTTCATTCCTAAGAGTTTCATGTTTCTCAACCCATTGTTCTACCAGTTTTCTTTTGTAATCCATCAGATGCGGGGCAGAGAGCTTTGCATTCCCTGGATATTAAAAGAGCACTTGCCTTTTATATTGACAGAACAAAAGAGTTTAGGAAGAGTCCTAAGTTGTTTGTTTCTTACTCAGGCGCTGCTATATCTTCCCAACGTTTCTCTAAATGGATTACTATGGCCATTGTCTTATGCTATGACCTCGCCGATAAGCCCTTACCATCATTGCCGAAAGGCCAGTTGACCAGGACAGTTTCCACTTCTGCTGCCTTTGGGAGGGGTGTGTCCCTGCAGGACATTTGTTCTGTGGCAACCTGGTCATCTCCTTCAACTTTCACTTCTCATTATGCTCTTGATCTGAAGGCGAGAGGCGATGTGACTTTTGGCCAAGCTGTTCTTCAGTCCATCTTTCAAGCTTGGAATCATAGAATAGAATCATAGAATCATAGAGTTGGAAGGGACCTCAAGGGTCATTGAGTCCAACCCCCTGCACAACGCAGGAAACCCACAAGCATCTCCCCCTAAATTCACAGGATCTTCATTGCTGTCAGATGGCCATCTAGCCTCTGTTTAAAAACCTCCAAGCAAAGAGAGCCCGCCACCTCCTGAGAAAGCCTGTTCCACTGAGGAATCGCTCTAATGGTCAGGAAGTTCTTCCTAATGTTGAGCTGGAAACTCTTTTGATTTAATTTCAATCCATTGGTTCTGGTCCTACCTTCCGGGGCCACAGAAAATAATTCTACACCGTCCTCTATATGACAGCCCTTCAAGTACTTGAAGATGGTGATCATATCACCTCTCAGCCGCCTCCTCTCCAGGCTAGACATCCCCAGCTCCTTCAACCTTTCCTCATAGGACTTGGTCTCCATAACCCTCACCATCTTCGTCGCCTTCCTCTGGACCTGTTCCAGCTTGTCTATATCCTTCTCAAAATGTGGTGCCCAAAACTGAACACAATACTCCGGATGAGGTCTTACCAGAGCAGAGTAAAGCGATACCATCACATCACGTGATCTGGACACTATACTTCTGTTGATACAGCCCAAAATTGCATTTGCCTTTTTAGCCACCACATCACACTGTTGACATGTTCAGCGTATGATCCACTAAGAACCCTAGATCCTTTTCACACATACTACTGCTAAGACGAGTCTCCCCCATTCTATAACCATGCATTGGATTTTTCCAACCTAAATGCAGAACTTTACATTTATCCCCTGTTAAAATTCATTTTATTGGTTTTAGCCCAGTTTTCCAACCTGTCAAGGTCATCCTGTATCCTATTTCTGTCTTCTTCTGTGTTTGCAACCCCTCCCAATTTAGTATCATCTGCAAATTTAATAAGTATTTCCTCTATTCCTTCATCCAAATCATCAATAAAGATGTTGAACAAAACAGGTCCCAGGACAGATCCCTGAGTCACTCCATTTGTCACTCCTCTCCAAATCTTAAGGGTTTACCAGTTGTACAGTATACAGTTGTTTTAATTCAGAGGATTTTTTAAAAAATTTACATTACTCTATGTATTTGTTCCTTGCACTAGGCTGTCGTTATATGCATATGGGTCATGTCTTGAGCATTTTTTTCATCTGTATCATTGCTCACCATGCCTGCTTGCCTAGTTATGTTAATAAGAGCTTATTATTTAACTTTACTTGTCTCTTTTTGTCTTTATTGGGTGAGTGTCTCCCAGCACCCTCCATCCTTTGTATGCAGCTTGTTAGTCACCCAGTGTGTGGTCTGCACAGAGACCATGAAGAAGATAAACAAGTTGCTTACCTGTAACTGATGATCTTCAAGTGGTCATCTGTGCAGGCACACACACACACACCCAACCTTCCCCACTACTGGGACCCCATCTCTCTAGAGCTTCCTAGCGGTGTAAGGAAGGAACTGAGGTGGGGCGGAGTTTCCCTCAGCTCTAGACATGTGCAGTTGGTGCCTGCTCCCCAGGGCGGAGAGAAAGCCCGCCAAAGAATTAATCTCTAGAACTTTCCCAAGAAGAATTGCTGCACAGATGCAAACCCCAGTGTATGGCTGCACAGATGTCCACTCAAAGATCCTCAGTTACAGGTAAGCAACCTGTTTTTTTTTCCAAATTGAGACAAGTTCCTCACTGTATTTTTTTCTTTATTTCATCTTGTAATACTTTGAACATGACCCTTGGTTTCTTGATGCTCCATATGAAGTGTTAATCTGTCTCTGCCAGTCTTTCAGGATCCTAACATGTATCTCGATCAGTAACATCTGGAATAAAAAACTGATTTGGGGGTAAGATGTGCATTTTTATTGCAGAGATTTTCCCAAGCCAGGACAGGTTTAGATTGAACCATCTCTTCATATCTTCAATTTTTTTCCAAACCTTTTCATAATGGTTATGGACAAGTGTTTCTTTGTCCCCCAACATATTAACTCCTAGGTATTAAATTGCATTCTTCACCATATCACAACCAGTAGCCATTTTAATGTTATTTTCTTCTTGTTTTGTTAAAAAAATGGGAATCATTTTGGTTTTCCTCTTATTAATTTTAAATCCTGAAAAGGAACCAAACTTTTCTATAAGGTCCAAAACAAATTATATTGAATTCTGCAGATCTGAAATTGTCATAACTCTTTAATTTGAATTCTTCTTCATCAATTCTTAGTCCCTTGATGTTAAGATCATGTTCGATTTTAGAAGCAAAAATTTCCATTGCAATAATAAATAGTAAAGGTGATAGGGGCACCCTTGATGTGTCCCTCCTCTATCTGAAATCCATTAGTCAACATTCCATTTATTAAAAATTTTGCATTTTGTTTTGTGTAGATACCTTGAATACAATGTTGAAATCTAGTTCCACAATTCATATGCTGTAGTAGTGCTTTAGCATAAATGACCGAGATAAATTATCAAAGGCTTTTTCAGCATCTAAAAACATGAGACCTGTTTTCTCTTCTATATCTTGCACAAGTTCCATTGCATCAATTATAAACTAGATTTTCTTTCATATATCTCTTAGGAATAAAACCTGTTTGGTCCAAATGAATTATTCTTGTTATTCATTTCTTATGTTTCTCTGCCATTATTGAAGCAAAGAATTTATAATTCACATTAAATGATGGTATTGGTCTGTTGATTGTGGTAACACTGGATCATTGTTTTCTTTATGAATCAGTTATATGTGCTTCCTGCTAAGTTTGCAGTATAATTTTCTCTTCACTAATTTGATTCATCATTTTTGTAGCAGAAGTATTAATTCATCCTCCAAGCACTTATAATACATTGCCAATAGTCCATCCAGGTTTGGTGCTTTATCATTTTTCAATCTCTGTATTGCATATGAGATCTCTTGTATTTGTAATATTTGATTCAGAATATCATTATTTTCTTTAGTGACTTTAGGTATGGATGCATACTTAATATACCCATCTAGTCCAGACTCGAATCATTTTTTTTGTAGAGTTGTGAGAAAAAAGGAGATACATTGTTCATAGATATATTTTTCTTGGTAAGGATTTCATTTAATTTTTTAACTCTGGTTATTGATCTTTTTTCACTTTCTTTTTTTAAGCAATAAACTAAATAATGCCTTGGTTTATTTGCTTGTTCAAAATATTTCTGTTTTGCTAAGTTTAATTTTTTTCTGGAATTCTTCTATCAGGCTTAGCTGATTTTTCAGTTGTTTGGTTTTTTTAAAGACTGTTTTCTTTAAAGTTTTTGTTTGTTGAACTTCCAATGTATTTTTTTCTATTATTTTAGTAGTTCTTCCTGTGTTTTCTTTTTCTTAGAGGCCATCACAATCAAATTACCTCTCACATAGGCTTTACTTGCCTCCCAAATTGATGTCATGATATTTCTGAGGTGTTTAATTTTATAAACTCAGCTAGGGTTTTTTTTTACATTTCTCAAGTATATCCTTTTGATGTAAAAGGTTGTAATTTAGTCTCCATCTTCTTGTTCCTGTATTCCTCCTTGCCATGCTATGCATAATGGATTATAAATTGCAAATATTTTTGGCTAAATCTCCATATTTTTTTAGATTCATGGTTAAAATTTTAGATATCCAGCACATGTCAATTCCTGAATGAGTGTGATGTTTGTTGGAGTAGAAAGTATAACTTCTAGATTTGGGATTAATGGCTTTTCAAGCATCAATCAAATGTAACAGTTCTATATACCAAATGATATTCTTTGGAAATCTGCCCCCCTTAGTGTTTTTTTTTTAATTTATCTTTTTTTTTAGGTTCCAGGATTCCATTCATATCTCTAAGAATTACTATTTTCTCTTCTTGGATGTCCAGAAACTTCTGAAATTATTATAAAAATTTTCCTTGGTGTTATTTGGGGCATAAAGAGATGCCATTGTAATAATCTTGTCATCTGGAGGTAGAATTTTCAAAAATAAACTTCTCCTGTATGCATCTTTCAAATCTCTGTAACATTAATTCTATTATTTGTTATATAGATTGCAATCCCCTTCCTGTTGTGGAGATGGCATAAACTTTTCACAGCTTTTTATTCATAAAAAACTGTTCATTTTGTTTCTTTATATGGGCCTCTTGTAAACAGATTTTATAAGCATTTTGGTTTTTTAGTAAGTTAAAAATTTTGGATTGTTTAAGCCATTTAATATTGATTGACATCATGTTCAGATTGTCCATTTTCTAAGATAGTGCTGCTGCTTGGTCCAGTTTTCCTTCTTCCTCACGTGGTCCTTCTGCTAATTCTTCTGCAAGTTGTTTTGCTTGTTCTCTTGTAATTATGGTTCTTCTGCCTTTTGGTAGATACACTTCCAACAATACTTTCTTTCTTCTGTAGAGTCTGTCTTAGAAAGTCAAAGTCTTCTCTTTTTCAGAATAGATGGTAGGTCTTGAAATATTTGTATTTCTGTCTCATGGATCTTAAGAGGTAAAGTTCTGTTTTTGTTGAAGATAAAATCTCTTAGGGTTTTGTGCATGAATTTCACCAGAATGTCATGTGATAGTGCAGGGGTGGCCAACGGTAGCTCTCCAGATCTTTTTGCCTACAACTCCCATCAGCCCCAGCCAGCATGGCCAATGGCTGGGGCTGATGGGAGTTGTAGGCAAAAAACATCTGGAGAGCTACTGTTGGCCACCCTGTGATAGTGCATTCCTTTGTTGCAAACCTGGAATTACTTCTGTATATTTGGTCAATATGCATATAATCTTCTTCAGTCTTGTAGTGGTGTTGTAGCAGCTTGCTAATGTCTTCTTATCTGCTTTACCAAATTTTTCAAGGACTGAGCAAAATTTAAGATTACAACTTCTATTTTCAACCTCCAAAGTTTCAATCCTTTGATTAGCTTGCCCCAGTAAATGTTCTTGGGTCTCCTGATAATGTTCCAGTTCCTTGTATTGTCTCTGGATGTGAACAATTTGGTCAGTATTTTCCTGAATCTGTTTTTTGCATCTGTCAATCCTGTGGTTATTTTCTGTCTCAGTGATAGAAATTCCTTTTTTATATGATCAAAGGTGCTTTCTTTACCTAGTTTTATTTGTGGAACCTGTTGCTGAAGCCCTTCTTCTATTTGGCTGACTTACTGGTGCATTCAGTCCTCTGATGGTTGTATCTGAGATGAAAATATGTTCTTTAATGAGTTCATTTGTATGGCCACAGTGTTTTGGAATTTCTCTAAATCCAATTAGACATTTTGTGAGCTGCTTCTATTTCAGTTTTTTTGTCTTTTGTTGACATTCTTGATCTGTCTGTTTCTCTTGAACAAGCTTTCACTTCTTAAATCGTTAATTTAATTACATTCAGCACAGAAAATACATTAAAACTAATTAAAATTTAGCCATAACTTTTATCTTTAGTTTATAATATAAAACTCAAAATCAAATTTCAGTATTTCACAACAGAATGTTTATATTTCAATATTCATTAACCAAAAACTTGTACTTACTCTGATCTATAGATTAATTAAAAGGAAAGAAATGAGAAACATTAAAAATAATATAGCTGGCAGATTAGCTGCCCTGAGCCGTCAGTGAAGGGCAGGATATAAATTGATAAATAAAATAAATTTAAAATGATAGAGTTAAAGTATTGAAATTGTGTTAGTCTATTAATAAAAGTATTCATTAGTTAATTATTATGTATATACCAGAGTGGTTATTTGTTAGTAATGTTAAGAAAATTGAGTCTTTGTGTTGTATTCACTGCATTTTAGTCAAGGTTTCAGTCGCTGTCTTTCTTATCATCTTCAAAAGGTATCATCTCTTCTCTTGAAATCAATCCAAAAAACTAGTGTGCAATAGGCCAAATGCATTCCAGAATGCTTATTATTTTACTGTTTATTTGTTTCAGTGTGATGGCATATAAATTCCACAGGGTGACAGTGAAGAGCAGTTCAAAAAACCAGTGTGCAGTAGGCCAAAATATAGTCCAGAATATTTATTAGTTTATTGGTGTCAATGTGATGGCATATAAATCCCTCTGGATGGCAGTGGAGCACAGGTTGCTGTTTACAAAAAATGGACACCGGTATAAACTGGCCAAACTCCCTCAGCATCAATACTTCCCCCTCTTGGGTGTCAATACAACAACAGCTATGTAGAATTGAGATAAAAGAAACTATAATCTAATTTACAAATAGGCACAACTCTGATTGTAGTTTCAAACATGTCTCAAGAAAAAGCTGCCCCCCCCCTCCCCGTCTCTCAAAATTAAAAAGCAGGTAGAGCAAATAATAATAAATTCTCAGCTGAAGGTCCTTCTGATTAGATGCTCAGTTTGAAAATACAGTATTTAATGCCAAATGCAGTCAAAAAGGTCCAATTAAGTTGAATGGTTCAATTATATCCTGGAAAGTGAAAGTAAAACAGATCACTACATAGAGAGTTCTTTTAAATACAGAAATAAATGCACTATATGTAAAAGAAAAAAGAAAAAGAAAAAGATTAAATGCCCAAGAGTAAGAAAAAGCAAAATTAAAGGATTTAAAGATGAGGGGGAAGGGGAGGAGAAAAGGCAAAATAACGGCAGTCTCTTTGAATGACAAAAAGTCAGTTTAAATGCATATTACCCGATGGAGATAGCTCCAGACAGCTCGGCACTGTTCCGGTTAGCTTGTGTACGGCCTCAGATGAGGGGTGAGATGGAATTTATTTCTCACCAGCATTATCAGATCCTAGAGAGGTCAGCTCAGAGAACCTAATAAGTAGGCTCTGTTAGTGATTGACCATTGCTCAGCTCCAGCTCGATTAAACAGTCCCGTGGAGAACCTATTGAGAGATTATTAGAGCTAGAGGGAGCTGGAATATCATTAAGGGTCAAATCTATTTGAAATAATTATGAGTGAGAGGTTCTTTAAAAACATCCATTTTACATTGTTTAGTAGGAGGCATATGTCCTTCAAAGGACACAGTTTTTTTCCCCATGTTAACATAGTAACATAGTAATATTGTAACTAGAGTATGTATAGTAACTATTTGCATTGATTGCTCAACTTAATTTATCCTATTGTGTAAACAGACAATAATTAAGAAGGACCAGGGCTTTTTTGTATCAGGAGCTCCAGAAGGCTGGGGCTGAAGAATATTAGGTTCTGAAGTCTAGAGAGGTAGGCATATTCTCAGTAGCAGTTCCTTCTCTTCAACTGACTCGAAAGGGATGTTCATTCGCAGCAGGGAGGGGCCAGTTACAGCAGCAGATAAACAGGCTGCCCTCTTTCCACCTGCAAATACTCTTCACTCTTTCTATTCAAATTAGGCTTCAGTGGGCTCATATGATAGATTGGACTCTGAGGAAGAGGCCTTTCATCCTGAGGAACCACTGTTGCCAATCTCTAGGTGAGGGCTGTAGAAGCTGACTGAGTGATTTCAAACCAGTCACAGACGTTCAACCTAACCTGCCTCACGGGGTTGTTGCTCAGATCAAAGGGGGAAGAGGAGAATGATGTAAGCTGATGTAATGGCTGAGGACTCCTCCCTATTGAACAGTCTGTCAGAGTAGGGGGAAGCATAGCATGCAGAACTGGTTGTTTGGAAAGGCTCTTGAAATTACACTCAATCACAGGAGTACCAACCACTGGAGGCCACAGGGACCAACCTATTACCTTGGGAAGTAGCTGCTTTCTCCCACAGTTGCTGAACAGGGGATGCAGAAAGGGAATGGATAATCCTGACCTCTTTCCTTCTATTGCCCCTTAAGGGACTCCACATACCAAAGGCTGCCATAGTGAAATCCTCTCTCCTAGTGCTGCTTTCTGTCCCTGACCTTGAAGCAATAAGGCAAGCCATTTAAAGGCCATCCCATGAATTCTTATGTCGGCAAGGTAATGGGTCAACAACTCATGATCAACCATGTCAAATGCTGCTGTCAGGTCAAACAACAGCAATGCCAACCTGCCTCTAAGTGCTGTTCCACAGCCTCTTTTAGTCTTTTCTTTTCCTAGCATTATTGTTTTTTTCCAGTGGCTCTTGTCTTCTCATGTGATTGAATTACAGTACCCTCAGATTAGTCATTTTAGCTTCTTGGGAGAGTCCAGGCTTGTTATGATACAAACATAAATAAATACCATATTTTATTGACCCAAATAAGATTGATGCAAAAGTGAACCAGCATTGTAGTGTAAATTCTTGCCCCAATCTAGTCTTGATTATTCATTTTTTTAAAAAGGATGTTTAGTGCTGAGCTACTCCACTTCTCTGATGTGGTGTCAATACATCAATACTGTTTTTTAGACATACATCAAGACTGGGTTTTTTGATCCTACTAGACTGAGGGCTTGCTAGTTTACCAGAAAACCATGTGTTCGTGACGTTACTCAACCCCCTTGTTAGGATTAGGAAACTAGAGAGACTTTCTAGTGTTAGTTTCAGAGCATAGCCATGTTGGTCCGTGGTACAACAGTAAGATTCGAGCCCTGTGGTTTTTTCCCCCTTGAACTATATACACAGTTCAATAAAAAATTTTCACTGTCTCAATTTCTTTTCTGGTCATTATTATTATTTATTTATTTCAAAATTATTACTGAAAATAATGTTATATAGAGGAGGAGGAGGGTGTTAAAAATGATCTACTCTGAGTGTCAAATACGCTACATGCACCACTGCTGGAATCACTATGAAACTAAGGTAATGGATTATTTCCAAAACTTGCAACATCAAGCCTCATTGTTCATCACTTAGGTTGTATAAAGAGCTAGGGTCAGAAGGGTATCAAGGGTAACCCTGTGCAGAGCGAGTTATGGTAGTCTAATTTGGAAGTAACTGTTGCATGGATCACTGTGGCTAGGTTGGAGCAAGACAGGAAGGGAACCAGTTGCCATTTGCAATCTGGGTCTCCATTGAAAAGGATAATAATGCAAAGATCAAAACATCTGTGCTACTGCATTCACCTTGTGATGCTGATGGAGCATCCAATAATAAATGCCAGCAACATATAGTCATTACTTTTTCACATGTAATAGATGTATCCTGTTGGTTGACATAGTTTTTTCTTCATTATGACTTTCAGGTTGTGATACCCAAAGTTATTAACTTACTGGATAAACAAATAAACAAACAGCTGACTTTTCGGTGTGATATTGCCAAAGGATATGTTCAAGGTGAAGAAGATATAAGCTGTTTAATTGAGCAGATAGCTGGTCATGAAAGAGTTTATCAGGTGAGTACATTATAAGGAAAAGAGTAAACAGTGCTCTTTATTTATATTATTTAAAATATCAGGAACAAAATTACTTTGAACAGTGGGATCACAAAACTCTGTCGTACATAGGTAAAAAGTCAGAGTTGATGGGAAGGAAGTTGGGGGGTAGGAGGTAATTAAAACATCTGGTAACATAACCAAAAGCAGGGAATTGTGCTTCTGAAATGCAGTTCAGTTGATCTAAACTAAAGCAACTGCATTTGTAGTGTACCATGATACTGAAAGGTACCCTATGGTACTGTGTATAATCAAAAGATACTCCCCTCCTGAAATGTGTCATTGCGGATATGGTCCACTTTCCAATTCAAAGTCAAATCCCTACTGAAATAGCCTGAACATAAGGGAGTTGCCTTCCTTCTGCCACTCTAATCCTAAAAGCTACTGGCTAAAGTCTTCATCTGATTTAAAGACACCATCAAATCTAGGCTGTGATCTACACAACAGTACTAAGAGATCTCTATCTAGTGATCATTACAATCTGAAAAGGAACAATGAGATTATTGATTATTGATATGGAGTGAAACTACAAAAAGTGTTTATTAAGGGGTCATAAAGACATACCTGGACTGAGGAATTAGCAAATCATAACTAGTAAAAACAAAATCACTTACTCAATATCAAAAAATACCAAATACTGGAAGGCCATTAAAGAGTCCAGTCATCCAAGCATTACACAAGTTACTCATTAAAGAGGGAAAGCAAGATGCCACCTTGCAGTTGTTCCTCTGCTTAAAATGGCTTGCTTTGTATCTGCTAGAGTTCATTTCTTTTCTATAATTCCTTGTGGAGTAGGGTCTTGGGGGGGTCGCAGTCTTCCTAAAATTACGCAGTTTAAAGCCATTCTATTTAATTGTATTTAAACTGTGATACTTTCTTGGGAGGTTACTAAATAACCATTAACTTTATTATATATATAATAAATAAAAATGCAAGTCCCAATAATGGGATATTAGTCATCTTGACCTGGATAGCCCAGGCTAGCCTGATATCAGATCCCAAAAGCTAAGCAAGGTCTGTCCTGGCTAGTATTTGGATGGGAGACGTCCAAGGAATACCAGAGTAGTGACATGGAAGTAGGCAATGGCAAAACACCTCTGAAAATTCCTTGCCTTGAAAACCCTATAGTGCTTTCCACTTGATGGTGCTTTCCACTACCAATAACCACAAAAGGCTCACAGCACCAGTACTACCAAGACAACAAAAAAGCAATGCTGTGGTAGGTAAAAAATATTTTGTTACTCTCAGCGCTTAAATACAAATGTCTATTAGAATGACAATAAAATGAATGTCAACATCTCGCCACTGGGAAATTACCAGAAAATGAGAACAGCTCACATATAAATACAAGCATCTTTTCGGAACTACAGAGTACTCAAAGTCCTCACAGACTATAGTGATGAGTCCAGATGATGGTACAAAACATCTTGTACAGCCAAGAGTCTGATATGTGTTTTGGCTGTCCAGGAATTTGTGTCCATTGACAAAGTTTAGCAATGAAATGAGAAGCATCACTGTGGGGCCTCGTTTGGAAGTTTGAGGATCCAGTTGGTTACCAACATATGTGTGTACCATCATTTGGACCCATCTTCCTGTGCATGGCTTCACATGAGTCTATCTTCCACTGACCTTCTTGTTTCTGGTTTTCAGGTAGGTCTGTAACAGGTAAAGAGTCTTTGGAGTTATCTGTTTTAACTCAGCTGCCTCCATCTTGTTCTGCTCAAGCCTGCTAATCACCCAAGAGTGGAACTGCACAGGGACCACAAAAAAGATAAACAGGTTGCTTACTTGTAACTGATGATCTTCAAGTGGTCATCTGTACAGTCACACATGGCCACCCAGCCTTCTCCACTGCTTGCATCTCTCAATCAGCCACCTTGTTGATAGGACTTACCGGAGGTGGTTTGAAGAAACTGAGTGGGAGGGTGCTTTCTCCTCAGCTCCAGACTTGCACAGTTGGTGCCTGCTCCCCAGAGTGTGGGAGATAGCATGCCAAAATGTTAGAGGCTAGCTCTGGTATTTTCTGAGGATGGGTTTGTGCGCAAGTACAAAAACTCCAAGAGTATGACTGCATAGATGACCACTTGAAGCTCATCAGTTACAGGTAAGCAACCTGTTTACTCAAAGCCTGCCTCACCAGGCTCATTGCTCCTTTTGCTTTCACATGTGTGAATTCCTCATCTAACAGTGATTCTGAAATAATATTACATCCAAGCCTCATTTGGGGGCAGAGCTCTCTGGAGTGCCATTCTGGAAGCTCGAGCAAGGCTTCCATCCCCCTCCCCATGTCCCCTCCCCGGCCAGCAGCTCACTTGGTGGGCTTTCCTCCATGGCCTGGTTCTGTCACTGGCTGGATGCTCTGTCCAAGGGGCCCCTCCCCATGGTCTTTGTTGTGTGCTCTCAGGAGACAGGCCTCAATTTCCACAAGCTGCCATGTAGATTCTGGGGCTTCTGGCGCAGGCTGCACATGGGAAGCTGAGAGGGAAGTCTGGCAGGAGGGTGGTTGCTCCCCTCTGTTGGGTTTCTTCTCCTCCAGCACCATTGCCCTCTCAGAGGATCCTCTTCCCCCACTCCAGTCTCATGAATGAAGTGAGAAGTGGCTCAGCACCGCCTCTCCACTTGTGCATATTTGGCCACTAAGTGACACAGAGTGTTGGACTGGATGGGCCATTGGCCTGATCCAACATGGCTTCGCTTATGTTCTTATTTAGAAGCAACAGCAGCAACTGCCTCCAGCTCAGGCACACTAGCTTAACCCAGCCAAGCTCTCCAGTCCTTCCCCACCCTGTCAGCTGCATCCTCACTAAGACAGCATGCAGAGCACAGCACTCACCTGGGCAGGAGCCGAATCTTTCCCTCCAGCCCAGCCTCTAGCTTGTTTCCCATCCCAGTCAGCCCTCCTCTCTAAGGAGGATCTTAAATTGAGATCAATAAAATGTTTTATTTAAGGTATGAGCTTACGTGTACACACACACTTCCCCCCAAAAATACTTTTATTATGAAATTTCAAAAGAATACAGAGTAAAAAAAAGAGTCACCACATAAACTATTATAGCAATGACATGCAAGATCAACTATAGTTGCAATATAGGCATAACATGGCCTGAGAGTACTCAATTATAACTGCATCATGTGGATTGAACTTACAGCAAACAAACATAGCATCAGGGATACTATTTAAAATGGAGGATCTAGATGATGTATGAGACAGAAAAGCTTTAAAAATAATATAAAGAAAGAAAGAAAGAAAAAGATAAGTAAATAATTACATAACTTCAAAGACATAACTAAATCAACCACTCCTGTGCCCTAGAGAAGAGAAGAAAGAACAGAAGTCAAGAAGAGACATTAGAAGTACACTGGAGACATTTATGAGGGTTTATATGAAAGAATTTCTTGGGATGTTACATAACTCACAAAAGGAACCCACTTAGCAGAAAAGTTGGAGGAATTAGATTGTTGAAGATTGGAGTTGATTTTGTCCATTATGAGGTACTCCCACACTTTGGAAAGTCAAGTGGTGATAGTTGGAGCAGTGGAAGCCTTCCAGAAAGAGGCTATTGAGGCTTTGGCAGCTGCTAGCAGGCAGATAATCAGTTCACATTGAATTACAGGAACAGCAATAGAGGTTTAGAAATATCAATGCAGGGTTTAGAGGGATGTGATAGGATGCGATGAGGTAGATCAATTGAAGCACTTCAGACCAGAACTTTGAAACAGTACCTAACTGGCCACATTTTTTCCAGCAGGAAGGAGATGTGGATTTGGAAAAGGTTGCTAGCTGAACACGTGTGAGGTACCAACAGCAATTTTAAAAGATTGTAGTCTGATGTTAATTACCGGTGAGGAGAACATATGGGAGGAGTATAGGTCATTCCACTGATCGTGAGAAAGAGACAATTACATTTCTGGTTCCAAACCATCTGGTGTCCTAAGGGTTTTTGGCTGTCAAGTCTTAGAAGTATATCATAAATCTTAGATATTAGACCTTTGCTGTTTGAAGCCGACAATTGAAGAAGGCATTTGAAGTCAGTAGGAGGGGTACTAAAAATACTATGTAGGTCTAATTTAGCAAAAGCATAATTCAATTGTAAGTAGAAAAACCAGGGAATGCTACATCTCAATTTTTTGCTCCAAAAGGCTCTTCGGCAAAAGCCCCTAATCGAGGATACATCTTTAATACGAGAACCCATATTGGGGTTCCAGGACTGAAGAACAGAGGGAGATTGTCCAGGGGGGAACCAGGCTTGATTAGATATTGTGGAGTATCGAGAGAGTTCTGGTATCAGTTTTTTGCAAAGTAAATCCCAAGTGTTGAGAATTGTAGTAAGCTTAGGGTTCTGTTTCATCCCAGGAGGATGCAATTTAGGAACAGTCCAGATGACATCCTGAGATGATAGTGGGGGGGAAAGCAAGCTAAAAGATTTAGACCATTCAGCAGAGTCATTTAAACGCACTAACTTGACCACCGATGCCAACAGAGCAGTCTTATAATAAAGCAGTAAATCCGGGGAGTTCAACCTGCCTGACTTCTCCGACAAATGATGTGGAATCCTACCCTTGGCTTTTTATGATACCACAGAAATGAGTTGAAAGCGGCTTGCCACTTACGAATAAGTTTCTGAGGAAGATTGATTGGGATAGTATGAAAAAGGCACAACAACTTAGGCAGTGCAAATGATTTCAGCATATTTAGTCTATCCACAAAGGAAACAGCCAACTTATTCCACTTGGCAAAGTCTGAGCAGATGGATTTGAACTTCGCTGTGAGATAGATCATTCGGAACTTGAATTCCCAAATAAGGTATCAAAGATGAAGACCACTTGAAAGAATATCTTTGTTTACACCAGCTTTCCACCTCAGTAGGGAGATTGATTGTAAGGATATTAGATTTTGAGTGATTAATTTGAAAACCTGAGCTGAAGGATGCGAGTACATCATGCAAAGGAGGAATAGAAGATTCAGGATCGGAGGTATAGAGCAACATGTCATCTGCAAACAAGCTCAATTTCAGGGTGTGAGAACCACAGGTGACCTCTTTAATGTTGTCATTATTATGAATTAGAGCTGTCAAGGGTTCAATTGCTAGTGCAAACAGAGCAGGGGACAGAGGGCACCCCTGCCTTGTTCCCCGTTGTAGCTTGAACTTTTCAGATGATTGGCCATTGATTTTGATCTGTGCTGTGGGTCTAAAATAGATCACTTTGATGGCTTGTTTGAAGTTATCACCAAAAGACGGAAGGTCCAAGAGCACAAATAAGTAAGACGGTTCCAAAGAGTCAAAAGCTTTCTCAATGTCAAGAGAAAGCAATACTGATGCTGAATTGGTTTGTTTGCAGTGGGATACGATGTGCAGAGTTTTGTGGACATTACCAGTAATCTCTTTTCCAGGTATAAAGCCTGCTTGATCCAGATGAATGTAGCTAGGTATTAGGGAGTTAAGTCTTTTAGCAAGAGAGGCTGTAAAAATCTTATAGTCCAAATTCAATAATGAGATGGGGTGAAATGAAGCAGGGTTAGTAAGATCTTTGTCGGACTTAGGCAATACAATAATGGAAGCATCATACCAGGTAGAGGGCAGGGATCCTTTCTGTAGAATCTCATTGCAGGCATCGATGATAGGCTGGTCCAGGAGGTGGACAAATTTCTTATAGAACTCCGCCGTGAAGCCGTCAGAGCCTGGGGATTTGTTAGTCTTCAAACCTTTGATGACCTCATGGATTTCAGCAGCATTGAAGCGACAGTCTAAAAACGTGCAATGTTCATTTGACAAATGTTGGATCTGTGGGTGTTGGGAAAGGAAGTCTGAGATTGAGCTCATCGATGGGTTCTTTGAGGACAAATTTTTATAGAACTCCAAGAAAACTTTAATAATGTCCACAGATTTGTTATATAATCAGCCATCTTTGGCCCTAGAGGCATGTACAAAACGAGAAGCAAATCTGTCGTTAACTTTCCAAGCAAGAAGCTTCAAAGATTTAGATGAATTGTACCAGTGTCTTTGTTTAGTGTACAGGAGATTTTTTTAATTTGGGAACTCTCCAATCATTCCAAAATTTTCCTTTCCATAAGTTTTTTTTTTTTTTGCCACCACGTTCTTTGTGAAGGGCTTCTAGAGTTCGTATTCTGGACAGTACATTTTTAAGGGCTTCTTTGTGTTTTTTCAGAGACTATGACAAAGAGATCAGGTGACCTCTAAGTACCGTCTTGAGAGCTTCCCATCTTGTTGCCGCTGAAGTTGCTAGTTTGGTGTTATTTTTTTAGTGCTGAATATGTGTTTCAATTTGTTGGAAGTATTCCTCATTTAACAATAAGGATTTATTGAGGCCAGTTTTGGGAAAATGGTCGAAGTTCGCCAAAGTCCAGTGAGCAGCAAACCCAAGCATGGTCCGACCATACTCTGGGTCCAATGTCCGAATCTGTTACCTTATTTACAAGAGAGTCAGACAGGAGGGTGTAGTCTATCCTAGTGCAGACTTCAAATTACGATGAGTAGTATGTGTAGTTATGTTCATTCCCATGTCGTGTTCGCCAAATGTCTGATAAATGGAATCTTCTGAAGAGTTCATCTAGAGTTGTAGAATGTTTCTGGTGATGGGGAAGTTTGCTTGAGTGATGTGAGCGATCAAGAGAGTAGTTATTAATGAGATTAAAGTCACCACCTATAAGAAGCTCACCTTCTTGGAATTCTTGAAGAGAGTTGAAAGTATCTTCCAGAAAAGCTTTCTGGTCCTGGTTAGGTGCCTAGATTGATGCAATGCTGACCTGAACTTCATTCAGTCGGCTCTTGACAAAGATAAAGTGGCCCCTAGGATCTCATTGCAGTGCTTGTAGCTAGAATTTCACTCTTTTTGATAAGAGAATAGAAACACCTCTAGAGTTGGAGCTGCCTGGAGCATGGAATTGAGATTGAATTCACGCTGCTTTCAGCAAGTGTTCAGTTGGATGTCTTAGATGGTCTCCTGTAGTAAAATAACATCAGAGCATTGTTTGGAGAGGTTAGATAAAATGTGTTTCCTCTTGATAGGGTTATGGCCACGCACGTTTAGAGAGATGATATTCCAGTTGGCACCCATGATGGGCCAAAAAGAGGGAGCAGTCAGAAAAAGATGAAACCTAGACAGGAAGAAGAGAGGAGCGAAGTGACAGTGCTGTAAGTCAAAGCATTAAGGGAAGGGAGGGCACAGGAGCAGTACCAAAATTTAGAGGGAGAAAGAAAATTGAAATACCTCCTAAAAAAAAGGTAATAAAAATGCAGAAGGGGAAACAAGAAAATAAGGAACTGACACAACAGCCACAGTAGTACTAATGACGAATAAATAGAATTAGTACACAATTAATTAAATAGTTATACTTCAGCAGTAAGAAGAGTATAAAATACTAAGTTCTCTAGTGCAATGAAGTTGAATAAAATGCAGTCAAATTAATTGATATGTGCTACAATTAATATAATACAATTGATTAAGGCAATAAAGTTGATTAAGATAATAAAATTGATTAAAATAGAATTAGTTGAGATATAAAATAGTTGCTGGAGATTAAGATTAATAGAATTAATTAGGATGTAATAAAATTGATCAAGGTATAGGTTTGTCTAAGAAGTATCACGCAGTTAAGAATGAATTAATTTTCTATATCAGGGGTGGGGAACCTTTCTTCTGCCAAGGGCCATATGGATATTTATAACATCATTCACGGGCCATAAAAAATCATCAACTTAAAAAACAGTGCTCTGCCAAGGAAAAATGATTCAGGCCGGCAAAATTAATGCAAATAATTGTTTTTCTATTTGAAGTCATGTGGGGAGAGCCTAATCCAGCACACACGCACACACACGGCCTGCTGCCCTAGGCAAATGCATAGGTCCAGGACTTTTTTGTAGAAAAAGTCCAGCAGGAACTCAGCATATTAGACCACATCCTCTAATATTAGCATATTAGGCCACACCATCTGGGATAATCAAGTGCAAATTGAACTGGTGGTAGCTGGCTCCCACCCCCCATCCCTGCTATCTCTCCCTCCCTCTCTTCATGCGGAAACTGCAGCTGCTCCCAGCAGACCTTTAAAGGCACCCACATACTCCAGCAGCAGTCCTTCACAATGTTCACCACTCAGGCTCCACAGAGAGAGAGAGACGGAGAGAAAGGAAGGGAGAAAGGGGGTAGAAAGGATAATAAAAGAAAATAAAGAAATGGGTGGGAGAAAGGGAAATAAAGAAATGGGGGGAAGAAATGGAAATAAAGGGAAATAAAGAAATGATGGGAAAACTTACCTGAACTGTGACAGTAACTCTTCCAGGCCCTGCAGCAATTCTGGCCAGCCAGGTCCCAGGGAGGCTGTCACACAGTACATCTGAGCCCTGTGATCCCTGCCTGGCCTTGGAGAGGCTGCTGCACAGCACGGCTCAGCCCCACAATTCTTGCTGGCCAGCCAGACCCCAGGGAGGCTGCCACATGGCTCGGTTCAGCCCAGCAATCCCTGAGGGCCACAGCAAGTGACCTTGAGGGCCGCATACGGCCCTCGGGACGGAGGTACCCCACCCCTGATCTATATAGTATTTAAATAGACTCTTAAGCTTAAAAATAAAATTAAACAATAAATAAATAATCACCTAAGAACAACAATTAATGTGATTGGAAGCAGAAACAGTGTACAAGGAAGCAGCTATAAACACCTGCTTGAATTATGAAAGCTAATGCAAATTTGTAAGTACTGGGAGCACCAATATAAGTAAATAAGTGCTAAACCCTAATATAGATTAGCTAAAACAGTTGATAGTAAAAGAGAACTTTAATATTGGCACTATAACTACAATGAAAAGGTACTTAACTGAGAAAGGATTGCAATGCAGCATACAAGTTACAAAAGTGAATTATCGCTGTATAAAATTGTGCAAACTTAGATAAGACTGGTGACTCTAAAATGGAAACAGATTTATGTAAGTGAATCAGTAATAAAGCAACTAGTCTCACGTAATCCCAGGGGAGAAAGTGAATACTCCCCCCTCAGAAATTACAGGAACGGAATCCTTTTAGGAGACTACCAAAAACCAGGGGAAATCATGAACACACACTCCCCTCCCCTGTTCCCAGAACCAAGATAGTGTAGCATACAGAATCTAAACAATATAGAGCTTATTGAAGACATTTAGTAAAAAAAAAACCCTAAACAGTATAATGGCAAAGCGGGTAGCACCTTAATAAGCTACAAGAGGAAGCAAAAGTGAAAGTACTCAGAACCAAATGCTAGCCCTCATTAGAGAAGGAAGTAGAAGGGCGACGCCGTTTCTGATTCGCCTTAGAGCCATCCAGGGGACTCTTAATATGAAGCGACTTGAGTAGTGCCAACCCAGAAGTCACATCTTCAATCAGGTATAGTTTGTCTTTGAAGGAAAACCGGAGTCGTGTCAGGCCCTTCCACTTGTACCAAAGGCAAGCTTGCTGCAGTAGGGTTGCCAAGTCCAATTCAAGAAATATCCGGGGACTTTGGGGGTGGAGCCAGGACACTTTGGGGGTGGAGCCAGGAGACATCGGGGCGGAGCCAGGAATAAGGGTGTGACAAGCATAATTGAACTCCAAGGGAGTTCTGGCCATCACATTTAAAGGAACCGCACACCTTTTTAAATGTCTTCCTTCCATAGGAAATAATGAAGGATAGGGGCACCTTCTTTTGGGGCTCATAGAATGGGACCCCCTGGTCCAATCGTTTTGAAACTTGGGAGATACTTTGGGGAGAGTCACTAGATACTATACTGAAAAATTGGTGCCTCTACCTCAAAAAACAGCTCCCCCAGAGCCCCCGAAACCTCCAGATCAATTCCTCATTATACCCTATGAGAATCAATCTCCACATAGAGAATAATGCTCAGCAGACGTGTCCCCCCCCCCCCATTTCTGGCAACTCTGAAGGGGATGCTGCCAACTTCTTCAAAGTAACACAGACACACCATCCAAAGAGGAAGCCTTTCAATCAGCACCTGAAGACTCCAGAGGTAGAAACGCACATGGTCCAGACTCCCCGAGGAGACGCCACCCGGCAGCCGGAGAGGATGCAAGGACTACAAGTCCCAGCATGCACCTCGTGAAGGGAGGCCGGACTGGAGCGAATAGCAGGCCGGCGGTGGGTGGGTCTTTGTGACTCGGAGGAAGGGAGAAGCCTGAAGCCAGGCAGGGAAAGAGACACTGCGCCGTTCCACCCACCACCACCGCTATCAGATTTTTAGAGAGCGGGGGATTAGGCTGCTAATCCAGGGCGGGGGTTGGGAAGCCTATGCTGCAGAGTGTCGGTGATAGGCTTGAGGCTTTTACATCGGTTGAGGACCTCTGGAGACAAGTCTTGGTAAATAAAAATCGGTTCCCCTTTATAACTCAGATGTCCATTAGCCCTTGCAGCATCAAAAATCACCCTTCTAATCTTCGCGTCAGGAATGACTGCTATTATGTTGTGCGGACCGTGGTGAGTTGGATTATTCAGGGGCCCCATCCGAAAAGCGTTAGTAATAAACGGAGTTGGGGCTTCAGCAAGATCAAGTATGCCCTCTAACCATTCTGCCACAAATAGGGAGATGTCCTTGTTTGCTGTTAGTTGCTCATTAGAACCTCTAATTTTAATATGATTTTGGCGTGCTGCTGATTCCAAACGCAACACATGATCATGGAGGACGCAATTTTCTGTTTGCAAAGTACTTACGTCCTCCTTCAGAGAAAGCCCGAGATTTCTAGCCCCTTCAGCAGTTTGCTGAATTGTATTAAGAGCGATTTGAAAGTCATTAAATTGATTTTGTAAAGGTTGTATCAGAGCAGTCATTGTTTCAGTTAAATGAAGCTCCATAGAGGCAAGGAGAGTCACAATAGTTGGATCAGTATTAGGCGCCATTAATGGCCCTGCGGCCCCTTCTTTGGTCGCCATTGTTGTCCTCTGACAAGACAAACACGGGATTTTGATCAGATAAGGGAAAATAGTATCTCATAAGGAAAAAATAGTATCTCATAATTCATCCCCTTATACATTCATAAGGTTCAGATCTGGGAACCCAGGTGAACATATGAACATATGAAGCTGCCTTATATCAGACCCAAAGTCAGTATCATCTGCTCAGACTGGCAGCCAGCTATCCAGGGTCTCAAGGTGATGTTATATGGAGCTCTATCCTTGCTTAGTGATAATATAAATAACATCATTTTACAATGGGGTATGTATTTTTCTTAGCATAAAATATGTTTCCCTTTTTCTTAAAAAAAACACAGGACTTAAAAAAGATATTTGATAAGAACAAACAAGAAGCCATGAAGGAGTTAGGTAAGCATTTACAGAGGTATCTTACACTACAAATTTCTGTGTTGTAATTATTATATCTGTTGAAGGAGTTTACATTTATTTAGTCCAAATATCCAAATAAATAAAATTCTGAGGAAAATTTAAAACGCTAAGACACAGATAACCCAACTTATTGTACCTGTAAGTGTTTGTAATTTTTACAAAGAATAGTGGGGTCCACAACTAACTGGCTACCATGGGGTTGGGGTCAATCACAAAGTGCTGGGAGGTTTCATATATAATGTACCATTGCAATGTTCCCTCTAAGCTCCACAGAGTTGTGAACAGAAATTCTACCTCGTGAGTGAAGAAAGCTAGTAGCATTAAAGTTGTGATGAAGTCTACATTTGCATACATTAGTTTTTTAGAAGATACTTCCATGACCTTGTAGAAATCTCAGAGTAAATTATATTTAAACTATATTTTAAATTATATTTAAGCTATATTTTAAGAATAATGTAAACATTATAAGAGAAAACAGAATTATCAAATTTCACCCACCCCTTTCACTATATTGGTAGACCTGTCCACCAGTGAACAAATGTACCCACCCCTTTCCACTATATTAGTAGATCTGGCTTCTGGAGAACAGGTCTACCTGCCCCAGTTCACTATATTGGTAGACATGGCCTCCAGAGAACAGGTCTACACACCCCTTTCCACTATATTGATACACCTGGCCTCTGAAGAACAGGTGTACCAGTACGAGTCCACTATGTTGGTAGACCTGGCATCAGACCGTTGCCCTATGCTGCACTTTAGAAAACATACCAGTACCTGGGGGAGGGAGGGTGGAAACTCTTGCAGTCTACTTTGGTATGGTTTTTTTAAAGTGAAATATGACAACCAGCATTACAGGTCAAGTATAACAGAGAAAGAACAATCTGTCAGAACCCTGCCTAACCAACAAACAGGAAGTTGCTTAAATGTTATAAACCTGCCCAAACTACTTATTTATTCAGATGTGGCTCAAGGCAGTTTATAAATCATACTGAAAAACATAATAGGGATGTGGGGGGGAAAGCTTCCCCCAGCTCCATTGTAGCCTATGGGGACCATTATAGTCAATGGGCCCCATAGACTACAAGGCTTTGCTGGGTTTACAGAAAACAGGGTATTGTTTAAAGGAAACAGCTCTCTCCCTCTGAAGAAGCACTGCCTGATGATGCTTCTTCAGGAAGTTCTCCATCGCAGTCGTGAGATGATGAAGTCTCTCCCACAACTGATCTTGGCCCTGCACAGCTCGCACTGTGCAAAGAAGGTATCCTCCATCAACTGGAATTGCTTCCACATATTGTAGTTGTAGGCAAGGCTTGAATTCAGGAGGAGCTCACAGGAGCATAGCTCCTGAACCTCTAGCCAGGGTCTGCATGCAGTGGGGAGTTCTTTCCCCACTGCACACAGATCTCAGGGCATATGCAAATAGGATATGCTACTGAACTCCTGCACTTTTTTTTCTACAAAATGACCCCTGGTTATAGGGGCACTCATGCTGACTGGCAGCTGCAGGCACCCCGCCTTCTGTGAGGAGCTCGGGGCAGACACACTGTGTCTTGAGGGGACAGGAAGAGATGTCTGAGGGGGAAAAAGTTGAGATGTCAGCACCTTAGGGCACAGCTCCATCTCTTCCTCTTGTGCCATCTCTGGCCTCCCTCCCCATCTCTCCTCAGAAGGCCTGCTGGACTCTAGAGGAGCTGGAGCAGTGGACCGGTCACCCAGCTCCTCCTCCAGCTCCTCAATAAGCCTCTGAGGCCATGGAGTTAGCTCCTGAGCCAGAAAACTCTCATACCCAAAGCTCACCCCAAAAGACAGTTCAGCAGCAACAGCTGAAGGAAGGGCTGCCTGAACAGCAGACCCTGCCCAGTGCCAGCACCTATGATTACCTATGGGGGCAGCACCCCAATAGCAGCCTCAATGAGGGGGGCCAAGCATGGCTTCTTCATTGAATCATTACAGCCAGAAGTTGTGAAGAAGTGTGCATGCACATGAAAGCTTACATTCTGAATAAAAGTTTGCCAGTCTTAAAGGTGCTACTTCTCCTGCTTTGGCCAGAGGCCAGAGTGCTGAAAGGTTGCTGTTGAGCAGTCCTACGGATAGGTGGGGGGAAAGCTGCAGCCGTCTACCTCTCTAGTCTTCACCCTTCCCGCCATTCATGTTATCCCAGACCAAACTGTATCTTGTGGGGAAGGCATTATCCACCTAGCTAGCTGTTCTGAAACCTTACTCTGGCTGATAATGGCGAGGCAGGGTGCCTCAGAAGCTGGACCACTCTCCCCCCCCCACCCCCCACCCCCGACAAGTTAAGCACTCAAGGGCTCATGCTCTCTGGGCAGTTTTTAAGAAAATGGCTTGGGTGGCTTGGCAGTCTCACACGCCAAGGCACATTGCTTGCGCCCTTCCATTCCAAGACAGCAAGGGAGGCAACTGGTGTACAACTTGAAATTTTGCTACCACTTCCAAAGTGGTAGCTTTTTGAGCCACTCTCTGGAGGCTGGAGGAAGGAGTGGGGACAGGATGGGGACGAATGGCAGATGTCAATTTCTGAGGCGTCTTTGTCGGAGCGGGAGTTAGCAGAGTGAGCTTGGTGACCTGCCCAACACAGGGCTCCAGGAAAGAAATCAGCCAGACACCTGCAACTAGTGCCAAAATAGTGTATTTACAGATACATACAATAAGTGCTCACTAGTGCAGTCCAATACCTTACTCCAACAGACAAAATGCTCCGCCTACACACCAACTCTTGGAGAGAGACCTGTGTGGTCCACACACAGTCTACTTATAGTTCTACTAGCCAATCAAGGCTGTGCACTGTCATGCTGACTCAGCAGGTTTCTTCTCTTGGCTTCTGCCGGCTCAAACCGGCCTGCTGATAAGGTCATTGTGACCTAGCATGCCTGCTAGATCACCAGCTGTCAAAACATAGCTGTCAGACTGGGTGCAGATAGATTCATTACACCAACACACCTCCTAATCTATTGAACCCAGTACACCCAACCACTGTACATAGTCTTCATGTTCACATGCAGACAGTAACATACATTTCCATATTTACACCTTCACCATCATCAGTCCAGGAACTCGTCTGGGTGATAAAAAATATCATCACTGTCCTGGTCAGCCAGCTCCTTCTGGCGTTTGGCTTCAGCCTCCCTGTTCTTTGCCTCGCACTCTGCCACCCAGGCCTTCCACTTCTTTGCCTTTTCCTTTAGCATTTCCTTAAACCCTGGTGGGTCTGGTTTAACTGTCAGAGTGACATAGGGTACCTTATACCTGGCAGGAGGCTTGCCTTTTGTGGTTCTAGCAGACACCCGTGGCTCTGTGCTAGGACCGGCCTTATCTTCTTCAGGCTGATCTGTTCCCACCTCGTGGGCTGGTTGTTCTGCCCCCTCCTGACCTGCCACCTCCTGACTTTCAGGTTCCACCTCCTGTTGATCTAGGGGTTGCACCTCCTGACTCTCAAGTTCTGCCTCCTGACTTTGCATGTGATGCTCTGTGCCAGCTTTGGGCTCACCTTTCTCTGCCCCTCGGCTGGCCAACCCCCGGTCGGGAGAATGTTCCTGCTTAATTACCCTGGGCAGGACTCCAGCATCATTATCAGTAACTGGCAGGAGTACAAACTTTCTCTTATCAGAGTGTAAGCGAGGCCAGCTGGACTGCTCGTTAAACTGAGCAGTTTGACTGAGCTTTATTTTCCTTTCCTTATCGCAGAAGCGATAACACCTAGCTTCTGGCTTGTAGCCCAGAAAAGTTAGGCTCTCCGCCCGGACATCCCCCTCCCTGCTGCTCTCGGAGGGGATGCCAACCCGAGCCTGTGTCCCAAAGACTCTCAAAAATCTCAAATCTGGGTACCAGTTGAACAGCAATTGGTAAGGCAAATTGTTTACAGGTTCACACCAAACACGATTATGAATAAACGCAGCACAATACATGGCTTCTGCCCAATAACAAATTGGCAACCTTGCATCTTCAAGCATGCTGTACATCGTTTGCAACACAGGTCCTGTGCGCTCTGCTAGCCCATTTTCTTTCCCATTTTCTTGGGGCGTGGCTGGGTTCACTACACGGTGGGCAATGCCCTTGTTCTCCAGCCAACACTTCAATTCATTAGATAAGAATTCCCCCCCTCTGTCGGTCTGAATAGCCTGGAGGTTTACACCTAATTGTCTCTCAACTGCTTTGACCCATTTTCTGAATGTCTTGTACACTTCAGATTTATGCACCATAGCAAAGACCCAAGAGTACCTCGTATGGTCGTCTGTGGCCACTAAGCAGTACCTCCTCCCCGACAGACTTTTTGGCAATGGGCCAATCACGTCTAAGTAAACTAGCTCTAGGGCACGCTTACTTTCCCTTGTGCTTTCCTTAGACACAGCACATGCCCTGCTTTTGGTCTTCTTGCAGACCTGACAATCCAAGTAACATTTACAAGGTTTCACTTTTAGACTTGGCACCAACTCCAGGGTTTTTTTCAACGCTCTAAACCCGCAGTGCCCCAGCCTCCGGTGCAGCAAATGTATACACTTATTGTGCACAGGCTCATTTGACACCTGTGCCACCTGGGCACATTCATTCTGGACCACATATAGTTTACCTTCTCTTTTTCCAGTTACAAGCACCTTTCCCCCACCTCCCAGGATTTTACAGCAGGTCCTTTCAAACCTCACCTGGTATCCCTGGTCAATTAACGTGCTAACACTTAGCAGGTTTGACTGTAGTGTGGGTACACATAACACATTTTGCAAAGTGCAATTTAACACAGGAAACTTCACATTGCCTGCGCAAGTAGCATTGGCAATGGTCCCATTTGCTAATCTAACATGCTTGTGTTCAGGAATGTCAATATTGTTCAACAACTCCTTCTTGCAGCAGAGATGACTCGTTGCCCCAGAGTCTAAAATCCAAGCAGACTCTGTGCTCTCTACTGCAGACGTGACCAGTCGGGCTCCTTCCTCACACGGGCTGGTGGTCCTCCGCTCTCGCTGCCTCCATCCACGCCGCTTCTTCCCCCTCTCTGGGCAGGCTCGAAGCAGGTGCTCTGGCGACTCACAGCCATAGCAGCGTCGGACTGCCATTGCAGTCGGCCCCTCTTCCTCAGCCTTTGGCCGTCTGCCAGCAGCAAAAGCTGGCTCTCTCTTGGCTGTCTTCCCGGACGAGCCGATAGCCGCACGCTCCTCAACCCCCGGACAGCTCACTGCCGCAATCCTCTCTTGGAAATCAAGCAGGTGGGCACAGACGTACTCCATCGTCAGGGTCGCTACGTCCACTGTCTCCAGGGAAGTTATCAGGGGAGTAAACTCAGGCGGCAACGATGACAGCAAAATGTAAACTCTGTCATCTGAAGCTACAGTCTTGCCTCTGGCCTTAAGCTCAACGAAACAGTCCGTTAGCTTCTTGATGTGGTCTTTCACACACCCTCCAGCTGGCATAACAGTGTGAAACATCTTCCTAGTCAAGGCCATAAGGGAGCCAGCAGTGGTACTAACATGAACCCCACTGAGCGCGTCCCAGGCAGCCTTGGGAGTGTCCTTCCCACGCACATATGCTAGCTGGTCATCTCCTATAGCCAGCATGAAGTTTGCCAGTGCCTTATCGGCTAACACAGTCTCGGCAGGAGATAACGCTGCAGGGGGATTACTCACAAACAGCCATTGCCCTTCACGCTTGAGGTAGTGTTCCATTCTCAGGCTCCACACCGCGTAGTTGGCTGAATTGAGCTTCTCAACGGCCACTGCGAGCTGCTGCTGAGCCATGATGCCGACTCCTCCACACAGCTGGCTGCCGTCGTCCCTCTGGCTCTCAAAACGAGATAGCTGGTGCTGCTTTGTCTTTCAACCGGCGTTCCTCGCCTCCGGCTCTTTCCAAACTCTCGGCCAGCTCAACTCTCACGGTGCTCCTCCGCGCAGCGGAACCGCCCTGGGCCCATAACCCTGTCGGAGCGGGAGTTAGCAGAGTGAGCTTGGTGACCTGCCCAACACAGGGCTCCAGGAAAGAAATCAGCCAGACACGTGCAACTAGTGCCAAAATAGTGTATTTACAGATACATACAATAAGTGCTCACTAGTGCAGTCCAATACCTTACTCCAACAGACAAAATGCTCCGCCTACACACCAACTCTCGGAGAGAGACCTGTGTGGTCCACACACAGTCTACTTATAGTTCTACTAGCCAATCAAGGCTGTGCACTGTCATGCTGACTCAGCAGGTTTCTTCTCTTGGCTTCTGCCGGCTCAAACCGGCCTGCTGATAAGGTCATTGTGACCTAGCATGCCTGCTAGATCACCAGCTGTCAAAACATAGCTGTCAGACTGGGTGCAGATAGATTCATTACACCAACAGTCTTGGAGTCAGCCAAAAGTGCTGGTCTATAATCAGCCTCTGAGACCTTTTTATGAAGCCTTGCACCTCAACATTAGTGTTTTTTGTCTTTCAGAAGACCCTAACCTATCCTTGCTTCAGTTCTTGCTTTCTTACTTTTGTTGTGGTTTTTGTAGTTTTTAGAATTAGTGAATTCCTACTCCGTTTCTGGCTAAAGTTTAAGAAGCTACTTTTGAGCTGGAATGTGCCAAACTTTTTTAAAAGTTGAGGACTCTTTATTAAACTTCTCCTGACTAGATTATTATAATATACACATACATAACAATTATATTGAAACAAGCCTGATTTCTTGTAGCAAATTGGAAATGCAGGTGTAACCTCCTAAAAATTTGAAAACTAAAGGTTAACCTAAATGGGTGGAATCAATTTTTCTGAAAGCACCTGCCTTCACTGAAGCTCTGGTGCAAAGCAAACTGCTCTTTTGAAGTAAATCTAGGCTACTTATTCCATTGTTTTGAAGACCACAATCCTCATTTCTTTTAATATCTTACCTCTGGACTTGTTTGGAGATGATGAACTAAAGCCCTACACTTTGAATCCATCCCACTATAAATGTAGAGCACTAAAGAACACCTAATATCATCGTTACATATAGTGCTCAATAAGAACTAACCACGTCATCTTGAATTCTAGGGAATGAAATTGAAACTGGAAGGATTGTTTTAAATTGTATATATATATTGTATTGAGGGTTCTATGCATTGAAGAATCGAAGTATAAGTGATAACATAAGAGGCATGGTTTGGGAACAGAGCGAAACAAAACGTTTCTTCCACCCAACCCCATAGCTACCAAGGGACCTGCCTGCCACAAGTTTTTATATTTTTATTTATTTTATTTATTTCTATTTATATCCCGCCCTCTCCTGCCAAAGCAAACTCAGGGTGGCTTACGTATTTATGTATGGATATGAAACACATGAAACACAAAATACAATTAAAACATAAAAACATAAAAATTTTAAAAACATTTGAGGTGCTATTGATCTTTAGATGGTAAACTCTTTAATAAAATGGATGGCTACCTATTCTGTTTTGTATTAAGTTTAACTATTCTGCTGTTCCAGCTGGATGTTGTATATAAAACAGGTCTTGGGGTCATGCTAGAGGTGATCCAGATGTTTCAAAGTCTGTTGTAGCCTGTGATCTAATTAACAAAATGCCTGGTGGAAGAGTACCATCTTGCAGGCCCTGCAGAACTGTGTGAGCTCTTGCAGGACCCTAACCTCTTCAGGGAGCTCGTTCCACCAACTCGGAGGTACAACAGAGAAGGCCCTGGCTCTGGTCATCATAAGCCTGGCCTCTTTGAGGCCAGGGATTGAGAGCAGGTTTAGTGACCCTGACCAAAGTGCTCTCCAGGGAACATGTGGGGAAAGGCAGTCTCGAAGGTATACAGGTCCCTGGCCATATAGGGCTTTAAAGGTAAGAACCAGCACCTTGAAACGAACCTGATATGCAATGGGCAGTCAATGCAACACTTTCAGCATAGACTGAATGTGCTCCCATAAGGGAAGTCCCATTAACAGCCTGGCTGCAGCATTCTGCACTAGTTGAAGCTTACGGGTTTGAGACAAGGGCAGCCCCATGTAGAGGGCAATACAGTCTCGAGGTGACTGTGGCATGGATCACTATTGCCAAGTTGTCACATTTGAGGTAGGGGACCAACGGCCTTATCTGCCGAAGGTGATAAAAGGCTGAGTTGGCAGTGGCTGTCACCTGGGCCTCCACTGTTAAGGAGGAATCCAGGAATACCCCTAGGCTTTTAACCTTTGGCGCCAACACAAGTGGTGCTCCATCGAAGGTCAGTTTCCTTTATAGGCCCCTTCTGCAGCCTCAGTTCCCCCAGCCTCCTCTGGACCCCTCATTTGTATCACCTGCTGGTGCTAAGCAGACTGAATGCTGGATTAAATTGGTCTGGGACAGGCTGCAGGGAGGATGACAAATCAGGAAGAAGGAGGAGCAGAGCCTGAGTCCCTCACAGATTGCCTCAAGGGTTCAAATGCTCCTCCCTTTGATCCTGCTATTCAAAGTGCCCACAGATTCTTTGTGTCAGGAGCCCACCCTGACCTATCTGAAAGAAACAAACATAGTGCAGAGAGAAGCATGCAACTACAAAATTTGGGATCAGGCAAAGGAAACCAAACAAACCCTATTTTCTCTGGAAAGCAGAGGACATTTAAAGGCTACTTGCTTGTGCTTGAAACTTAAGTTCCCTCCTGGCTCTGCTCTCCATTTCTCAATGACCATTCTTAAAGGAATCAAGAATCAGAAAGCCAGGCATTTTCCTGAGAACAGTGTGTGTGGGGATGTTTGAGCAGTAGGTGGGCCATGCTGGCTGGGAGGGGAAGATTCAGGGTAGGGCTCCCTTATAACAACCACTCATGATGAGGAAGGCAGAGCGAGTGACCCCCCATTTTCCTCCTGAATCTATCCCCGTTTGTTGGTGTAAAGTGCTGTCATAGTGGATCAGGCTCTCAATTGGGCAGTTTTAAGAGTAGGCAGGCTCTACACAACACTGACGTAGAGGCCCGCCAGATACAAACATTTTACTAGCAGTAGTGAGAGCATTGCAGCCTGGTTGAGCCGCTCTTATTTGCCGGCCAGCAGAGCCTGTTCCACATTTTCAGTGCTCCGATTCTTCTGTGTGCAGCCTACAGTAAGCCTGTCTGGACTCCAGATAAGAGAGTGAGAGCTGGGGAGGGGGCTGGTCTTGTGGAAGTTGTTGTGGAGGTCACTAGAGTTGTTTGGGCTTGTAGTGGGGCTTGCTGCAGTCTGGCCTGGTTCTTGTTTACTACTGGCAGACACCATATTGGCACATTTTCTGATGTTATGCTTTCCCCCCCTTTTATTGTTGGGGTGGGTGACTGAGGTAGTCTGGTGGTTTGCTGCTGGCTTCTGCCTATCCAAAGCTAGACCTTTCCCAGTTCTACTCCTGGCTTAGTGCATTGTCTGGCCTGGTTCCTGCTTCAGCTCTGGACCAGTTTCCCCCTTTGTGTTTCACTGTGGCCTGATCTGGGCCTTGTGGGGCCTATGTGACATGGTTCCTGCTTCAGCTCTGGGCCATCTGCAGCAAGACTTGGAAGCAGAAAGGACATTAAGGCCCTGTGTTTCTGGGAGGGATGGGATTTTTTTTTTTTTACTGATCCCCCCCCCCCCCCTTCCTTGTGTTTCACTGTGGCCTGGTTTGGGCCACTAGTTTTATGTTGCCTTCTTCTTTTACTTTTATAATAAATAATGAAGTTTTATTATCTAGATATGTACATTTTCTATATCAGTGATTGCAAACTTGGGATCTGCTTGACAATTTTTAAAAACCCTCCGAATGGGACGGTGCATAATTAGGATTATTACGCAAGAGCTTTTCTGCTTATATGTGATGGCAGATATCATGAAAATTATGCATGGACCTTTTTTAGTTCATCATCAGCTATCATTAGTATTTGTGTGTGTTTTATGTGCGGCCCAAAACAATTTTTCTTCCTCCATTGTGGCCCAGGGAAGCCAAAAGGTTGGAAACCCCTGATTTAGATGCATCTTCAGGCTTAAGATAAGCATCAAGGCAATTGTCTTCCTCTTCTCTCTCTTCTAAAAAAAAAAAAAAAAGACACCACTTTCTACCCTGCCTTCCTAGCCCAGAAAGCTGTTTTATTGAGGCACTTGACTGTTTTCTGAGGTGACAAGGAGAGGCACTCACCTCAGTGTACTTTCTGAATGACATGGTTTGTATTTGAGAATAAAAAAAATCTGTTCTCTAAGATGTGCTTCTAGAAGCCTGAGCTAAGTTTTTTTTCCTGCTGTGGATTTTGTTCAGAAATTTGTTGTGTTGGATATGTTTAAGAGGACTGAGGAGACTTGTTTGACAGGAATACTTCCCCTAAGGATCCTAACAGTTTTGCCCTTTCTGTAACCAAGAATATGTTCTTCCTATAATGTGTCAACTTCCTCCTGCTGCCACCTCACAGGATGATAATTTACAGATACGAAAAATATCCCTTTTATTAGGAAAAAAAATCTACTAAAACCAGTACCTTAAGTAAATAAGGGGTTTTTTTACAGAGAATAATAGATCACTATATTAAGCATTACCATCTAGGTAATTTTCAATAGCTGAGTTGTCATCAAACATTTCTTGCATGAAAAATTCACATTTTTGTTTTAGGTTTAATGCAGCATGAGTATCCAGAAATTGTCACTGCTGTGAAAACTAGGCAAGCAGTCCAGACAGTGCTAAACACAGCTTTAGAAACTCTTAAATTTATGGTATCTGCAGGAATTGTTAATAACCATGAAGGAAGAGAACTGCATCAGGTAATTTTTAAAAATTGCATATATAAATATGTATGTATGTAGCTTACACATATACCAAGCACATGTGTGGTAGGACTGGTTTGTGAACAAATCCTTTTGGAATAAAGTCTTAAAGAAAATAAAACGGATGACAATCATTCAGTTCCCAGTAGGTTGAAAAATAACTATTTGAGCTAATAGTAGATCATGTACTACACAAAATAAATGTATATTCTTGACCTTTCCCCAGGTGTTGGTTGCGAAAATCTGGTGTGTGTGTGTGGGGGGGGGAGTGTTTCAGCTTCACTTTAAGTCTGGCTTCTTAAACGGGATTAAAATAAATTATTCTATTTGAAGATGGCAGATTAAAGTCCTCGGGGTTTTTTCCCCTGAATGTAGGAAACCCTTCTTTGACTTTTGGTATTGAGATCTCTTGACCGATCTAACTGTGCAACTGATATAAAGGGAGAATATAAAATGAAGTAGGAAATAAAGTTAAGAAATTGCTAAGAAGCCGTAGTAACCAGCCAGGTCTTTAAAAAAAATAAAAGTAGCATTGATATTGACTTGGATGCAGCAATCAGTCTGTGGGAGGTACTGACAGTCACAGATCTTCTCTACATTCCCCTCCTCCCAGTCACTCCTTTCCAAATCCTGGAAAATTGATAATCTGGGTTGCAGGATTCACATGAACTAATGGCCACATGGCAGAAGTTTTGGGGTTAGAACAATGCATTTTACAAACTTGGAGACTATTCAAAGCTTCTTTTTGAAAAGAGTTTTAGTTCTGCATATGGTACTACTGATCAGCTCTGGGCTTTTGTGGGTGTTAATTATTTGAGGAGACAGAAGAAAATTTAAGCCAACCAGCTAAGAAAGCAATGTCTTACTTAAATGAGAAAAATAATCACAGGGGGCTGCAGTGGGAAATCTCCTCTCAAACTGTTAAATACTGGGTTCGATGCATTAATCATTCTGCGTAGTGATTAAAACTCTTTATTAGTGATACAGCATGTCTACTAAGTGACTACAAACTACTGCTAAGCACCAGAACATGCAGCAATATATACAGTTGTGGCAGGAGAAACCCAGCCCCCAAGAAACAGAAAACATCCTGTGACTGTGTCCTTTTTGGATTCTTCATTAGAATATGCATACTCATTGGCAGGTCCTTGGATCCTCTGATACTGCCTCCCGATTGGCCAGTTTGAATTATGCAGCCAATTGGGATGCAGATCTTTGGATCCTCTCAATCTATTGTGTTGTGCCTCAAGCTCAGGACACAACACCCAACATGTCCAGGCATGCCTCTGCATACATAACACCCCTCCCCCCCCATTCCACAAGCCTAACATACATAGTCTTTAGGCTTGCCAATCCCCAGGTCCCAGAGGGGGTTCTCCTGTTTTCCCAGGCTCCTTCCCACCCCCAGTCAGCTGGCCAGTGGGGTGAGCCCCGCCCCCACAACCATCATGTGCCTTTCCACCTCTGGAGGCTTCAGTCTCTACTTGGAAAGCCTTCTTCTTTGGATGGTGTGTCTGCGTCTTTAAAGCTGAAGGGGAGTGGGGGGGGCGGAGGAAGCAGAAAAATATGGCTGTGAAAGGAGCCCAGACCCTCCCTTTGTTGGACAATCTTTGTAGAGGTCGTTTGCATAGTATGAAGGTAAACTTGAACCTTTGGTTGCCCTGTGTTACTGTGAAAAACTTGGAAGTTCAGCAACTCATGAGTAGAGGTGCCAATCCCCAGGTGGGGCCAGGGGATCTCCGGTTTGGAGGCCCTCTGGAGCTTCATGGTCATCAGAAATGGGGTGTGGAGGGAGGGAAATGTCTGCTGGGCCATAGGGTATGATGGAGAATTAATCCCGGGGTATCTGGGGTTCTGGAGGAGCAGTGTTTTGAGGTAGAGGTACCAAATTTTCAGCGTAGAATTTGATGTGCCTGTGCCAGCTGCTGGATGGGCATTGTCTAATTGCCATGATGCATCTCTGACTGGTGTACCTTTTTAAAAGCCAAGATACTGCTGTGTCAGTTAGCTCATTTGATTATGCAGAGATGCTTCTCTGGAAGTGCTCAATGTACATTTCATGGACTGTGCCTTCCATCCCACAGACAATACCACTTTGAATATTTTTATATTAGTTTCTTTGTTTTTTCTTGTTTAATGAACCATGACTGCCACCTTATCCCCCTTCACCCATGTTCCTATAACTGTGGGAGCCAGGCCAAGGTTCCATGGCATCATGGGGCATCATACTCCAATTGCAACCCTGTTTTTTTCTCCATTTGGAAGTCCATCAAGATTCATTTAAGGGTAGGGTCAGACCAATCCTAAGAAGATGCCTTCAGAATCCTATTCAAGGTTATTCAGTGGGCTTACTCCCAGGAAAGTGTTCTTGGGATGGCACTGTCATCTTTTGACTGATAACAACCCATTAAAGAATGAATGTACCCAGGGCTTTTTTGAGCTTGAATGCACCAGAATGCCATTCTGGCTGGCTTGGCCAGCACTCCAGCTCAGAAAAAGCCCTGGTCCCTGAACAAGACTCCCAATTCAGGTGCCAAGGAAGTAGCAGAGCACCCAGGAATCTGCCTGCCTGGAGCTTCGCGCAGCCCCACTTTTTTTTTTGCCTGTGTTGGTGCTCATGGGTGGGTAATAGGAGTGCAAGTGGGTGGTGCAGATGGGCAGTCTGTCCCTCACTGGTGCCACTGGTCAGGAAGAGCTTAGGACTCCAGTCTACCTGCCTGCATGCTCCCTGGCCAGGCAAGCAAGTGAATAAGTGAGTGGCATGGTTGGGGGTGGTGTCGCCAATGCCCGCACTTTGCTCTGCCATTGGGGGAGGAAGAGGTTGGGCTCATGCCCTTTCGTGCCATCAGCCAGGAAGAGCTCAGGACTCCAATCTGCCTGCCTGCATGCTCTCTGGCCAGGCGAGTGGGGCAAGCGGAGCAAGCTGTCAATGTCCATACTTTGCTTTGCTGTCGGGGGAGAAAGCCCTTTGCTGCCTGGCAGCTTAGCTGGAGGAACTGATCTGGGGGCATGCTCTGTGTACAGAGTATGTGTATGTGCAATGCCTGTGCTTCACATTGAGTTCTCCTGCCACCAGCCCACCTGGGAAGCTGCCTGTAACCTTGCCTGGTAGGGAGAAGATGAGAGGAGGTGGCCAGCAGCAGCTTGCCCAGGTCTACCCCTCGGAACAGCAACTTCAGAGCATGGCCCAGGAAATGGAGGAGGTAGAGCATGGTAGGGGGAGAGAAAGAACAACCCTGCCAGCTCATATCTCTAATCTGTATACATGCTCTTTCTCTTTCTCTCTCTCTCTCTCCCTTATCCTTGTTTCCCCTACTAGCCCAACAAACCAGCGGTTAGGAGAGCCTTGCAACCCCTCCCCCCCACAATGACACTTTGCCCTGCCCTGTTTCAGCTGTTCTCATTGCATTTTTAAAAAATATGTATTAAGTTGCACCAGCCGGTGAGCGGCTGGCTCTCTACTTGGTGCCCAGGCAACAAATCTCCCCTGCTTCCAGTTTGGTGGAAGTGGTTAAGTGCAGGGACTCTTTATCAGGGAGAACCAGGTTTGATTCCCCACTCCTCCACATACACCTGCTGATGTGACTTTGGGTCAGCCACAAGTTTTCTCATGGCTGTTCTGCTTAGAGATGTAAAATTTCTGAAAATTTTGAAGAAACACCCCCCCAAAAAATTCAGAAAAATTGAAAAAAATGCTACATTAACACTTCTTTTTTCTTTTCCAGATTGAAAGTCATTCTGTTACTTTAGAAACATAAAATATGACTATGGACAATTTTACTTGGCATGAAATTATCACAACTAGCGTATTAAAAATAGTGTATCCAAACAATTATTACAAACAGAATTTACTTTTTAAATATAATATTTATTTGTAATTGTAACAAATGGAGTAACAATCTCCTGAACTGTTCACTAGTTTATGTGGAACAGACAAAAAAACCTCCACAAAACAATTTTTAAAAATCCAGAAGAAACAATTAGTCATATTTCCTCTCCACAGTATTAAATAATAATAAAAAAACCCATTCTCATAAAAAAATTGAAGGGGGGTAGTGTATAGGAGGGAGTGTTGGACTAAGTTTCAATGAATGGGCATGAAATTTAATCAGAATAATTTTCTGAGCTGTAATTATCAGTATCAGTTTCAGTCTTTGCTTCTGCAGCTACTCTGTTGTGACTGTCATTATCACAGTTATTATGGACTTCTAAAAATGGAAGGTTTGCCCAGATTGAAATAAGCTTCTCTACCCTTTCACATGTCAGTTTATTTCTTGATTTAGTGTGAGTGTTTCCAAACATAGACCAGATTCTTTCACATGCTGCAGAAGATGGAGGAATCTGAAGAAGATGAGAAGCAAGAGGAGTCAGAGGCTGTGTTGTGCAAAGACCTTTCCACCATGTTGCAGGAGGAATATGTTTGGCAGAATCCCAAATTGCATTCCTGGACCAAATCCCTGAAGATGTTCTATATTCTGTACCTTCCCAACATCAAGTCCTAAATGCGATGCTTGTTTTGTAATCCGCTCAAATGCTGTAACAGTGCTATCATCACTTATATTTCCACCTTTGAATCTTGGATCCAGCAGATTTGCAGCAGCATGAACTGGATGGCAACAAAATTCTTCCCTTTTTAAAATAAAATCTTTCACTTTACTTTCTTCTATAGTTGTAAGTGGAGATATACTGAGATTTTCAAAAACAGTTCTTTTTATCTTGGTCTTTAGATAAGGAATTTCTGACAAAAGTGCACTATCTGATTCAGATGCAGTGATTGCTGCAGCAATTGGCTTTAGAATCTTCAGGGAATTTTGCAGCTGAACCCAGAAGACATCCTGGTCAAGAACAGTGT
Organism: Heteronotia binoei; assembly: GCF_032191835.1. Classification (NCBI taxonomy): domain Eukaryota; kingdom Metazoa; phylum Chordata; class Lepidosauria; order Squamata; family Gekkonidae; genus Heteronotia; species Heteronotia binoei. The sequence continues at coordinate 163,242,152 of NC_083243.1, read as the reverse complement.
TTCTTACACTCCTGGGTACTTTAAGATCTTCAACTATTACTGTTTCTTGAAGAGCTTCTTTGTTTTTTTGTAAAAACAGCTCTATCTGTTGATGGATGGCATACCGTCTTCTGCCCCTGGACATCTGTCCGAGGCGTTAGGAGCTGTAGCTGGATGGTTACAGCAGAGCCGACTGAAGTTAAATCCTACTAAGACAGAGGTGAAACTGACTAGAAGTGGCAGCTCCACTCTCCCCACACCACTGTTCTTCTGGTGAGTTTCCAATGAAATTGACTAGATGCTGCAGCTCCACTTCCCTCAGCCCCCTGTGGCTTCTAGTCAGTTTTATTCCCCTCCAAGCTTCCTGAGGGTGAAACTGACAAGAAATTTCAGGGCAGCTTCCCTTTCTTTCCCCAGCTTTCCCCAGCAGTTTACTGGGGGAACCTGCTTTGGGGGACTGTAGCTTGGCCCCCTGAAATCCAAATTGCACCAAACCTGGTGATCAGGTATAGGAGAGTCTGCTGAAGAGCTTGCCATAAGTCTGATGTCTCTAGCCTGCTCAGGGGCCATTCTACACCTTCCTGAACTGAACAAACTAATGAACCACAGATCATTCAGGAAACTGGAAAAAAAAACATGAAAAGAATCGAACCACCAAACTGGGCAACTCAGTGAACCACAAAATGAAACAAACCACAGTTTTCATGTTCCATGCCCATGCCTACTCATGAATACAAACTTTGTTACAATGTTGTTTGCAAGGATCAGGCCTATTATGCATGTGGCATGTATTACATCATGCTTATAGGGACAATACATTTCTATCCCCAAAATGTCACAATTGTTTTGGATTTGATCATTTTAGGTATATTCCACCCTTACAAATTTGGTAGCAAATTCAAGTTATACAAGGGTTGTCAGCCTCAAAGTGGGGCCAGTGGATCTTTCTCTATTACAATTGATGTCCAGACTACAGAGGTCAGTTTCCTTTGAGAAAATGGCTGCTTTGGAGGCATTGTCTTCTGCTGATATCCCACCCCTTCCCAGATCCTGCCTTCCTCAGGTTGCACCCACCAGATCTCCTGGTATTTTACCACCCAGAGCTAGTTTAGACTCTCATAGTATTTTTTTTAAACAACCGCATTCTTCATGGAGATACTAATTCAGTACTATGCTGTTGAATTATTCTGATTTCCAAACCCGGGTACAAATTCAATTCATTCAAAATGTTCAATGAGAGGTGCTGCCAAGGCATCATTCTGGGATTAATTATCTCTTATACAACTTCTTTTTCTTCTTGGACCATTAACTCATTCTATTAAATGCCATTATCTGTTGATAACTTGTCTTTATCTCCTGACCCAGATTTACTTAGCTTCAGCAAGATTTCTGCATCATGAGCCTTCAGTCTGCACCCTGGATCCATAGTTAGAATTATTAACAATTGTACAAAGACAAATTTCAGAAAGCCAACTTGCTGAGTCTGGATGATAGCCATATTGCTACACCCTCTCTGCCCCTGAAAGAACTTGAAATTTTTAAGGATATAAAGGACATGACTTCTGGTAAACACATGAACCTTATAGATAGATCCAGGTGAACAGCCATGTTGGCCTGAAGCAATAGAACAAAGCTGGAGTCCATTAGCACCTTTAAGACCAACCAAGTTTTATTGAGAATGCAAGCTTTCTGATGAAGTGTGCTTTTAACAGGAGCCTTATGACTACCTATAGACTGTGATCACACACACTAAGTAATGCACTTTCCAACTGGATTTTGCCAGTTCATACAGTAAAGTCTAGTTGAACAGTGCGTTGAAAGTGCATTATCTAGTATGTGTCATCACAGCCAGAGAGAAGATTCTGAGTTTTTGCTACCCCAGCTAAGCAATCTACCTGTAATGTCTTAATTTCCAGTGCCTTGGAGTAAAGAATTTTTGCCATCTTTTAAGTTACACCAAGGGTCCCTGAATTTTTTGAATCTGTGGGCACATTTGGAATTCTGACAGAGGGTGGTGGGTGCAACCACAAAATGACTGAAGGATTGCCAATGGTGGCTGGAGATTTCCTGCTACCAGGTGACAGAGATCAGTTCACCTGGAGCAGATGACCAATTGGACAATAGCATCTGTGACATTATGCCCCACTGAATCTTCCCAATAGGGTGGCCATAATGTCTGAAGGCCAGCCAGGGACACTTTGGGGGGGGGGAGGTAGGGGTGCGCGCGCGCGAAGCGCGCGCGCGCCGCCGGAAACAGGAAGTGACGTCACTTCCGGTGACGTCACTTCCGGTGACATCATGCCACCTGCCGGAAGCAGGAAGTGACATCACTTCCTGTGACATCATTTCCCCCGCGCCACCTGCCGGAAGCAGGAAGTGACGTCACTTCCTGTGACATCATTTCCCCTGCGCCACCTGCCGGAAGCAGGAAGTGACATCACTTCCTGTGACATCATTTCCCCCGCGCCACCTGCCGGAAGCAGGAAGTGACGTCACTTCCTGTGACATCATTTCCCCCGCGCCACCTGCCGGAAGCAGGAAGTGACATCACTTCCTGTGACATCATTTCCCCCCCCGCCACCTGCCGGAAGCAGGAAGTGACATCACTTCCTTTGACAGCACTTCCTGTGATGTCATTTCCCCCAAATATTACCACCCCCAAAATATACAACTTTAAAAAAGAAGAGAAACTTCACGATGTTCCCTGCTAAAGAAAAAAAGGCTCCAACAGCAATCCCTCTTGAGTCAGATTCACAGGAAAACAATCCACTATCCTTGATACCTTCTTGTGCTCACAAACATTTCAACAAGACTGTCCACAATATCAAAGGGTCTTGATCAGCCTAGTAAAAGCAACAAAGCAACCCTTATGTACAATCAAACTGAGATCAGAACTAAAACCACCACTGCCAGTCTGTGCCCCGTAGCCCAGCCTGAAGGCAGGCGGATACAGGTCTAGAAAAGCAGGTCCTCCCCAAGCAGCACACAAAAAGAAAAAGGTGTCACCAAAATACTAAAAATTGCAAAAGAGAAAGGAAACCAAGTTCTCTTCATATTATTAAAGTGATGGAACGAGCTGTCAAGTCACAGCCAATTTGTTCCTTACCTTCTGTTGTGTGATGGAAGTGATCTACTGTTGTCTGTGGTTGTTAGTTTCCTGAATGGAGCTTATCTTGAAAAAAAAGAAACACACTGTCAGCAGTTTAAAATTACTTTGCATCTTGGCAGCTCTTCCAACACACCCAGGAGGTGGCTGCCTAGTGTCGTTTTTTTTTTGGGGGGTATCGCCATTAGCCCTAATCCCCAGTTTTGTTTTGTATTCCTTTTATAATTACTATTAAATTCTGGTCTTACATTAACATACGCCCGCACAGTGGAGCTTCTTGGACCTCGACTTCTCCCTGGACAAAGAACACGGCTGGTAGGATGGGACTTGCGTGCTGTGGGCCCAGGCGGTGGGCCCGCAGGTGTGGGCCATCCCGACTCCCACGCTGGACGAAGGGCTGTGGTGTGGAAGGAGTGACACAGGTTTCAGTCTTTCGCTTTTTTACTGAATTTATACTTCTCTGATTTCCCTGAAGCCTTGAGGATATCTTTCTTCTCCTTAATAAAGTGATAAAATTGATCACAATCCATATTAAAATTCAATCTGACTTGCAGCTCTGCTTTCACCAGGTCTATGCTACAACGATTCCTGGTGTCCGTCCAGTGAGCTGACATGAGGCTGAATACCCTCTCCACAAAAGCGTTTGAGCATGGGATACTCAGGATCTTGCTTACAAGAAGCAAGAGGTTTTCGCACTTCTGAGACCGAGTTCCCATCTCAGAGAATATGGCCACCCACTTTTTATCCACAGTGATTTCTGGGTCAACACAGGCCACTTGCTCATCCAGCAGGCTCTTGGCATCAGTGTATTCACTGTATAGGTGATCCAGGTTTATTATTTTCTCCATTTTCAGCTGCTCAGCAGCACACCGCAGGTGGTCATAAGTCACACTTTTTTTAAGAGAAAATGGTGTCAAAGCACACAGGTGATTTTTCTCAGAGAAATCAAACTTTTCTTCCAGATAGGTGGTGGTTCTTTCAAAGAACTTGAGGAAGTCCTGCTTCGCTTTCCTTGCCTTCGAAGGTGGCATTTTGCGCAGCGCCTTATCTGTCTCCGTTCCAAAAAAGGAGTCAGCTTCGCGTTGCTTAAGGCTGTTTAGCAACCTGAGCATGGTCTCAAACAATTCAGGTGCTGTCAGTGCATCCCGCTCCAGAATCAGTACAGTCTCCTCAATAGGCGTCAGAGTGGTCTGGAGAAACATCATGTAAGTTTGCGATGTACTGTAGTCCTTTTCTCCAGACTCATCGTCAATGTGGCGCCATATCAGAGTAGGACAGTGATCTTCTCCCAGCTTTTGAAAGTATGCTTTAACGGCTGGCCAACACTTCAACATCTTGTTTATGGCAGGCAAGAAAGATAGCCATCTTGTGCGTACATGTCGAAGCAGGTGATCACCCTCCATCTCCAAAAAATCAAACATCTCCTGAAGTTCCTCTGAGCGTTTGGCAGAAACAGAAAAATGACCAAAAGCCTTCAGTATGAGAGACTCGATGTCGCAGGTGAGCATATCACATCCTTTTTTGGCAGCATTGTGCACAATGTGTGCAGGGCACCTGGCGGGCACGATGTCTTCACGGCCTCTACTCAGAAGTGTGTACACAGAATGGTATTTTCCAAAGTTTACATTCGCGCTGTCTGCTGAGTATGCAGACAGACGAGCTAAGTCCAGCTGGTATTTTGCCAAGACATCCAAAATCCTTCGTGTGACATTCTCAGCCGTTTCATTGGCATCTTCATAGAAATCAAGAAGACGATTTGAAATGCCGTCCTTCAAAGTGAAGTATTTAAGGCATAGGGGGAACATTTTCCTGTTGCCATGATTTGATGCGTCGCTGGAAACGCTGTAGAAACAATGTGCTGTGTCAAGATCTAACAGAATCAGTTCTACAGAGTAAGGTGCCAAGACATCGCTTATCAAAGCTGCACCCTTTGTTTTCCCAAGGGTCATCTTGGTCACAGTCTCGGAATCGGAAAATGCGGCTTTGCACAATTTGACACCACAATCAAGAGACCGGTATGATAACGCATGCCTGTTATTGTGGTATGCCAAGGCTAGTTCAGCAGCCGAAATTCTGGCCTGAGCAGCGGTGTCTTTTTGGTAGGCGAAAAAAGTTGTGATGGATTTTGAAGTTCCAGCTTGGCTTGCCGCACTCCTGTGAGAGTCGGTGTCCTTATGAGCTTTCACATCATTCACTCCACCGTGACCAATTCCTATCTCCTTAGAACACATCGTGCAGAATGCTTTGTTCTTGTCCTTTGTCTCTTTTAGCCAGGGGTAGGTGTTTTTCCATTCAGGATTGAACACAACCAAACGTTTGGGCTTCTTTTTTGGTGGTTCCTGGGGCTGGTGACCTTTGCCACCTCCAGCGCCTGATGTTGAAGCCATGGTCTGCTGTAAGGGCCTAGATGAAGAGGGCAGAAGAATCATAATTAAGTCCTCGCCACTTCTGGAAGACGTGGGCCTTGGACTCCAAGCTGGGGAGAGAGGGCTTGTTTAGCCGGGGGCAGGATTAAACCCGTAGAGGCCCATAGGCAACTGAAATCTTGGGGTCTCCTCTCGCAAATTATCTCCAGTCCTAATGCATGGAGGCTGGGAGGGCAGCAAGCGGGGGGGGGGAATGGGGGGTGAGGCAGCCTGGGGCATCTAAAGGCGTGGGGGCCCATGGGACGGTGCCTACTTGGCCTATGTGTTAATCCAGCCCTGCATGCAAGACTGCAATGAAGGGTATTGATGCAATAGGCATACACACACGTGTAATGGCAGTGTTTGTGCAATGGAAGAGGTAAAGGGGGGGGGGGGCGGCTGCCCAATGGGAGCCCCGTTCACACGTTCACATGGAACCTGGTGCTGCTGCCGGCGCGTGGAAGCAGGCCTGGGATTCAGGGTCAGGTCAGATGCCACTGCACCTCGGCAAATGGGGGGAAGGGGGGAAGGCCACTTACTGTAGTCTGTAGGGGAATCCTTTTCTCTTCTTCTCCCCTCTCTCTTCTCCCCTCTCTCTTCTTCTCTCTCTCTCTCTCTCTCTCTCTCTGCAATGGGCAAGCAAAGCAGATCGAGTCCCGCTTAGGCCATCCCTCCACTGGAAATAATGAAGGATAGGGACACCTCCTTTTGGGGTGCATAGAATTAGACCTCCTCTACCTCAAAAAACAGGCGCCCTCCCCAGAGACCTGCATATCAGCTCTTCATTATAGCGTATAGGAATCGGTCACCATAGGGAATAATGGAGAGCCCAGCAGACCTTTGCCTCCCCCGCTTTCTGATGACCCTGAAGCGGGGGAGAGGGCCTCCAAAACGGGGGATCCCCTGCCCCCACCTGGGGATTGGCAACCCTATCTCATGAGCTTTGGATAACACAGAAAGAGCCAGAAGTGCACAGTCAATGGCAGGGGGCGATTCCACAGTGCTGCAAGAAACAAAGCCAAATAAAAGATGTTGTTGCTAAAGAAAAACTGGTGCATGTTTGTTTGTCAAAGACTTAGGATATAACATACTGTTTGTCATACTGATGTCATGATATAACTTCCCTTTTTCAGAGGAAGCGACATTGTACACTGGTGCACATGTTTGCACTCCCCCAACTCCCTGCCCCCCCACACACTGGTTTTTGTAGCAGGGGGAAACAGGGTAAATTGCTATCAGCCTAACATTTGTACAATTCAGCATCAAAAACCCATTAAGTATAAAATTACAAATATAAAAAGCAGCACAAAGTATATTGATCCTCCTTGTTTCGCAATGCATGTACTTGTGACAAAACTAGTAGTTCTACCACAAAAAAGCACAGTATGTACGTGTTTTGCACAACCAGAGGTAAACCTGCCGTGGGTCCTAAATGAAGGCCATTAGGAATATTGCTTTCTTCATATTCTGCTGTTTGTTTCTGCTAATCCCCACACTCTTCCACAATTTCCCCCAACCCATCCTCATAAAGAAATATCAGTGAAACATCCTTCATTCAAATACAAAGCTTAAAGACTAACGTTCAGCGGCCACAATCATCCCAGGGCCACTTCACTTTAAAAGATGCCTGCATGGATGGCACTGTCACATATTTCTTTATGTTGCTGCTTGTATTAAAGATTATTATATGCTTCTTATGTAAAGCATTTGCAGTTGCTTTATGTCTATGTAGAATGATTCAAAATGTTTCTTTGAAAGATGGGGCATTAACTAGAAGTAGGCTCTATAACAGGGGTGGCCAAATTTGCTTGTCACATAGAAGAAATGTCAGATGTTTGAGAGCCGCAAGACATGAACATGAGGAAGAGAAAGTGATAGAGCAAGAGGGAGGGGATGAGGATTTTTTAAGCAACCATCAATCCTTGTAACTTAGGAGTGCGCTGATAGTCATTAATGCAGAACCAGTGGACTAATGAAAACAGATTTCAGAGCTGAGTTGCCAGCTCGTCCCTTAGCCAAAGAGGTCATATAGATATATTTGGGCAAACTTTACTGCTTTCCCAAGAAGTCATTAGTTGACCTACACAAGCAGAAGATGCAGTCATGATTTCATCCCCTCTGGAACTGAGATCACATCAGTCCTACATGCAGAATTGCCTTTTTAGCCTCCAACAACTTGGGAGCAATAGACTTAAAGGAATGTGAATGGATGGTCTCTTATTCACCCCACCCCACCCCTACCCCACGAACCCATCTAACACGTTATAAACAGATGACAGCCCAGCTGGCATGACTACAAGAACAACCATAATATCACAGGCACTCGGTGGCCAATTTGTTTTATGAAGGTATTTCAGCTAAATAAATTTAAAAAAACAACAGGCATGCAGGGTTTGCCAAGAGTTCATGGCTGCCTGAGGTCAAAATATACCACAGTTTTAGAGACCAGCAGACAGATTGATTTGTATTCAAAATTCTGACTGGGTATGTTAACTGAGGTCAGTTTGAGGAAGAAATAGCTGGCTTTGCCCTGGGTCACCACCGATTAAGACATACTGAGGCCAGTGGTGGGATTCAAATAAATTAACAACAGGTTCCATGTCCTAATGACCATTTTAACTATACCAAAAGAATCTACCTTCCCAAGCAGCCATATTTGCCAGGGGCACTGATCTTGGTCAACTGGAGATCAATTATAATAGCAGAAGATCTCCAGGTCCCATCTGGAGGTTAGCAACCCTATGACACTCTAACCACTATATCATATTGACTCTCCTCGTGACTTATCCACAAAGTTGCTAGAAATACAGGCAATTCTGAAATGTCAGGCTCTTAAATCACTTGAAAGAAAACTGCATTTCCTCACTAGTCTTTTTTTCTCCCTCCCCTTTTTTCATACTTAATATTCATCTCAAGGAAGAATTCTGGAGACGCTGAAAGCTTGCACTCATTATTTTGTGATATTTTGACTGGTAATAATAATAATGATTGTGATGATGATGGTGATGGGATTTATACCCCACCCTTCACTTGCGGTCTCAGAGTGGCTTACAAGCTCCTTTCCTTTTCCTCCCCACAACAGAAACTCTGCGAGGTTAGTGGGGCTGAGAGAACTCTTTCAAGAACTGCTCTTGAGAGAACAACTCTGAGAGAACTGTAACTGATCCAAGGGCACAACAGCAGCTGCATGTGGAAGAGGTGGGAATCAAACCTGGTTCTCCCAGATTAAAGTCCACGCTCTTAACCACTATACCAAACTGACACTTGCAGTCCTGTCATTTTGGGATTCTTCTCATGGATCAAAATGTCTGCCTCCTACGTTTATTTATAAAACATCAGCAACTTGCTTTAATCCTTTAAAGCAACATCTTGCTAGACAGATACACTGGAGATAAAGAAAAAAGACCTTTGTGTTTAGACAACAAAGAAAGACTCAGTTTAGCCACTATCCAGGGGAGAGCACGTTATTTACAAACAAAGAGACATTTCTTCTTTTGGTTAAAGGTAGTAATGGAGCATAATGCATTATCTTAACAGTATGAAATACAAGGCACCAACTGCAATATGTCAAACTGCAAGACAGGGCGTTACACGGTGCTTTAGCATTGATACACGTGCATTAACATGCATATGCACTAGATCGCAGAATGATGCACACGCCTATCCCAATTCAGTGATTTAGCATCTACAGCAGGGGTCAGCAACTTTTCAGACGTAATGAACCAAACTACATCAAAGTTCAGAGCAAGAAATCAACGAAGAGCTAGCATAAGAAGGTCTATCTGCATAAATGAGAATATGTATTTTAATGTGGTTGATCACTGACGTGTTGATTAATAATCTGCAGAATTTCTGCAGCTCACATATTGGTTGTTGAGAAGTCCTTTATTAGGAAGTAGCACATTCAAGGGCCCACAATAAGTATTATATAGAGGAGCACACTGGGTGATTGTTTTAGTGCATAAATCTGTGCATGGATTCCTGGCAACTAGCATAGAAATTTTTAAAATAAATAATAAATGCAAACTCCTAACCTGTTTTTTTGTGTGTGCAAAGCATCTCTTATAAAGTCCTTGAGTCCCATCAAAATCTTAGCCTGCCAGTTCCTTCACATACTGGTTATTCCAGCATCCCAGTATGCCTTCAGTAAAAGATGTCATGTTCTTTTTAAGAGCCATACTTCAGTCACTGAGTGAGATCAGAAGCTAAGCAGGGTCAGCCCTAGTATTTGGATGGGAGGCCTCCAAGGAATACCAGGGTTGTGATGCAGAGGCAGGCAATGGCAAACCACTTCTGAACAAACCTAAGTCAACTGTGACTTGACAGCAAAACCTAAGTCAACTGTGACTTGATAGCAAAAAATAAGAGGAGGGGGGGGGGTCTGCTCAGCATATTAACTGCCATGTCTGTTCTCTGAACGGTCTGAACATAAGAACATAAGAGAAGCCCTGTTGCATCAGGCCAGTGGCCCATCCAGTCCAACACTCTGCGTCACATAAGAACATAAGAGAAGCCCTGTTGGATCAGGCCAGTGGCCCATCCAGTCCAACACTCTGCATCACATAAGAACATAAGAGAAGCCCTGTTGGATCAGGCCAGTGGCCCATCCAGTCCAACACTCTGCGTCACATAAGAACATAAGAGAAGCCCTGCTGGATCAGGCCAGTGGCCCATCCAGTCCAACACTCTGCATCACATAAGAACATAAGAGAAGCCCTGTTGGATCAGGCCAGTGGCCCATCCAGTCCAACACTCTGCGTCACATAAGAACATAAGAGAAGCCCTGCTGGATCAGGCCAGTGGCCCCTCCAGTCCAACACTCTGCGTCACATAAGAACATAAGAGAAGCCCTGTTGGATCAGGCCAGTGGCCCCTCCAGTCCAACACTCTGTGCCACAGAAGAAGATAAGGAGGGAAGGGAGGGAGGGAGGGAGGAAGGAAGGAAGGAAGGAAGGAAGGAAGGAAGGAAGGAAGGAAGGAAGGAAGGAAGAGAGAAAGAAAGAAAGAAAGAAAGAAGAAAGAAAGAAAGAAAGAAAGAAAGAAAGAAAGAAAGAAAGAAAGAAAGAAAGAAAGGAGGGAAGGAAGGAAGGAAGGAAGGAAGGAAGGAAGGAAGGAAGGAAGGAAGGAAGGAAGGAAGGAAGGAAGGAAGGAAGGGGGAGGTAAGGAAGGAAGAAAGAAAGAAAGAAAGAAAGAAGGGAAGGAAGGAGGGAAGGAAGGAAGGGAAGGAAGGAAGGAGGGAAGAAAGGAAGGCCGCCCCCCCCCCCTTTCGGCCCCCTTACCTTCTTCCAGGGCGGCGACGAGTCCGGCGGCGGCGGCGGCGAGGCCCGCGCTGGTCGCTGGAGGGCAGCGGCACAGCCAGGCAAGTCCGGGGATTGCTCGGCGCCTGGGCCGGAGGGCCCAGCTGCCGAGCAGATGACGGGGGGCGGGAAGGCCTGGATGGGGGGGGGGGAGCTCACCGGAGCCCGCGGCTGGGAAGCCGCGGGCCCCGATGGGGTCAGGAGCATGGCGGGGAGGGGCGGGAAGGCCTGGATGGGGGGGGGGAGCTCACCGGAGCCCGCGGCTGGGAAGCCGCGGGCCCCGATGGGGTCAGGAGCATGGCGGGGAGGGGCGGGAAGGCCTGGATGGGGGGGGGGAGCTCACCGGAGCCCCCGCGGCTGGGAAGCCGCGGGCCCCGATGGGGTCAGGAGCATGGCGGGGAGGGGCGGGAAGGCCTGGATGGGGGGGGGAGCTCACCGGAGCCCGCGGCTGGGAAGCCGCGGGCCCCGATGGGGTCAGGAGCATGGCGGGGAGGGGCGGGAAGGCCTGGATGGGGGGGGGGGGGGAGCTCACCGGAGCCGCGGCTGGGAAGCCGCGGGCCCCGATGGGGTCAGGAGCATGGCGGGGGAGGGGCGGGAAGGCCTGGATGGGGGGGGGAGCTCACCGGAGCCCGCGGCTGGGAAGCCGCGGGCCCCGATGGGGTCAGGAGCATGGCGGGGAGGGGGCGGGAAGGCCTGGATGGGGGGGGGGGGAGCTCACCGGAGCCCGCGGCTGGGAAGCCGCGGGCCCCGATGGGGTCAGGAGCATGGCGGGGAGGGGGCGGGGGAAGGCCTGGATGGGGGGGGGAGCTCACCGGAGCCCGCGGCTGGGAAGCCGCGGGCCCCGATGGGGTCAGGAGCATGGCGGGGAGGGGCGGGAAGGCCTGGATGGGGGGGGGGGAGCTCACCGGAGCCCGCGGCTGGGAAGCCGCGGGCCCCGATGGGGTCAGGAGCATGGCGGGGAGGGGCGGGAAGGCCTGGATGGGGGGGGGAGCTCACCGGAGCCCCCCGCGGCTGGGAAGCCGCGGGCCCCGATGGGGTCAGGAGCATGGCGGGGGGAGGGGCGGGAAGGCCCTGGATGGGGGGGGGAGCTCCACCGGAGCCCCGCGGCTGGGAAGCCGCGGGCCCCGATGGGGTCAGGAGCATGGCGGGGAGGGGCGGGAAGGCCTGGATGGGGGGGGGGGAGCTCACCGGAGCCCGCGGCTGGGAAGCCGCGGGCCCCGATGGGGTCAGGAGCATGGCGGGGGAGGGGCGGGGAATGGCCTGGATGGGGGGGGGGAGCTCACCGGAGCCCGCGGCTGGGAAGCCGCGGGCCCCGATGGGGTCAGGAGCATGGCGGGGAGGGGCGGGAAGGCCTGGATGGGGGGGGGGAGCTCACCGGAGCCCGCGGCTGGGAAGCCGCGGGCCCCGATGGGGTCAGGAGCATGGCGGGGAGGGGCGGGAGGAAGGCCTGGATGGGGGGGGGGAGCTCACCGGAGCCCCGCGGCTGGGAAGCCGCGGGGCCCCGATGGGGTCAGGAGCATGGCGGGGGAGGGGCGGGAAGGCCTGGATGGGGGGGGGGAGCTCACCGGAGCCCGCGGCTGGGAAGCCGCGGGCCCCGATGGGGTCAGGAGCATGGCGGGGAGGGGCGGGAAGGCCTGGATGGGGGGGGGGGGAGCTCACCGGAGCCCGCGGCTGGGAAGCCGCGGGCCCCGATGGGGTCAGGAGCATGGCGGGGAGGGGCGGGAAGGCCTGGATGGGGGGGGGGGAGCTCACCGGAGCCCGCGGCTGGGAAGCCGCGGGCCCCGATGGGGTCAGGAGCATGGCGGGGAGGGGCGGGAAGGCCTGGATGGGGGGGGGGGAGCTCACCGGAGCCCGCGGCTGGGAAGCCGCGGGCCCCGATGGGGTCAGGAGCATGGCGGGGAGGGGGCGGGAAGGCCTGGATGGGGGGGGGAGCTCACCGGAGCCCGCGGCTGGGAAGCCGCGGGCCCCGATGGGGTCAGGAGCATGGCGGGAGGGGCGGGAAGGCCTGGATGGGGGGGGGGAGCTCACCGGAGCCCGCGGCTGGGAAGCCGCGGGCCCCGATGGGGTCAGGAGCATGGCGGGGAGGGGCGGGAAGGCCTGGATGGGGGGGGGAGCTCACCGGAGCCCGCGGCTGGGAAGCCGCGGGCCCCGATGGGGTCAGGAGCATGGCGGGGAGGGGCGGGGAAGGCCTGGATGGGGGGGGGGAGCTCACCGGAGCCCGCGGCTGGGAAGCCGCGGGCCCCGATGGGGTCAGGAGCATGGCGGGGAGGGGCGGGAAGGCCTGGATGGGGGGGGGGAGCTCACCGGAGCCCGCGGCTGGGAAGCCGCGGGCCCCGATGGGGTCAGGAGCATGGCGGGGAGGGGCGGGAAGGCCTGGATGGGGGGGGGGAGCTCACCGGAGCCCGCGGCTGGGAAGCCGCGGGCCCCGATTGGGTCAGGAGCATGGCGGGGAGGGGCGGGAAGGCCTGGATGGGGGGGGGAGCTCACCGGAGCCCGCGGCTGGGAAGCCGCGGGGCCCCGATGGGGTCAGGAGCATGGCGGGGAGGGGCGGGAAGGCCTGGATGGGGGGGGAGCTCACCGGAGCCCGCGGCTGGGAAGCCGCGGGCCCCGATGGGGTCAGGAGCATGGCGGGGAGGGGGCGGGAAGGCCTGGATGGGGGGGGGGAGCTCACCGGAGCCCGCGGCTGGGAAGCCGCGGGCCCCGATGGGGTCAGGAGCATGGCGGGGAGGGGCGGGAAGGCCTGGATGGGGGGGGGGAGCTCACCGGAGCCCGCGGCTGGGAAGCCGCGGGCCCCGATGGGGTCAGGAGCATGGCGGGGAGGGGCGGGGAAGGCCTGGATGGGGGGGGGGAGCTCACCGGAGGCCCGCGGCTGGGAAGCCGCGGGCCCCGATGGGGTCAGGAGCATGGCGGGGAGGGGCGGGAAGGCCTGGATGGGGGGGGGGGAGCTCACCGGAGCCCCGCGGCTGGGAAGCCGCGGGCCCCGATGGGGTCAGGAGCATGGCGGGGAGGGGCGGGAAGGCCTGGATGGGGGGGGGGGAGCTCACCGGAGCCCGCGGCTGGGAAGCCGCGGGCCCCGATGGGGTCAGGAGCATGGCGGGGAGGGGCGGGAAGGCCTGGATGGGGGGGGGGGGAGCTCACCGGAGCCCGCGGCTGGGAAGCCGCGGGCCCCGATGGGGTCAGGAGCATGGCGGGGAGGGGCGGGAAGGCCTGGATGGGGGGGGGGGAGCTCACCGGAGCCCGCGGCTGGGAAGCCGCGGGCCCCGATGGGGTCAGGAGCATGGCGGGGAGGGGCGGGAAGGCCTGGATGGGGGGGGGGAGCTCACCGGAGCCCGCGGCTGGGAAGCCGCGGGCCCCGATGGGGTCAGGAGCATGGCGGGGAGGGGGCGGGAAGGCCTGGATGGGGGGGGGGGGAGCTCACCGGAGCCCGCGCTGGGAAGCCGCGGGCCCCGATGGGGTCAGGAGCATGGCGGGGGAGGGGCGGGAAGGCCTGGATGGGGGGGGGGAGCTCACCGGAGCCCGCGGCTGGGAAGCCGCGGGCCCCGATGGGGTCAGGAGCATGGCGGGGGAGGGGCGGGAAGGCCTGGATGGGGGGGGGGGAGCTCACCGGAGGCCCGCGGCTGGGAAGCCGCGGGCCCCGATGGGGTCAGGAGCATGGCGGGGAGGGGCGGGAAGGCCTGGATGGGGGGGGGGAGCTCACCGGAGCCCGCGGCTGGGAAGCCGCGGGCCCCGATGGGTCAGGAGCATGGCGGGGAGGGGCGGGAAGGCCTGGATGGGGGGGGGAGCTCACCGGAGCCCGCGGCTGGGAAGCCGCGGGCCCCGATGGGGTCAGGAGCATGGCGGGGAGGGGCGGGAAGGCCTGGATGGGGGGGGGAGCTCACCGGAGCCCGCGGCTGGGAAGCCGCGGGCCCCGATGGGGTCAGGAGCATGGCGGGGGAGGGGCGGGAAGGCCTGGATGGGGGGGGGAGCTCACCGGAGCCCGCGGCTGGGAAGCCGCGGGGGCCCCGATGGGGTCAGGAGCATGGCGGGGAGGGGCGGGGAAGGCCTGGAGGGGGGGGGGGAGCTCACCGGAGCCCGCGGCTGGGAAGCCGCGGGCCCCGATGGGGTCAGGAGCATGGCGGGGAGGGGCGGGAAGGCCTGGATGGGGGGGGGGGGAGCTCACCGGAGCCCGCGGCTGGGAAGCCGCGGGCCCCGATGGGGTCAGGAGCATGGCGGGGAGGGGCGGGGAAGGCCTGGATGGGGGGGGGGAGCTCACCGGAGCCCGCGGCTGGGAAGCCGCGGCCCCGATGGGGTCAGGAGCATGGCGGGGAGGGGGCGGGAAGGCCTGGATGGGGGGGGGGAGCTCACCGGAGCCCGCGGCTGGGAAGCCGCGGGCCCCCGATGGGGTCAGGAGCATGGCGGGGAGGGGCGGGAAGGCCTGGATGGGGGGGGGAGCTCACCGGAGCCCGCGGCTGGGAAGCCGCGGGCCCCGATGGGGTCAGGAGCATGGCGGGGAGGGGCGGGAAGGCCTGGATGGGGGGGGGGAGCTCACCGGAGCCCGCGGCTGGGAAGCCGCGGGCCCCGATGGGGTCAGGAGCATGGCGGGGGAGGGGCGGGAAGGCCTGGGATGGGGGGGGGGGAGCTCACCGGAGCCCGCGGCCGGGAGGCCCAGGGCCAGGCCTCCGAGCAGGTGAGCGGGGCGGGGCGGGCAGCGTCCTGGGCGAGGGAGAGAAGGGAGGAAGGAAGGCTTACCTTCTTTAGTGGATGGCCTCCTCCCTTCCGGCGGGCGGGGCGGGCGGGCGGGCGGGAGGCGCGCAGCGGCGGCTGATGCAGTGCAGTGCTGCTGGCGGCGAGTGAGGGAGCACAGCGTCCCTGCACGTGCTCACGACGGTGTGGCGGGGCCCTACGCATGCGCAGAGGCCCGCCACCACCTCGTGCGCACAGCGCAGGGACACCGGCTCCCCTTACTCCCCGCCTTCCCCCGCCCGCGCGCAGCGGCCACCTGGCTAAACCGGGACGTTTTAATGGTCCCGGTATAGCCAGGGCGGGAGGCGGGAAACGGGTGCCAAAAACGGGAAAGTCCCGGGCAACCGGGACGGTTCTGGCCACCCTACTTCCCAAACCCCCACTCTCTGCAGGTTCCCACCCCCTCAACGCTGGTGACTCTAAATGGCTGGCATGGGAGGCAGCTATAAAATGGCTGTCACAGAAGGTGGGGCCCAACCATAAAAATGTCAGGGTACTAAAGTTATGCATAACTATGATAGTAGCTGTTCAGCATTTCAGACAGATGCTCGGTTAACATATTGTTTAAAAATATTTTCTTGCATATACACAAAATATGTGAACATATTGGTATCTAGGAAACCCTCATCTGGCAATATCTGTCTTAAGTTTGCATCATCTAACACACATATGCAAAAGTAAGAGGCAGAAATGCTTCTCCTTGATTCTTCTTTGCTTTAGATGAACCCTTCTCTCATGAGCCTAGACATTTACAGCCTGCGCTTTTTCTTGTAACAGTGACAGTTGCTGCTGAAGGATTGGAGAGATCTCATTGTACATGTAATGTGGACAGTAACAGAGAGATTCTTGCCAGATTTTGAGAGGAGCATAAATGATTTTTGAAAAGTTACCAAAATGAGAGCTTCCGGTTTTGAGTCATGGAGGATTGAGGGGCTTCTCAGTAGAGGAGCAGACCAGAGCCTCTGTTCTGGGCAGAGAAGGCGATCCTAACGCCTGCTGCCTTCTTCTCCCAGGCAAGGAGAAGCCCAAGACATGCATATTAAATGCTGAGGGGATTTACTTTGGCTGACGAGGAATTCCAATGGGGTTCCTTTTTGGCTTTGAAGGGTCCCGGGAGAAGGATTGCATTCCAATGTCTACAGAGGACCTCTGAGGTCATTAAATTGACTTAAATTCACCAGGATTCAAAGCTTCTTTGGAACTAAATAACATCTATTTTTGAAGAGAATGGTGTTTAAAAGGATTGCAATTTTAAAAGAAAAAGATCTTTATCTATCACTCCAGGACTAAAATAAGACTTATTTGAAATAAAGATAAAGGTCTGGATCCAACTATGTTATGTTAAAGTAAGGAAGATAAAGGAGGGGGTAAATTTGGGACTAATGAACTTGGAGAAATAAGGTTAAAAGAAGAAAACAACTGTTGTTTTGAATACCTGTGGTTGGGCTAGACAACCCCCTCCGAAACAGATCTGCTAACTTGTGGGATGTCACAGGAAATGTGGGATGTCACAGGAAATTAGTTATAGAACTAATACGAGATTTCTCAACCATCGAAAACGAGACTTTGTGGCAAGAAAGGAAGGAAGTGGCCATTAAGAGAAGGGGAAACTGCAAGCCTCCTAGCCCTCTCTGGGACTATCTCTCTCTCGGCTTGGCTTCGCGAACGAAGATTTAAGAAGGGTGCAATAGCCCACGTCTGCTGCAGGCTCGCTGGTGGCTGACAAGACCAATGCGGGACAGGCAGGTCCAGCCACAGTGGCTGCAGGGAAAAGTCTGATTTAGGGTTGGTGCTGTAGCAGTGCGATTCTTCCTCAATCTCCTTTTGTCCTCAAGACCAGCTATGCGTGCGTTCTCAAAGGAAGAGACAGCCTGGTGGATGGTGTGCCTCCATGCTTTGCGATAGGTCAGACCACTGGTGATGGTTGATGCGACAGGTGCCAAGGGATTTCTTCAAGGAGTCCTTGTACCTCTTCTTTGGTGCCCCTCTATTTCGATGGCCGGTGGAGAGTTCGCCATACAGGGCAATCTTGGGAAGGCGGTGGTTTTCCATCCTAGAAATATACCCTGCCCAGTGCAGCTGCGTCTTCAGCAGCAGTGCCTCGATGCTGGTAACCTCCGCCCGCTTGAGGACTTCAGTGTTGGTCACAAAGTCACTCCAGTGGATGTTGAGGATGGTGCGAAGGCAGCGCTGATGAAAGCGCTCAAGGAGTCGCAGGTGATGACGGTATAAAACCCACGATTCGGAGCCGTAGATGAGGGTTGTCATCACAACCGCTTTGTAAACATTGATTTTTGTGCCTTTTTTCAGATGCTTGTTGCTCCACACTCTTTTGTGCAGTCGGCCAAATGCACGGTTTGCCTTTGCCAGCCTGTTGTCAATCTCCTTGTCAATCTTGGCATCTGAGGAGATGATGCACCCCAGGTAGCTGAACTGCTGGACTGTCTTCAGAACTGATTCACCCACGGTGATGCAGGGAGGGTGATAATCTTCCTGGGGTGCAGGCTGGTGGAGAACTTCTGTCTTCTTCAGACTAACTTCTAGGCCGAATAGCTTGGCAGCCTCTGCAAAGCAGGACGTCATATGCTGCAGAGCTGATACCGAGTGGGAGACTAGTGCAGCATCATCAGCAAATAGTAGCTCTCGGATGAGTTTTTCCATTGTCTTGGAGTGGGCCTTTAGTCGCCTCAGGTTGAACAGGCTGCCATCGGTGCGATAGCGGATGTAGACACCATCGTCATCATCTAGATCTACTGCGGCTCTTTGAAGCATCATGCTAAAGAAGATCGTAAAGAGAGTTGGGGCGAGAACGCAGCCTTGCTTTACACCTGTGCCTATTGGGAAGGGCTCCGAGAGGTCGTTGCAGTGTCTGACTTGGCCTCGCTGGTCTTCGTGTAGCTGGATGATCATGCTGAGGAACCTTGGGGGACATCCTAAACATTCCAAGATTTGCCACAGGTTTTTCCTGCTAACAGTATCGAAAGCTTTGGTAAGGTCGACAAAAGTCACATACAGAGCCTTGTTCTATAAATCATAGCGAATTACTGGCGGCCATTAAAAGAAGGTCAAAAGTTTAAAAATTTTTAAAAAGTAAATGGGGCTGTCATCATTAAAAGGTGAGATCTATTGGACTAGATGTTTTGATTCAATTTTGGAGCACTCCAGCTTTAATCTATAAGACTGTGCAATTGGAAATCAATTCGGTGAAGTCAACTTCAGAGCCTATTTTAGCAATGTGCAGGCAGTGATGTCTGTGCATAAATCAGGAGCAAAGCCGATTTGTGCGAGGGCTAGGTCACTTGAAGAAGCAAAAATGGCTAAATGGCAGGAGGCAATAGAAGCTATGGAGGCAAGATTGACAAAAGTAATAAAGGAATTAATAACAGAAAGTAAGAAGGAATTAAAAAAAGACATTGAATCCAGGGCAGAGGTGGTTAAAATGGAAATTAAAAAAGAAATTGAAAATCTCAGGAAAGACTCTCAAGCAACGTTAAAGAAAGTGCAGAAGGTAGAAGAAAAGGTGAAAGACCAAGATTCAAGAATTGATACAGTAGATTCCACTATAAAAAAAATGCAGGAGAAAGCAATGCAGTATACTAAAAATTGGTTTAAACAAAAAGAAAAGTTACCAGAATGTGATGTAGTGATGTTATCAACATACACCTAAATGATAATGACGAATTCAAATTGGCAAGATATGATGACTTCTGTAGATGTTCCAGTGAAGTGCATTAAACGTTTTAGTCATTATGACCGATCAAGTTTAGTCACATGGAAATCCTGCTGTGATTTTAGAATATTCAGGACTATACCATAAACATCAGAAACTAAAAAAACCTTGCCCCTAAAAACACTCGGCAGGTGCTAGTGGGTACCATGGCACCACATTGGGGACTCCTGGTTTAGTGGCAGATTATAAATTTTGGAAAACATAAATTTAGATCTTTTTTTTTTGTCCTCCCCCCTCATCTGCCACTTACTTCGAACACCTGGTTGATTCATGTATGGTAACTTGCTTCCACATGCATTTAGGACTGGAGTAATTGCATTTTGGTGATGCTCTTGATATTGTCATAAATTTTGTTCTGCTTATATTTGTTTCATATTTATGTTTCAACAGCTTGCTAGAATCCCTTTAAAGTTGTCAAAAAAGTAAGCAGCTATGCTTATCTATAGCAAATCCAAAATCAAAAGGCACATAAGACCTTTCATTAAGACAAACAAAAATAACAATACAGTGTGTTGATTTTCAAAGAGGGGTGGATGATCTTTGTAAACCCTCTCTGGCAGCATCCTATGCTTTGCTGGCATTAAAGGAAACATAGTATGGTTGGCTGATAAGAACATAAGAGAAGCCATGTTAGATCAGGCCAATGGCCCATCAAGTCCAACACTCAGTGTACACAGTGGCCAAAAAAATTATATATATATACACACACACACACACACACACACACTGTGGCTAATATCCACTGATGGACCTCTGCTCCATATTTTTATCTAACCCCCTCTTGAAGGTGGCCATGCTTGTGGCCGCCACCACCTCCTGTGGCAATGAATTCCACATGTTAATCACCCTTTGGGTAAAGAAGTACTTCCTTTTATCCGTTTTAACCTGTCTGCTCATTTCATCGAATGCCCACGAGTTCTTGTATTGTGAGAAAGGGAGAAAAGTACTTCTTTCTCTACTTTCTCCATCCTATGCATTATCTTGTAAACCTCTATCATGTTACCCCACAGTCGATGTTTCTCCAAGCTAAAGAGCCCCAAGCGTTTCAACCTTTCTTCATAGGAAAAGTGTTCCAGCCCTTTAATCATTCTAGTTGCCCTTTTCTGGACTTTCTCCAATGCTATAATATCCTTTTTGAGGTGCGGCGACCAGAACTGTACACAGTACTCCAAATGAGACCACACCATCGATTTATACAGGGGCATTATGATACTGGCTGATTTGTTTTCAATTCCCTTCCGAATAATTCCCAACATGGCGTTGGCCTTTTTTATTGCAATCGCACACTGTCTTGACATTTTCAGTGAGTTATCTACCACGACCCCAAGATCTCTCTCTTGGTCAGTCTCTGCCAGTTCACACCCCATCAACTTGTATTTGTAGCTGGGATTCTTGGCCCCAATGTTCATTACTTTGCACTTGGCCACATTGAACCGCATCTGCCATGTTGACGCCCACTCACCCAGCCTCAACAGATCCCTTTGGAGTTCCTTACAATCCTCTCTGGTTCTCACTACCCTGAACAATTTAGTGTCATCCGCAAACTTGGCCACTTCACTGCTCACTCCCAACTCTAAATCATTTATGAACAAGTTAAAGAGCATGGGACCCAGTACCAAGCCCTGCGGCACCCCACTGCTTACCGTCCTCCACTGCGAAGACTGCCCATTTATACTCACTCTCTGCTTCCTATTACTCAGCCAGTTTTTGATCCACAAGAGGACCTGTCCTTTTACTCCATGACTCTCAAGCTTTCTAAGGAGCCTTTGATGAAGAACTTTATCAAAAGCTTTCTGGAAGTCAAGGTAAACAACATCTATCGGTTCTCCTTTGTCCACATGTTTGTTCACCCCCTCAAAGAAATGTAACAGGTTAGTGAGGCAAGATCTTCCCTTACAGAACCCATGCTGAGTCTTCCTCAATAACCCATGTTCAACAATGTGCCTACTCATTCTGTCCTTGATAATAGTTTCTACCAACTTTCCCAGTATTGAAGTCAGACTGACTGGCCTGTAATTTCCCGGATCTCCTCTGGAACCCTTTTTAAAGATGGGGGTGACGTTTGCTACCTTCCAGTCCTCAGGAACGGAGGCAGATTTCAATGAAAGATTACATATTTTTGTTAGAAGATCCACAAGTTCAACTTTGAGTTCTTTCAGAACTCTTGGATATATGCCATCCGGACCCGGTGACTTATTAGTTTTTAATTTGTCTATCAGTTGTAGGACCTCCTCTTTTGTCACCTCAATCTGACTCAGGTCTTTCAACACCCCTTCCAAAATTAGTGGTTCTGGGGCGGGCAAAAAGTTCTCATCTTCCACAGTGAAGACGGAGGCAAAAAAATTCATTCAGCTTCTCAGCCATTTCCCTATCCTCCTTCAGTAATCCTTTTACCCCTTGGTCATCCAAGGGCCCCACTGCCTCCCTGGCTGGTTTCCTGCTTCTAATCTATTTGAAGAAATTTTTATTGTTGGTCTTTATGTTTTTTGCAATATGCTCCTCATAGTCCCTTTTTGCCTGCCTGATCACAGTCTTGCATTTGATTTGCCACAGCCTGTGTTCCCTTTTATTAATCTCACTTGGACTGGTTTTCTACCACTTAAAGGAGTCCTTCTTACCTTTTACAGCTTCCATTACTTTGTTTGTTAACCATGCAGGCCTTTTCTTATGCCTGTTTGTGCCTTTCCTAACTTGTGGTATGTATTTTATCTGAGCTTCTAGGATTATAGTTTTAAATAGTCTCCAAGCTTCCCCAAGGGTTTTGACTGTATTTACCTTTCCTTTCAGTTTCCTCCTCACATGCCTCCTCATCTCAGAGAATTTACCCCTTTTAAAGTTAAACGTGGTTGTGGCTGTCTTTTTGGGCAACTCCCTATTTATACAAACGGTGAAATCAATAACATTATGGTCACTGCTCCCAAGTTACAGATCCACCTAACGCTAACAGGATCCAAACCACATTTTACCAACATGTCAACAAGGATAGTATGTGGAACCTTATCAAAAGCCTTACTGAAATCCAGATAAGCGATGTCTACAGCATTCCCCCGATCCAGCAAGGTAGTCACTTTCTAAAAAAAAGAGATCAGATTAGTCTGACATGACTTGTTCTTGAGAAACCCATGTTGGCTCTTAGTAATTGCAGCTATCCTTTCTAAAAGTCCCAGGACTGACTGTTTGATGATTTGTTCTAAACCTTTTCCAGGTATAGACGTCAAGCTGACAGGTCGGTAGTTACCCGGATCCTCTTTTTTCCCCTTCTTGAAGATGGGGACAACATTCGCCCACCTCCAATCTTCTGGCACCTCTCCTGTTTTCCAAGAATTCTCAAAAATAATAGCCAGAGGCTCAGAAATTACATCCACAAGCTCTTTTAGAACCTTTGGATGCAATTCATCTGGCCCTGAGGATTTAGTTTAATTTAAAGAAAGTAGGTGTTTATGTACTATCCCTATTCTGACCTAGGTTGGAACTTCTTACCCTCCTTATATGTTCTGTTTTTGCCATGTTGAGCATCGTTTCTTTCAAAAGAGAAGACTGAAGAAAAGTAGGAACTGAGCAGTTCCGCCCTGTCTTCATTACCTGCTGCAATTTCACTTTCTTGCCCTCACAATGGCCCTACCATGTCCTTGCTCTTTTTCTTACTCTGAACATAAGAAAAGAACCCTTTTTTTATTTTTAGCATCTTTGGCCAGCCTAATCTCATACTGAGTTTTAGCTTTCCCATCTTTTTCTCTACAAGCACTGGTGATTTGTTTATATTCATCCTTGCTTATAAGGCCCTCCTTATAGGGCCTTATAAGCAAGAATATTTGTTTATATTCATCCTTGCTTATAAGGCCCTCCTAAAGGAGTCTTTTTTATTTCTCAAGTCTTTAGAGAGCTGCTTATGGAACTAATGTGGCTTCTTAGGCTTTTTCCATTTTTTCTTATAGGAATCGTCTGTGATTGCACTTTCAGTATTTTGCTTTTAAGAAACTCCCGCCCCTCCTGAACCCCCTTCTTCCTCAGTATTTCTGACCAGCATAGTTGTAAGTTCATAGAAGTTTGCCTTTCTGAAGTCCAGCCTATAAGTCTATCTATAGCTTTTCCCTTCCCTAAGACTGTAAATTCCAAAATCACATGGTCACTACTGCCCAGGGTGCCAGGTATTTCCACTTCTTCAATCAATTCTTCCTTGTTGGTGAGAATCAAATCCAGGATAGCAGATCCCCTTGTTTCCTTCTTTGCTTTCTGGAAAAGGAATTTGTCAGCAAGACAAGTCAGGAGTCTATTTGACTTTTCATTTTTAGCAGAGTTGGACTTCCAACAGATGTCCGGGTAATTGAAATCTCCCATGATCATTGTATCCCATCACTTGGAGAACTTTCCTATCTGTTGTCCAGGTCCTCTACCTGACTTGATGGTCTACAGCAGACCCCCACAATAATATCACCGTTGTTTCTTACTCCTTTTATTTTTACCCAGAGACTCTCAACTGAGCTGCCATGCTCCGATTCACATATTTCCTCACAAGTATATACCTCCACATATACTGCTACGCCTCCGCCCTTTCTCATTTGCCTGCCCATTTTAAATAAGTTGTACCCCTGAATCCTAATATTCCAGTTGTGTCATCCCACCAAGTTTCAGTAAGGCCTATTATATCATAGTATCCTTCCTGTATTAGGACTTCCAGTTCCTCCTGTTTGTTTCCCATATTCTGTGCTTTAATGTAGAGACATCGGAATCCACATTTTATGCATCCCGAGGGTTTAGTTTCCATACAAAACTGCAAGTTAACATTAACTAGTGTACTCACTACTCTCTGCAAATCTTTAATGTTCTTATCCCCAGTTTCTGGCATCATACGAGGCTTTGAATTATTGTCTCGCTCCCCCATACAATTTAGTTTAAAGCCCTCTTTATTAGGTTAGTAAGGCTGTTACCAAACACCCTTTTCCCTACCGCTGTAAGGTGCAAACCATCTCCCGATAGAAGACCACCATCTTGAAAGCGTAAGCCATGGTCCAGAAATCCAAATCTTTCCTGACGACACCATTGACGTAGCCAGTCATTTATTTGATCACCATAGAGGATGGTGCAGAATTGTTTTCTGTTGCCCCAGAAGGTTGGACCAGAGCCAACAGGTTGAAATTAAATCAAAAGAGTTTCTGGCTCAACATTAGGAAGAACTTCCTGACAGAGTGGTTGCTCAGTGGAACAGATATCCTCAGGAGGAGGTGACCTCTCCTTCTTTGGAGGTTTTTAAATAGAGGCTGGATGACCATCTGACAGCAATGTGGATCCTGTGCATTTTGGGGGGTTAGTATTTGTGAATTTCCTGCATTGTGCGGGGGATTGGACTAGATGACTTTAGAGGTACCTTCCAACTCTATGATTCTAAGTCAGGATCGCTCTGCCCATCTTGTACAATGGCAAAAATAGCATCTAATATCCATGAATCAGAAATAGGCTCTTATATCTCTCAATTTGGTTTAGTTTTCCTATATTACCTATATTTCTGGATTAGATAATTCATCATGGCTATCTAATCTGGCAAAGACAATTATTCTTATTTGAAACTTTATCATTATTTGATTTTTTTACCTTTTTCCTCTTCTCAAAGTGAGCACAGAAAGCTCTAAATTTTCTTCCCACTGATCAAAAGGATAAAGACAATTTATAACTGTGTAACTTCCGAAACCATAAATCTGTGGATTAGAAATCTGACAGTAGTTCTTTATTGTGTCATGTTTGTACACAAATATTCCACCAGCCATTTGTATTATTACCCACCATTTATTGTCATTATCATTGTGTTAAACATATTGCATAAAAAAATAAAAATACAAATTGGGAAAAAATAACGTTTTAACTTTAAAATAAATTTAAGTTGTTTGTGTATGGGTAATTTTCTTTTTTAGATTATCCTATTAAAACAAAAACAGCTTGCAAAGCTTCCTCCTATGATTGCACCACCTACTGCAGAGGACCTTCTAAGAAGTATAATGTGGTTACAGAATGACCAAGATCGCATAGACTTTGTTCAGGTAAGGTATGAATTCAAATCCTTGCTGTCAGTTATATGTTTGCTTATAAAAATATGTCATGCCCTGATTCCAGAAGCTGTCAAACTTGTAGAACCTATGTCCTGAGAGAGTATGAGCCTACCTGCACCATCCACAAAAAGCATTTATCTAAACTCTAGACCTACCTTATATGCTTGCATTCAGCATGTCTTTTGAATAAGACCTATACATCCAAAACAGAGTTGCCAACTTCCAGGTGGTGTTACCCCAAAAGGTGGTTTCCAGTTATGTTGGTAAAATTGGCTAAAGGAGACAGAGAGAGAGGCAGGAAACTTGGATCTCCACCAATGTACACCAGGATTTTTCCCTTTAAGAGAACTCTCAAATAAACCAGGCAGAATGTTCAACCAGAAAGTTTTTTATTAAAAAAGAAAAATAATAAAACCAAAATGCAGACAGTGTATACACACAAGACACTTACAAGAGCTAACTAAGGAAATGAGGGAGGAAAAGTGATAGCTGATGAGGGATGGGTGATGTTTATCAGTCTTGGAGAGGCCCGTGAAAGCAGCAGTCTAGAGAGAAAATGGTCAATGTTTTGTTCTGTGAAGGAGAGAAAAAGAAGCCCACAAAGTGGGAGTATATGGTCACACAACACACACACACACACACAACTGGCTGGAACAGTTATAGGGCAAAACATACCCTCACATGGAGATGATGCATTTGCTAGAAAAAAATGACCAAATTGCTTAATCAGAGGTAGAGAAAAATGGCACTTGAGACTTGATGGCTCTACAAGCACCAGACAGGAAGAGCAATCAGGAAAGAAAAAGATTTAAACATTGGTTAGTTTCCTCTTAATCAGGGGCAATAGGTGAGGGGAAGTGAGGCTGGGGTGATGATGGGATTATGGTGAGTGCATCAATAGGTCCTGGATAACCCATTGTTCTAAAGCCATGCATGTCTCTAGGGCAAGGAGGGAATATTAGCCAGCCTCTCTGAACTTGAGTTTTAAAACTGTTTTCCCAGGCTGATGTCTCGCTGGCATCCATCTTGCTCCATTTTGGCCCAGGCAGGGCACTGCACTAAGATATTAGGGTGATGTATGGAGATGAGTTTCTGCCTCTGTGAGCCATAAACTGCCCTGCTGTGAGAGGAGTCTGACTGCTAACATTGGTGGCTGGAGATCTCCCACTATTACAATTGATCTCCAGGTGACAGAGATCAGATCACCTGGAGAAAATGGTCACATTGCAAGGTGGACCCTATGGCATTATAGCCCATTGAAGTCCTTCCCCTCCCCATATGCTGCCCTCCTCAGGCTCCACCCCCAAAATCTCCAGGTATTTCCCAACCTGGCTCTGACAATCCTAACCCAGAAACCCAACACATATAGATACAGTCTTTACAATTATTACTCCATATTTTTAATGTCCAGTCAAACAGACTATATGCATGTAAAGTGAAAAGAATATCATGCTCAGTAGTGTGTGTCATTCGTTGTTACTATTTCCAGACTTCCATATACATTGTCTCATATGTTTTCATCTGTCTTTGCTTCTGAAATTGCAGCTGCTCTGTGCAAAAAGATACTTTTATCTAAACATTTTCACTTCTTGTATTTCCTAGGTCTTACAATCATCTACCTTTTATCATGGTCTTGGCCACCATTAGCTTTCCTACCCAAATCAACATAGTACTGGTGCCTTTCCTCACCTTTCTCTCCTGTACATCTGGATATATATGGATAAAATCTGCATTTGTACTTATTTGAAATTAATTTTCAGATTAATCCATATCTGATATCTTAAATTATTACTTAATAAATAAGGATCCTCCTAATATTGCTTGCCCAATATCCTGTCTATAAAAGATCTTTTACACAGTTTTCCAATTATAATACTATTCTGCAAGTATTCCTTTATTTCCCTTTTTTGTTATCTAAGCATAAGCTCGCAAAACATCTTTTAAATATATAAAATTATGCTCCGTATACCATTTTGTGCATATGTTCAATAATCCTTTAGATAATAAAAGCTCTACAGTGGTGGCAAATCTGAGGATTTTCATTGGTCCGATGTGGGCCACACAAGATTGGCTCACACTCTGTCTCTGGTATGCCATTGGCTGATTCTGCTCTCCCCTGTCCACTGCCAGCCCAATCAGGCGAGAACCCCACCAGACAGCCACTGACCTCTAAGGGAGACAGTTCTCTGCTGACAAGTTCTCCTGGGGGCTTACTGATCACTACTGCCTCTCCTCAGGGCCCGTTGTAGGAAGTTTGGGACAGTCCATCTTCTTCTCCTACAAACAATGCTGCCGTGAAGCAAACAGTAAACTATTAGGGACATGTTCATGAGACAAACAGTAGCAGCTACTTCTCTTCAACTGACATAAAAGGAATGTTCATTCATAGCAGGGAGGGGCCAGTTTAACGGCAGCAGATAACAGACTGACACTATAGAATGTATCAAGCCCCCTTTCCACCTGCAAATACTCTTCACTCTTTCTATTCAAATTAGGCTAGAGTGGCTCATAAGATAGAATGGACTCTATTCTGTCCTATGAGTCCATAGGATACAATGAATTCCATTCTATCCTATCAGTACATAGGACAGAATGGACTCCATTCTGCCCTATGGGCCCATTGGACAGATTGGAGTCCATTCTGTACTATGAGCCCATTGGACAGAATGGACTACATTGTATCCTATGGGCCCATAGAATGGAATTGACTCCTTTCTGTCCTATGGGCTCATAGGATACAATGCAGTCCATTCTGTCCTATGGCCCCATTTATTTATTCATTATTTATTTATTTAATTTATATCCCACTCTCCCCACCAAAGGCAGACTCAGGGCGGCTCGCAAACCAAGGGTCAACACAAACACATTAGTGTGACTGATACAATAAACAACAATAAAAACATAAAACATAAAAACAATTGCATGTGCTACGATCATAATTTCAGGCAGCGATTTAAATTCTGGTGGTTAACTATACTCAGAGGTCTCAGGATCGCCATAACACAGTGAAGTAGGCCATTGGTGGTGTTCTTATGGGCCAGTCCCATTGCTGCAGATGTTACCATTCATGTAAATGCCTGGCAGAAAAGTGTCATTTTGCAGGCCTTGCAAAACTGTAAGAGCTCTTGCAGGGCCCTAACCTCCTCCGGCAACTCATTCCACCAGCTAGGGGCAGCAATGGAAAAGGCCCTGGCTCTCATTGTTTTGAGCTTCGCTTCTCTGATGCTGGGAAATGTCAACAGGTTTTGAGACCCAGACCGAAGTGCTCGCTGGGGCATGTGCAGGGAAAGGCGATCCCTAAGGTATGCAGGACCCTGGCCATATAGGGCTTTAAAAGTAATAACCAGCACCTTGAAGCGAATCCGGTACATTATCGTAGCCAGTGCAGCACTTTCAGCACAGGCTGAATGTGTTCCCGTGAAGGAAATCCCATAAGCAGCCTGGCTGCAGCATTCTGCACTAGCTGGAGTCACCAGATTTGGGACAAGGGCAGCCCCATGTAGAGAGAATTACAATAATCCAGTGTCGAGGTGACCATAGTATGGATCACTGTTGCCAAGTTGTCATGTTCGAGAAAGGGGACCAACTGCCTTGTCATCTGCAGATGGTAAAAGGCTGACCTGGCAGTGGCAGCTACTTGGGCCTCCATTGTTAAAGAAGGATCCAGGAGCACCCCTAAGATTTTAACCTTGGGTGCCAGCATGAGCTGCGTTCCATCAAAGGTCGGTAAATGGACCTCTGGTCCCGAACCGTGGCGACTGAGATACAGGACCTCCGGCTTCGTCGGATTTAATTTCAGTCCACTCAGCCTGAGCCACCCCACCACAGCTTGCAATGCTGCGGACAGATCTTCTATAGTGGAGTCAGACTGGCCTCCCATCAGCAGGTAGAGCTGGGTGTCGTCTGCATACTGGTGACAACCCAGCCCATACCTCTGGGCAATCTGGGCGAGGGAGCACATATAGATGTTGAATAACATCGGGGAAAGAACCGCTCCCTGCGGCACACCACAAATAAGTTGGTCTTGTCGGGATAGTTTGTCTCCTAGCACCACCCCCTGTCCCCGACCCTGGAGAAGGAAGGAGAGCCATTCAAGGTAACCCCTGGATACCAGTGTCAGCGAGGCAACAGGTCTGTAACTGATGGTCGACCGTGTCGAAAGCTGTCGACAGGTCTAACAACATCAGCACTGCCGAGCCACCTCTATTCAGATGCCTCTGGAGGTCATCTATGAGGGCAATCAGAACCGTCTCCATCCTGTGACCCAGACGAAAACCGGATTGATGTGGGTTAAGCACGGAAATATCATCCAGAATACTCTGAAGCTGCACTGCCTCCGCCCTTTCAATAATCTTGCTTAAAAACGGCAAGTTAGACATAGACTGGTGATTTGCCAATTCAGCCAAGTCTAGAGATGGCTTTTTTAGGAGGGGGTGAACCACGGCCTCTTTAAGAGACTGAGGGAAGGTTCCTTCAAGAAGGGACTTGTTGACAATTTCCCTTAGGGGAACCTGTCGTTCCTCTCGGCAGGCTTTTATTAGTCAAGAGGGGTATGCGCCCAACCTACAGGTGGTTGGGCACACAGTGAAGAGAATTGGGCGCACAGTGGAGAGTCCCAATGAAGGGACTCCCTTTCACTTTCCCGCTGCCTGCAAGTGGGAGGGAGCAAAAGTGAGGCTTGCAATGGCTCCCTGCCTCTTATAGCCACCAGTGGAGTAGGTCCGCCTGTCAGCTGCTTACTTTAAGAGGTGGGTGGGAGGGGGTGAAAGAGGAGCTTTCCTTCCTGTCTGTCTGTCTTCCTGTCATTTTTCTGTCTCCCTATCCTTCCTTCCTCTCATTTTCCTTTCTTTCTCTCCCATTTTCCATAGCTCTCCTTTCCTTCCTCATTTTCTCTGTCTGTCTGTCATTTTGTCTTTTTCTTTCATTCTGTTTATCTTCCTTCTCATTTTTCTTTCTCTCACTCCTTTCTCCCCCCCTTTTTTACCTCTCCCTTCTGTTCTTTCACTCATTCTTTCTCTGTATCTGTCTTTCTGTCTTTTATTACGTTTTGTCTACCTTCCTTCCTTTCATTTTTCTTTCTCGCACTCCTTTCTCCCCATCTTTTTCCTACCATTCTTTCTTCATCTTTTTTCTTTCTTTCTGTTTATCTATATTCTTTCCTTCCTCCCACCTACACATTCATCATCCCCCTCTCAATATTTTTCTAGGGCCCATTGTATTTCATCCTACAATGGGCTTTACTGCTAGTGTACTTATAATCATGATAATGTTTCCTGTATGGTATACATTGTACTTGCTTCTTTCAGAGAAAAGCAAGAATTATTTGTTATGACTATGGAGACATCATATGTGAAGAAGGTGAACTTCCACGTGGCATTCATTTAATTACATCAGGAATGACAAAGGTAAGCTACAATTACAACTAAACCTTGAAATTTCACCTGTGGTAAGAAGCAAGAAATATCACTTTGGATACTGAAACCAATTTCACAATGCAACCACTAATTTCTTTTTTTCTTTGTAATTTTTTTATTTTCCTGTTCCTGAGCCAGAGATTTACTCATTGTTACAATAATCCTAGAGCAGGAGTGGCCAAACTTGCTTAACACAACAGTCGCATAGAATAAATGTCAGATGTTTGAGAGCCGCAAGACATGAATGTCAGATGTTTGAAAGCCACAATACAGGAAGGAAGGAAGGGAGGGAGGAAGGAAGGAAGGGAGGAAGGAAGGAAAATGGGGAAAGGGAAGAGGGAGGAGAGGTGGAAAGAAAACAACTTTAAATATATTCTTCGCGCCACCAGCTGGCTGGACTTGGAGAAGTGATTTAAACAGAGAAATACCTTCTCCAAGCTGGCCGACATGGTGGTAGGAGCTTCAAGAGCCACATCTTCATCTTGAATCTTCATCTCAAACTTCCCCATTCCCATTTTACAACTATGCTGCATACAGGGCCGGCTCGCCCACTAGGAAAACTAGGTGGTTGCCTAGGGTTCCAGGAGGAGGGACTCACCAAATTGGGCTCCCCCCTCCTGGTGCCCACAACAACTGCCTAATTTTCTTGCCTGCTTGCCTCCCACCCGCCACTACCCACCCCTCCTTTTCCTTGCACATCACCCATTCCCAACCCCCCACCCCAGCATGATCAGGGGGCATGCCAAGGCTGGGCCCTACTGGCTTTGATGTGGCCAATGTGGTATCTAATCCTTTGAAGCGCGTGTGGGAGAAGGCCTTGCTCGCCCTCACTTCCAGTTCCAGAAAGGAGGGGGGAGAAGCCTTCTCCTGTGCTCACTTCAAAGGAATAGATGGTGCGCTGCCCAGTGCCCACATCCAAGCCAGTAGGGCCCAGCTGTGGCACAGCGTGCTCTGATGGGGGGGGGGGGGGTGACAGAGCACGATGCTGCGTTGCAGCACTGTGGAGGGTGGGAGGGGGTGGGGGCGGTGGGCAGGGAGCCTGCCTTGGACACCATGCACCCTAGGACTGGCGCTGGCTGCATGACCAACATTCGACAACACAGGTCCCACTGCCACATGTAGTTACCCTCTAAATAAATGCCATTTGGGAGTTATTGAGCTCCTAACTGCAGAGGATATGCTATAGCAGCCAGTTCACAGTGGATACTGTCTATATCAGTGTAAGCTGACATGCAGCTTGTATAAATAAATTAGACGCATACTACTGTATCTTGTTTAACATCTTATCATTTTCTGAGCAGCTATAATTCAGCTATAACTTTTAGCACTTTTGAGTTGTATTTATAAATACAATATTTCAATGGGTGATTAAAATAAAATATCCGTCTTTATATTCCCATTTACCTATACTATGTCTATCAACATGTTTTATTTCATGAAACAGCAGTACAGATTCCCTTTGGAGAACATGGAATGTAATTTTTCTATTGAATTTTCACAGGATTTTGTGTTGTTGTTTTAAGCCCTTTCTACACTAAGTTTTGATTCAGATTTTGTGAGCACTCAATCTTCCTGCTACAGATCCATATCACCAAAATTGATTCTGCTTTTAAAATTTTGTTTTGCACCTTTCCAAAGGAAAAACTTTTATTTGCAGATTTTTACTTCTGCATTTTCATTGTTTAATGAGCTTTTGGGCTGTAGATTTTTACAAAGGAAAACCTCTAGAGTCAGAGACACCAGGGAGCAGGGTGGGGTGGAATAAGCTTATAGGAGCAATGGAGAATGTACTCCATTTTTACTTTGTGTTAGGACATCCAGGAAGGGCTGAAGAGATTTTCAAACTCTGTCTGCACCTGAGAGCAGCTGCTCCATCCTCCCACCCTCCCCATCTGGCCAGCAAGTGGATTTTGGAAATTCCCCTTCCCCATCCCTGGCACATTTGGATCTCCTATCTTGCAAACAAAAGACCCCTTCCTTTCACAATAGCTCTCTCTCAGCCTGCATGTATTGCTTGTAAAACATTCAGCAAGACAGTGGCCAATTGGGAGGGGGGAAGAAGAGGGATTTTTTTGACCAAGCCAATATTACCACAATGTTCTTTCAAGGGGAGTGGAAACTTAGAGTCCAGGCTTCTGTGGAAGAGGGAAATTATTATTATTACTTTTTGGCAGGGATCTTGAGCTCCCCCACCTTTTTCTTCCCTGTGGCTGGTTAATGTGGGCTTCAAGTGGAGCTCACTGCAGAAAGCTCCATGAATCATAATCATGCCCCCCCAGCCATTTGAGTCCTGGTGATGCTGCCAAGCTGCTGCCAGTAGGTGGGGCCCCCAAAAGGTCTGGGGGGCAGTTCCTTTAACATTTGCTGTGCTGGACCTCAGCACTCCTTGGAGCAAGAGAGGGAAACGGGTGTTCCATTGCCTTTCAGCCACCTCCTCTTTGCAAATTAGAGGAAAGACAAATAGCACAGGCTTAGTTGAAAAAGCCACCCTTTCCTATGAAGCCAGACAGAGACCAGAGACTGCTCCTCCTGGGAGGGGAGGCATTGCAGCACTGGGTGTTGCACGCTGCCACTGCCCGAGGGAGGTGAAATGCAATGGCTTTTTCCCTCCCCCTTTTTTTTTGCAAAGCTCTGCTTGGTAAAATGCAAGCACTCACATTGCCAAACCGCCTTTTCTTCCAAGGCTGGGGAAAGTGTGAGGGGGGCATCTGATGGTGAACACATTGTGTATTATAAAGTATGAGCATGGGTGTGGAGGAATACTTTCCTGCCAGGGTATAACAACAGTAGGAAACTGTAACATTGGCAGTTATGATTTGAGTTTACTGTTATAAAAGATCAAAGATATTTTCATAAAATATACATGGCAAAATTCGAAACATCAAATCTGTCATTGATTACATCTATAGTGTTCATGTTAAGAAGCAATTTATTTCCCTATTGTACAATTCTGAATAATAGATGCAATCCTTAGGCATGCAAAATAAAAGTAGAAATCACAATAAGAAGTGGATGTAACAATAAAGAACCACTAGCCTCAAAATGCCACCTGCTGTCCTATGTGAAGCACTGTGCCTGGTGAGTTCCAGAATCAGTGCGCTAACAAGAGAACTGGGACGAAACTTTGGGGAGGAGTTTAAAAACCCAAAGGAAAAGTTCTACAATTAAGTCTTTGATCTGGATCTGAAGAAAAGTCCAGGTCTAAACCAGTTTTGAGATCTGCAGGGCAACAGCAGGGTGGAAGCAGTGTAAGTATACATTTGCATAAAGAAAATGTGGAAGCCAGAAGAAACTGCAAAGCAAGACAGAACTGAGAGCGGAAGATAATGTAGAGCGTCACTTTGGAATGCGCACAAAGAAAGGATCAAACGGCTAGTGTAGAAAGGGCTTTACTGTCTCACTAATTGTCATAATGCCTTGCTTCAGTTAATGTTAACAATTTTGTCTCCCACTCATATACAGCTTTCAGATAAAAAGCACACAATATCTTTGTTCAGTTAAGCAGAAAAAAATGAGTAAATTAATAAATTACTTCTAGACTTCCGTCACCTACCTTTTTGTTTTCCCAAGATATATCTTTTCCCTTCTAAGCTTTTCTGAATTTGTAATAATAAAGATTATGATTAAATTGTGGATAAAGTAACCTTTCTCCAAATGTACCCTACTCAACAAATGAACAAGCTGCTTACAGTAATTAAAGTAATGCCATCCTGTGCACAAATTGCTTGTACTAATAAGGCTAATTGGCAACAACAAGCATTAACTGTGATTATTCATATGTATCTAATGTCATCATCAGAGCCTGTAATTGTCTACATAGAGGAAAATTCACATCTGTTTTAAATCATTTGTAAGCTCGCCAAAAAATATTCATTCCACTATTATATGAAAGGGATTCTTCTGGTTTTGTGTAGTATTATAACACTGGTTCATTTTAAAAATGCACTAATTGCTACATAACATTTTTAGATATTTTTTTATTTGAAGCTGTAGTGTATTGTGCAGTGAAGGAGTCACATTTGAGACTATGTTTTACAAAATATGATCAATCAGTAAATGGTTAAATGCAGGTCTAAAATATATATTTGCTTGTCCCTAGTCAATAAATGCTCCTGTGAATGGTAACATCTTAAATTATCTCATGAGGTTTGTAAAGCCAAAACATTGTGTGGAGATGGAGTTCAGCTCCAGGAAAGGCCACAGAATAGGGATGTGTACTTGGGAACATCCAGTTTGAATGTATACCTGAACATACATTATTGGTATTTTTCAGATATATTTGGAATCCAGATCAATTTTCAGGAATGGCAGTAATACCAGTATCCTGATCCCAAATATTCTCAGAAATTGTAAGGAATATCCAAAGCTAGAATTTTAAAACCCCAAAGTTGGAATTTGGTTGCCTTTGGCAGATTTTTCAAGCAACACGAGGGAGCAGGTGGGAGGCAAGTCTCACTTGTGCTGCAGCCTCCCAATGTCCTGCTGGCTGGCAGGGGTCAGGGGGCCCAGCCACACTACTGCGGCGGGGTTCAGGAGGCCAAGCTACGCTGAGTTGAGGTGAGTTTCTTTCTTTCTTTCTTTCTTTCTTTCTTTCTTTCTTTCTTTCTTTCTTTCTTTCTTTCTTTCTTTCTTTCTTTCTTTCTTTCTTTCTTTCTTTCTTTTCCTGTCTATTTGCTTTATTTCCCACTCCCCCTCTTCCTTCCTTCTTTCTGCCCCAGCAGCCAGCAGGATGTCAGAAGGCCCCTGCACAAGTGCTGCTGGGCCCCCTGAGCCCCACCAGCCAGCAGGACATTGGGAGGCCACTGCACAAGCAGGATGTGGGAGGCTGCCTGGCAAACGTGGGTTGGCCCTCTCAGCCCTGCTAGCCAGCCAGGAAGCTGGCTGGGCTGAGCCGGAATGCTGGCTTAGGCAGCTGGAATGGTGCCCAAACCAGCCGGAACGGCGTTCTGGTGTGTTCCAGCTCAAAAAAAAGGCCTTTCTTCTATCCCTAACCATCTGAAGGAGAGAAAATCCTGGGCAGGAACAGCAAAACTTCAGTGTCTTGTGTTGCACCTTCAGAGTTGTAGTTCTCAGTTGGACTTCCTCCAATTGTAGCAAAGGGAACCAGAACTACAGCTCCCAATTTGGGAGTCCCAAGAGGCTGTAGGGCAAGCAGGCTAAGTAATCAGTCAGTGTTAAAAGGGGAAACACCTTTGGAATGGAAAGGGGTTGGGAGGAGCTTTGGAATTGAAAGGGGTTAGGGGGAAAGGGAAGGGGAAGGGGAAAAAAATCATGACTGCATCTCCAGCAGAGAAGTTGGAGGTTATTTTTGCTGTTAAGTGCTGGCTCGTGGCAAGTCCCTGGCTCCAGTTCTGTGCACCAACCTTCTAGGGATTTTTGTAGCACTGGAAGAAGGGAGAAGAGCTACTAATGGTGGATCTGAGCAGAGGAGGAAGCATTTTACTTTCAAAATCAAGGAGGGGGAGAAATCCACCCCCTGCCCCCCTGCAAGCCCCTTTGCGGCACCTACAAGATGGAAATAGGTGTGCTGGCCTCAACTTTAGCCCTAATAATTGCATGGATGCACAGCCTGATCCAATGCCTGTTAACTTGGGAGTCAGGAAGGGAGAGAGATGCGCTACCACACCCACTCAGTGGCTTCTTGGATGGGCATATAAGAAAGGAGGGAAGGTTTGTTTCATTTTTCCACTGTCCTCAGCCTTCTGCAGGCTGGCAAGCGAGGAGGAGGAGGAGACACACTTGGAGGGGAAAAAACTGCTTGTTTTATATGTGCTTGCAGTTCGTTTGAATGGGGAGATTGGCATGAGAAGGTGGACAGCATCGCAGCTACCCTACCAAAATTTGTGATTAAAAGGGGAGATTGGGATGAGGGTGCAGCAAAATAAATAGGGGGGTTGTAAAATGGATAGGGGGCACTGCCTGCACTGCCCCCTGCTGGCTGCAACCCTACAAAAGAGCCACATTCTACTGAATCTGCACTATGTCTTCCTGAGCCAGGGGTGCATTTTTGTTTGTCAAATATTTCTAGGGGCGTTTTCGCACTGACCTTAATCGGCAGCGACGCCCCTCTTTACTGCGCAGGATCTGCGCGGATTTCGCAGGTGGCCACTCAGGATGTTCACTGATGCCAGTTTCAAGGGAAATGGGGAAATTTGCCCCATCGTTTCCAAAAAGATTTAAAAAGTATGAGTGCCAGGCTTGGGAAGAAATTGTTATTGTAGGGTAAGGTTTCCCCTGCAGGTCCCCAGAGATTAAAGCCCAAAATTCCCCACTAATTCTTATATATATAATATTTGTTAATTTCAAGAAAAGGGGAAAGGGGAGGAAAGAAAAAAGGAGTACATACCAATGATATATAATATGTCTACTATTATCGTTACCTAATTCTATGATCTATTCTATTATAAACTATAATTAAATTTGCATGTAATCCTAATTCCATCTAGAGGTTCTACGCTTTATCTTTTCTAAAAATAATAATAATACAGCCTTCACAGTTCTGTCTGTCTCCCAGTTAAGTATCTATTCCTTCTATAAATTTGAAATCAATATAAGATAAAACACATAATATAATATCTCCACCTATCTATTATAATCCTCTCTCCAATCCATTTTGACCAATTCTCTGTCAACAAGGTTTGCATTTATATACGTTTATTCATATTTTTATCTCTATCATTCTAGCACTCTAAATTCTAACAGTTGCTGTAATAATATCCCATTCTAACATTTGATGAGCACAAAGCACAAATGTTAACCCAAAATCCGTCGTCTTAATTCCCTTCTTACAATTTTATATTTTGAATTCTAATAGAAATACTAAAAAATACCCCCATTATTTATCATTTTCTTCTTAATACCATACACTCAGTATATGTCCCCCTTTTGTATTTAATAACCCACAAAAGTCCCCATATAACTGTTTTCCATTTGAGGGAAAACCATTATTTTAAATTATTTTCTTCACTATAAAATATAATGTTTTAAAACAAGTAACTTTTGTAATAAAGGTTAATCATTATTTTTACCATCACAGCTTCCTTTTTCCTTTCTTCCCCAATTATTTAAATTCCCTAATAATTTAAAATTAAAATGATAGCCATTATTAATAAAAAGTTAACCATTTCTTCCCCCCTTTCCCCTCCTTTCCATCCCACCTCCATTACCCTTTCTCATTGTTGTTTAAACAAGTAATAATAATAATAATAATAATAATAATAATAATAATAACAACTTTTTATTTGTATCCCGCCCTCCCCGCAAGCAGGCTCAGGGCGGCTCACAACATGTAAATACAGTGTACAATAAAACCATGTGCAATAATCAATTATAAATTCCAGTTTTAGATTCATATACAATTTCAGTTATAAAATCATCCTTAAAATCATTAAAATTACATTAGACTTAAGATTATGGTGCTATAATTAAGATCTTTCATGAAATCCAGTGATTAAAACATAAAACATATCCAGCAGGACTTTCTTGGCTCGGTATTAAGTGAAGGCTGTTTTAAAGAGGTGGGTCTTACAGGCCCTGCGGAATTGATCTAAACATCACAGGGCCCGTACCTCCTCCGGGAGTTGGTTCCACAGTAGGGGGGCTGCTATAGAGAAGGCCCAATCCCGGGTGGACTTCAACCTGGCCTCCCTTGGCCCAGGGATATTCAGCTGGTTCTTTCCAGCTGACCTCAGCGCTCTCTGGGGTTCATACGGGGAGAGACGGTCCCTCAAGTAGACAGGTCCTCGGCCATATAGGGCTTTAAAGGTAATAACTAGCACCTTGTAATGAACTCAGTACGCCACCGGCAGCCAGTGCAGTCTGCGCAGCCCCGGCTGTATGTGCTCCCATCTTGGGAGCCCCAACAACAGCCTAGCCGCTGCGTTCTGCACCAGCTGCAGCCGCCGAGTTCGGCACAAGGGCAGCCCCATGTACAGGGCGTTACAGTAGTCCAGTCTCGAGGTGACCGTAGCATGGATCACCGTTGCTAGGTCCTGGCACCCAAGGAAAGGGGCCAACTGCTTCGCCCGTTGAAGATGAAAAAATGCGGACTTGGCAGTGGCCGCTATCTGTGCCTCCATTGACAATGAAGGCTTCAGAAGAACCCCCAAGCTCCTGACTCTATGGGCCGCTTTCAGCGGTACACCGTCAAAAGCCGGAAGGGGAATTTCCCCTCCCCCCAGGGCACCACGGCCCAAGCAAAGGACCTCTGTCTTCGTTGGATTCAACTTCAACCCACTTAGCCTGAGCCAACCTGCCACGGCCTGCAATGCTAAGTCCAGGTTCTCTGGGACGCAGCCAGGCCGGCCGTCCATTAGCAGATAGAGCTGGGTGTCATCTGCATATTGGTGGCACCTGAGCCCAAACCTCCGGGCAATCTGGGCAAGGGGGCGCATGTAGATGTTAAATAACATCGGGGAGAGAACTGCACCTTGTGGCACCCCACACACTAGTGGGTGCCTCTGGGACAGCTCTCTCCCAATTGCCACCCTTTGTCCCCGCCCATCAAGGAAGGAGGAAAGCCACTGTAAGGCCGACCCCCTAATCCCTGTGACGGCAAGCCGGCGGGCCAGTAGCCGATGGTCGACCGTGTCGAATGCGGCCGACAGATCTAACAACATCAGCACCGCCAAGCCGCCTCGATCCAGATGCCGCTGGAGGTCATCCACCAAGGTGACCAGCACTGTCTCCGTCCCGTGACCCGGACGAAAGCCGGACTGGTGGGAGTCTAAGGCGGAAGTGTCATCCAGAAATCTCTGTAACTGTGCCGCCACTGCCCTCTCAATAACTTTACCTAAAAATGGTAAGTTCGAGACCGGTCGATAATTCGCCAATTCGGCTGGGTCTGCTGTACTTTTTTTCAAGAGAGGGCGGACCATGGCCTCTTTCAAAGATGTTGGAAATTGCCCTTCCAAGAGGGATCTATTTATGATATCCCATACAGGATATCTTAGCTCCCTCTGACAAGATTTAATTAGCCAGGAGGGGCACGGGTCAAGATCACAAGTTGTAGGGCGCACAGTAGAGAGAATCCCGTCGACTTCCCCTAAGCTAAGTGCGTCGAAGTGATCCAATCTAACATCGGAAGACAGGCACGGAGCCTCGGGTTCTAATACTGTATCCAACGTGGCAGGAAAGTCTTGGCGGAGCGACGAGATTTTGTACTTAATAATGATCAATTTAAAGTTTAAGTTTGCCACCAGTCCATTTGGGTCATCTTCGGTTCTCCTTTTCTACTCTTCCCTTCTTCCTTCTTTCCCTCTTTTTCTTCCTTTTAAAAAAGTCTCTCTGTCTCTTCAATATCATCCAAGCCGGCTCATTTGTCAGCTGCTTTAAAAGGTTATCATCCAGTTGCTTGAAGTAAACATCCTTCTCCATATATTTGGGGTAAATTCTATTGGTGGAATCTGCTCCCTTCTGCATTACTTTTGCTTTAATTCATGTTGCTCGTGTCTCTCCTTAAGCTCTTTCTTAGTCACAAAAATAAACTGAGATTTGAGCCTATTGGGAGCTCTTCTGTTGTTGCTTTATTGTACTGGTCCAATTTCAATACCGCTTGATCATTTGCAATAATTTGTATCTGTGGACTGATCATCTCCTCCATCTTATTATCCATTTCTCTAATTTGGTCAGAAATATATATTATATTGTTTAAGATTGGAGAGAAGCTTGCAAGAATACACTGCATATTTGCCCGAACTGCTTTTAACAATTCCATAGAAGCCATTGTTCCCACAGGATAAGATTAGCCAGAAATAAAGTTCAATAGTTAAATGTTTAGTTTAGGTGGTTGGTTTTGGGTTTTTTTTTCACGTTTCAAAGTTTTATTAGAATTATAACAAAGAAAAAGGGGAAGGGAGAGAAAATAGGGAAGGAATAGGAATAAAAATGCAAATAAAGAAGTTACATTCTGCATATCATAATACCAAACAGGGAAGAATAGTTCAAAAAAGATTCAAAGTACATTGAAATGCAAAGTAAATGCTGTCTTAGCTTATATATATCTGGGTCAGTCATGATACAAATACAAGGGGGGAAAAAAAGCAATTTTCATCGGATAGCAGTAGTCAGGCATTCACACAGAAGTGCCCAGCCAAGCATATAACTGTCCCCAATATTTTTTAGCATCTTCCATAGTCTCGCCTCTCAGTAGAGAAGATAGATAGTTCAGTTCAGCTGTCTCTAACATTTTTCCAATCAGTTCTTGTTTAGTAGACAGTTCCTGGTGTTTCCACTTTTGTGCAATCAAAATTCTTGCCACCGTATTAATATGTGCCATCGGGTGCTTTGCCTCTTTTGGATAATCATTAGGATAAATGTTCAATAAAAATAACTCTGGATTAAATTTGATTTGCATTTTCAATATTTTCTGCAATAACTCATGTACCATCTCCCAATAGCTTTTAACAACATTGCAAGACCACCACATATGATAAAAAGTCCCAGTATGGGAGGTACATTTCCAACATTTGTTAGATAGATTAAACATATATTTTAAGCAGTTTTTCAGGAGTTACATACCATCTACAAAACATTTTATAAACATTCTCTTTAAAAGTAATTGCTTTAGTTAATTTAATATTAGACTTCCACAAAGCCTCCCACTCATCTATACCAATATTGTGGTCTATATTTCTTCCCCATTTAATTATAGTCTTTTATAATTTCATCTTGCATTTTAATTTGCAATAAAAATGAGTATAGCTTCATAATCAATTTCTCCTGTGAACCTAAAATTATCTTATCAAAGTCGTATTGTTGGGTAGAAAAACCAACGACTTTATCTTTAGAGTATCTGGACTCCACTTGTAATACGAACCACCAATCCATAGTAATCTTCCGGAGCTCCAGCTCCTATTTAGATTTCAGTTCATTATTTTGTTCCAGTAGATCCTCGTACTTCCAAATCATGTTTGGATTTTACAAATTTGGTTGATTTAAAGCTTCAGCTGGTGAAATCCATCTTGGAATCTTTGGATACACCTTTGACTTCAACCAGACGCACATTGAATTAAGATATTTCCATAGTAACAACAACAACAATAATTTTTATTTATATCCCACCCTCCCCGCCAAAGCAGGCTCAGGGCGGCTAGTAAATGATTTTTAAAATAAGAGTGACCTTCCAATCTCTGATACCATAAATATGAGTGCCATCCCATAGTAAGGCCGTGACCTTCTAGGGACAGTATAGGTAATTTTGGGAGTCTCATTTTAAACCACTTCCCAAGAGGTAGTTAAGTGAGAGATTCTCTGATCACAATTAAAATATTCTTTTCACTGTAAAGTCCAGTC
Source organism: Heteronotia binoei (assembly GCF_032191835.1). Taxonomy (NCBI): domain Eukaryota; kingdom Metazoa; phylum Chordata; class Lepidosauria; order Squamata; family Gekkonidae; genus Heteronotia; species Heteronotia binoei. The sequence goes on along the minus strand of NC_083243.1, from coordinate 163,200,166 downwards.
TTAAATAAAAAAAAAGCAAGGAGAGTTTATTTCTGGCTGGTTAGGCTTATTTTAAGTTTGCCCTCCTGTAACGTGTCTCATAGTTATGAAGAGCCACTTGTTCAAAGCGGGGAGCTGATCCATGCCTCCCTTTTCTCTTTTGGAGTATAGCAGATTCAGGTTTCCTTTATTTAAAAGTCTGTAGATGGTGTTACAAAAAACTTTACACTTACATGCAAGGATCTGAAGATCAGCAAAGTAAATAGTAGAAAGCCGCTGATATACAAAGCTTTTTATAATGTCTGGCGTTCACACCTAAGTTCCAAAAATGGCACCTGCATTGGCTTGAGCTTCAGGGCAGACTTTGAAGGGACAGAACTGCTGGCTGCCACCCACAGAGAGTTCCTCATCAAGCCCCCTGCCTCAGAAACCTCTCCCCTGATGTTCCATGGAGACTCATGGAGGTTCCATGGAGACTCCCCTGAGGTTCCGTGGAGTCCCCAAGTCTCTTCAAACTGCACAGTTCCAACTTGCCTCTGAAGCAAAGCTCCGAGGCACAGCTAAAACTCGCCACACCAAGACCGGGATTTCCACCCACCTACTTCTTGATGGAATTAGTAGGTATTATTTTTGACGATAATTATTTCAGATTTCAGGATAGGTTTTACATCCAAATTAAAGGTGTTGCGATTAGCAGTAGCCTGGTGCCATCGGTTGCAAATTTGTTTATGGCTGATCTGGAGACATGATATATCTGCAATAAGGAGCATAATCCCTATTATGATTCTGTTGTTATATACAGGAAATGTATAGATGATTTATTCATAATTTTGAAAGGACATGCATACCCTTATATTAATTGACTTAACACTGTACATTAAGATATTAAAGTTTCAGGGTCTGGTAGTTTGAGTACAGTGGCTTACCTAGATATGCAGGTATACAAAACTCCAGATAATAAGTTGGCCATGAGACTTTTCTGGAAACCTACTAATTGTGGTTCACATCTGAACTTCTTTTCACCCCAGTCACTTGAGGTGCAATTTACCCCTTTCACAATTTTGACAAATTTCAATTTTGACACAATTTTGACTATATTTCTAGTGATACAATCATACTGATTTTTTGAGTCAAACATGCATAGCTGTCATCTCTGACTTGAAAAATCAGTGCAACTGTATTGCTAGAAATATAGTCCCATTTATTGTGTTTGTGCCAGATGAAGCATTTTGAGAAACAGACTGCTTACCGGTTTACCATTGCACTAGTTTTCATCTTGGGGTCAACAATATTGGAATGTATCATCTGTTATAAAGAACTGTGTACCCATTGACTCCACACAAGTGAAGAAGAGAAGAAATAGAGCGATTGCTCTTTAAATCATGGGGAAATTCGCTTCTTGCCAATGGAGCAGCACGATGGAATGACTTTTAGTTCGGGTCAACATTATGATTTTGCAACGTTTTTGTGCATATAAATTGTTAGTGTGGTTTAGTTTTTCATGTTTACTGTGTATAAATCATTTTATTTTTTGCAGTCATCAGCCGTGAGCCTAGTGCTTTTCCTATTTCCAGTCATATATGTGGCTTCCTCTTGTATTGGTCCACCTTGAGGTGGCAGCAGCCAGCCAGGGCAGGCAAGAGCTGCTGTCACTCACGCTCTCCATCTCTCACCCTCCCTTCCCTTCCCCTGCCTGGCTCTGGTGCTGCCTCACCTGACGGACCCTTGAAGCAAGCCAGGCCAATGGTGATGGGTGAGCTGTCCTGCTCCGCCTCACCACCCGCTGGACCCCAAGCAATCAGGAGGGGCAGGAGCTGCCTTTTAAATGTGCCTTGCCAACTTCTATCTTTCACTTCCCTCCCTAGCCATTCTTGTGGTTAGGCCATTCACCCATTCTAGAGCCTGTTGTATTTGTCTTCACAATTGGCCTTATTCCTAGTGATGATTATAATGAATATGTATCCTCTAGGCCCAACATTCATCACAATATATTTCAAAGTTATTTAAGAATTGTAGATGCTATTATTTCTTCATTCGCATTGTTTCATTAACTGAGATGCATTATTCTCTTTACAACTGTTCAACAGCTTTATGGTTCTGCTCCTCGTTATGGAGTTGACAAAGAATTGTATAAACAAAGACATCCTACAAGACTTCCCTATACAGATTATTTAGTCACTGGGGCAATAATAGGAGAGCTGAACTGTCTAACTAAGCAAGAAATGGAATATATGGTTACTTGTGAAACTTCTGTGCAGGTCAGAAAATTCTGCTTTCTAATGTGTTTTATTGGATATATATTTTAGTTTGCAATAGAATTGTTTAGATTAGAACTGAAATTAGATTCTATTTACATTTGAAATCTAGTTAATTTTTTTAAGAATCCAGATTTTTATTTCAAAATCTGAGTCCAAGGACTTTTTAAAAAACAAACAAACATATCTTAAGTCCTGTGAATAAGTTCAGTGTTCACTGGATAGAAACTGTGCTTTCTCTTCCTCTAAAACTCAATTTGCACAAGATCAGTCATTTTCATTAGGCTCTTGTACAAATGGAAGGTTTCAAGGAAGAGGAAATGCACTTTGCATTATAGAGTATGTAGCGTGTATGGAACTCTTATATATGATTGAAGCCACGATCTTGTAAATAGATTTTAAAGCAATAAATATAATCATATATAATAATTCTGAAAAAACGTGCTCTTGTGCCTTTAACAGCCTTGAGATGTGCAGACTTTTCACAGCATGGAAATAAATATCATGAAGGGATTACTATACTGTAAAAGAGCATTAAACAAATTCATGGAAGATATGTCTATCAATTGCTTTTAGTCATATTGACTAAATTCAACATGTATAGAGGCAATAAACCTCTGAAAACCAGCATTGGTGTATGTGTGTGTGTGTGTGTGGGGGAATACCACAGGTCTGGCCTTGAGCTCCATACCTATTTGTAGACTACATGGGCATCTGGTTGGCCATCATGTGATAGAGACTGTTGGACTAGATGAAGCATTGGTCTGATTCATGGAGTTGCTATTATGCTGTCCTTTAGTAATGTCTGCATATCAGACTGCTGTTAAATATACAAGAAGCTAACAGTCTAAGAAGGAATACTCGAATCACTGTGCTGTAATTGCACGAAGTCACTTAATCAGTTTTTTCATGCTAGTTTCATGCTAGCTACCTTTTCCAATTTGGATACCTTTACTAATTTGGATACTGTCAGTTTCGGTAGTACTTTTATGTTTTAGCCCATCCCTGTATTCACACTTGTTTTATTTATTTGTTAACATTATTTATAGTCTTTTTCATTGAGACTCAAGGCACATTACATCATATAAGTCAGTACACTCAACAGGAAGGAACATCCAATAAACAATGCATTAAGGTCTGGACAGCAGATATTTGAAACCAAGAAAAAGTCTGAAACATAACTGAAACAAAGTATTAGCATTAAACATTAACAAAGCATTAAACAAAGCATAAGCATTAACCTGGCATGTTAATGCAGAAGTTACACAGTATGATCATATGTACATTAATTGCCACTATGTAGTATATATATATTATAGTCTATAGTCCCTATTCCTTTACCAAAGCATCTTTGTGAACTATTTTGTTTCAGTACAGCCCCGTTACCTGTGTAAAAATGCCCTCTTGAATAATTCTGTTTTGCATAGTGAGCAGAATGTCAGGAGAGCAGAAACCTTTCTTCCCTCTTCAAGCACCCTTCCATAGGGTGGGGGGCCACAACTGAACATGCATAAGGACAGTTGTTGATTTTGCCTATTTGCAGGTTGGTACCTGCAGAAAACCCTGCTCAAGCTGTGGTGGTAATTTATAGGAGGAGAGGCAGTCCTGCAGATATAAGGGACCAAGGCCATGAAGAGCTTTGTATGTGAATTATGAATATCTTGAACTGAACTCAGAAACTGATGGGCATCCAACAGAGTGATTGCAGAATGGTAGTAGTATACATACCCCACCTAGATCCCGATAATAACCAAGCAGCAGTATTCTGCACAAATAGGAGTCTCTGAGTTGACTTCAAAGGAAAGTCAATATGCTTTCCTTTCATCCACTCTCCAACTGAGGAAGCTTTGCAAACCGCTGAGACAGGCAGTCTTCTCACACATTTTTTTTTAAATCTTGATTGTGAAAAATAAGCAGCAACAGCAAACCTTGTGGATCATCATTTTCTCCCACAAAACTTTTTCTTGAGGGTGTACCCTGAAGGAGAAACAGAGATTTATGGGCATTTCAAGCACAGATTTTAAATGTTACACATGGGAAAACATTTAAACAAACCTTCAGAAACATCATGTGAAAATGAGCAGATCCATAGGTTAGTCTGAACATATAAAGTGACTCATAGACACATTGTTTTCAAGACCTACTATGAAACGATAGAAACAAGATTGGTCTGTTTTTCAAGGATTGTGTATTCTATGTGTTACACAGAATCTCTTTAATTTTCATTTCTAATGTAGGGAGCTCAATGGAACTGAAAATGCTTAGAAATATACAACAGATTTGCTCTAAAAATATGCTAAATTACAGTTATAATTTCTCATGGACTTATTTTCCCCAGACATGTTTTATCTCTATAGAGGATTTGTTTGAAGCTTTTGACAAGTTTTTGGAATATCCATCTTTAGAATATAAAATATGGCTGAAACTTTCTCTTGATGTTGCCCTCAAAACTTTCAAGGAAAACCTTCCTTATGAGGTAAGTGTGTATGCATGCTCCTGTGTGTAATAATACATCAGTGCTGTCTAGAACATTTTTCAATAAATCTACAGAAATTTGTATGTGCAACATGATAGGACTTTTAAAATTGAACGATAGCTTTAAAATATTATCAATAAATAGAATTGCAAGACTTTGGTTATAAATTTTAGGACAGTATTATTGCAACACTGATGTTTTTGACTTCATTCATTATTTATCCATGGAGACTTTTTAAAGGTTGTTTGATTTGGGTGTGGATGTGTCTTTTTTCTGTAACAATCCATATTACTTTACTACCTTCCTTCATTTCCCAATGTAATAGATAAGACAGACTATCCGCTTTTGGGTTCTAGACACATTGATTAATGCAATCACTTAGTCAAGGAATCCATTACAATTTAAGCATGTTGTTGGCAAAAGGATGAAAAATTAAAAGTGTTTGGGTCTTTTGATGTCCTAAAACTGTTATTAACTGAGGTGAAGTTGACACAAGAATGATTTTGGTCTGATATTTTGTAGGCACACAAAAACTTATACCCAGAATTAAACTTTGTTGGTCTTAAAGGTGCCACTGGACTCAAACTTTTTCTGTTGCTTCAGACCAACATGGCTACTCACCTGAATTTATTTTAATTGATGTTGCTTATAGTTGTTTTATTAATTTTTACCCTGCTGGTCTTCTGTATGTTATGCAGGTCCGTAGCCAGGATTTTTCATGGGGGGGGGGGGGGAACGCAGCCAGGATTTTCATTTAGGGGGGCACATTTTTAGTTTAAATATATTATACCTAAAATAATGAATAAATAATGCAAACAAGTAATTAATCACTCAAAAGATGTTTGAACTTTATTTTTTGAAATGCTAACCATTACATGTATAATAAATACTACTATTGTTTCTGGTGTATCACTAAGACACTAACCATTACAGATATAATGAAGACAAGTAAAAATGTTTGGTCTGTATTATGTCCCTCCAGTTGGCTGACAACTGACACTGTAGGTCCCCTCCCTTTTTCACACTGACTGGAGATTGAGCCTCTGGCCTTCAAAGCTTATAGATAAGGATAGCATTTCTTTAGCATGTGTTTATTGCACCGTATATAAGTTTACTCCCTTTACAATGCAGCATCAAACACATGCAAAAACATCTCTTGAAAGGGGGGGGGGGCATAATGATTTCAAAGAAATTTGATTGGTAGGGCCAGTAACCCTCAGGACCACCCCCTTGCTACGGGCCTGATGTTATGTGTTTTATTATTTTAAATAAATATTTAAGCTACCTTGAATATCTTTTCATTAAAAGTGTGGTGTATAAAATATATTACCCTTAAAACCTTGAGTGTGTCAAAAGAAGAATGAGATTGTCATTATATAAATGGGTTAACCGTTGTTATGCTTTGATCCATTCCTTTTGGAGGATAGTACTGCTCTATGGAATATTAACATTTCATAATACTACCATCTACTACCCATTAGGCCGGGCACACGCTGGATTTGATCTTTGCGGCAGGGGTTACAGTGAACCAGATCACCGCCACGGCAGTGCCATGGTTGGACCACTATGCCCTGGAGGTCCGTATGGTCGTTTCACCACAACCCTGTTTAGGCAGCAAGCATATTTTTGCTCACCTGCAGAGCCAGATGGACCCTATGTGGTTTCAGATGGTGCTGTGGGATCCTTGGCCCACTGGTGACTCATTAGATGATCCAGCAAAGATGTGGCATCAACAACTTTCTGCAGCTATTGATGAGATCACTCCCTGGCGCTCTCTTTGCTGCTGTTCACAGCTTGCACTGTGGTACACCCCAGAACTGTGGCTGATGAAACAGCGGCTTAGATGGCTAGAGAGGCTCTGGCGGTGTGCTCGTGATGAGGTGTCAAGAACATCCTATAGGCTGTTTATGAAGACCTATGAGATGGCAGTCAAGGCCGCAAAGAAGGCTTACTTTGTGATCCAGATTGCATCTGTGAATTTGCGCCCAGCCCAATTATTTAGTACTATTTGGACTCTTACAAATTTGCCACAGAGCAAACCAAACGATAGGGAGTTGGAAATTGGCTGTGAGGCTTTTACTGATTTTTTCGCAGATAAATTCTTAGCACTCTGTCATGACCTCTCTGCCTATTTTGATACAGTAAGTGAACTTGAGGCTTCAAGCATGTCTTTGGTTTCAATTCTGGATTATTTCGCTCCACTCAGTCTGGGGGAAGTCGACAAGAGCCTCTATTCTGTGCATCCCACCATCTGCGGTTTGGACCCGTGTCCATCCTGGCTGATACAAGCTTGCCAGACAGAATCATGGGTCCCACTGCAGGAAATCATCAATAGGTCCCTGTTGGAAGGGACCTTTCCTATGCCCCTTAAGGAGGTGGTGGTTTGCCTTCTCCTCAAAAAAAACATCTCTGGACCCGGCTGAATGGGCCAACTACCAGCCAGTGTTGAACTTGCCCTTTTTGGGGCAAAGTTATTGAGAGAGCTGTGACAACACAACTACAGGGGTTTTTTGATGACACTTCTGCATTAGACCCATTTCAGTCCGGCTTTCACCCAGGCCGTGGACAGAGACGGTACTGGTTGCCTTCATAGACGACCTCTTGAGGCATCTGGATCAAAGTGGTTCGGCAGTGTTGTTGCTATTAGACCTGTCAGCTGCATTTGATACAGTTGACCATCAGCTACTGTCTCATTGACTCGCCGACATGGGGATACAGGGGTCTGCCCTTCAATGGCTTACCTCTTTTCTCCAAGGCCGGGGACAAAGGGTGGCTATAGGGAAGCAATCATCTTGGAGGCACCCACTTTTATGTGGTGTGGCTCAGGGGGCAATTCTCTCCCTGATGCTATTCAGCATCAATGTGCGCCCCCTTGCCCAGATTGTCTGGAGATCTGGGCTGGGTTGCCATCAGTATGCAGATGACACCTAGCTTTATCTATTAATGGGAAGCCGGTCTGGCTGCACCCCGGAAAACCTGGACCTGGCATTATAAGCTGTACTGAAATGGCTCAGGCAGGCAGAGTCGACTGAAATTGAATCCAGCAAAGATGGAGGTTCTATGCCTAAGCAGTGGCAGTCTGGGAAGGGAGATCCCTTTCCCAACCTTTGATGGGGCACCTTTAGTGACAGCTTCTAGGGTCAAGAGCCTAGGGGTGCTTCTGGAGCCCTCATTAACTATGGAGCCTGTGACGGAACGGCCCTGGTTTGCCTACCAGACCCCGTTCCCCTTTTTGGAGGGAGCTATTTCTCCTCCGGCCACTTGGGCTCACTGCCACCACCTGCTCAGTCTAGGGGTTCGGATTGAGAGGAACAGGACTCCCAATCTCCCTCTCCAGCTCTGAGGTCAGGCCTCAAGGTGCTCTGCCACCCTGTACTTGGGTATCACAGAGACCACAGCACTTCTTCGGGGAACCCCTGGAGGATTGGCACCTTATCCAACTACATGCCTTCCCCCGGGGCCCCCTTCATAAAGCAGCGTGGTCTAAAGCGGTTGGGGTTCTATGAGGTACAAAGTTTGACTGCCAGCATTCAAAACAGTAAAAATTAGAAGAGAAAAAGAAAAGAAAAAAACAAAAGCAGCTGCATGTAACAGTTTAGCACAGCACCCGAACAGCAACCAGAAGGACAAATAAAAGGTGGATTTAAATGCATCCTCCCGTCCCTGGTCTAAACTTGCCGTGCCTTGTGGATGACTTCCTTGGTCTGACTGCCTGGGGTCCACACCTCCTCTCCCTCTTGAGAAGGCCTCTCCCACAGTCAGGAGCCCACAGACTGACAACCTCTCTCCTTGAGGGCCAGCCGAGAACTGAACTTTTCCTGCCTCACTCCAATTAAAAAAAAAAAGAACTTCCTGCCCCTCTAAGAGGCTTTCCCCCTAGATTTGATGGTTTAACTCCGGAAGGGAGGAGGGAGTGAAGGGAAGGCTAGGCCACAAAGCCTGCCTTAGCAGTTTCGTGTTCCCTCCCAACCAAGCACCACCATTAACTCAGATGGCGTTTCTCCACAGAGCCCCAGGTAGCAGCCACTGCCAAATCTGTATTTTATCATCTTAGGTGGATAAGGCAGTTGGTCCCATACCTAGAACACGGTGACTTGGCAACAGTGATCCATGTGATGATCACCTCGAGAATAGACTATTGTAACACCCTCTATATGGGGCTGCCCTTGACGCAAATTCAAAAGTGGCAACTGATGCAAAACGTGGCAGCCAGGCTGCTAATGGAGCTACCTTTATGGGAGCACATTCAACCTGCGCTGGAATCATTGCACTGGTTGCCTGTAGCATTCCAGGTTCACTTCAAGGTGCTGGTTATGACCTTTAAAGCCTTATATGGCCTAGGACCTGCCTACCTCTAAGACTGCCTTTCCCCATATCAGCCTCAGAGATCACTTTGATCAAGCTCACAAAATCTCCTCAGGTTCCCTGGGCCAAAAGAAACTTGGCTGATCACCACTAGAGCAAGAGTCTTTTCGGTGGCAGCCCCTGCCCTGTGAAACACCCTCCCCGAAAACATCAGGGCCTTGTGGGACTTGCCACAATTTTGCAGGGCCTGCAAGACATAATTGTTTAGGCTGGCATTTAACATCTAATGGGGAGGTGACCACTATTCCATCATCCCACAGCATTGGTATTTGAACCCATCCCATTATAAATGTAGAGCACTAAACAACACCTAACATCATTATTGCATGTGGTGCTCAATAAGAACCAACCACGCCATCTTGGACTCCAGGGAATGAAATTAAACTGGAAGGATTGTTTTAAATAGTACAAAATTATTTTAAATGTTTGATGATTTTATTGTCATTTTATTTTAGCACTATGTTGTTTTTATTGTTGTTAGCTGCCCTGAGCCCGTCAGGGGAGGGTGGGATACAAATGTAAACAAATAAATAAATAATGTCTGGCATTCCTAAGCAAATTCATTAACTATGAGGACTAGCAGCCACATGTAATGTGCAGGTTTTTTCTAAGAAAGTGGAGATAATTTCCTACCAGAATTGGGCTTAATTCAACCAAGCTATTTTGCTAGAAGAGAAAGCCAACACACTGCTCTCCAGTCCAATTTCAAATCTCAGAAAGTCCATGGCACTCCTGATAACATCACTGGGACTGCCAAAGATTTCCCACCACTTGTGTACTCCGACTCCTCTGTTCACCCCAACTTTACCTATCTAGCTACTCTTGCTACTGATATAACAAGGGGATGAGGTTACATATTCCCTAATAGATTGGGTGCATAGTTTGGGGGTACTTCTAGACTCAACGTTATCTTTAGATAGTCATGTGTCAGAAGTTCCTTGGAACGCCTTTTACCAACTGAGATAAGATTGCTAGTTGTGATTTTTTCAGGCTACAGTTATGCCTGCCTTCATAGCTTCTGGACTTGAATATTGTAATACACTGTGTAGAGGTGTTGATGAAAGTGATCCAGCAACTTCAGCACATCCAAAATACAGCAACTAAATACCTTTCAGACACTTGCCAGAGTGACCATTTCAAGCCATTTATATTATATTATATTATATTATATTATATTATATTATATTATATTATATTATATTATATTATATTATATTATATTATATTATATTATATTATATTATATTATATTTCAATTTATATCCCGCCCTTCCCACCGAAGCAGCTCAGGGCGGCTTACAACATATAAAATCTAACATAGGTTTAGCTTTAAAAACATCAATTTACAACAATTTAAAACAGTAAGATAATAAAACATATAGAACAGCGGTCTGTCGAAATGTTACACTACAGCCTTCCAAAGTTTCCAGTGTCAGTTAGTTATAAGCCAGCTGGAAGAGGACAGTCTTGCAGGCCCTGCGGAACTGCCCAAGGTTCCGCAGGGCCCTCACCTCTTCCGGCAGCTGGTTCCACCAGCAAGGCGCCGTTACCGAAAAGGCCTGGTCCCTGGTAGATTTCAGACAGGCCTCCTTTGGCCCGGGATTGCAAGCAGGTTTTGAGAACCCGATCTCAGTACTCTCTGGGGAACATGTGGGGAGAGACGGTCCCTAAGGTAGGCAGGTCCTAGGCCATATAGGGCTTTAAAGGTAATAACCAGCACCTTGTACCGGACTCGGTATATTATTGGCAGCCAGTGAAGATCCTGAAGCCCCGGCCGAATGTGCTCCCATCTTGGGAGCCCTAATAACAGCCGGGCAGTGGCATTCTGCACTAACTGCAACTTCTGGGTTCGGCACAGGGGCAGCCCCATGTAGAGGGCATTACAGTAGTCCAACCTCAAGGTGACCGTGGCATGAATCACCGTTGCTAGATCGTCGTGCTCCAGGAAGGGAGCCAACTGCCTTGCCCGCCTAAGATGAAAAAATGCAGACTTGGCAGTGCCTGCTATCTGAGCCTCCATTGTCAGTGAAGGCTCTAATAGTACCCCAAACTCTTGACCTTGTGTGCCGCTGTCAACGGCGGTTTACAACCTAAACTGTTTAGTTTACAACCTAAACTGACTTCCAATCCATTGCTGGACTTAACACAATATGCTGTTTTTGACCTTTAAAACCTTAAATCACATAGGTCCAGTTGAGCTTCCACCTATGACAACAGATTGGCCCAGGTAGCCTTCCTCTGGGTGATAGCCATAGCAGGGGTATGCCTTTTTCAGCTGTTACTCTAAATGTTGATATTCTGCCCCTTCAGAAGGATTTGAAGGCTTGCCCTTTTTGGCCGGGCTCAGAGTTAGGTTAATAAGAAATAGTGTGGCAGGGGAGTGGTACTGTTGCATCATACCTGAATTTTTAACAATGTATTTTAACTACTTTTTTTCCCAAATTGCATTTTGTTGCAGATCACATTGGAATTTTTTTCCCAGTTTGTTTGTTTTAGCTGAAGGTGACATATAAACATAAGAGAAGCCATGTTGGATCAGGCCAATGCCCATCCAGTCCAACACTCTGTCACACAGTGGCCAAAAAACCCAGGTGCCATCAGAAGGTCCATTACTAGAAGCCCTCACACTGTTGCCCCTCCCAAGCACCAAGAATACAAAGCATTACTTGCCCCTGATAGAGAATTCCAACAATACACTGTGGCTAATAGCCACTGATGGACCTCTGCTCTATATGCTTATCCAATCCCCAATTGAAGCTGGCTATGCTTGTAATAAACCAATTGAGTGGAATTACTGGTCTCTGTGTTATCATGCTCATGGGAACTGAAGTACATGCTGTCATTTAGAAATTAGACAGCTGGGCTAAAAAGGATTTTGAGTGCTTGTTCTGCTCAGGCAAGATGCCTGGGCTACAATGCTCATATTCCAAGTGAGTGAAGGAGTGCTTTCCTGTTCAGATGGACTGCTACAGCAGAGACATCATGAAGAACTTCTCTATTCTGTCATCAGAGACATGAATTAGGCTCTCTTTTAGTTTCTTTCCACTTTCTCTCCTCAATTCAGGATAATTAGTTCATATATAATTACTATCTATTCTAGATTTTTCTCATCCATTGGCTTAGAGTTTTATATTCAAATTCCTCTTCTCTTCCCTATCTGTCCAGGGCATACAGTTCACCAAATATTGATTCCTGTCAGAATTGTTTGTATTTTGTGAAAGCAAGCTCCCACACTTCAGGAGTTTATATGTTCATAGATCTGATGGTTGTCCAGCTCTCAAGCATTCTGGTTCCTTTGTCTTTGGTATATGACAGCCCTTCAAGTACTTGAAGATGGCAAACTTCAAGTACATGAAGGGTTGTCATATTTGCACAGCTCACCAGATCTGAAGGAAGAAGAGGACACGGAGAAGAGACCAGTGTCTTCTTAAGTCTATTGTTTTACTGATATCCTTACCCACAGATTTGTGGTTGGCTGTGGTCTCTCCTGCTTTGCTGTCATCTGATGTGGTTGACCTTCTAGTATCGATTCTTGACAGGATCTGTGAGGCTTGGATATTTCTGATTTTCCTATTGAACACATTCTGGACAATCTGGATGTTCAGTCTGTTGGTCAATTAGAAGATATCTCACAGAATATTCATAACTCCACCATTCCCTGCAGAGACCTTGAAGGGCCTATGCAGACGAGTTCTCAATAGTGTGATTATACAGATAATCACTTGAAGAACGTGTTATATGTAATGACCCATTCTTCCCAGAGTATACCTGTTCCTTTGGTCACCACCAAAACAGCATTAGAAGTACCTGGGGAGGAAGGAGAGGGAGAGGCAGGGAAAGGGTATTTCACTCCTACTCACTGGCTGGCTACTGCTTGCCACACTTGTAGTAGGAACAGCTGCCAGGTAAATGTAATTAGAGAAGAGGTAATCAAGAAGCAGAAAAGGAGAAGGTGGGAGGGAAAGGATAAATTCTCTTCTGGTATGGATATGTAAAACAAGAGTACAGCTTAGGACTGTAATGGCATGGTAAAGCTATTGATATTCCAAACCAGAAAACTACAGATTTTGATAACATCTCTACTAAAACACAGAAACAAGGGTTTAAGATGTCTGAGTAATATTGTAGTTGGGGAGAGTACTCCAAAGTCTAGATTGGATCCTGTGATCCACAGATGCAAGGACTGCAGATCTTCTGGTGTTCATCCTTCCTCAACAACTCTTTCTGACTTCAGGAAGGTATATTCCTGGTGTCACAGGATCCATATGGACTAACTGCCATGTAGATTGGGAAACCACCATAGAAAGGGGCAAAATCAGTTCTTTCCTCTTCCTTCAGTGAAGCTGCACTGAGGAAAGAAACAGAAAGGGTGATTTCATCCTCTTCCCCATGGCAGCCTCCCAATCTGCATGGGTCTCTGCATGAAGAGAATGTAGGTAAGATCTGTGAACATGAGTGGCCTCCACTTGTAAATTGCAAGATGTAACCTCTATCTGACATTCCAATTTACCCCCTTTCCCTGCAGTGAATGTAACACAACTAGATAAAATTTCAATATTGGGTTTCCTATGAAAGGATGGTTTTACATTTGGTAAACTATTCAAATTATATCATATTAATTATAAATGAGTATATAAATAATTTTCCTATCGTTATGTATTGCAGGACTGGACATACAAAATGTGTGGGCAGCTTTCTAACTTGTATGTGCTAGATGTACCCAATCACACCAAACATGACATTTACGATGGGACCATGGAATATGTCATTCTTGTACATGGAACTGTACAAGACTGTCAACTACTACAGCTTTTTTGTGCACCATGCATCTTACCTAAAACCTGCCACCAGGTAAAGGAATTTTTAAAATCACCTGTCCATCATATAGCTTCATTACTGGAAATGGGAAGCAGACTCCCTGCAAGGAACACAAATATACATGTTTAAAAAAAAATAGAGGAAGGAAAAGAGTATTAATTGGTTAGAAGTTTTCATAGAGTAAATTAACTCTCCCATACTTTTGTTGGCAAAAAATCTTTGATGCCAATGTAGGAGGTGCAAAAAATGTGACTGCCTGTTGATTGATTAGTGGGGAAGCATTGGCCTGTCCAAAATTTTGAAAAATACTTCTTATCTTTTAATGGTGGCTTGGGCAAGGAACATAGTTTAGATAAGGATCTTGTGTTACTGTTACCTGTAATAGCATTGATTTCACACAACTGACTGCTGTTCCAATGTCTACTAATCCCAGTTAAATCTTTCCCATTATACTTACGTGTTACTTAGGGAACGGGTACCATTTACTTCTGTTCTATCTACTGGCATTACTTTCTTCACTCTTCTCATTGCCTTTGGCTGTCTTTTGTTCTCATTTGGAGCCTTGCACGTGCTTCAGCTGTTCCCACTTACAATTGTCCTGCTTGGAAGGATTACATTTTGGATGATGCTGGAGGGGGCTGCTGGTTTCCTCCCTAATATCAATCCGGCTTTTGAATCTGGAGTTTCTGCTAAGAATGGTCTGGATGAGCATCAGAATTTGTCATATATCTTTGACCTTGGTCATTTGATTTTCGAGTCTGCCTCTCAAATATCTTCTGAAAATATCCCAAGACTCCTTTCAGATTTTGCCTTCCTTTCTTTTTGAAGGGCTTAGGCTGCAAGCAATTTGTTATGTATAAGGTTTTAGTATGGGATTCCTGCCTGGCTCATTGGAGCCATGAGAGCAGAGCTTGGGGACTTGGGAACAATGGGCAATAGGATCCAAATACCTGCTGCCCTACACCAATCACAGGCCTCCTGCCTATTTGAATGACCCGATAACGTGCTTGCGTGGGAACCAGTAGTTGTATATAGGTTTGGCCCGTAGGCCCATTGCCCAGTCTTGTTTGGACAGCCCTGTACCATGCTGCCTATAATAAAGAGCTTGTTATCACTACCACCTCGCCTCTTCAATGCCTAAGAACCCACTATATTATACCATTCATTCCACCTTGAGGATTTTTCCTGTCCTGCTCTGCTCTAGGGCATATGGGATGTCCTAAAGGATCCAAGCCCCAAATCTGATATGTTTTTGAGACAACATTCTCAAATTCAGCTATACATTGTTTCATTGATTATCCCTTTCAGCTCATCTTGAGGACAGTTATTCAGCCTCTAATATTCACTTAGAGAATTTTCAAAAGGGTGGTAAAATTTTGCTCAAACTTCATCTCCACCTCGAACCATGCCATGTTTTGTGACCAGCTCAGTAATGGCTTTGCATAGACAAGCCATCCCTGCTTGTGTCATGAGATGTCTGATGCGAAGCTGCCACAGTTTTATTTCATGATTGTGATTGTTCCAAAGTTAAAGCCATGGTTTCTAGAACAAGAACACTGACAAGCTACTGTGTAATAAAAGGTGAATTAACTGGCTGGATAGCCTCCAACATCTGTATGTGTCTATTCATGAATAAAGCTGTATACCAAGGATCCAATGGTACATTTCACACCAGATTTTCTTTTCGTGATCAAGTCACAGCTGACTTATGGTTTGTCATTGCCTGCCCCCACATCATGACCCTGGTATTCTTTGGAGGTCTCCTATCCAAATACTAGCCATAGTCAACCCTGCTTAGCTTCCAAGTTGGGTTAGCCTGGACTGGGTTAGATGAGATTGGGTTAGCCTGGACTGTCCAGGTCAAGGATATTAGTCATATTTAATTCCACTGCAGCTGTTCTCAAAATCACTTGTAGTAACATCAGTTGATTGGTATGTCCTTAGAGTAAAATTGTCTTTTCTTATTACAGTGATTTGTCTCACCAAATCAGCTACATTCGCTGGCATCACAATTTCCAAAAGGGGCATATATAATCTTCCCTGAGGAGTACTATAATCTGCTTTATGTGTTGCAGTTGGAGCATGTCTTTAGATTCTCCTTTGGGTTCCAGGTCTGCCTCCTAGCATCTGAATTAAGATACCTTTTGTGATGGGAAGGATTTCTGCAGTGGTTTCATCTACATCTTTCACATGCCATTCCAATGAAAGACAGACAGTACCTTTATTGGCATGGTAAAAAAAAAATAGAATAACGTTTAAGACTGATAGATAATGCTAAGATCATATACAAAGGTTAAATACATGTGATTAAATTTAAAAACATAAATTTTATAACAGCATAATTGGATTTAATTTTCAGAATATCCTCTAAAAATTTTGCAACTTCTCTAGTGATTTTCACTACCAAATAATTCAATAGGAACCGACAATTAATTACCTTGTTTCTTAGATCAATTTCATGGCATAAATATTAAAACAAATTCCTACATAGGTTTTCATAGAGCTAACAATCAAAAATTATATTCTGGATTGATTCAGGAAGGTTCACTCCGCAGGGACAAAGTCTCTCCTAAAAAGGAACATGTTGGTATCTCCCATGGAGAACATTAGAAGGAAATGCATTCATTCTAGCCAGCATAAAAGCCCTACATTGAGAACGAATCTCAAGGTCATATAGATAATGGGACATCTCTCTAGACTGAATGTTGAGACCTAACGAAGCAGGAGAGCTGGACAGGACAAAATTTGTGGTATTCTAGATCTAAATGTATCTGTTTGATAAGTCTAAAATCAGGGGGGGTTTTGCAGCAGGAACTCCTTTGCATATTAGACTACACCCCCCTAATGTTGCCAATCCTCCAAGACCTTACAGTAGGCATTCTCACAGCCCTGTAAGTTCTTGGAAGATTGGCTACATCAGAGGGGTGTAGCCTAATATGCAAAGGAGTTTCTGCTACCAAAAAAGTACTGTCTAAAACATGTAATTCATCTGACAAAAATAAATCATTTACTGCAATCCCTGTCTGTTTGAATTTAGACACAATTCCATTTGACCATGCTGCATTATAGGGATTGCTCTTTAAATAAGTAAGTAGGCTATGAGGTTCAGCTCTTAAATAATTTTTGAGATGGAATTTGAAAGTTATAATCCATGCCTTCATTTCAATCAAAGATTGACTCATTTCTGAACAAAGTGTGAAATATGAGACACACTTAGGCACCCCCAAAATTTGTCTAAAGAATAATGCTTTAATTGGTGGGTCAAAGTTCACTCTGTTTGCATTGGTGAAGGTAAATTCTCCAACTCAGTATTTGCTATCTTCACTTCAGTCACCCAAATTTCTTCCTACAACGTCAAAAAGATAAATCTGTCCCTCTGTGAGGGCAGTTGGCAACATTACTTTCCAACTGTTGTATGTACAAAGATTTCCCTATCCAAAAATCTCCATGAGAAGGAGAATTAAGAGATTTTAGAAAGTTGACCTATGAGTTCTAACAAATATGAAAATAGGGCAAAGACTCACGCAGGAGGCTGACTGCCCAATTTGTTCTGGATTACTCTGGTCAGGCCTGATTTAAGCATGTGTACTTGAGAAACCCTAAACATAAGAGAACATAAGAGAAGCCATGTTGGATCAGGCCAATGGCCCATCCAGTCCATCTAGTTAGCTTTCCTAACTAGTTAGCAGTCCATCTAGTTAGCTGTGAGAGCCAGTTTGGTGTAGTGGTTAAGTGTGTGGACTCTTATCTGGGAGAACCAGATTTGATTCCCCACTCTCCAGTGTAATATCTCCCTTGGCTCACTAGGGACTAGTTCTCACTCCATTGAGCAGAGACAAAGCTGACTCAAAGCATCAACACTTGATTTGCAAGGACACAACTCCAGGAAGCTTCAGCTGGCCATAGGAACACTGGGAAGTTAAACTGAGTTCCTCTCCATTGAAACACATAGACAAAGTTGCAAGGAAAACGTAGGGTGAGGTCAGACGTTCAGAAAATCCCGCTACGGGCATGAGTAGAGTCCGGAAGCATGTCGGATTTTAAGCGGTTGTCCAAACGTCAGCATCTGCGAATAGTAGTAAGCTCGTTCGAGTCCCGCGTTGAGACGACTGGGACGCAGACTAATTTGATACTGCTTTAAATCCGGAACAAAATTCTTCTGACGGTTCCTGAGCGGAATTTCTTTGTTTGAACGCTCCATCATTGGGGACTTGTCGGAAGTGCACCCTCCCAAAGCCCCCTGCAAGTGATATCACTGCGCCAGTGAATGAGCAAGCGAATGTTGGCTCGATAAATTGTCCTGCCCCTATGTCCAGAAACAAAACTCACTTTTGAAACTAGATGTGAACTGATTTGAATTCCTGGGGTTTTTTTCTGCACACGTAGTGCTCGTGCTGGAAAAGTAGTGCCAATGGACTAGCAAAACTGTTAGTGATCTGACCGATTTAAAAGTGACGTGCTACAGATAGCAGGCATCACTGCACCTGCACTAATGCAGATTGACAACTCATGAACGAGGTCTGGTAGAGCGCTCTGATCGACCAGCGACGGGTCCCACATGGGATAGAACGGGAGCCTGGCTGTTGTCTGATCAGAAAATTGGTTGTGCGGATTATAATAGAGGTGCATTGCAGATGGATCTAATGGTGAGTGTGACCGCACCCGTAGAGTGGATTTTCCATTCACATCTGCTCTGCCCAGAAGCCTAAATGAAAATCCATTCCACATTTTCTTTGCAGCTTTTCTTTCTGCTTTAGCCTCTACAAAGAGAAGGCAAAAGGCAGCCCCGGAGCGTCAAAGGGTGAAGATGGGGGGTGGGGTGGAGAAAAGAGAGCCCATGGACCTGATTGAAGCCCCGGGCAGGCTGGTTAGCTCTTGGGCTGTACTTTTGACTCCGCTGCCTTAGAGGTTAGAACAGCTTTGTTTCTGGTGTGCAGAAACATCCTCCATGAAGTGGCTCAGCTGCATTAGAGAAGTGGCTCAGCTGTATTAGAGGAAGGTGCTTGGACCTGGGACAGAACTGCTGGTGAGTGTTGATTTGTTTTTCTAAAACTGCTGGGGAGCATTACCTAGGATTGTGATGGGAAGGAATTGTGTGAGTGTTTGGTGCCTGCTGGACATGGGTTTCTGAGTGCTTTTGTATAGCTGTTGCTGAGAGAGGAGAGCTTGTTTGCCTTGGGGTGGTTGTTGGCCCCACCCTCTACTGTTGCTCTGGTTGTTGAGTAAGAGGTGGATGGGGGGTTGAGCCTTTAACTTGCAAGGCTCATCCTTGCCAGAAGTGCAAGCCTTTGGCATGAGCTGAAGGGCAAGAGCCAAAGGGCTCTTGGCCTGTGGTTCTTAGCCTGGGGGTTCTGTAGAAGGGTGGGTAGTTCCTCACGAGTAGTCTCAAGGGGCAATTGGTAGTGGAATTTACAGGGAAGTCACGATAAAGAGAATTTTGAAATGGATTACAGCAGCATAGTTGGTGAGGGAGCTGAGGCAGTGACATGTAAAGACTGTGGAATGTTTGTACTACCTGAGAGTAGCAGCAATTATACTTGCAGCAAGTGTAAGTTAGTAGCCCTGCTGGAGGAGGAGATACGGGGACTGGAGGCACGATTGTCCACACTGCAGTGTATAAAAAAGGTGAGAATTTTCTTGACAGAACACATGAAGCGCTCTTGAAAGGACAACAGGAGGAAGAAGAAGTGGTATCTCAGCAATTGGAAGAGAACCCAACAGGGGGATGGTTCATGGAAAAAAATGTAACCCGAAGGAGCAGGAAAATCAGGAGATGTTCTGATCCGCTGCTGCTCAGCAATAGGTTCCAGGATTTCCCCACAGTAACTGATTCTGAACCATTGGAACAAGGGCTACTTCCCCAGCCTCCATGAAGCTTGAGGAAAGTTTCTCAGAATCCTGTGGATAAGAAGTCTGGAACTTCTGCTCCCCAATATAGGAAGGGGGTGGTGGTAATTGGAGACTTCTTGTTCATTGGAGTGGAGACCAAAGTGTGACTCGTCCTTCCGAGACGTCTGCTGTCTGCTGGTTGCATGCATCCAGGATGTGACAGAAAGGATTGGAAGACTTATCAAGCCCACAGATTATTATCTTTTCTTGCTGATCCACATGGGAACAAATGATACTGCCTGTCACAGCCCTGAACATATTAGAAAAGCCTATGTGGCTCTGGAACAGAAGGTGAAGGAGCTGGGAGCACAGGTTGTGTTCTCGTCAGTTCTTCCTATCGAAGGTCATGGCTTAGGATGAGAAAGAAGAATACTTCAAATAAATGACTGGCTACATTGATGGTGTCATCAGGAAAGATTTGGATTTCTGGACCATGGCTTACGCTTTCGAGATAGTGCTCTTCTATTGGGAGATGGTTTGCACCTTATGACCATAGGAAAAAAGGTGTTTGGGAGTGGGCCGGACTGGGTCCCAGCCACCATTTTCAAGGTTACCGGCCCTGTGTCATATCAGGTTGCAACTGAAGGTGCAAGGATACTAAGAAGACACGTTGATCAGCTGAGGCAGCGCTGGCCAGCTTGTGTGCCAAGCAGGGATGTGAGAGCAAGGCCAGAGGTGTC
Organism: Heteronotia binoei; assembly: GCF_032191835.1. Taxonomy (NCBI): domain Eukaryota; kingdom Metazoa; phylum Chordata; class Lepidosauria; order Squamata; family Gekkonidae; genus Heteronotia; species Heteronotia binoei. The sequence goes on along the minus strand of NC_083243.1, from coordinate 163,179,704 downwards.
CCTGCCATTGCCACCATCACCCAAGAACTCTATGAGTGGTGAGGGCTCGGGGGCCATTGCCAGGCTGGAGGTCGTGGCCAAACTTCCCACATCACCGCTAGAAGACTCTCCACCTGCTGCAGATGTTCTAGGGTGGCCCACAGAGCTAGTGGGGGAATCCACAGCTGCTGCACCGCCACTGAGCTAGCCTAAGGGACTCATAGAGGGTGTGAACTCAGCCCCAATACCTGGAGGATTAGGGGTGCAGTTCCATTACATTTTTTTATTACGGTTTTCTGATGAACAGTGTGTGTGTACTGATCTAAGGGGGGAGCGGTGTTGTGTCTTGAGCTTGAGGCGCAACACAATAGACTGAGAGGATGCAAAGATCTGCATCCCAATTGGTTGCATAATTCTAACTGGCTAATCGAGAGGCAGTATCAGGGAATCCTAGGATCTGCCAATGAGTATGCATATTCTAACAAAAGATCCAAATAGGGTGCAATCATGGGGTGTTTTCTGCTGCATGGGGGCTGGGTTTTCCCTACCCCCAACTGGATATATTGCTGCATGTTCTGAGTAGGATGTAGTCACTTAATAAAGATGCTGAATCATTATGCTTGTTGAACTCACTACTTAACAGGTGCCATCTGCATATTGGTGACAATAAATACCAAAGCCCCAAACAATCTCATTCAGTAGCATTAAATAGATATTGAAGAGCTTGGATGACAGAATAGAAACTTCTGGCACTCCACAGGAGGAAAAAATATAATCCATTTGATTCTGCTCCTCTGCTGGAGATTCTCTGTGGCTGACCAGAAAAAAAAATCAGCTGAAGGATAAGAATGGAGTAGTCAACTGTGCCAAAGGTCACAGATAGATCCATTAGTATCAGCAGAGATTATTGTCCTCCTTCCAACTTATCTTGCTTGAAAGGGGTCAAGGGCATTTGAGTCTTTTAAGAACCCTTGGAACTGCTCTACCACAATATACTGTATCACCTTCCCCAGAGGTTGTTTTGTAGAAAAATAGGTGGTGGAGATCATCCAGGGATTGTTATGCAGCTGCACCTACTATTCAGTGGACAAGGTGGGAAGGAGGTGGAACTCTCAGAAAGATTCAGGAGCTGTGCTCCTGTGAGCTCCCACTGAATCCAAGGCCTGACCTTCCCTATAAAAGTTAAATTGAAGATTCAGAAAGTAGTACACCTCTATCAACAGGCCCACTTCCAGTCTCACTGTGGATGGAATTCTGGCAGTTAAGTAACTAGTAAGCATCTCCAATAATTCTATCCAGTTGATTAAACTGGCATGTTACAAATCCTTCCCTGATCACTCATAGCAATAGGCCTACTGCATACAGACCTTACCTCAGTCTATGGCATTCACATATCTCCAAAAAAGGATTTGGGGAACTATGGGAAAATGATAAAATGGATGTAGGATATATTTATGATTATTTTCTCTGTTAAAAATGTTCATTTTGACATTTGTAGTTCAGCAACAGTCTATATAAACAAATGGCTATCACATAAGAAAAGATGCCTTTCTCGAGTATTCCATATGATTTCCAGTATGCCACATCTTCTGCTGGCAGCTAAATTAGAACACTGGCCAAGAAAGATCTCTAATTGTGATGAACAAATTGACTACAGTCTCATCAATAGTAGGTATGGACCTGCCTGCATTAGCCATAGCAGAATGAAATATTGTGAGTAATTGTTACTATGGTAATATTCTAGGTACAGGGTACTGCAGCAATATCAAAGCTATTTGTTGTACGAACAATTGAGCCAATGATGAGGAAGGAAGCCGGAAAATTAGCAAGTGTTTGCCAGATTCATACAGGAGCTCGGAGGCAGGGTAAGAGAGACTGTGGAAACTTCTGCCATAGAATTCTGAAAAATGCCAATTTCTAATGAACAGCATTGAAGAAAAATGTTAGAATTATGCCACAGGAAAATTACATTGTTGTCTACCTTTATGAACTTCCCTCTTCTTCACTTGTCAGCTATGCTACAAGCCTTAACTGTGACCAGAGGTTTTTTTTTCCTGGAAAAAGAGGTGCCAGAGCTCTCAAGAAGGAAATGAAGGAGTGACATTATCATGGGTGCTCCTCATGAACATTTAAACATTTTTTTTTGAGAATTTTGTTTCCATGAAGAGGCTCTGGAACTCCATTCCACTGCATTCCCCAGGAAAAAAGTCCTGACTGTGACAATTATCAACATTAGGTTTTTAGGATGCAGATGTCATGCCAAATCCTTTTTGGGACCTGAATACAATTCCATATGACCTTGGTTCCCCCCCCCCCCTCCACAGTTTGCACAGGGTACTTTCCCCCCCTCCTGCAGCTGACATATTTAATTCTCAAGCAGATTTGTCTGCATCATTGAGAGGCTTCTAAGGTACATAATCAGAGTGTGCTCAAAGTATTTTTTTTTTTAAGAGAGGTGTCTGGTGGTAAGAAGTGTTAGGGTCAGAAAAGACCTTGGGTGACAATGCAAAACTAGATAGGATAAAAAAAATAAGGAAATCACTTTCATGTATCTTAAACATTTTCTGCAGCAGATGTATATATAAAAAAGTTGATTTAGTTCTTATAACATTTTAAAATCAGTATCAGAGTTATTAGAAAACCAATCTGGTAGCTGTTTCAATTCATTTCAGTGGGAAACATATCTTTGGTTATACTTCTCACTCCATCTCAAATTACTGGCAGTAGGATAAAGTGTCCCTTTGTTTAGGCAATTAAAATTCTCACTTGCATAGTAGCCACAGGCAGCTGTGAATTGGTACACAAGTTTTCTGTTCTTTTCAGGTGTCCTTGAATGAGGATGGGAGGGCCTGTTTATTTTACAAGAAAGATACCCACAGGCAATGGAAACTACCCCCACCCCACTGCTTACTTAATGGCATTCAATTTCTTTCAGCATTGTTCTTTCAGCCCAGCCCAGATCATTTCCTGTCATCTGGAAAATATGGTTCAACCAGTGGAGACTAGACCAAGGTTTGGGGTGGAGTGGGGGATAGTGTAATTGAGTTTACATCATCCATGTACTCTAGTTTTCTTCATGACTAGTTCCAGTTTTAAGAACATAAGAAGAACCCTGCTAGATCAGACCAGTGGTTCATCTAGCCCAGGTTCCTGTCTCACATAGTGGCCAACCAGTTATGCTGGAGTACCAACAACAGGGCATAGAGACTAAGACCTTTTCTTGATGTTGCTTCCTGACACTGTCATTCAGAGGTTTACTGCCTCTGAATGTGGAGGTTCCCTTTATTAGCCATGGCTAATAGCCAGTGATACCCTTATCCTCTGCAAATCTAATTCCCTTTAAAAGCTGTGGTGATGCCTGTAGCCATCACCACATCCTCTGGCAGTGAATTCCACATTTTAATCATTTGTATAAAGAATTATTTCCTTTGTCTTTCCTGAATCTACTGTCCATCAGCATAATTGGATGCCCTCAAGTTCTAGTACTTTGGAAGAGGGAGGAAAAAGTTCTCTCTGTCCACTCCCTCTACACTGTGAATAATTTTATAAACCTCTATCATGTCCCTCCTTAGTTGTCTCTTTTCTTAACTGAAATGTCCCAGACCGTTCAGCCTTTCCTCCTAGGAAAGGTGTTTTAATTATTTAATCATTTTGGTTGCCTTCTTCTGTACTTTATCTGTAATTTTTTACACATGCATGTGTGGACTGGCGTTGATTGGGTCTTCCTATAGTTGCAGTTTTCTAAAATACAGTAAAATATAGAAGGATCTCAAGTTCTGAACTAGTGGCTTTCCCTTACTCTTCTTTATTTGGGTGGTTTTGCCTCTACCCTATCCCCATCTGCAAAGTCTTTGCATCTTTTCCTGCAAAGCATAGTCTTTGCATCTTTTCCTGCTATATGTAGGCTTCTTTTCAGGAGCGGGGAGGAGCAGGCTAACACAAAATAAGCCTCTGCCTCTAGTTCCACCCCCATCCCACCATTTTATATGTATACAAAGAGCTCTCATCCCTTTTAATAGATAGTGGGTGCAGGCTACAGAATAAAATCACACACAAAAAGGGTATTGGTTTATGTAGAATCAGAAAGCCAATGATCGATAAAAAGTAGAAAGACCAAATAGAAGCCTCCTGCTTGGCAAGAACTCTTATGGTTGGATGACAGCTCTGTCAACCACATATCTGCTGGGTCATGCTCCTTACTAGCCTGAGAAAATGAAACCAGACAGCAAGGTATCAGGTAGCTATCAAAGTGGAAGGTTTCCAACTGCTGTCAGCAATCAGAGACTATTCTTTGGATTTTAAGCATGAGCATGGTAAGGTTCAGATCTTACTTAATAATCTTCTGTCAGCATACCAAGCTTCCAGTAGAGATGTGCATGAATCACATTTTTACTGTACAGTTTGTGGTTTGTGGCTGAATCACAAATCAAACCACAAACCCATAGAACTTGGAGGTTGGTTCGTGAACTAATCCAGTTCATATTGGTTTGTGAACCATTTAAACCTGTGATTTCTGCTCCCTGCAGCATTTTGTGAAGAGTAGAAAGCAAGGGTTTCCAAACAGCTGAGTGGCGGGGACCACTGCTCAGCTGTTTGGTTTAAATGGTTCATAGCCATTTAAATCCTGCTTTCTGCTACTCCTGAAATGCCATGAGGAGCAGAAAGCAAGGGTTTCCAAACAGCTCAGTGGTGGTCCTCATTTAAACCAAACTGCTGAGCAGTGGGGAGCTCCCTGCTGCTCAGCTGTTTTTTGTGGAAATCAGAAAGCAGGGGTGAAACCCTGCTTTCTGCTCTCCATGAACCACCATGTACTGCACAAAAATTCATAGAAGTTGGTGGTGGTGCTTCAGTTTGCAAACATTGTTTCATGAACCATGAAGTGGCCAAAATTCACTATGAACTTTAATTCACCAGCTGATTCATGCCCATCCCTAATCTCCAGTCCTTTGTTTTAATAAAGGTCTTTGAAACCAGTTGCCATGAAGCCACTGAATATGTAGGCTGCAATGTGCTGTCAAGTGCACATGTGCAGGTGTATGCAACGGCTGGACTTCCAAAATATTGTAGTAGCAAAATGAATATATTAGTTTTAGGGATACACTGAACATTTTGAAACACAAAATTATTCTCAGTGGAACAGACTTCCTTGGGAGGTGGTGGGCTCTCCTTCCTTGGAGGTTTTTAAACAGAGGCTAGATTGCCATTTGACAGCGATGAAGATCCTGTGAATTTGGGGTAGGTCCCTTCCAACTCTATGATTCTGCATTCTGGAATGAAAAAGGCAGAGTTGCAGTACTGCATACATATTTTTGGTAGGCAGTGAAAAAACAAAAATGTTAGATACCATGCCTATTCTACAGTTTATAAAGTAGCATTGATAACATTTCAACAGCATTCAACAGTAATTAATAAATGTTAACTTTTTCAGGCATGGCACAAACATAATTAACAGTGCACTCCTTCACCTCCACCATTCTCCAGTTCAGTCATTATGCAGTGCACTTCCCAGAAATGGTAGCCAGTTTGCTGTAATGTCTGAATACACACACCTTATACAATTGAGGTTTGCTTCTTTCCTATTAACTGGGATTTTTAACCAAAGTTTAATCCTGGGTAAGAATCCTGATTACTGAGGAAGAAACAAAACTCAGTTAAGGTGCATGCATTGAGATGTTATGGGAAAATGGAGTTTGTTGAAGACTTTTACTTCAGTCTGGGTTTGCTGTGTGAGGCAAGTAAGGGGATAGCTTGTGGGCCTGGTAATTAACCCTGTCTCATCATAGCCAGACTTCAGCTGGTTGACATCTCATCTGAACTGAGCCTTTGAAATATACCTAGTCTATTGAATAGGATGTATGGGGGAAAGTTGTAATGTTGTGCTGTTCCTTGTGTTCTGGAGAAATAAAAATTCTTTGCATTTACAGGAATTGAAGGCAGCTATCAGAGTACACATAGCACTGATATAGTAAGTTTAAATGCATAAAATTTAAAGTTTAATGTAGTTTTGATCTCTTCAATTTTAATTAAAATGTTAAGACTTTAATGTTAAGACTTTAAATTTCAAGACTTTAAATTTCATTTTAAGTCTTTGATACATTTTAATTAAGATGTTAACAATATGAGAAGCTGTATACAAGGCAATTAGTTTTATTGAGTCCTGTTGCTTTCATGAAGAACATCATATTATCTTGTGGGATATCCTTGCATGGCCAAAGGACAACCTTAATTTTGGAAAATAGGGTAGGATAGTGCTGGCCGAAGAAGTAGCTTGCTTAATTATTCTGTACACTGAGAGGTGATCTATTTTTTATTTATTTATTTTTTATTTATCTAAGATTTATATCCCGCCCTTCCCACTAGGTGGCTCAGGGCGGCTTACAACATCTAGTCTCCCCTTCAATCTTTACATCTTTTTGCACATATACACTGGAGTTTCAGTTTACATTGTCAGTATCCCTACCCAGTTCTGTACATACATTTTTTGCATGCAGGCAATGGCAAACCATCTTGGAACATCTCTTGCCTTGAAAACCCTACAGGGTTGCTGCAAGTCAGCTGTGACTTGACAAGAAAAAATATACTTTCTTGAGACATCGGTGAATGGAACTGTTTGAAGAATGGTCTAAAAAAGCCACAACTAGATTCCAAAATACAGTAACAATCCATTTAAGCAATACCTTCTAATTTATTATCATTTTATTAAACATAAACATGCTTTAAATAAATAAAATAAAGAAAAAGGGGGTAGTAGATGAAGATGGTAGAACAAAACAGGGCTCCTATTGCATAGCCTGTTGGAGGGAAGAGGCAATGTAATCCATTCACTCTGCCCTTCTAGCCATAGTAAAAGATCTGGTAGAATTCTCCATTCCATTTTCAGCATTAACAAAAGAGAAGGGATTATTTTACCCACTTCCCCTTTCTTGCTGCAGCTCCCTCAACCCTTCTAACTATTTTGTCCATATTAGTCCCACAAGTCTAGGAATAAACTTTCTGAGTGTCAAAAGGGGGGGTGCTGGTAAATATTCCACCTCCCATTGCTATTTTTATAGGATACAAGCCAATAATTCTATGCAATACTACATTGGAAGGCAAACATTATTGAAATAGGAAATTGCTGCATCAGTTGATTGGCTGGAAGAAATCCCAGTTGTGGTATAATTGTGTGGATTTTTGTAGGACTGCAATCCTATGCATAGTCACATCAGTTTTGTTAGATGGCAGTGACTGAACAATTGCAGTGTTAAAATACAAGGTCAGATGGAATCTGGGTGCTATCTTCATCTTCTTCAAGTAGCTCTTCATGTCATACCATGTCTCCTGGCCAGAAAAAGTGTGAGCATTTGGTGTTAATGCCAGGGCTTTTTTTGGTAGAAAAACTCATTTGCATATCAGCCACACACCCCTGGTCACCATTGTTATACATAGGACTTTTTTTGTAGAAAAAGCCTAGCAGGAATTCATTTACATATTAGGCCACACCCCGACACTAAGCCAGCCGGAACTGCATTCCTGTGTGTTCCTGCTCAAATAAGGCCCTGATTAATGCTACCTCTTCACTCCCCCCTCCTCACTCCCAAGGATAAGAGAAGCCTCGGATGGGTGAGAGTAAGGTGTTTTGCCTGGCTTCAGGATTTCAACCAGTGTCTACCTCCCCTCTAGCTATGATGGGGAAAGTGGAGGTAGAAAAAAAAAAGGATGTGGAGTAAGTAATTTTGCTCAGATAGAAATGAAGCCAGTTAGCTTCTGTGTATGAACCAGACAGGGCTGGACTGGGGTTCTCAGACAATGCCCTCCCCTGAGGTCATCAAAGAGCTGCAACTTTGATAATGACCATAAAAGGTGCTATTCCATGAGACTACCCCATCTCTTCTACTTGAGAATGGCCATTCCGAGTCTGAATGCCAATAAAATGCTTATTTCTGTGTATCTTTCACTGATGGTCATTTCTTTGATAACGACCATAAAAGGTGCTATTCCATGAGACTACCCCATCTCTTCTACTTGAGAATGGCCATTCCGAGTCTGAATGCCAATAAAATGCTTATTTCTGTGTATCTTTCACTGATTAAAGCATTTTTAAAAATAATGGCAGTCATAAGGTTTTCTCAAATATGCATCTTTTTCTTACACAGGATTATACATATCTGGGCTCAGTGAAACACAGCAGATCATCAGAGTAATGACACATATATGCCATGTTCCAGGACCACTGTCAAGACAGGGAGTGCAAGATATAAGAAATAAAAGTACTGGCATCCTAGTGAAATGAAATATATTTTTGTTGGTCAGGATTTGTTTTGTAAATACTTTAACATTCTACAAGTTTAAAAGATTTTTGTTTGAAACAAATTTGCTAGTTAAAGAGTACCCTAATTTAGAAGCACAAAATAGGTGATTCAAACTATTCTGATTGGTGAAAGTTTTGAAATACTGTTAATATTGTTTTTGTTGTTTCAATTGATGTAATAAAATTTGAACTTATTTATGTTGCAATGGATCTGTGAATACCTAAATCGCTATTTAAAATTGAGCAGGAGAATTCTGATGGTGGATGTTTCTGAGTATCTCCCATTTTCTCTCATGCCTTCACATTTCACAAATAGGTAGTCCTGTATCTTCAGAAAAATGTTTGCTTCATATCACAAAACTGGAGCTAGGTCTTTTAAATGAGCAAGTCTCACTGAAATTAAAAGGTACTGTATATATATCATTCAGTAGGGAAAAACCCTCCCATAAACTTTAGAAGTGCAGGTACAGTGAATGTTGATTCCAAGCCTAACAATGATTCTGGTTAATCATTTAAAAGGTTTATCTTTTGCAAAGCTGGTGAAAATAACTAGATAGATTGAGCTGTAGCTAGTCAGTCTTCCACCGGTTTAGATGATAACTCAATACAGCAGCAAAACGACATATGTTACAATTCCTTTAATGAATAAACGTGGACATCAAAGAGCAGCAACAGTCCATCTAGTCCAACATCATGTACCATAACGGTCAAGCAGATGCCCCAAAACACCTTAAGAGGGCTGTGATGGACTTGAAAACTGTAATGTACTGAGTTGCGAGACAGTTTGAAGGCAACATGCTTTATTCAGTGGTACATTACAAGAGAGGGAACACGCGGGCCGGGTCCCGCTTATATACATTCCCCGGAACTGCCCCCCCCCCCAGTCTGACCAGTCCAATCCCGACCAGTCAAACTTCCCGCCACAGATCTTGATGGGCGGGGCGTCTAGCGAGCTACATCCGGGGACCCGTGGGGTCGCCTCTGCAGCGATCGCCATGCGGTACATCGGCTTATGTTTCAAGACATAACAAAAACAGTCCGTGAAGCCAAGCTTGGAGTGAGTTAAATAGCAAGCTCACTGGGATTGGCTGGACGGCTTCCAGCAACCAAAGAAACTTAAATAGGGGGCAGGGCAGAGACTAGGTGCTTTTTGGCTTCAGTCTGGAGTTGCATGGACAGGGAAAAGACCTGTTTGAGCATTGAGAGCTATGAGGGACAGAACTAGCGATGAAATAAGGCTCTGTTCTGAGGAGATTCTTATTTTTTTTGTAGAGGCCAAGTAAGCCTCCGGTGCAGCTCTGTTTTAGGCCAGTAGTCAGACTCTGGTGTAAAATCAGAACATCATTAAGGTAAATCAGCCAGCCTTGATAAGCACCCAGAGGGAGTGCTGTGTTTCTTTGTATACTGTTAAGTTCTGCTGACTGATTTACCTTATTCCTTCATTTTATTTCTGTAAATACATTCCCGTCCCCTGCCTTTGAAAAACCAAGAAACCTTTTCTTTTTGTTTTAAAAATTAAAAACTTGTGTGTGTGTCACTTTCTGCTCAGGGTATTTCAGCCAGATGGCCAGGCTGGTCTGTGTAGGATAACAGTTTAATTAAGTGACCGCCTGGGCTGGGAAGAAGCCTTGGCTGGATAAGGGCTTCTTCACATTTGGTGGCAGCACCGTGATATGAATATACCCACAGAAAATAAAAATAAATTTTTATATTTTTATATTTCAGAACTATTTTTGAGGAGAAATTCCTCTCAGAAATGGCACCACCACAAAAGATGGGAAAAGCAAAGGGAAGACAGCCAGCCTGATGAGGGAACTACTGGAGAGAACCCCAGTCAGGAACTAGAAAGAATGAAGTTACAAATAGAAAAGGCTAAAATAGAGGCAGCTAAGAGAACAGCTGAGAGAGAAATGGCTAAAATAGAGGCTGAGAGAACAGAGATATTAGAGCGGGAAAAACTTGAATTAGAGAGAGAAAAGTCTGAGCGAATAGAGAGATTAGAAAGAGAAAAGGAAGAAAGAGAATATCAGTTACAAATGGCCAAAATACAGGCAGAATGGGAGGAAAGAGTGAGAGAAAGAGAACAAGAAAAAGAGTTATATGAACTCAAAATCAAAGAAATCCAGTTGAGGGCAGAATTCCCAGTCCTCACAAGGACAGGCCTCCTGTTGAACAGAAAAAGTTTCCCAAGTACAAGGGAGATTATGTGGAGGCATTCCTCTTCAGTTTTGAGAGGTCATGCCATGATCTGTGCATTGCTGATGGGAACAGGATGCTGTATTTGCGCCCTCAGACCTGTAGTAGACTGAGTTAAATTTACTCATAAATGAGGGATGATGAAACATCAAACTATGACCTTTTTAAAGAAAGGGTGAGGGTCAGATTTGGGTTTACTGCAGAGCAAAGCAGGAAAACCTTCAGAGAGATAAAAAGAAAATCTGGGGAGACATAATCACAAATGGGATGTCGTTTAGACAGAGCCCTCAACAGGTGGATAGAAGGCAGCAAGGTCACCACTACCTTTGAGCAGCTGAAAAATCTAGTTAGCCTTGAACAGTTTTATAAGCTGATCCCCTCACAATTTAAATGGGTCCTGAGGGACAAAAAATTAAAAACTGTGGAGGAGGCAGCCACAATACTGGATGAGATAGAGGAGACCTAGGAAAATCTATGTGGGTGGCACCCATCAAGAAACCTAAAGTTTGGGCTCCCTCAGAAAAATCTGAGCCTGATAACAACCCTACCAGGCGAGCCAGTCCTCCCCAAGTTAGGCGAGGGGCAGTAACTTGCTTTCACTGTCAACAGAAAGGGCACATAAGGAGATTTTGTCCCCAATTAAACAAAAGTCAAGACTTTACCACACCAAAGATTTTTCTCAGAGTCTGAAACAGAAGTAGCTGCTTCCACACCCCATGCTTCTGCAGAAGATGTCATACTGGAAAAACAAACTCTGGGGGAAGAAGAGACTGTTTTGCCTAGTTGTGAAATAAAACGGCCTTTGTCACTTGGGTCAGGTACAAACTCTGGCAAGAAGAAAACCACTGATGTGGGTGACAAGAAGATGGAATATTCAAACAGGGACAGTAATTCCAGGATAGACACTCCCATTACTCCACTGGAACAAGCCTCTTCTCTAACCACAGCTGGAGCCAGCAGACCGTACTCCAGTGGCCGAGGACCTGTCTACCTTAGGGACCGTCTCTCCCCACATGAACCCCAGAGAGCACTGAGGTCAGCAGGGAAGAACCTGCTGACTATCCCCGGGCCAAAAGAGGCAAAACTTCAAAGTACCCATAACCATGCTTTTTCTGTTATGGCCCCACAGTTATGGAACCAACTTCCAGAAGAAATGCGGGCCCTGCGGGACTTAGAGCAATTCCGCAGGGCCTGCAAGACCATTCTGTTTCGAATGGCCTTCACAGACTAGACCTGCTAAGCAAGTTCGCCGTCTAGGTAATAGCACAAAATAACTTTACTGTTTTAGAATTTTAATAGTTTTAATTAATTGTGATTTAAAATGTTCTTTTGTATTATGTATACTGAACTCTGTTGTTAGCCGCCCTGAGCCTGCTTCGGCGGGGAGGGCGGGATATAAATAAAAGGTATTATTATTATAGTGTACTTGCCTCTACAGGAACAATGCATCTGCAGGATCATCAGAAGAGGAAATGTCCAGACATCAGTGACCAGAAAGAACTTTCAGCTGGGAAAAGTATTGCCCTATTGCTACCAACAAGAGCAGATTCAACAGGACTAAAGACTCCAGCAAGACGTGGAGAAGATGTGAACTTAATTCTTCAAGAACAGTTACAAAAAACAGACAGCACAACTTGTTTTTGGAATGCAGAAGGGCCCAGGAAGAACCAGATGAAGGGGACCAGAAAGTTTCTAATGTAACATGTATATGTAATGCAAATGGTAAAAAAGACAAAATGTTTAATGCAACCAGTTTTTTCTAGCATTCAGTCTTAAAAGTTCAAACTGTTTTATATTGCTACCGTGACAAGTTAACTGAATAGTACTGTGATGATATGGTCTTCTAGAAGGTATTTTGATATGGTAATATTGTTTATAGAGTATAAGATACACGGAAACAAAAATGACTTGATAAGGTTTGTATGCAATGTTTTGTATATGGTTTTGATATATAGAAATGTTTAAGCAATTGCGTACTGTTGATGTAACCATTAAGCATGAGGCCATTGTTCAGGGAAAAGTCGGTGAACCTTTTCCTTGCACAATGTTCTGGACATATGTGACGGACTTGGAAACAGTTTGTGCAGCCAAGCTTGGAGTGAGTTAAATAGCAGGCTCATTGGGATTGGCTGGACTGCCTCCTAGCAACCGAAGAAACTTAAATGGGGGCAGGGCAGAGACTAGGGACTTTTTGGCTTCAGTCTGGAGTTGCACGGACAGGGAAAGCACTGAGAGCTGTGAGGGACAGAACTAGTGATGAAATAAGGCTCTGTTCTGAAGAGATTTTTATTTTCTTTGTAGAGACCAAGTAAGCCTTCGGTGACAGCTCTGTTTTAGGAGTGCTGACAGGCCAGTAGTCAGACTCTGGTGTAAAATCAGAACATCATACACACACTGATAGCTGAAGGGCTGAAGTTTGGTTATCAGAGGGAAGATCTAGGACAGACAAAGGCTTCAGACAAAAAGGGACTTGACTCTGAAGTTGTGGGTTAGTGATAGTACCCTGAGAGTGAGTCGGTGTCCAGAGGTTTGGAAGTGGCGTCTGAGGTGGACCTTCAGGGATAACCAGTACCTCAGGGTTTGAAGTGCTTCTGAGTGTGTGGGACAGTATAGTACTAGCCAAACTGATACTGGGCACAGCTGATTTTTGATTTTATTTGGGTTATCCAAACTTAGGATAACCTAGCTTTCAGTTTGTTTGTTTGCTTGTTTGTTTGAAGGCTCTGCCAGCCTTGATAAGCACCCAAAGGGAGTGCTGTGTTTCTTTGTATACTGTTAAGTTCTGCTGACTGATTTACTTTATTCCTTCATTTTATTTCTGTAAATTCCCGTCCCCTGCCTTTGAAAAACCAATTAACCTTTTCTTTTTAAAAATTAAAAACTTGTGTGTGTGCCACTTTTTGCTAAGGGTATTTCTGTCAGATTGGTCTGTGTAGGAGAAAAGTTTTATTAAGTGACTGCCTGGGCTGGGAAGAAGCCTTGGCTGGATAAGGGCTTCTTCACAAGGGCATGGAGGCCAAATCCCAACTGTTGGTTGCCCATGAGCAGTTACTGAGAGGGTTACTGTTTCTGCGTATGTAGTTTTCATTTTGGCACTGTGTCTAATAGCCATTGATGGTCCTGTCCTTCAACAATTTGTCTACTTGCCTTGTAAAGCCATCGCTGCATCCCACAGAAACAAATTCTGCAAACCACTCATTCTTTGAATTAAGTACTCTTGTCTGTTCTGATTTTACTCCCTATCAACATTATCAGGCACAACAAGCTCTGGTATTGAGAAGAAATCCTTTATACCCACTTTATCCATGACATGCATAAGTATCTAATTATCATAATTATCTCAGAGTAGTTTCTTTATTGCAAAAGAATTTCAGAAACAGATTGGAATGGAAGATTGCTGAATTACAAGTTATTACAACACTCACAACAATGGAACTTCCAGGGCTTAACATATTGGGTTCTGATCTCATACATATGCTAAATCATTCAGTTCTCACATCTGTTTGTTAATCCTTTTATTTGTATGCTAATTTACTGCTGTTCACAGGTATTACTTGCTTTAATCCAATCTAACTATACCTATTGCTCAGTTACTTATGCATCTTGACTTCAGTTAGTCCTTCCTGGCAACTACCCTCCCCCAATATGTAATGGCAAAGTCTGTTTTGATGTATCTGAAGAAGTATGCATGCACATGAAAACATATACCCAGAAGAGGAGGCTTCTGATTTAATCTTGGACTGCTTTGACCCACTCAGCTTGGAGGAAGTTGACAGAATTCTTGGCACTGCACGTTCCACAACTTGTGACCTAGACCCTTGGCCCCTCCTGGTTAATTAAGGCCTGCCAGGAGGAATTGAAATGTCCTATATGGGACATTATAAATCGATCCCTTTCGAAGGGTGTTTTCCCAACATCCCTGAAGGAGGCAGTGGTCCGCCCTCTCTTGAAAAAAGTTACATCAGACCCGTCCGTATTGGCACATTATCGGCCGGTCTCAAATTTGCCCTTTCTGGGCAAAATTATTGAGAGAGCTGTGGCGTTGCAGTTGCAAGACTTTCTGGAGGACGCTTCCACCTTGGACCCATGCCAGTCCGGCTTTCGCCCGGGCCATGGGACGGAAACAGTCTTGGTCGCCCTCATAGATGACCTCCGACGGCAACTGGACCGGGGCGGCTCAGCGGTACTGCTGCTGCTCGACCTGTTGGCGGCGTTCGACATGGTCGACCATCGGCTGCTGACTCGCCGCCTCGCCGATGCAGGAATTCAGGGGCTAGACTTACAGTGGCTCTCCTCCTTCCTTGAAAATCGGGGACAAAGGGTGGCAGTTGGGGGGAAGCTGTCTCAGAGATATCCTCTTCATTGTGGGATGCCTCAGGGGGCAGTTCTCTCCCCGATATTGTTTAATATCTTTATGCGCCCCCTTGCCCAGATTGCGCGGAGGTATGGGCTCGGCTGTCATCAGTACGCTGATGATACCCAGCTCTATCTATTGATGGAAGGCCGGACTGGCGATGTCCCTATAAATTTGGACCGGACGCTACAAGCTGTGGCTGGCTGGCTCAGGCTGAGTGGGTTGAAGTTGAATCCAACGAAGACTGAGGTCCTTTGCATGGGCCGAGACGGACCAGGAGGGGAGATCATTCTGCCGGCTTTTGACGGTGCGCCACTGATACCAGTGCGCAGGGTCAAGAGCTTGGGGGTGCTACTGGAATCCTCGCTATCAATGGAGGCCCAGATAGCTGCCACCGCAAGATCCGCCTTCTTCCATCTCAAGAGGGCGAGGCGGTTAGCTCCCTTCTTGGAACGCGACGACCTAGCAACTGTGATCCACGCAACGGTCACCTCAAGATTAGACTACTGCAATGCCCTCTACATGGGGCTGCCCTTGTGTCGAACACGGAGACTTCAGGTAGAGCAGAATGCGGCGGCCAGGCTGCTGGTGGGACTACCTAGACAGGAACACGTGCGGCCTGTGCTGCGGGATCTGCATTGGCTGCCGGTCGTCTACCGTGTTCGTTATAAGGTGCTGGTTATCACCTTTAAAGCCCTATATGGCCAAGGACCTGCCTACCTCAGGGACCGCCTCTCCCCATATATTCCCCAGAGAGCACTAAGATCCAGCTCCCAAAACCTCCTACAAATCCCTGGGCCAAGAGAGGCCAGACTGAAGATAACCCGGGAGCAAGCCTTTTCACTAATGGCCCCTCGTTGGTGGAACCAACTTCCAGAGATGGTGCGAGCCCTGTGGGACTTGAACCAGTTCCGCAGGGCTTGCAAAACCTCTCTTTTTCAGCTCGCATTCAAATCAGGACCAGACCAAATTGATTAATTATTGTAACTTTAGCCACCTTATGTATAATTGAAACTGATGTATGACAATGTGTAATTTGTGACTGATAGAAGTACAGCACCTATTTCTATCTATTTTTCTATTTTTAAACTTTAATTAATCTATGTAATTGAACCATATTTTAAATTATTGTTATCGTTTTAACCAAATCATGGCTTGCCATGTCTGTGAGCCGCCCTGAGCCCGCCTTTTGGCGGGGGAGGGCGGGATATAAGAATAAAATTTACTTTACTTTACTTTACACAGGAAGCCACAAGATGGCAGGATTGGAGGAAGGAAGCCCCACAAAAGGAGTGTGGTTAGAAACTGCAAGATGACAAGAGTGTAGGAAAACCATACAACAGAGACATTGGTGGGGAGGAAACCATGAAAAGGGAGGAACTGGTTAGGCAAGGGGCACAATAAAGGTGGAGGAAGCAGAGGCCAGCAGGGGGGGGGTTCCTCTCAGGGTTTTCACAGATTCTCCTCCCTTTTATACTTCCCTAGTAATCACTAGGAAAGAATTTGCCTTATTTACCAATGCCACACAGTGGAAAGATATTTTCATCAAACTCTCCACGTATGGTATTCTTGTGGATACCAAACTTGTGGATCTTCTAACAAAAATCTGTAATCTTTCATTGAAATCTGCCTCCGTTCCTGAGGACTGGAAGGTAGCAAATGTCACCCCCATCTTTAAAAAGAGTTCCAGAGGAGATCCGGGAAATTACAGGCCAGTCAGTCTGACTTCAATACCGGGAAAGTTGGTAGAAACCATTATCAAGGACAGAATGAGTAGGCACATTGATGAACACGGGTTATTGAGGAAGACTCAGCATGGGTTCTGCAAGGGAAGATCTTGCCTCACTAACCTGTTACATTTCTTTGAGGGGGTGAACAAACATGTGGACAAAGGCGACCCGATAGATGTTGTTTACCTTGACTTCCAGAAAGCTTTTGATAAAGTTCCTCATCAAAGGCTCCTTAGAAAACTTGAGAGTCATGGAGTAAAAGGACAGGTCCTCTTGTGGATCAAAAACTGGCTTAGTAATAGGAAGTAGAGAGTCAGTATAAATGGGCAGTCTTCGCAGTGGAGGACGGTAAGCAGTGGGGTGCCGCAGGGCTCGGTACTGGGTCCCATGCTCTTTAACTTGTTCATAAATGATTTAGAGTTGGGAGTGAGCAGTGAAGTGGCCAAGTTTGCGGATGAC
This sequence comes from Heteronotia binoei, assembly GCF_032191835.1. Taxonomy (NCBI): domain Eukaryota; kingdom Metazoa; phylum Chordata; class Lepidosauria; order Squamata; family Gekkonidae; genus Heteronotia; species Heteronotia binoei. The sequence goes on along the minus strand of NC_083243.1, from coordinate 163,162,696 downwards.
ACTAAATTGTTCAGGGTGGTGAGAACCAGAGAGGATTGTGAGGAACTCCAAAGAGATCTGTTGAGGCTGGGTGAGAGGGCGTCAACGTGGCAGATGCGGTTCAATGTGGCCAAGTGCAAAGTAATGCACATTGGGGCCAAGAATCCCAGCTACAAATACAAGTTGATGGGGTGTGAACTGGCAGAGACTGACCAAGAGAGAGATCTTGGGGTCGTGGTAGATAACTCACTGAAAATGTCAAGACAGTGTGCGTTTGCAATAAAAAAGGCCAACGCCATGCTGGGAATTATTAGGAAGGGAATTGAAAACAAATCAGCCAGTATCATAATGCCCCTGTATAAATCGATGGTGCGGTCTCATTTGGAGTACTGTGTTCAGTTCTGGTCGCCGCACCTCAAAAAGGATATTATAGCATTGGAGAAAGTCCAGAGAAGGGCAACTAGAATGATTAAAGGGCTGGAGCACTTTCCCTATGAAGAAAGGTTGAAACGCTTGGGACTCTTTAGCTTGGAGAAACGTCGACTGCGGGGTGACATGATAGAGGTTTACAAGATAATGCATGGGATGGAGAAAGTAGAGAAAGAAGTACTTTTCTCCCTTTCTCACAATACAAGAACTCGTGGGCATTCGATGAAATTGCTGAGCAGTCAGGTTAAAACGGATAAAAGGAAGTACTTCTTCACCCAAAGGGTGATTAACATGTGGAATTCACTGCCACAGGAGGTGGTGGCGGCCACAAGTATAGCCACCTTCAAGAAGGGTTTAGATAAATATATGGAGCACAGGTCCATCAGTGGCTATTAGCCACAGTGTATGTGTGTATATAATTTTTTTTGCCACTGTGTGACACAGAGTGTTGGACTTGATGGGCCGTTGGCCTGATCCAACATGGCTTCTCTTATGTTCTTATGGTATACGTGTACGTTTGGTATAAACCAACCAAATAAATACCTTATTGGTATTTTGGGGGGTAGTTATTCAGTCAAACACAGATTCTCTGATTCAGATATAGATAAAGCTTATATTATTTGGCTTTTATTTGGGCACAGCTTGAAGAAAACCACAGTCTCTTTAAATGTCTTCTGAGTTCACCCACTGAGTCAAGCAGCAGAGTAACTCAGTGAGTGAACTCAGGCATTTAAACGGTCTCTTTAAATGCCTGAGCTCACTTGCCAAGTCACACTGCTGCCAAGGTGGTAGTGGTGCAGGCTGGCTTGGAGAAAGCATCTAAAGAGACCTCTTTAAATGCCTTCTCCAAGCCAGTTTGTGTTGCTGCTGCAGTGTCAACAATGCAACTTGCCAAGTAAACTCAGGCATTTAAAAGGTCTCTTTAAGTGCCTGAGCTCACTGCTGCTACAACACAGACCAGCTTGAAGAAGACATTTTAAATGCATTCACCAAGCCAGCATGTGCTGCAACAGCATGAATTGTCAAGAAAACTCATAAGACATTTAAAGAGACTGTGGTTTATTTAAATGCCTCTTTTCCCTCCATTGAGAGCAATGGAAAATGGGGGGCCTGTAAAATTGGACCCCCTGGTCCAATCTTTTTAAAACTTGGGGAGTTTTCTGAGGAAAGGCACCAGCAGCTATGCTGGACATTTGATGTCCCTACTTCAACAAACAGCTCCCCAGAGTCCCAAATACTCCCAGATTGATTCTCCATTATACAGTATGGGATAGTCCCCATAGAGCAGGGGTAGGGAACCTTTAACACTCAAAGAGCCATTAGGACCCATTTCTCATAGAAAATAAAACAATGGGAGCCGCAAAACCCTTTTGACATCTAAAATGAAGATAACAATGCATATATCGTTTTTTACCTTTATGCTAGTGTGCTGCATTTATGAAACCAATGAACTGCTGCAGAGAAAACAAATTTTTATTTCTGCACTCAACATAAACATTTTGAACTCTGAAAAAAAGATGCTGGGTTGAAAGTTATTTTCAAATAAAACACTCAATGTCTATTTGAGTCCTCATATTTATGAAATAAAAATCCAGACTTAAATTATCCACCTGCAGCAAACCAAAAATGCTGTCTGCTTCTGTGTGCCATCCTCCTTTTATCACGTGTACTGGAATGTGCAGTCAGCTGTCACCCTGAATAAAAGAAAGACTATTTCACTGAACAATGTAAAATATATATTCAAAAAATAATACCCAATTAAAATATTTATTTTACCTGGTTAATGTGATTTTTGCTCCTGAACCTCAGCGCACAACGTCTGTACATCGGGACTGTAAGACATCACCTTCATCTTCACACAGGATTGTAAACTGTCGTCTGTGAGGCGTGAGCAATGTTTGTTTTTAATATAGTTCATGTGGGAGAAGACCTGCTCACATGATTATGTGGATCTGAAGATCGACAGGACCCCAAATGCATATTTTTTCATGTTCATATAAATGTTGGAGATGGCATTCCATGTTTCAAATACAAGTTAGTCTGGTTTGGAAAGGTTTTCAATATCACTCCATTTGTGATTCTGAGCAAGAATGGCCTTCTGACGGGCAACATCTTCAAGACTAGCTGTCAAGCATTTGAACTTGGACACCCATATATCTTTGTCAGCTATTCAGCCAGTTCCATCTCAAGATCTGGTTGACTTACACCTGCAAATGCAGTCATATTCAATAGGGATGGATCGATGTTCAGAAGAGTGACAGGATAATGTGTTTTTTTCCTCTCTGAACTCAGAGAATCATTTCCCAAATGATGTTTGCATTGTGGCAACTGCAGAATGCAAATACTCCATATTTATCATATTGTGAGCTTGTTTGAACTCTCTCAAAGAGGAGAAGTGAGACAGTGTACCTCTCTGTAAATCTCTGGCAAACACTGTCAACTTGCGCTCAAATGCCAAAACCTCCTCCAGCGTGTGCAAGGCTGTGCTTCCTTTCCCCTGAAGACTTGTGTTCAGCGTGCTCAGGTGTGCTGTCATATCTACCATGAAGTGTAGCTTTTCCAGCTGCACTGGCTGTTCCAGCTCAGGAAAGGTGAGCCCTTTGCTTCCCAGGAAAGTTTTCACCTCTTCCAGACACACGGCAAAGCGTTTGAGTACCTCCTCTTTGGACAGCCAACGGACTCTGTTGTGCAACAGGAGATCAGAATACATGCTTTCCACCTCCTCCAGTAGCAAATGGAACTGACGGTGATTTAAACCTTTTGCCATTATTTTACTGACAATCTGAATGACATCATTCATTACTTCTGTGCATTCTGGTGGAAATGTTTGAGCGCACAATGCCTCTTGGTGCAGGATGCAGTGAAATGTCATCAGCGTTCTACCCAGCGACTTCTGCAGTAAAGCCACAAAGCCCTTCTACGCTCCTGTCATACTTGGTGCCCCATCAGTAGCCACTGACACCAGGTGAGTGGTATTTCTTTAGTTCTTAAAGAATCCAAGACAGCCTCACAGATGTCTTCCCCTTGTGTCTGATCTTTTAGTGATATCAAATCAATCATTTCCTCCTGTGGCCCAGCAGAGCTCACATATCTGCAGAACAGTGCTATTTGTTCAATATCACTTCTGTCTTTGGACTCATCATGTGATTATGGAAATATATACTTTTTCAATTTTGCTTTTATGATAAAAGTTTAAGAACATAAGAGAAGCCATGTTGGATCAGGCCAATGGCCCATCCAGTCCAACACTCTGTGTAACACAGTGGCCAACATTTTTTTTTGTGTGTGTGTGTGTGTGTATACACACACACACACACACTGTGGCTAATAGCCACTGATGGACCTCTGCTCCATATTTTTATCTAAACCCCTCTTGAAGGTGGCCATGCTTGTGGCCGCCACCACCTGTGGCAGTGAATTCCACATGTTAATCACCCTTTGGGTGAAGAAGTACTTCCTTTTATCTGTTTTAACCTGTCTGCTCAGCAATTTCATCGAATGCCCACGAGCTCTTGTATTGTGAGAAAGGGAGAAAAGTACTTCTTTCTCTACTTTCTCCATCCCATGCATTATCTTGTAAACCTCTACCATGTCACCCCGCAGTCGACGTTTCTCCAAGATAAAGAGTCCCAAGCATTTCAACCTTTCTTCATAGGGAAAGTGTTCCAGCCCTTTAATCATTCTAGTTGCCCTTTTCTGGACTTTCTCCAATGCTATAATATCCTTTTTGAGGCGCGGCGACCAGAACTGCACACAGTACTCCAAATGAGACCGCACCATCGATTTATACAGGGGCATTATGATACTGGCTGATTTGTTTTCAATTCCCTTCCTAATAATTCCCAGCATGGCGTTGGCCTTTTTTATTGCAAACGCACACTGTCTTGACATTTTCAGTGAGTTATCTACCACGGCCCCAAGATCTCTCTCTTGGTCAGTCTCTGTCAGTTCACACCCCATCAACTTGTATTTGTAGCTGGGATTCTTGGCCCCAATGTGTATTACTTTGCACTTGGCCACATTGAACCTCATCTGCCACGTTGACGCCCACTCACCTAGCCTCAACAGGTCCCTTTGGAATTCCTCACAATCCTCTCTGGTTCTCACCACCCTGAACAATTTAGTGTCATCCGCAAACTTGGCTACTTCACTGCTCACTCTCAACTCTAAATTATTTATGAACAAGTTAAAGAGCATGGGACCCAGTACCGAGCCCTGCGGCACCCCACTGCTTACCGTCGTCCACTGTGAAGACGGCTCATTTATACTCACTCTCTGCTTCCTATTACGGCCAGTTTTTGATCCACAAGAGGACCTGTCCTTTTACTCCATGACTCTCAAGCTTTCTAAGGAGCCTTTGATGAGGAACTTTTATCTTTTTTTTTTTTTACAAAACAATTTTTATTTTAAACATGTTTGTAAACGGAGAATAACATTGATACAGTAATGCCTTAATTTTCATTCCACATACATACCGTTATATAAAATAAAGTTGTACAGCTATAGAGTGATCACAAGAAAAGAATACTCTTGTGGATAACCCGTTGGTTAAGTGAGGAAGAAAGAGTGGTGTCAACCTCTATTCTATCCAGAATTGGATACTACTTTGCATAGAAATCATTAGCTGCCTTTATCGGGTCTATGGTGTCAATATCGGCTGTGATTTTCTCCATCGTGATGAAGTCCCAAATTTTGAGGATCCAATTATCTATGGACAAATTGAGCTTAGATTTCCAATTCAGGGCTATTATATTTTTGGCTGCTGTTATAAGCGAGATAATAAGGGATAGTTTAGATCTTGTAGCCTTTACAGAATGCCAATCATTTAGAATGATGGTCTCTACTTGTCTTGGGATAGTAGTTCCGGAAATGTTTTCTACCTGGGTAATAACCTTTTGCCAAAAAGAGTTGACAATTGGGCAGTCCCACCAACAGTGTAGTGATGAAGCTTGCATGCCACAATTATGCCAACAAAGTGGGGAATAGTTAGTATCGATGTTGGCGAAGTGAGAGGGAGTGCGGTGCCATCTTGACATAATTTTGTAGTTCTGTTGAAAAATTGCTATTGATTTGGTCTTGCAGACTTCTGATTCCCATATGGCTTCCCATTGTGTGTTAGTAAGTGTGAGTTTGCATTCTTTGTGCCATTTTTCGCAGTAGGATGGTAGACTGTTACAGACCTGCTGTAGTAGAATGCGGTAAATTTTAGAAATAAGGCCCTTGGAATTTAAAGAGGGATGAGAAATCAAATATCCAAAATCCGTTTTGGGCCTAGTAGTAGCCAATTTTGAGAAAGAGCTGTTAAGGAAGTGGCAGATTTGTAAGTATTCAAACCAGGGGATCTTAACAGTTGCGGATTCCTCCATGACTCTCAAGCTTTCTAAGGAGCCTTTGATGAGGAACTTTATCAAAAGCTTTCTGGAAGTCAAGGTAAACAACATCTATCAGGTCTCCTTTGTCCACATGTTTGTTCACCCCCTCAAAGAAATGTAACAGGTTAGTGAGGCAAGATCTTCCCTTACAGAACCCATGCTGAGTCCTAAAATGAGATGGAGGAAAAAGACCAATTATGGACTTGAGGGATCTCAACAGACACATGGTCAAGACTCAATTTCGAATGTTCACGCTGCAGACCATCCTCTCTCCGATACTGGAACAAGCTTGGTTGGCATCTATCGACCTACATGATGCATATTTTCACATAACAATCAGGCCACAGCACCGCAAGTACCTGCACTTCACAATAGGTCACCGTCACTACCAGTACAGGGTGCTTCCCTTTGGCATTTCAACCGCAACACGCGTATTTACCAAGTGCATGGCAGTTGCTGCTGCCACCCTCAGAGGCAAAAATATATTGATTTTTCGGTACATCCACGACTGGCTCTTTCTTGCAAATTCTGCAAGCCAACTTCAGCGTGACATACAGACTACCATGGGCATGTTAGGGGTTTGGGCCTCTGCGTAAATCTGCAAAAGTCATTCCTCCAGCCAACGCAGCACCTCAAATTTATCGATGCATACCTGGACACAGTATCTCAACATGCTTTCCTACCTCAGGAAAGAGCCTGAGTATTGCAAACTGTAGTGCAAACCTTTATCAATTGCCCAACCCAATTGGCACGTTCAATAATGCAACTTTTAGGACTGATGGCATCAACGACCTTTGTACTTCCTTATGCCAGACTTCAAATGCGCCTGATGCAACTATGGTTCCTCAAACATTTCAAAGTTCATTGGGACCTTCTATCCAGGACATTAACCATCCCCCGCAAGAGGTGCTTCAATCACTGAGATGGCAGACTCTGGACACAAACTTGTCGGTAGGGATACCCTTCCGAAATCCAAGCCCTCAGACAACAGTCTCTACAGATTCCTCACTTTGGGATTGGGGAGCTCATTGCGAGGATCTGTATGTTCAAGGTTGTTGGACGACTCAGGAAGCAAGGTCCCACATCAACTGCTTAGCGCTCACAGCAGTGTGGAGGGCGCTTCAATCCTTTCTCCCATCCCTGATGAACCAGGTGGTGCAGATTTTAACGTACAATACAGCGACTGTTTATTATGTGAACAGGAAGGGAGGTACTGCCTTGAAAAGGCTGTGCAAATTAGCCCTGAACCTGTGGGAATATCCAACACGGGATATTCCTTACTGTGATGCATGTTCCAGGCATAGACAACGTACAGGCAGATCTCTTGAGCAGGACAGAGATCAACAATCACGAATGGGCATTAAATTCAGCCTATTTGACAAGAGTATTCAATTGCTTTGGTCACCCGGAAGTAGACACATTTGCAACACACCTCAACAACAAGTGTGCAGTTTTCTTCAGTCGAGGGGCTCCAAAAAACAGCTCCCTAGGATATGCCATTTTACACAAGTGGAAGAGAGGTCTTCATTACATGTTTCCCCCTTTTCCACTTATACCTCATGTGATTCAGAAAATCATCGAGGATCGGACAACCTGCATATTGATTGCACCATGGTGGCCCAGACAACCATGGCTTCCAGTCCTCCTGAGACTCTCACCACTCTTTTCACAGATTTCCATCAGTTGCAGATCTCTTTGACACAACAAGGGGACAGAATCATCCATCACAACTCAGGGTTTTTCCTCCTCACAGCATGGCACATTCGCCACATGTACAGTATGTTCTAGACAATTCTCGAAAGCCCAGCACAAGGCGTACCTATCTAGCAAAATGGAAAAGGTTCTCTGAATTTGCGAGTAACAAAGGACTTCTTCCTGAATCTACTCCCTTACAGTTTGTGTTTTCTTATTTAGTAACATTAGAGAGTTCAGGTCTTGGGTTTTCTTTGTTAAAAGTGCATCTGGCAGCAATTTCAGCTTTCCATAACCAAGTAGATGAAAGCTCCCTGTTTTCCCATAGACTGTCAAAGCAGTTTCTAAAGGGACTCCATCTTCATCCTCCAGTTAAACCAACAGGGGCACCCTGGAGTCTCTCAATAGTCTTGTCTCAGCTGATGGGAAAACCATTTGAACCTCTGGTTACACCTCTCCATCTCTTATGGAAGACAGCCTTCCTTGTGGCCATAATATCTGCAAAACAGTCGAGTGATCTTGTGACCTTTCGCTCTGATCCTCCATACACAGTATTCCACATGTATAAAGTTGTTATGCGTCCAGATCCATCATTCCTTCTGAAAGTTTTTTTTTCATCTATTGCAACCAACAGTTCTTCCAACATTCTTCCCAAACCCAGTTGATGAAGCCCAACATTTGTTGCATACCCTAGATGTACGTAGAGCCCTTTTATTCTATCTTGATCGTACTAAAGCTTTCAGAAAAGACACAGCTTTGTCACTTATGGTGAACCCCGCAAAGGATACAAGGTTTCATCTCAACAGCTGGCCAAATGGATTGTATCAACCATCTCACTCTACTACGTTGGCCAAGCAGTCATTTGCCTACTCACCTGCATGCTCACTCTACCAGGGCTGTGTCTGTTGACTGCTCTCCTGGGTGGCTCATCTGTTGAAGACATCTGTGCAACTGCCACCTGGCCTTCTAAGACTACCTTTGTATCACACTATGCTCTGGACATAAGAGCTCAACGTGATGTATCATTTGGGCAATCAGTTCTACGTTCTATTTTTGCTTAACAATGATAACTGGCTAAATAAAACAGTTAATTGGTGGTTACTACAGTTGTGGGAGCTCATTTATCTTTTAATAGAGAGATATATTTCACTAAACATTATTACTTGTTTTTTACAGTATAGTTGCCAACACCCACCATCCAGACTCCCTGAGCTCGCTAGTCACCCAAGTGTGGTACTGCACAGAGACCATGAAGATAAACAGGTTGCTTACCTGTAACTGATGATCTTCGAGTGGTCATCTGTGCAGTCACACACGCCCACCCAGCCGTCCCCACTGCTGGCATCTCTCGTCTACTTACCTTGTTGATGTGACTTACCAGTGGTGGCGGTTGAAACTGAGCGGGTAGGCGCTCTCCCTCAGCCTCAGGCATGCACACTGCTGCCTGCTCCCCAGGGCAGAGCAAGAGCATCAACATTCTAAGACTGGAGCTTTGGAAACTCCGAGGTGAGCTTCTGCGTGAACACAGAACCCAAGTGTGTGACTCCACAGATGACCACTCAAAGATCTTCAGTTACAGGTAAGCAACCTGTTTTTTTAGACTCAGGTGGATACATTCATACTAATCCCTTCATGAAGTATTTACTGTCTGGGTGCGAAAAAACTGACCATCCTTGAATTGGGTTATGGTAAGCAGATAATGCAGAGAGGTATATCTTAATCGAAGAATGCAATAAGCCCTTCTGCCATAGTGAAAGTAGAAATGCAAAAACAGTCTGTAGCGGGCAGTCTTTAGCCCAGATCTCAGACTCTCTGTGGAAACTCAGAAAACTCTGCCATTTACGCATGTAGAAAGTTCTAGTAGTCAACTTTCTGTTAGACATGACCTCCTGTATCTCAATGGTCTGAGAACAAGCCATGCTGTGAGCTTCAGATGCAGAGCATCGTGATGAAGCACTAATCCTCCTCGGTCTACCAGAACATAGTGAGCTGCCAGAAAATGATAATACTGACCCTTGCTCAAGAGTAGCAGTATTGTCTGTTTATATAACTGAGAGTAGTAGTACTGTCCGTCTGTATAGCCACTGTCTTCCCCCATAGTACTGGTAGGAAAGACCTCAGAGCAAACCATATGGCCATCAACTTTAGAAACTTTATGGCAGTGTGTGAGGTGAGGTTCCCAGAGGGCTCCCACTGACATCAGTTTTTGAAAGGGAGCTCCTTCCGTAAGGTTGGATTCGACTGTCCACCACAAGAGCTGACACTATGGATGTAGGGATCTCAATAATTCTGCTTTGTGAGTGTCAAAGAGGTTTGAAATGTCTCAGAAACCACAATTGTAATGGCCTCATCCTGAGCCATGCAAATGGTATGACTGCTGTGGTGGCTATCATTAGGCCTAGTTGAATTTGAATGGTTCCCAGAGGGCTCCACTGACTGCCATTCTATTACCTCTCTGGTTATTCTGGATATTTCTGGGGTAGCAAGGCTTTCGCTCTCTTGGAGTCTAGGAGGGCCCTGATAAACTACTGACTGAGACGGTTTGAGGTGAGACTTCTTGTATTTTACCTCCAAGCCTAGTTGGTGGAGTAAGTTGAGAGTGGTGTTGATGTCCTTTTTAAACCATGGTTCCGAGCTAGCCACCAGAAGCCCGTCGTCTATATAAGGAAAAATAACTATCCCCTGGAGTCTTAGATATGCAGCTATCACCACCATGGTTTTGGTGAAGACTCTGGTGCGATGCATATTCTAAATGGTAGGGCAGTGTACTGATAGTGGTCCGGGCCAATTGCGAATCTCAGCTACTTCCTGTGGTCCAAGCAGATACTGAGATGGAAGTAAGCATCCTGGAGGTTGATGGTAGCCATCCAGGTGTTTACTTGAAGAAGAGGTAGGATATGTAATAGTGTGGTCATATGAGACTTCTTGGAAAGGATGTTGTTAAGCACCCTTAGGTCTAATATAGGGCACAGACCCCCATCCCTTTTGGGTACTGTAAAGTAATGGGAGTAGAACTCCCGGCCTATCTGAAGAGTTGGAACTGGTTCTATTGCCTTTTTGTTCAGTAGTGAGAGGACTTCCTGTGCGAGAGTTTGACTGGGGTGTGTACTGATGACCTTGGAATCTGGTGGAAGTTGGATGAATTCTATTGTGTATCCTCAACTCACTAATGAAAGCACCCATGTATCAGTTGTAATGTGCTGCCATGATGGAAAAAATGGTAGGAGGTAGATAGAAGACGACTGGCATGATATTGATGTGCCAGGGATCTCGAAGTCAAAGTCCCTATTTGGAAGACTTGGAGGATTTGCCCCTATTTTGCTGTTGTTGCGATTGAGGATGAAACTTAGTCTTCTGCTGGAATGATTGCCATTTTGAAGAATACGACTGTGATCGCCAGGAGCCCTCTGATGAGTTATGTGCAGATCCCCTTCTGGGCCATTGTTCTGTTGTTTAGATGTGGTTGGAATACTTAGGTTCCATGATGCCTTTATGCTCTTATCAATTTCTTAAGCACTGTATCAAAGCAGTGGAAAAGGCCCACACCATCAAAGAGTAGGTCCTCAATGTCGAGAGTCAATGTCCTTCATGTTGGAAGTAAATGAAGCAGATCTTAACCATGAATGTTGATGGAGAGCAATGGCTGAAGTGAAGGTCTTAGCACAAGTGCCCAGTTTATGTTTGACGAAGTTCACTTGTTGGTTTGAGACTGCTATGCCTTTTGTAGTTTCTTGATCTTGTTCTGAGGTTTGATAGGAAGAGATGGCAGAATTTCAGAAAGTTGGTCCCATAGTGCATACTGATATCTGCTAAAGCAGGCTAGATAGTTAGTGTTCTTAATTCCCAGCGTAGCAGTGGAATAAAATTTTTGTCCGAAGGCGTCAAGCTTTTTACCTTCCTTATCTACTGGCATGGACAAAACATGCTTTCCCTTTGATGAGGAGGTGACTGCCAGCAAGTTGGGCTTGGGATGGCATAAGAGGAATTCAGCTTCTGACTCCTGCACTTTATACATGTGGTCAAGCCTTCTAAGATGACACTGTGGGGGAGGCCAGCTTGTCCCATGGAGACTCGTCCCATGCCTGAAGAAGGAAGGTCATCATCATCATCATACCCCGCCCTACCTCGGTGGGGTAGGACGGGATATAAATCGAATTAAATAAATAAATAAATTAAATACCTTTTATTGGCATACTCAGACATAACATGAAATAAGGACAGACAAGATACACAGTCTAAGATTAAGCTAAGAAAATTTATAGCGAAACATGCCCCACATAGATTTTAATGGACTTCTCCAGAAACTTACTAACAGCCCTTGTGATTTCTATTTAATTATCTTTCAGTAGGCGGCAGTAATCAATCCCATTCACTAGGTTACAGGGAAGAAGAGAAAGATTTCCAAACAGTTCTCTCCGGGGATTAGAATATAACTGACAGTCCAGCAATATATGTTGGATGGAATCTGGGCTGTTCACCCCACAAGGACAGACTCTCTCGCTATACGGGATATGGAGGAATCTGCCATTAAAAACATTTGAAGGAAGGAAGGAGGTCATCAGGAGAGCCACCGCTGTAGATGTGTCCTTCTGAACTATATTGTATTCAAGATCTGTCACCTAAGGCTGTGGTTGTACAATAGAGAGTTCCAATGAGTTAGCCATTCTCTTGACCATGTCTCCATATGATTTCAGATCCTTCAACGGTGAGATCAGAGCATTCTCAGTTATGGGTGTAGGTGGAGTAGGTTCCTTTGAGGACAACTTTGATTGTTCAGAGTCAGATCCCTGATCTGAGGATGAGGGGTTCGCCTCCGGTACTGATTTCCCCGGCTCCGAAAGTGGAGAGGGGAGCTTTGGCTTTGGAGCGGATGGAGTCTCTACAACCTTGCGTTTGGGAGTCTTGGGCTTCAGGGATCGCGGTCTAGTTGACACCAAACACGTATTCCAATCTCTAGGAGGTCCCCATGGAAAGGATGGAGGGTATGGTCTGTATGGATATCCCCAGGATCTCTGATCCCACTGCTGGAATGGGGTTACAGGAGGCCATTGATAAGGATCTGGTGGTGGGTATGGTCGGTATGGATCTGTAGGTCTGTAAGAGGCCATCAGTCTGTGAGGTTCGGATGGACGGTGAATTGGCTGTTCTTCTGGACGTTTGGGAGGGTCTGGGCATGCTGGATCTCTTCTCAGAATGGAATGTCTGCTATCTGGAGCCAAGTCAGAATCTGGATTGCTAGATTGTGTGAGGTCAATCTGATCCGTGTCAACTGTTGCTGAGTCTGCAGCTATGTCATGATCCTCCTCCGGGGAGTCCTCTTGCCTTGATGGCATTTGTAGGATGGGTGATGGTATTGATGACGAAAAGGACAGGTCCGGAATGGGTGACAACAGTCAGTGTTGAGACTTGTTAGATGGACTTCTCAGTCTCTTACTAGAGGACCTAAAAGATCTATCAACTTTGGATCTGTGTATGTCCTTTTTCTTTTTCGTTGGTAATGCTGATGATGACTGAAATGATGATGTTGGCCGCTTCGGTGCCGCAGTCCCGATATTGAAATTTGTCAGAGTCGATACTGAGGATTTTGCTGCCGTATTTAGGCAAGGAGATGCTATCACTGACACCACTGCCATCTCCATATCGGAGTGTTTTCCTGCCGCATTCTGAAGGGTAAGAGCAGATGCAAGAAGAGCTGCCTGGAGACCCATGGCCCGATTCTTTCTAGCCTGTTTGCTAAATTTAAGGTAGTGCTGGCAGATATCAGTTCTATGGGACTCCCCTAAACAAAACAGGCAGAGGGAGTGCCCATCTGTCGGTGTTAGTTTGCTCCCACAACAGGAATGTTTAAAGCAGCCCCACATGGGCCAGGAGGCCACAGGTGGGGAGGGGGGGAAGGCAAACTGGGAGGTAAAACAAGAAACAGGGGTAAAACAACAACTAACACTAAGAGAAAAATAACTTTTTTTAAAACGGGAAAAAAAGTGAAAGGAGAGATCACCAACCAGAGCCCAGGGAAACACATCGTGCCGTGTGTGCAGTCAGAAGGAAACTGGTGGGATATGGATGCCCTCCTCTGGATGTGCGCAGGGGAGTCCCTGGACATGCCCAGTAGGAAGACGCAAAAAGAGGTTGGAGCTTTAGATCACCATTGGGGTCGACACAAGCGCCAATCATCCCAACCGTGTGAAGCACAGAGTCCATGAAGAAGATGCATGGATCAGCATGGTCATCTCAACTGAGTCCAGGTAATTAGAAAGTTTGCAAATCAGATGCAGCTGATGGAAGGCCCTCCTGGCCACTATGTCAACCTGCATTTCACACAGCAAGTGTGTTCCATGAACACCCCCAAGCTCTTAAATCAGCTCTAAAGAAACCAATGTCATTCCATCTAGGAAAAACAGATCCAGTCCCTCTAGAATATCTGCATTCTCAATCAGCATTCCCTCTGTCTTGTCTGGATTCAGCTTAAGTTTGTTCTGCCTTAGCCACCTGACAACAGCCCCAAAGCACCGGTTCAGAACTAAGATGGATTGCTGATTAGATAGAAAAGACTGAAACCACCAAAGGGCTACACCATTAATACTAACTCCATATTCAAGTTGCTGTTAGTTTTGGCCAACTTCTCACAAAGTGTGACCTGGCTATGGTGATCCATGCTTTATCACATCCAAGTTAAATTACTGTAATACTCTATAGCTCTGACCTAGATAACCCAGGCTAGTCTGATCTTGTTGGATCTTGGAAACAGAAAAGAGCCAGCCCTAGTTAGTATTTGGATAGGAGACTACCAAACAAGTCCAGGGTTACTATGGAGGCAGGCAATGGCAAATCACTTCTGAATGCCCCTTGCCTTGAAAACCCTTCAGTCTTGCTGTAAGTTAAGAATTACTTGACTGCAAAACAGCAGCACTCTACATAGGGCTGCCTTTAAAAATAATCTGGAAACATCAATAGGTACAATATGCAGCAAACAGGCTATTGTCAGGCATTGGTTACGGGGATTGTATCATCCATGTGCTGAAAGATCTGAACTGATTACCCATCTGTATCCAGGCATAATTCAAAATCCTGGCTAAGGCTCTAAATGGCTTGAGCCTGAACAAATTTCTCCTCCCATACTATTCAGCTCACCACTTAAGACATGCTTCTCAAGCCCTGCTCTCTCTATACCTCCGCCAGAAGTGAGGTAGGTAGAGTCTAGAGACAGGTGATTTTCTGTGGTGTCACTTCACCTCTGGAATGCCCTCCTCCTCGTGGTTCACCTGACACCTATTTTCATTTTAGGTGTCATGCCAAAATACATATTTTACCTAGCTTTTAATTAAGGGTTTGATCTTATCAGCTATTTAAGTGGTCTGCATCTGTTTTATAGAGTTTTTTCCCCGTTTGTCCAATGACTTACTTTTAATAGCTTGTTTTATATTGTTGTTTTAATTTCAAGCCACCTAAACAGGACTCAGATATCCCAAATAAGCAAATAAATATAGTCAAGAACTGCATTACTGTCACATTCATTCTGATGCCTTAGACACGGGCTCTCATCTGGAGGACTTTCCCCCCTTTTTTTAACCCCCCCCCCCACTTTTTTGGATTATAGTGCCTGCTCAGTAAAGAAAAATCTCTTGGATAAGGAAGGATATGTCTGACTCATGGGCATTTGGGCTTCAGGATTTTCTTTACTTACAGGACTTTATTTTTGGATGGCAGGACTTTCTTTACTTAATGTAAAAGTTTCTCATCAGCAAAAACAAGTTTCCTACCCATAACTGATGATCTTCAAGTGGTCATCTGTGCATTCACACTCATGAGATGAAGCATCAGCACCGATCCCCGATCGGTAACTCCAAAGTCCGGGATTTTTTGCTGCCTGACCCCGGTAGGCATGCATGACAGCCCCAGTGCGCATACCCACCCGGTGGGCGCGAATAACCCGCCAGTTCCTTCCTGCCACCACCTATCAAGAGTAGCATGAGCGGCAGCAGAGGGGAAGGAGGGCCATGGTTAGGAGGACAGGAAACCAAGTCTGTTGAAGCCACCACGGAGCAACTAGGATGCACTCCGGATGCTCCTGGGCCAATTTGTGAAGCACTCTGATGAGAAGAGGCAAGGGTGGAAACAGGTAAAGGAACTTGTCTGCCCACAGAAGTAGAAGACCGTCCCCTAGGGACCTTGGGTCCGACCCTCCTCTGGAGCAGAACTGTTCGCATTTTCAATTGTTTGCCGTGGCAAATACGTCTATTCTGGAATGACCCCAATCCCAGAACAGAGGCTCGAGGTATCTCCAGTTCATCTCCCATTCGTGATGGGAGATGTCTCCCCTGCTCAGGGAGTCCGCTTGAACATTGAACTCCCCGGGCAGGTGGGTGGCTACAATGAAGGTCTGAGAAGCTACGCAGGTCTCCCAAAGCTGCATCGCCAATGCACACAGCTTTGTGGACGCAGTCCCCCCTTGATGATTTATATAACTGACAGCCGTCGTGTTGTCCGACATCACAGCTACGGACTGACCGTTGATTAGGGGTAGAAACGACCACAAGGCCAGATGAACTGCCATGAGCTCTAAGAAACTGATGTGATGGTGAGCCACTGATGGAGGCCATGGGCTGCCTATGCAAAGATCTCTGAGGTGCGCTCCCCATTCCCACAGCGAGGCATCCGTTGTTACCCTGAGCGATGGGAGGGAAAAATGAAATAGAGCTCCTCTGCAAAGATTGGACTTCATCCTCCACCAATCCAGAGAGCGTAGCACCAGTGATGGAACTTGCAGAATCTTGGATGGGAGATCTCTCACCGGATTGTAAGTCCTGATAAAACAGAGCTGAAGGATTCGCATCCTCAGCCTTGTGAAGCGCAGGACATTGGTAGTAGCTGCCATGAGGCCCAAAAGACGTTGGATCTGTAGAACAGAAGCGCATCTCACCGCCTGAAAGAGTTGAACCAGGGAGATGATATCCAATGCTCGGGAATCTGGAAGAAACGCTAGGTGCTGGGTGGTGTCCAGAATCGCTCCTATAAACTCAACTCTTTGCGCTGGGACCAGGTGAGACTTCTTCTCGTTCACCAGAAGTCCTAGTGCACTCAAAAGGTTGAGAATCACTTGTAGATGCACTCTGAGAGAAGCTTCGGACACAACCACCACCAACCAATCGTCTATGTAGGGAAAAAGGATGATACCCTGGAGACGAAGGTAAGCCACAACAACAACCACGGTCTTTGTGAAGACCCTGGGGGCCGTAGAGAGCCCAAAAGGGAGCACCTGGTATTGAAAATGGTGCGTCCCAATTGCAAACCAAAGAAACCTCCTGTGACCGGGGAGGATGCTGATGTGGAAATAGGCATCCTTCAAGTCCAGGGTAGCCATCCAATCTCCCTTGCTGATGAGTGGAAGGAACCGTGAAGTACCCGGAGTACAACCCCTGACCTTTGAGATGAACAGGTTCTATTGCTTGCATGCTGAGCAGAGTTTGAACTTCCTCCAGTAGAACTGCAGTAGGGTGTGTGATCACCAATCTGGGATAAGAAGGGGGCTGAACAAATTCTATCACATAACCCTCCTGTATGATGGACAAGACCCACTTGCCAGCGGTGATCTGTCGCCATGCTTGCAGAAATCTGTGGAGGCAAGTGGGCCCAGAGGAGGTAGGGGGAGAAGAAGGGGGGAATGCCAAAGTCAAAGTCGCTGTTTGGGATTCCTGCCAGTCTTAGACTTTCCCATGTGAGAGGAAAAAGAAGAAAACTTGGTTTTCCCTCCAGCGAAGAAACTTTTGGCCTCATGCTGTCCTGTACACAGTTTCCATGAACTCTCAGGGATTTGGTGTGGTAGGGCTTCTTAGGCCATTGCTTGGACCATGGACGAGACTTGCCAGGGCAAGAGGAAGATGAAGGTACCCCCAGATTACGAGATGTTTTAATGCTCTTGTCCATTTCTTGTAGAACCGCATCTGTAGTGGAGCTGAATAGACCGTCACCTTCAAAGCGGAGGTCCTCGACCCAGGATCTGGTGTCCAACTGGAGGGCAGTGGCTCGAAGCCAAGAATGACGATGAAATGTAATGGCTGAGGTAAGTGTCTTAGCTGCAGTGTCCACCATATGTTTTGAAGCCTGCAGCTGTTGTTTTGCCAGGAGCATTCCCTCCCTCTGGATCTTTTTGGCCAAAGTGCGCTTATCCTCAGGCAGAGAAGCTAGGAGCAGTGAGAGTTGCTCCCAGAGGGAATACTGGTATCTTGCCATGCAGGCAGAATAATTGGAAATTTTAATTCCAAGAGTGCCCGCAGAATAAAAGCGCCTGCCAAAAGTATCAATCCTCTTCCCCTTTTTATCTGGACGTGAGACGTGGGTCTTCTTAGCCTTGGATGAGGATGACACTACTACAGAGTTGGGGCGTAGATGGTTAAAGAGAAACTCTGCACCCTGTTCCTGGATCCTGTACGTGTGATCCATACGCTTGGAAGAGATAGGGGTTGAGGCAGGCTTGGACCAAGGATCTTTGATAGCTTGCAGGATGACCATGGTAATGGGAAGGGCTACTGCAGTCGAAGTGTCCTGCATAATGTCAAAGACTGTGTCGTCAATGACTGGTTGAGGCTGGACCACTGGCAAAGACAAGGAATGTGCTATTCTTTCAATGAGCTCCCCATAGGCTTTCAAATCCTCGGAAGGAGAGTTTGGAAGATCCTCTGCTATCCTGGATTCTGGGGACAATCCCTCCTGCTGATGGCCCGACTGCTCCTCCCCATCGTCATCAGAGGTTGATGGCGATGAAGATGCTCTCTCAGCCGATGGTAAACCTGGGGCGTCAATGGCAATTCTAGCCAAGGAGGTTTTCTCAACGTCGGGACCACTGGAACGTGCCGGCTTCCTGAAAAACTTCGGGGTCGAAGTCGGCAACAATGAATCTCAGTGACCTGGTGGAGAATGCGCTGAGACCCTGGAATGGTGCAAGGCTTCCGAGTGCTGATTCCACTCTGGGTTCTGAGAAGGGTACCAAGGGTATGGTGGATAGGGATAGCCCCCAAACGGATAAGCCCACGGTCGTGGGTCCCAGTTGGGCAGAGGATGAGGACGTCTAAAGGGGTCCAAAGGCTTCTCAAATCTCTCAGGCTGAATCAAGGGCATCTTCGGTGTCGAGTGGTCCCTCGGCTGTGAAACTTCTAAGTCCAATGCCGAACTCGGATTGCCGCTCTCCTTCAAGTCTGCCAATCGTTCTGTAGGGTCAACCTCCTGGTTGGAGCCTGAAAGGGAGGCCTGTGGAACATCCGTTGGACCTGAGGGGCTCTTTGGTTGAATCGGTGAAGCGAAGATTTTTTTCTGGAGGCTCCCCTGAATCGATCGCCAGGTCCTTTGGTGGCGGAGAAGGGGTCTGCCTGTCTTGGCATCTCTTTTTCTCCTTATGTTTCCTGGGCTCAGCAGAACAAGTCCCGGGCCCCTTTGGCCTTCTTGGCCGGGGTTGATGGTTCCGACTGGGATGCCGAGCCCGCACGCTCGTGGGGGCGGTTGGCTCTTTGGAATGGTTGGGTCGGTTGGCTCGATAATGAGACCGGAACCAATGTCGATGCCGGGGTGGCCATCGAAGTGCTGGTCGATGTTGACATTTGTGGTGCGAGAGCCGATTTCACCAGCGCCGCGGAAAGCCTTGCAGCTCGGTTTTTCGTCTGCTTGGAAAATTTTGAGCAGTGATGACAGGATTCCACCTGATGACTTTCCCCAAGGCACAGCAGACAAAGAGAATGGCCGTCTGGAGGATGGATCTTACTCCCACACTTAAGGCACTGCTTGAAAACTCCCCAATGCTTTTCCATAGACAGGGATGGTGGGAGAAGGGTGGGGAAAAAACCCCAAAGGGTTGAAAAACTAATAGTCCTTTTTTTAAACAACAGGAACGAGGAAAAACAAAGAAAAAACGAAGAGAAACTCAGAGAAGGAAAAAGGGTAAATAACTACCGACCGGAGTGACAAAGAACAAGTCTATCTGACGTGTCGGTAAAGAAGGAATTGGCGGGTGGGCATGAGCACTGGGACTGTCACTTATGCCTACCGGGGTTGGGCAGCAAAAAATCCCAGACTTTGGAGTTACCAATTGGGGATTGGCGCTGGCACTTCATCCCATGAGTGTGAAGCACAGAGACCACGAAGAAGATCCATGGATCATTCAATAGAAATACAAACCTTGGAATCAAACCCTACAACAGACTTGGATGCCAATTTTGTTTCGATATACATGCAGAAAATGCTGATGGGACATTAGTGATATCAGCTACACTATCAAGGGCTCATTCACTTGCACATCATCCAATTTAATATATGCCATCATGTGCCAAGAATGCCCTTCTACTGTCTACGTAAGACAAATGTGTTGGTCTCTGCATGAGACAATAAGTGAATGCAAACTGGCTATAAAAATTAACAACATTCAGAATCCAGTGGGGGAATATTTTAACTCTCTGTATATACTATTACAGACCTGATAGACACTGTTCTACAAAAACAAGAATATACAATCTGGAAGTGCTGAATTAGAACTCCTCAAATAATTAAACACTATATGTTATTTTGACTTAAACAGAGGCTTGAGGATACGCAGTCACTACAATCCCTAATAACTCTATAGGAGACACTTCTTGAAAATTTTAATTGGCTGTCCTTGTGTTATCAGATTAACCTTGTACCCATATCAGTTAATTTTCACTTAAACTATTTATCTGTTCGAACCTCTGACCTCCCTTACCATCCAAGAGGTGTTAACTGCCTATTCTGTTGATTTATGAAGGGACTCAAACCTACATTTTCTACATGAAGGCTTCCCTTTTCCCTTTTACACTGAGATTTACACTTCAAAGACTCATAGTGTAATTCACAATAAGCCTCAACTCCTCCACAAACCTTTCTCCATAAGATTTCCCAGCATGATTTACCATCGTGCACCTATCTGATGAGTCTGAGTCACAGAAACTCATACTGAAATAAATGCTATCCTTTAAGGTGCTTTTGTTGTTCAGTCACACAGTCGAGTCCGACTCTTTGCAACCCCATGGACAAAGTCACGCCAGGCCCTCCTGTCTTCCACCATCCTCCAAAGTCTACTCAAATTACTTTCCAGCCATCTCATCTTCTGCCATCCCCTTCTTCTTTTGCCTTCTGTCTTTCCTAGCATCAGGATCTTCTCCAGGGAGTGCTCCCTTCTCATTCGGTGGCCAAAGTATTTGAGCTTCAGCTTCAGCATCTGACCTTCCAGCGAACAGTCTGGGTTGATTTCCCTTAAGACTGACTGATTTGATCTTCTTGCAGTCCAAGGGACTCTCAAGAGTCTTCTCCAGCACGACGGCTCGAAAGCACCTATTCTTCTGCATTTGGCCTTCCTTATGGTCCAGCTCTCACAGCCATACATTACTACTGGGAATTCCATTCCTTTGACTATACGGACTTTTGTTGGCAGGGTGATATCTCTACTTTTTATTATACTGCCCAGGTTTGCCATAGTTGTCCCCCCAAGGAGCAAACATCTCTTAATTTCATGGCTACAGTCACCATCTGCAGTGATCTTGGATCCCAGAAATGTGAAGTCGGTCACTACTTCCATGTCTTCCCCTTCTATTTGCCAAGGTGTGATGGGGCCAGATTCCATGATCTTAGTTTTTTTGATGTTGAGTTTCAAACCTACTTTTGGGCTCTCCTCTTTCACCCTCAACAAGAGGTTCTTTAGGTCCTCCTCACTTTCTGCCATTAGAGTAGTGTCATCTGCATATCTGAGGTTGTTGATGTTTTTCCCGGCAATCTTAATTCCGGCTTCTGCTTCATCCAGGCCAGCATTCTGCATGGTGTACTATGCATATCAATTAAATAAGCAGGGTGACAATATACATCCTTGTCGAACTCCTTTTCCTATTCTAAACTAATCAGTTGTTCCATATCCCATTCTGACCATTGCTTCTTGACCCTGATACAGATTTCTCAGGAGACATGTGGTGGTCTGGTACTCCCATCTCTTGCCACAGTTTGTTGTGATCCACACAATCAAAAGCTTCAATGAAGCAGAAATAGATGTTTTTCTGATACTCCCGTGCTTTCTCCATAATCCATCGAATGTTGGCAATTTGATCTCTAGTTCCTCTACCTCTTCCAAACCCAGCTTGAACTTCTGGTAATTCCTGATCTACATACTGCTGAAGCCTAGATTGTAGGATCTTTAACATGACCTTGGCTGGCATGTGAAATGAGTGCAATGGTGTGATAGTGTGAACATTCCTTGGCATTACCCTTCTTTGGGACTGGAATATAAACCGATCTTTTCCAATCCTGTGACCACTGTTGTGTTTTCCAAATTTGGGACTGGAATATAAACCGATCTTTTCCAATCCTGTGACCACTGTTGTGTTTTCCAAATTTGCTGACATAATCTGAGCATCATTTTAACAGCATCATCTTTTAGGACTTTTAATAGCTCAACTGTTAAGAACTTAAGGTGCTACTGGACTTTTATTTTGTTACAACAGACAACCAGCTACTCTTTTACATCCAATAATTGCCCTTTGCAGCATGGGTTACAAGCTCCATATCATTACTATAACATGATCTACTTCTAGGATTTACAACTGTATCTTGGCAAATGTAGGGAGAAATACTTGGGGAAGGCGGAGTTCGGAATAGGATGCAATGTCTGTTCTGCTAATACTCTAGGCCTTCTCCTAAACTCTATGGTCCTTATCAGAGTGACTTGAAGAGATTATTCCCAGTGTCACCGTGTGGAGACCACTTTTTTCTCCCACTCCTCAACTCCTTAGGGGTGGAAAAATGGGGCTGGGGGATGGCAATTCTCGACCCCAAGAAGGTAAATGGGATGCCTATCTAGTTCCTATTATACAACAGGCTGGGGGGAAGCAAAACATTGTCGGAGCGGGAGTAGCAGAGTGAGGGAGATGACTTGCCCGACACAGGGCTTCAGGAAAGAAAATCAGGCAGACACGTGCAACTAGTGCCAAAAGGTGTATTAACATATATACACAACAAGTGCTCTCTTGTGCAGTCTATACAATATCACCTCCACGGACAAAGTGCTTCGCCTAACCACCATCTCACAGGGAGAGACCTGTGTGATGCACACACAGATCATATATAGTCCAAGCAGCCAATCCTGGCCGTGCTGACTCAGCAGATTGCATCACTTGGCTTCTGCCGGCTCAAGCCGGTCTGCTGATCAGGTCACTGTGACCTAGCCTGGCAGCTAGATCACCAGCTGTCATACTGTAGCTGTCAGACTGGGTTTATGTAGATTCTTGCTCCAACACACCTCCTAATCTATTTAAACCCAGTGCACCAAAACACTTTACACAGTTTACATACATGTCCACCAGCAACATTACAGTTCATATTTACGTAGCTCGGAACCCTTTCCGGAATTCGTTCAGGAACTCATCATGATTGTAAAACACATCATCGTGTTCCTGTTCAGCCAGCTCTTTCAGACGCTTGGCTTCAGCCTCCTTCTCCCTTGCCTCGCACTCTGCCACCCAGGCTTTCCATTTCTTAGCCTTTTCTTTTAACATTTCCTCAAATCCGGGTGGGTCTGGATTGACAGTCAGAGTGACATAGGGACACTTGTACCTAGCGGGACGTTGGCCTTTGGTGGACCTGGCAGACACCCGTGGCCCTGTGCTTGGACCAGCTTTGTCTTCTTTGGGTTGCTCTGTTCCCACCTCCTGGGCTGGTTGCTCTGCCCCTGTAATTGGGTGTTGAACCTCCTGACTCTCACACTTTACCTCCCGTTCCTGCATTTGAGGCTCTGCCTCCTGACTCTGCTCGTCAGGCTCTGTGCCAGCATTCGGCTCACCTTCTCCAGCCCCACTGGGTGCCACCTCCTGGGCTGGAGTTCTGGGCTGCGCTCCAACATCGTTATTGCTACTTGGCAGCAGGACAAATTGTTTCTGCAAGGAGTGCAACCTTGGCCAGCTGCTTTCTTCATTGAACTGGGCACTCTTACTAAGTGTTATCTTGCTTTTGCTATTGCAGAAACGATAACACCTGGCCCTTGGCTTGTAGCCCAGAAAAATTAGGCTCTCTGCCCGGACATCCCCCTCCCCGCTACTCGTGGAGTGGATGCCAACCCGAGCCCGTGACCCAAAGACTTTTAAAGAACTCAAATCTGGGGTCTTGTTCAACAGTAACCTGTAAGGCACATTTTTCACAGTATTACACCAAACCCTGTTTTGCAAAAAAACAGCTGCATGTATGGTTTCTGCCCAATAGGTCATTGGCAGTTGTGCATCCTCTAACATGCGATACATCACGTTCTGCAATACAGCCCCATGCCCATTTTCTCGGGGCGTTGCCGGGTTCGTCAGACGGTGGGCGATGCCCTTGTTCTCCAGCCAACGTTTCATCTGGTTAGATAAGAATTCCCCCCCTCTGTCGGTTTGTACAGCTAGGAGATTAACCCCTAATTGTCTCTCCACTGCTTTGACCCACTTGGTGAATGTCTTATACACCTCAGACTTATGCACCATGGTGAAAACCCACGCGTACCTCGTGTGGTCGTCGGTGGCCACCAAGCAGTATCTCCTCCCCGACAGACTCTTTGGCAATGGGCCAATAACGTCTAAATGGACTAGTTCCAGGGCTCGTGTGCTTTCCCTTGAGCTTTCTTTAGCAACAGCACACGCCTTGCTTTTGGTCTTCTTGCAGACCTGGCAATCCAAGTAACATTTGCAAGGATTTACTTTCAAACTAGGCACAAGCTCCAGGGTTTTCTTTAACGCCCTAAATCCGCAGTGCCCAAGTCTCCTATGGAGCAAATGTATACAATTATTGTGCACAGGCTCATTCGACACCTGAGCCACCTGGGCACAATCACTCTGGACCACATACAGTTTACCTTCCCTCTTTCCTGTCACAAGCAACTTTCCCCCACCTCCCAGGATTTTGCAGCAGGTTTTCTCAAATCTCACCTGGTATCCCTGGTCAAACAGTGTGCTAACACTCAACAGGTTAGACTGCAGTGAGGGTACATACAACACATTTTGCAACATACATTTCAGTGCAGGAAATTCCACATTGCCTGAGCAAACAGAATTGGCAGTGGTCCCATCAGCCAATCTCACATACTTATGCTCAGGACTGTCAATGTTTTTCAACAACTCCTTCTCGCAGCAGAGATGGCTCGTTGCCCCGGAGTCTAAAATCCAAGCAGACCCTGTGCTCTCTACTGCAGACGTGACCAGCCGGGTTGCTTCCTCACACGGGCTGGCGGTCCTCCGCTCTCGCCGCACACGCCCCCGCCTCTTCTCCCTCTCAGGGCAAGCTCGGAGCAGGTGCTGCGACGACCCGCATCCATAGCAGCGACGGACTGCAAACGCAGTCGGCTCCACTTCCTCCACCTTCGGACGCCTGCCAGCAGCAAAAGCTGGCTCGTTCTTGGCTGTCTTCCCGGACACACCGATAAAAGCACGCTGCCTGGCCGACACCCCCGGACAGCTCACGGCCGCAATTCTCTCTTGGAAGTCAAGCAGGTGGGCACAGACGTATTCCATGGTCAGGGTCGCTACGTCCACCGTCTCCAGAGAAGTTATCAGGGGAGTGTACTCAGGTGGCAACGACGACAGCAAAATGTACACTCTGTCGTCTGGAGCTACAGTCTTGCCTCTTGCCTCCAGCTCAACGAAACAGTCCGTTAGCCGTTTGATGTGATCTTTCACACACCCTCCAGCCGGCATAACGGTGCGGAACATCCTCCTTGTCAAGGCCATGAGGGAACCAGCAGTGGTGCTAACATGCACCGCACTCAACGCGTCCCAGGCAGCCTTGGGAGTGTCCTTCCCTCGCACATAAACCAGCTGGTCATCTCCTATAGATAGCACTATGTTGGCCAGTGCCTTATCCGATAACACAGTCTCGGCAGGAGATAAGTCAGCAGGGGGGTTACTCACGAACAGCCATTGCCCTTCACGCTTGAGGTAGTGTTGCATTCTCAGGCTCCACACCGCGTAGTTGGCTGAGGTGAGCTTCTCAACGGCTACTCCAAGCTGTTGCTGAGCCATCGTGCCGACTCCTCCTCACAGCTGGCTGCCGACGTCCCTCTGGCTCTCAAACAGAGAACGGTGGTGCTTCTGGGTCCTTCACCGGCGTTCCTCGCCTCCGGCTCTTTCCAAACTCACAGTCAGCTCAACTCTCAACTCTCTCCTCCGCGCAGCGGAACCGCCCTGGGCCCATAACCCTGTCGGAGCGGGAGTAGCAGAGTGAGGGAGATGACTTGCCCGACACAGGGCTTCAGGAAAGAAAATCAGGCAGACACGTGCAACTAGTGCCAAAAGGTGTATTAACATATATACACAACAAGTGCTCTCTTGTGCAGTCTATACAATATCACCTCCACGGACAAAGTGCTTCGCCTAACCACCATCTCACAGGGAGAGACCTGTGTGATGCACACACAGATCATATATAGTCCAAGCAGCCAATCCTGGCCGTGCTGACTCAGCAGATTGCATCACTTGGCTTCTGCCGGCTCAAGCCGGTCTGCTGATCAGGTCACTGTGACCTAGCCTGGCAGCTAGATCACCAGCTGTCATACTGTAGCTGTCAGACTGGGTTTATGTAGATTCTTGCTCCAACAAACATTTCTCCCTCCTCTTTTGCCATTTCTCTGTAGCAACTGAAATAGCCCTCAAATGCAGCATAATGTTTTTTTGGGTTTTTTTGGAACACAAGTGGAAGTATCCACAGAGACATGGGAGTACTTTTGAAACATCAGCAATAAAATGAAAACAAAAGGATATACCAGTATACATTAGTTTTTATTTCTGTACGCAATGTAATATTTAGGCACATAGCTTGGGTCACTTTCTAAAATAAGTCATTGGCCATTGGTTTAGAGTATCCTTTTGGCTTTTAAATACTGGTCAGGAAAACAAATGATGTAAAAATAAATGAATATAACTTTCTATTAAAGAAATAAAAATGGATTTGCATCTAAAAGTGCAAGAGGTGAAATACTTTAACCCTTTCACCAGACAATGTGGCAATATACATTATATTGCTTCTGTTTGAGAAGGTGGTTGCAATTCTATGACATAGAAAATTATAAATTACAATTAGTTTCCATAATCACTATATATATACATAAGCCAGTTATGGAAAAAAAACTGGTTTAAACTTACAAATGAAAACTTCACACAGATCAAAACAGTAAAAGTATAACAATTAACATGCTCAAGTGCCCAATTTTGATATTTCATTTAAAGATAATTTACCTTTAAACTGCATGAACTGCAATTACATGAGCAGCATGAGCATTGCATTATATTTGATTTTTCAAAAGGATTACAGTGTTTTAAATATGAAGATTGCTTCAAAATGTTCAATTTTATAATGCTTTGAATTAAAGTACACCTTGGTGAATGGGTTAAAAAAGTAGGTGAATCACTTAAAATACACAACAAGCCATGTGCACTTCAAAATATTCTAGTGTTTCACCTGTAAGTAATTGTTTCAAGCAAACAAGACTGAACAGAATGTATGGCTTTACAGTAACATCAATTTGTCAACGAAGTTGTAGCAATAAATACTTAAAATCTCTACCAATAGACTTACATTTTGATCTGTTTTAAACAATACAGAAAACAATTACCCAATTGAAAACCTGCTGTAAAATGCTGAACATCAAAAATCCAGGTTAAATCATTTTTAATCTAAAACAACCAAAACATTTAGAGGGCACTGCAGTTGCACTTTTTGTTTGTGTGTGCCAAAATGAAAGAAATATGGACTTCAAATTTCAGGGTGAAAAATTATGGAACTGCTAAATACTTTGGTCACTAATTGTCAAATAGTTATGCCTCAAATACATTAGATTTGTGTATTCACTTTTTTAAAATATAAAACTATTCTTACAGCCATTTTAACTATAGCATCACTATTATCATTACTGGGGTGGCAAGATCTTATTTCACAGATCACCCATTATTATTTAGAACATTACAATATAAACATACGCAAAAATTTCTTGGTATTTTTCAATGTGCGATTTTTACACTTATGAATTTCTGTACAATGTCTCAAAATCTAGAATATAAATGTTGCTGGTCCTGATCCCTTGCAAAATTAGTGCAGCAGTAACAGGCTACAATAGGCTCTAGATGAAATCCTCAAGATATTCTTGGATATCAGTTCATATTCTTCAGCCAACCGCAGTCAATATCACATATCATACAGGGCCATTAACAGATGCCTCCAGTAGAAGAGCTTGTTGACCAGTCCTAAGGAGTTAAAAAGAGAATCTGAGTGTTAGCAAAGACTACCTATCTTAATAGTAAAACTGCAAATGTAGAAACAAGTGGTAAATACTGATAATATGCAATTACATATACTTAGGCTTCATTTCAGCCGGGGATGAAGGTTTTTGTAGAACAGATTGTTTAGCTGAGGTCTGAAGGCCAAGAGAAGAGACTTAATGAAAGTGTTCTAGGAGGAGATTCTAGGTGTAAGGATAAGGAAGATTGGAGACTTATGGGCAATTCAGACTGGTGAAGTTGGAAATACCATTGCCAGAGATATATTAAGCTGTGAGAGAACAAAGAGTGGGAGGGGTGTGGTAAAAGGTCAGCGTAGGGACCTCAGGATGGAATCACATGCTTTGAACAATGAGAAAGGTGAACAAATTGATGAGAGTATTCTGGATAGGACTGATATGAGAAAAATAAAGGCCAAAGAAGGTTGCAGTAGTAAGAAAGCGACCAGAGTTTTAGCCAATGTTGAGAGGAAAACAACAATGTTAAAGTACAAGGAGAAAATGAAAAACAAGAGTCAAGGTCCAGACTTTCTGATAGGATGACGACACTGGTGATCACTGTCAACAGATACGGAAAATAATAAGGATGTAATGACTTCAGAGGCAAGATGAAAAGTTCATTCATAAGGATTCTGAGTTTGGAATGGCGACAAGACATACTAAAGTACAAATATTAGATAAGCAGTCAGAGGACAGATATAAGGTAGTGAGAAAATAATAGGTGATGAAAAAATTATCATACACATTACAATAGTGATAGCTGTAGTATTTGATGAGGCCACATAAGGACATCAGAGGACAAGAAACCGAACCTTGAGGAACTTGCATCAGGGGCAGGACTCAATAAATCACACAACAGTAAGAAGAAAACCAGCTAAGAACATCCATGGATCCTTAACATCGGAAGGGAATCAAGGAGTACAGAATGGTCAGTTACATACAGGAGAAGGCAGAGGTCAAGTGGACAGTGATAGTTTTGTGGATTACAGGATAGAACAAAATTGTAGCAGCTCAAGGGCGAAGTGCAAAGATATAAAGCTGAGACAGTGATGGAGATGATTCAGTTAATATCACAAACTGTGGTCTTTTACAACCACAGAAACAAATACAGCTTGTTTCTGTACACACCTTCCCTCTCCCCCTCCTGCAAGGACAGTGACTGGAAAAAAAATCCTGCTTGGGAAACTTTCAAGATAATTTCCTGTGCTATTCAAATACAACCACCTGAACAAATGCTTCCCTCTCACAAGCTAGAATTCTTAACTGTGATGAAAAAAAGGTAAAGGTAGTCCCCCTCCTGGTGATTCAATTTAGAATCCCAAGGGGAGGTGGATGGGAACACAGAACAAGCTATGTACATGCCTGCTGCGGATGAAGTCATCTGAATTTAGGGGCAAAGAGCAAAATTTGGGACAGTGGGGAACACTCTGAAGGGGCTAAAAGAGAGGAAAAGGTTATTCATAGATCAGGGTGGAAACTAGTCAGAGTCAATATTACTGATTTTACTGACCCCTCCCCCCCAAAAAAACCCCCCCCACCAAAACCCTCACACAACACTGAAAAATTACCGAACAATTTAATTTCAGCCTATTGGTAAATTAAAGTAAAACTGCGACTTCATTAAAAAATTATTATCTGGCTTTCCCATAGCCAGCCAGCACACACCTTTTCATTGATATATATATATTTAATGAAAATAGGACAATGTTTTTATTATTGTACAAAATTTAAGGCAAAAAAAAAATCCCTTTTAAAACTGATTACGTACTGCAGATAATAAAACAGCAAAAAAGGTTCAGGCTGGGTTGTCATCAGTACATTGATGACACCCAGCTATATCTGTTGACGGGTAGCTGGCCCATCAGTTTTGGCTGAGGGGCTGGAGGCAGTGGTGAAATGGTTAAAGCAGAGCTGGCTGATACTGAATTCTACTAAAACAGAGGTTCTGTGGCTGGGCAGGGAGAATTCAGGGTTGGGGTGCTAACTGCAAGCTCCTGATGGTGTGTCCTTAACCCCAGCACCAACTGTCAAGAGCTTGGGTGCGATTCTGGATGCCTCCTTATCAATGAAGACCCAGATTACGAACGTTGCCAGACTGGTGTTCTCCAGCTACATCAAGTCAGTTGCACAAATTCTACAGTCTCTGAAACAAGAGCAACTAATGGGATTGTGGCCCATGACCTTCCAGGTGATTGGATGATGATTTCTCTGGATGAAGGTGTTAGCTACAAACCGGAGTCTGAAGGTCCTGGTGCACCTTTCTCTAGACCAAGGATTCCCAATCCCTGGTCTGCGGCCCATTAGTAATCGGGCTGCCATTCCCTGCCCTCTGCCCCCCATCCTTCACAGCGCTGCAAAGCGGTGCAGCGCTCTGTCACCCCCCCCTGCACGACGAAGCTTGGCTCCCCACCACCGCCAGGGCCCATACCCTCCCTTCTTTTCCCCAGCGCTGCACCATGCTCTGCCCCCCCACCCGCACAATCAGAGGAGGCTCGGAGTTGGCCCTACCTGTTTCAATAGGGCCTGGGCTGATTCTAAGTTGTTTGAAGAGTAGGTTGAAGAGTTTTGCCCCTCCCTCCCTTCTGGAAGTTAAGGGGGGGGGGAGAGAAGCCTCCTTCAACGTGCTATTCAAATAACTTAACTTAGAATAAGCCTGGGCCCTGCTGAAGTGGCTCAAGCCTTTTCAGGGCGCCCCTCTGATCGTGAGGGGGGCAGAAGTGATGGGACTTGGCTCTACCCGCTTCAGCAGGGCCCTGGCTGATTCTAAGTTATTTGAATAGCGAGAGACTTCCGGTCTTGGCGATCCGCTGTGAAGACCGACTGCAGACTTGCTCCTGATGGTTGGTCCTTAATCGGGCAACTAAGGGGTTCCTCTGGTCGGAGGGCCCAAGTCCAGGACCTGGGAATGGTCTTGGCAGGCAGGCGGCTTATCTGCTGGAACCAGGATATTGGTGGCAGCCGGTTCCTGGACCCATGGACGCTGCGGAGCTCCATTGCCCCAATCACCATTTTTAAATGGCAATCGGGTTGAACACTGGCACTACTTCTGTATTTCTGAACTGAATTCTGCATGATTGGAGAGAACTAGAGCATTCATATAGTGACTGCAAGTTCTCTTTCTTTTTTGACTGCTTGGATTAAAGTTTGGAAGCTTGAAGCCTGAAGTTGGTATGGGAGCGATTTCACGAGGGAAAGAGGGAGGAATGCATTAGCCTCCCCCCCCCCCTTATGCTCCAAGGCTTCAAAAGACTGAGAGAGGACAAAGGCTTTTACCTTTTAAAAGAATCTGCATTCCGGAAACTATTGATCTATATGAATTTTTAATAACAAGTTTTTACTGGGAGTATATTGAACTTTAAAAAAAAATCTCCCAAAGTATAAGGCATACTGGTAGGAAACTACAGGTAAAAGAACTGACT
Source organism: Heteronotia binoei (assembly GCF_032191835.1). Taxonomy (NCBI): domain Eukaryota; kingdom Metazoa; phylum Chordata; class Lepidosauria; order Squamata; family Gekkonidae; genus Heteronotia; species Heteronotia binoei. The sequence goes on along the minus strand of NC_083243.1, from coordinate 163,131,530 downwards.
GAGATTTAATGGTCTGATGGTGGATTTGAGCAGAGACAAAGCTTGGAATAAAGTCTGGAAGGAAGTTTGAAAGGAAATCCTGATCTTCAATAGCTGTGATCGCTTTATTGATCTCAAATAGACTGAGGAGTTTGGTTTGAATAGTGGATTATAAGAGGGAGTTACATTGCTGACTACATCTAGAATATTTATGAAGTCTTCAAAGACTTTGATTCTATTCTTTGGCGAACTACAAAATTATGGACAGGATATATAACCTTATATTGGATTACAAGTACCTGAGTTTTCTGGGTTTTTTCCTTTTGCCAATGGATTACAAAATTCTGGGCAGAATACATAACATACAGTATGTCACAGAAGTGAATACACCCCCTCACATTTTGTAAATATTTAAGTGTATCTTTTCATGTGACAACACTGAAGAAATGACACTTGATTACAATGTAAAGTAGTGAGTCTACAGCTTATATAACTGTAAATGTGCTGTCTCCTCAAAATTACACAACACACAGCCATCTGAACCAAAATGGTCTGCAGCGCTGTCTTCCCAGAAGGAAGCCTCTTCTAAAAATGATGCACAAGAAAGTCCACCAACGGTTTGCTGCAGATAAGCAGACTGAGGACATGGATTTCTGGAACCATGTTCTGTGGTCCGATGAGACCAAGATAAACTTATTTGGTTCAGATGGTGTCAAGTGTGTGTGGTGGCAACCAGGTGAGGAGTACACAGACAAGTGTGTCTTGCCTACAGTCAAGCATGGTGGTGGGAATGTCATGGTCTGGGGCTGCATGAGTGCTGCCGGCACTGGGGAGCTACAGTTCATTGAGGGAACCATGAATGCCAACATGTACTGTGACATGCAGAAGCAGAGCATGATCTCCTCCCTTCGGAGACTGGGCCGCAGGGAAGTATTCCAACATGATAACGACCCCAAACACACCTCCAAAACGACCACTGCCTTGCTAAAGAAGCTGAGGGTAAAGGTGATGGACTAGCCAAGCACGTCTCCAGACCTAAACCCTATTGAGCATCTGTGGGGCATCCTGAAATGGAAGGTGGAGGTGCGCAAGGTCTCTAACATCCACCAGCTACGTGATGTCATCATGGAGGAGTGGAAGAGGACTCCAGTGGCAACCTGTGAGCTCTGGTGAACTCTATGCCCAAGAGGGTTAAGGCAGTGCTGGAAAATAATGGTGGCCACACAAAATATTGACACTTTGGGCCCTATTTAGACATTATCACTTAAGGGTGTACTCACTTTTGTTGCCAGCAGTTTAGACATTAATGGCTGTGTGTTGCGTAATTCTGAGGGGACAGCACGTTTACACAGTTATACAAGCTGGAGACTCACTACTTTACATTGTAGCCAAGTGTCATTTCTTCAGTGTTGTCACATGAAAAGATAAACAGGTTTCTTACCTGTAACTGATGATCTTTGAGTGGTCATCTGTGCAGTCACACACATGGGTTATCTGCCAGGATTGAACCAGACCTCAGAGAATTCAAAGCAATCTTTGAGCGTTACTTTTGGCGTGCACTTCCTCTCGTCCCAGGGAGGAGGCATCCACTGCGCATGCCCGGACGAGAGGGAGGCACATCACCCACCCAGTTTCTTCCCGCCACCGCATAGGTGGAAAAAATTTTCTGCAGGAACAAGAAACCAGCAGCGGGGAAGAATGGGCGGGCGTGTATGACTGCACAGATGACCACTTGAAGATCATCAGTTACAGGTAAGAAACCTGTTTATCTTCTTTGTGGTCTCTGTGCAGTACCACACATGAGCTATTCTGTTCAGAGGCGGATGCTGGATCTGTAACCAAAGGACAAGATTAGTTATGCATATAAGAAGTAATACTGTACTTACAGTGTAGACGACTGGGGACATCAGTTGAAGATGGATCGTAGTACAGCCTGTTCGAAGGACGTGTCATACCGGGCACGGACATCTAAGGCGTAGTGCGAGGCGAATGGAGATGGAGATGACCAGACTGCAGCGGCACAGATGTCTTCCATCGAAACACCCCTACAGTAGGCTGTTGAGGTTGCAACTGCTCCAGTAGAGTGAGCTCATAAATGTTCGGGTATAGGCTGTTTTGCCAGTCTATAGCATAATGTAATAGCAGCCACAATCCATTCGGAAATCTCTGTATTGATATTTTAGTGCCTTGATTGTGGGTTGCGTATGCTACAAAGAGTCTAGTGTCCTTTTGGAACTGACGTGTCCTTTTGATGTAAAAGGCAAGGGCCCTACGTACGTCCAGATTATGTAAAGTTCGTTGACCTGCATTGGTAGGGCGTTGGAAAAAAGCAGGTAAAGTCGAAGGTTTTCCCAACTGAAACGCGGAAACCACCTTTGGTAGAAAAGAGGGGTCAGGGCGTAAAATGACTCTGTCGTGATGGAAAATGGTGTATGGCGGGTCTGCTCTGAAAGCACAGATGTCGCTAGCTCTCCTGCCAGAAGTGCTACCAGTAAAGCTGTCTTCTAGGACAAAAGATGTAAAGGAATGGATGCCATGGGCTCAAAGGGTGGCTTCATTAACTGACTCAGTACAAGTGACAAGCTCCAGGTGGGATGAATCTGGCGGATTGGAGGATGAAGGTGGAGGATTCCTTTCAGGAAAGCTTTAGTAGCATAGTGGAGAAAACAATGCAGCCTTCAATATGCGGATGAAATGCAGAGATAGCTGCTACGTGGACTTTTAGAGAAGAGTATGAAAGTCCTGAGTTAGAAAGAGATAAGGTGTAGGTTAGGATCTGAGTGATGGTGGAGAGTTCAGGTTTGAAGTTATGAAGAACAGCATATGCCGAAAAACGTTTCCATTTCAAGGAATAAGATTTCCTGGTAGCAGGTTTTTTGGCGTTTTTCCAGGCAGTCAGTCGTAGAAGTGCCGGGTTGTGGTGTAAAACCTTGCCTTATTGCTGTGAAATCAAGTCCTGAACTTGAGGAAGTCAAAGGAATGTGTTGTCTGATAGGAGAAGAGTGGTGAAGCAAGGTTGACGAGGTCACCATGGTGTAATCAGGATGTAATTGGTCTGATCTAGCCATATTTTTTGTAAAACCCTCGTGATGAGAGGGATTGGTGGGAATAGGTAGTGTAGTTCCCTGACCATTGCTGGAGGAAGGCGTCCCCCGCCGACAGTGAGGATGGAGGGCCCCGAGTGTAAAAGGAAGGGCACTGTGCATTGTCTGGAGATGCAAACACATCTACTGTTGGCATTCCGAAGGTCTGGAACACTGTGTGCAGATAATGACGGTTGATGGCCCATTTGTGGTCATTTACTAGATGGCGACTCAGTGTGTGCTTGGACGTTTTGGACTTGTGGTAGATGCACCGCTGTCAGGAAAATGCCGTGGGCAATACTCCAGTGCCATAAGGATAGGGCTCGTTTGCATAGTTGAATAGAAGCTGTGCCTCCCTGCCGATTGATGTAGAAGACGGTGGCTACATTGTCGGAGGTGACCTGAATGTGGTGGTTGTGAAGAGATGGAAGAAAGGATCTCAGGGCTCTGTGGACCGCCAGAAGTTCTAGACAAATGATGTGAAGGGACCTCTTGTAATTGGTCCATTGTCCCTGAACTGTCAGTGTTCCCAAGTGGGCTCCCCATCCCCACTTGGAAGCATCGGTCGTGACAATCACAGAGGGCATACGAACGGCATTCCTGCCAGAAGATGACAATCCACCGTCCACCACTTTACAGATGGGATGTTGTGAGATGGAACCGTAAGCAAGGTCATTTGGTATTGCTTGTGTGGATGGAATGTCCGGACAAACCACAGTTGAAGAGGGCGTATGTGAAGCCTTGCAAAACAGAGGACAGCGGTGGTGGCCGCCATAAGGCCTAAGATCCTTTGAAAGATGAGGGCAGTTTGGGAGCGATGTGTTATGATGGTATTGGCTAAGGATTGGATGTGTTGCACTCTGTCTGCTGGGAGAAAGGCCTTGTGAGATAACGTTGACAGACACGCTCCTATAAATTGAATGTTCTGAGTGGGATTCAGGTTGGATTTTGCATGATTGACCTGAAGACTTAGTGCAGACAGGAGGGACAGGGTAGATGAAATGTCCTTCTGAAGTTGTTCCTTTGTTTGGGATACGACCAGCCAATCGTCTATGTAAGGGTAAATGGAGACCTGTTGTTGTTGGAGTCCTGCTGCCACCACAGCCAAACATTTCGTGAAGACTCTCGGTGCTGTAGAGAGACCGAAGGGGAGGGAACGGAATTGATAGTGCTGATCTCCGACAGCAAACCTGAGGAATCTTCTGTGATGGTGACTGATGGTGAGATGGAAGTAGGCATCCTGTAGGTCTATTGATGCCATCCAGGTCTGCTCTGGAATCAGTGGTAGAATAGACTGCAGAGTAACCATGTGGAATTTCTTGTAGCGGATATGAAGGTTGAGTGTTCTAAGATCCAGTATAGGACGCAGCCCCCCATCTCTTTTTGGGACCAAAACGTAACGGGAGTAGAATCCCGTGTGATGGAACTGCGGTGGAACTGGTTCTATAGTTCCGTTGTCCAGCAAGGTGGCGATTTCTGATTGTAGAGGAGAAGAGGGGGGTGTAGGTATGAACCTATGGAATTTTGGAGTCGAATCGAACTCTATGGTGTAACCCCTGTGGATGATCGCCAGGACCCATGAATCCGATGTTATGGATTCTCACATGGGGTAGAATGGTCGAAGTCTGGTGGTGGCGTCTGGATGGTATTGTGGCTGGTCGAGAGGTAGAGGGAAGAAGTCAAAGAGACTGCTTTGGGGTCGGTGCTGACTTTTTTGAGGTTTGTGGACTTGCTCTCTGCTGAAAAGGCTATTTTGCTGGAGGAGCCTTACGTTTCCAGAATTCGGCTTGTCGGGGGGATCGAGAACGTTTGTAAAAGGAAGCCTTCCAGGTTCTCTGCCGATTAGGCTGGGATTGTGGTTGGGTAACTCCCAATCTTTTGGCTCGTTTCCTACTGTCATCGATTGTGGTCAAGATGTCATCCGTGGTGGCATTGAAAAGGCCCTGACCATCAAAAGGTAAGTCCTCTATTTTGAACTTGATGTCAGGTTGCAGTGACGAGGATCTAAGCCATGCATGCCGGCGTAGGGCAATCGAAGAGGCCATAGTTCTAGATGAACATGCCACAGCATGACGTACTGTGTTGATTTGTTGCTTGCTGACCCTAGTAAGTTCTTGGAGGAGGTGGGAAGCCTGCTTCTGTGCTGCATCCGGTAAGGAAGGAACCAAGGTGTTAAGTTGGGAGGCGAGGTTGAAGGCATATGCCGAGAAATAGGCCATATAATTGTGGATTCTTGTTGTGGCAGTGGTAAGGGAATAAATCTTCCTTCCCAGAGTATCCAGTTTTTTACCTTCTTTTTCTGGTGGAACTGGGTGCCTTGTCTGTTTTGATTTGGAGGACGAATGCACTATCATGGAATTTGGAGCCGGATGATTGAAAAGAAATTTAGATTCAGGGGCATGAATTTTGTAAAGGGATTCAACTCGTTTCGATATGGGTGGCACTGAAGCGGGTTTGTCCCAAGCCTCTTTCAAGGTTTCCAGGTGAACTGGGAGCATTGGAAGAAAAGATTCTGCTGGCAAGTCTGCGTGTACTAAATCGTGGACTACGTCCGAAACCCTAGGTGCATCAGTAGTCAGCTTGACATTAAGGGAAGTAGCCATGTTAGATAACAGATCCAGATAGGATTTGGAGCCCTCTGAGGGTGAAAGGTCAGCAGGTTTGATGATGTCAGATGCAGGTGAAAGAGGAGCTGAGGCTGTGGAGTGTGATGAGTTGGATTGCTCAGCCTCGGACTCTTCCTGGGTCTCGATGGGTGTCTCAAGAGGCTTGGTTATAGTAGCAGTAGCAGTTTGTTTGGTCAGCAGAGGAGGCTGTTGTGGTTGTTTAGGAGAGACTGAACACACCGAGGTTGATCTGGTTGGAGACAGTGGCTTCGACACCATAGAGTAGTGTCTAGGGTGACAATAGGGACTTTCACGGTACCAAGAACAGTCCTCACAGTATGCTTGCTCTGGATGTGAAGAAGTTTCACGGTACCGAGGGTGCTCATCTCGATATGCCTGAACCCGATGTGAGGGATAGTAAAGTACCTCACGGTACCGAGAGTCTTCACGGTACCGATATCGATGGGAATCCGAAGATGGAGACCTGTAATATCTTCGGTACCTGTGGGGAGATGGTGACCTGGATCTCGATGGGCTATAATAATAATAGCGTTCCCTATGGCGACTTCGAGATTTCTCGGCTTGAACTCTATTAGATGACTCTCTCGGTGTTGAGGGTTCTCTTAGGAGTGGAGATGCAGGTGTCAAAATCTGTTGTTTGGTAGGCATCGAGACCTCCTGGAATGAGTGCGCGCCGAGAATGTTTGGGCGCTGACTTCTGCTGGAATCTGGAGATTCGGTGTCGAGGATCTTGTCTGGTAAAGATCCATGAACTGAAGGGGACTGTGAAGGAACGTGTACGACCTCGAGAGGTACGGTATCGACGGGTGCCGAGGGTTCCAATGAAGTCGGTGCTGTCTGTACCGAGATCGCTGTGTTGATAGTTGGGTGCAATGCAGAAGTCGTTGGAGACTTCGATTCCGAGGGTCTATGGATTGTAGGAAAAGGATGAAGATGGCTATGAAGAGAGGAGACGCCACGAGGTAGGTGTATCCCGGGTGGCGGTAAAGAAGAAACTGGGTGGGTGACGCGCCTCCCTCTCATCTGGGCATGCGTGGTGGATGCCTCCTCCCTGGGACGAGAGGAAGTGCGCGCCAAAATTAACGCTCAAAGATTGCTTTGAATTCTCCGAGGTCGGATTCGATCCTGGTGGATAACCCATGTGTGGGAATGCAGAGAGACCACGAAGAAGATACTCACTTCTGTGACATACTGTATAAATGGATTATAGAGATGTGGATGGCCTTAACTGTACTGCTGGATTATAATTAAGATTTTCTACTTTCTGAACTTTTATTTTTGGTGGCTTTTTTGTGGCTTTGTGTTTTTTTCTTTTTAAACTCTCTTTTGGAATATAAAGACCTGTGGATGCTTATGGATATACAAATTGGACATTCCAGTTTGGATTACAATTTATAAATTTTTGGCTTTGAAATAGTTGGACTACCTGGACTATTTTGTGGACTACATCCTTGTTGATTGGACTGGACTAATTTGCATTGGTCAAGAGCACATTATAATTTCACTGGTGTGAGTGTATTTTCACCCCCTTCTTCTTTGCTGTTTATTCTTGGTACATCTGAATCATTGTTATGGCAAACTGACATTGTTTATAGTTTTAATTATCATTATTTGGGTTTGCTAGATCGTTGATACAAGGGGAAGGCTCTGTTCCTAAACAATTTTATATCTACTAAAAATATTGACTTTTCTTGCCTGATACTGAGTTAGTTGATACAAGTTGGAACACTGTGTTCCAAAATAGGTTGGTGAATTGTAAACATCAAAAATTTTTAAGTTTGGGAGGGGATATATATTGTAGGAAATTTAACAACAGAAATGGCAACAGGATTCAAGGAGGTCCCCAAAAGGAGAGACAACAGAGAAAATAGCCTCCCTCAATATTGGCCCAACTAAATTTACAACTGAAAATATGCAGGAAGATATGAAAAAAATGCAAAATACATTATTAACAGCCATTTCACGACTGACTGACAAGGTAGACAGTATAGGAGAACAAATGGCTGAACTCAAGAGAGAGCTCCAAGAAAACAGAAAGCAAATAGCAGAAACTAATAAGGCACTGAAAGCCCTAGATGACCAAGTGGTGAGCAACACCCAAAAGGTTGAACAGTTGGAAAACAATCAAAAGTTGTATGACAGTAGACTTCTCCAGTTAGAAATGGACAGAGCAGCTTATATGTTGAGACTGTAAAATATTCCAGAAGACAAGTCTAAAGACTTGCAGAAAATGTTAAGGAGGCCTTCGTGGAAATCTTGTAAGTGCCACTGGAAAAAATGGAAGAAGAGATTGATCAAGTTAAGCGTGTACCATCGAGTTTCACTAAGCAAAATGAATCACCCAGCGATATACACGTGAAGCTTACAAGGAGAATAACAAGAGATAATATCTTGAAACAGACAAGAGATAAACCAGTGGTGATAGCAGGGAACACAGTGAGAATTCTGAAAGAAGTGCCTTGCCAGTCAGACAGAAGAGAAGAAAATATCATACCCTGATAAACTTTCTAAGGGAGAGAAATACCATATACATGGTTGATTCCAGAAGGTTTGTTTTTCATGTTTGAAGGTAAAAGACACAGGATTAACTCAATCTTCAAGGCAGAAAATGTTTTGGAGAAGTTTGGGAAGAAAGAACAGAGAAGAAAGAAGGGAAATGGGGAAGAAGAAAGCTCAGAGGAAAAAGAACCAAATGATGCAAAAAAATACCAAACAAGATTACAGATCAAAAAAGATGAAAAATATAGTGATAAGAAAGATTCATGATGGCGTCAATAGTCTCTACTAACGTGAATGGACTTAGTTCTCCTGTAAAGAGAAGGAAAATCTTTGAATACTTAGCAAAATTGGAAGCTGATATTATTTGTTTACAAGAAACTCATATATTGACAAAGGATCAGCACTTGTTGAAGAGCAAAAAACTTGCCAATTTATTTGTAGCAACGGACTTGATTAAAAGAGGGGCATGGCAACACATATAAAAGATAAATTTAATCCACAATTCTGCTTTGTGTCAGAAGATGGAAGAATCTTATTGGTGGAAATTACCATGGAGGGTAGAAAAATCTTGTTAGCAAACATCTATGCCCCAAATGACCATCATGAAATTTTTTTTAGTGAACTACATCTCAAACTAATGAGTTTAGATTATTCAGAATATTGTTTCCTTGAGACTTCAATGTGGTTTTTGACAGACAATTGGACAGGAAGCTGCATAAACAAATTAAACCCAAAGGAGTACAATTACCAACAAGTTTTAAAAAATTAGCTGAGGAACTGGAACTAGTAGATGCGTGGAGGACAAAGTACCCAAGAGATTTTACATATTATTCACCTAGTCATCAGTCATGGTCAAGAATTGATATGTGCTGACTCTGTCTATAGGTTTGAAGGAATTAGCGGAGGTGGAGATTCAACCATAGTATCTGACCATAGTCCAGTAATTATAAAAATTAAGGGAATACAAAGAAGAAGAAACTGGAAGTTAAATACTCAAATCCTAAAAAATAAAAACTTTCTCCAAGAAGCAAAAGAAGAAATGATTTTTTCCCCCAAACAAAATATAACACAGGAGGTGAAGATGCAGGTGGTATGGGATTCAGCTAAAGCATACTTTAGGGGACTGGCAATTAGATTCAATGCCAAGAAGGAGGAGGAAAGATCTGAGAACTTCCAAAGGCTAATGGTGCAAGCAGAAGAAGCAGATAAGAACCTAAAATTACAATCAACAAAACAAGAGTTTAAGGATAAAATAAAAAAGAAAGAGCATCAGCTTAACTTACTACTGGTGGAAGAAGTAGAGAAAAAAATTAAAATTTGCAAAACAAAACTATTTTGAACATGCTAATAAACCCGGGAGATGGTTGGCATATAGACTGAGAAAAGAAAATGTGAAGAGAGTAATAACAACATAGAGAGATGAAATAAAGAGAAATTTCACAGGCAGGAGATACTTCAAATTGTGGAACAATTTTACAAAAAGCTATATGAAGATAAACAGGTTTCTAAGGAAGACCTAGAAGACTATCTTAAACAGAATAATCTTAACAAATTCACATTAATTATAAAAATTAAGGGAATACAAAGAAGAAGAAACTGGAAGTTAAATATTCAAATCCTAAAAGATAAAAACTTTCTCCAAGAAGCAAAAGAAGAAATAAGCCAATAACGATGAGAAGTGTGTGAGCAAAAAATTTTAAATGAGCCAATAACGATAAGAGAAGTGTGTGAAGCAATAACCTCTCAAAAAAAAAAAATGGTAAATCACCTGGTCCAGATGGTTTACCTGCAGAATTTTACAAAGCCTTTGAAGATTGCCTATCGGTTCCATTCAGGCAACTTATAGAAACGATCCAAAGGGAGGCTGAAATACCATTTTCATGGCAAGAAGCTACAATATTTAATTCCAAAAGAGGGTACAGATTTGAAAGATGTAAGAAATTTTAGGCCAATTTCTCTCTTGAATGATTTTTGCTTCAATTCTGGCACAACATCTGAAGAAAATTTTGCTGATTATTATACATCGGGACCAAGCAGGATTTTTGCCAAGAAGATTCCTTAAAGACAATGCTGGGACAATATGTAACATATTGGAGTATTATGAGAATCATCCGGACAAGCAGTTAGCCTTAATATGCTTAGATGCAGAGAAGGCCTGATAACAAGAGCAGAAGGCGATGCTTATTGCTATAGCAATTATCAGGCAGAGAAAGAACATTCTCATAAGAACATAAGAGAAGCCATATTGTATCAGGCCAATGGCCCATCCAGTCCAACACTGTGTCACACAGTGGCCAAAAAACCAGGTGCCATTAAGAGGTCCATCAGTGGGGCCAGGACACTAGAAGCTCCTCCCCACTGTTGCCCCCCAGCACCAAAAATACCGACCATCACTGCCCCAAAGAGTTCCATTAATACATTGTGGCTAATAGCCACTGATGGACCACTGCTCTGTATGTTTATCCAATTCCCTCTTGAAGCTGCCGTCACCTCCTGTGACAACTTTACAGCTTCAGGTAGCATCGTCTTTCTAAAGTTTTTTCAAAGCAACTATTCAACAATGTGAGGCCCCACTGGCAGCCCTATAAGAGGCAGTAGCTACACCAGATTTACCACTTCATTGGCTATTTGAAAGAACTAAACCTTAGTTTGGATATGAACCTGATTGAGAGCTCCAAGGAAAGATAAGTGAAGTGTGAGGGGGAAAGAAAAGCTTGCTTACATATGACCAGGCCTCGGATTCAGCGGGAGGTCATAAGAGCACAGCTCCTGAACCTTTCTGAGAGTAACAAGAGCAGAAGGCAGAAAATACAAGCCTTGGTTGAATGCGTCTGCTGGGTATCTACTCTTCATGCTGCTCTTCACTACCTTTCCTTTGTACAGAATTTCTCTGCCTGATAATTGCTATAGCAATAAGCATCACCTAACCGACAATGGGAAGAGAGGAACCAGGCAGACTGGCATCATGAACTGTTGGATTTTGTAGTTCCCATCAAAGTGGGAGAAGCTGAGGCAGGTTGTTTCAGAGAAGATTCACCACAGTGGAAGTTCAGTATGCTATTTAAAGTTTTACCTCTTGACTGACTAGTCTTGAGAAAAAGGTAGGGTTGGCTTGTCAGTTATACATGTTTCCTTACATACTAACAGAGAACCTCTTTTTGTCTTTGGTCTCAATTAGGATATTATCTAATTGTTGGCCAAATAACTTGTCTCCAGAAAATGGTTGGCTAGCTAGGTTTGTAGAGGAACCTGCATCAACATGCAGCAATTTTGCTCCAGGTCAGTATCCAAGGAGGGGTTTTTGTTTTAACCATCTTCTGGGTGTGGAACAGGTGTCAATGGGGGTGTGTGGATAGAGGTATTTGTGGATTTTCTGCATTGTGCAGGGAGTTGGACTAGATAATCCTGGAAGTACCTCCCAACTCCATCATCTCAAGCCTGCAGTCAATTGTTTCTGCTGGCAACATCCACACATGCCATGGTCCAAGTACTGAACTGAACTGGATCAGTAAGGATTCTGAAAGAACAGTGACAGGATATCGTGCAGAGTCTATCCCTCATGGCTCCAGATTTAGTAGAAGTTATTTTAATCCCCCCCCCCAAAAAATTGAGTAATGATACTGACTGCTAGCCCTGAAGTTTCAAAATCTGTATGTAAATCTTTCTATTACTAATATCACACAGCTGAAAGAAATGTGCTAGAAGTCAGAGCTGCTATGAGAGCATCACCTAACAACATTTTTAGGTGCTCCAGAACCTGCTGGGGCAAAGAATACATTTAATTAATATATTGGTGAGAAGTCTTACCAACAGCTACTGCTCCTCAGTAACGCAGTCACACAACTCTGTAAAGGGCATCTTGTGACCCCTGAACAGACAGGGACTAAAGGATCATCAAACTGCCTCTCAGCAATGCAGTGCTGAATAGATGGGAGGCACCAGCTTGAAAGAGACATAGGCAGCTCCCTTGATGGACCCATCTGCCACTGGTGCTTCAAAACATGAAAGGTCTGTCTGTCTGCCCTCTGTCCCTGCTGGTGCTTTGGCAGGGGGGAGGAGAGCAGCAGGAAGTAGCAGCAGGAAAAAGCACTGGCTTCCTGCGGCATTTCAGTTTCGTTTCAAGGTGCTGGTGCTAACCTTTAAAGTCCTATATGACCTGAGACCTGTCTACCTTTGGGGACTGCCTTTCCCTGCAGGAGCCCCAGAGACCACAGCATTCAGGATCTCAGAATCTTTTAATGATCCCCGGGCCGAAGGAAGCCCGGCTGACTACCACCAGGGCTTTCTCTGTGGCAGCTCCCACATGGTGGAATGCGCTACCGCAAAACATCAGAGTCCTGTTTCACAGTTCCACAGGGCTTGTAAGACCAAACTATTCCACCTTGCATTTAACGACTAATAGATGATAGCTGTCGAGTCGCCACATAACTGACAGTCTCGGCCAACACTGCTGTAACAACATCATGGCCGTCATATCTGGTAAGATCTTTGCGTAATTTTAATTGTTTATTTTACGATATACTAATTTCTTGATTGTTTATATTTTATATCTTATGTCATGTTTTATTGATTGTTAGCTGCCCTGAGCCCATTATGGGGAGGGCGGGATATAAATCAAACAAAGAAACAAACAAACAAATGCCACTGCCGCAACTGCTTGGGGGGGGGGGGGAGTGGCCAAGCTGCCATTTGTAGCAATTTGATTCCAGTTTCTGCTGTCAAGCACTGTTCCATCTGACAGCTTATTCTTTGTCCTCAACTGCCAACACTAGCAAACAGTGGGCAAGAGAGACTGATGCTTACTGGGGGGCAGGGGTTGCCTCAGCATTTTCTTTATTAAGAGAGGTGGGAGACTTGTGGAAGCTCATCCAACCATGGAGTGGGTGGCATCAGACTCCTCCTCAAGATAATAGAAGTTTTCACAAAAAAATTGCACATTCCCTGCCCACGGAACAAAGTGGTACAAGCAATACAGTGATACCTTCCTCCACTGATAGAGAGCTGATGTTCTTAGGCCTGAGGCTCTCCTGAGACTTCTAGCTTGCCCCTAAGCTCTTAAATGAGCCTTTCTGATAAGACCAGGTTAGGGCAAACACCTGCTATCTTTCATTCATTTTCACTGATATAGCCTGAACATCTCCCAAGATCACAGCAACATTCTGACTAGTCATGTCTACACAACATAAGCACACACTTGTACCTACATAAAGCATTGTTACATTTTAAACGGGGTTGTCCATATACTACTATGTGAAGATAAAAAGGGAGATGAAGTGCTACCTCTGTTCCAGGCTGCTGCTTGCGGGCTCTGCAGTGACAGGATTTTCTTCTCCAGCTTCTGCATTCTCTTCCACCATGTATTTACAAGAAGCATCTTGCGAGGTAGACAATTTTCCTTCCTCACTGGTGAAGAAACAGGTTATAGTTCCATTTATGTTTTAAATATTTTTGTATCATCATGCACTAGTGAGAGGCTTAGGGAGAAAGGGTCCGGAGATTACATGCAAACAGACATTAGAATATGAGTGAAACACAAAAAACAAGCACATGGTTGTGGAGTCTGTTCACATTCAACACTGCCATCAGTTTATGTTCACATAAAAGGAACTGGACTGGAAAAAATGCAGGATGTCAGATTACACAGTCACAGGAAGAAGAAGAAAGAATGTAAGCAGTGCCCAAAGTGAAAAGAAATTACATTAATTATCCTGTACTGTACATACCGATAAGATTTCAACACTCTGAAGCCAAAAATGAGGGGAGGGGGAGAAGAATAGAAAAGGAATATAAAAAAGACCATCAACGTTTTTGAAAATGAAACTAGTCATTGGATCAAGCCTATTTACAAAGCACCCCAAAAGGAGGTGATAATAAATACATTTCTCTTTGTCCAAGGAACTTATACAGTTCTCCTCTCCCCATTTTAATCTCACAACAACCCAGTAATGTAGGCTAATACGTGTAATTGACTCAAGGCCATCCAATTAAACCAGAGATGAATCTAGACTCCCCAATCCTAATCTGGCACTAACCAGGAATCCCCTAGATTTGCAGAAACAAGTTAAAGGGGTGGTGATGGTTTGGATAAAACACAAAATACTTATAACAACCAAAATCTCACAATATTACCTTGTCAAATCTTGGCTATCTAAGCAACCATAAACAATCTCACCAAGACCACAGTCTTGCTTAGATTCCTTTTCAAAGCATCAAGTGAACCCAAATTCACCAGATGCTTGGGAAAGGGTCTTGAAGCCTTTTTGCAAGTCCCAGAGAAAACTCTAAACGAGACTGAGTCCCAGCAATGTTTCTGTGGATGCTGAGGCAACCCAAACTGTAGGAAAAGTACATAAAAGAGGAGATAAAAAAGAAACCATGGCATGAGGGAGGAAGAACAGGGGCCAGAGAGGGAGTTGGAGACAACAGGCATGGGGAAAGTATAGGGAAATGAAAGGGTAACAATGCAATTTAAAAAACAAACAAACAATAAAAGATAAGTAAACATACACCCCAGGACCATCAGAAACAACCTATATCTCTGTCTATAAAAGGAGTTGCAACACTTCCCCAAAGCCCAAACTACCTTACAACTATCCCCCCCAAAACAACTGCAATATGAAGGCTTATCTAGATCCATTTAATCTTACGCCTATAAAAAAGACAAGTCAGTCAAAAATATACTCCATAAACAGCCAGAAAAAACCCATTCTCATAAGAACATAAGAGAAGCCATATTGTATAAGGCCAATGGCCCATCCAGTCCAACACTGTGTCACACAGTGGCCAAAAAACCAGGTGCCATGAGGAAGTCCATCAGTGGGGCCAGGACACTAGAAGCTCCTCCCCACTATTGCCCCCCCAGCACCAAAAATACCAAGCATCACTGCCCCAAAGAGTTCCATTAATACATTGTGGCTAAGAGCCACTGATGGACCACTGCTCTGTATGTTTATCCAATTCCCTCTTGAAGCTGCCGTCACCTCCTGTGGCAACTTTACAGCTTCAGGTAGCATCGTCTTTCTAAAGTTTTTTCAAAGCAACTATTCAACAATGTGAGGCCCCACTAGCAGCCCTATAAGAGGCAGTAACTACACCAGATTTACCACTTCATTGGCTATTTGAAAGAACTAAACCTTAGTCTGGATATGAACCTGATTGAGAGCGCCAAGGAAAGATAAGTGAAGTGTGAGGGGGAAAGAAAAGCTTGCTTACATGTGACCAGGCCTCGGATTCAGCGGGAGCTCACAAGAGCACAGCTCCTGAACCTTTCTGAGAGTTCCACCTCCTCCTTCCCACTTTGTTCATTGACTAGTAGGTGCAGCAGCAAAACAATCTCTGGATGAGCTCCACCACCTATTTTTCTACAAAACGGCCCCTGCATGTGACTGTTGCTATTCAAGTGGGCCATTTGTGCTTTTTGCCTCCGAACTGAGATTCAGAAACTTCTAGAACTAGGTTTTAGCTACAAACATCATTTTCCCTTTCCAGTTCATTAGTGTGTCATAGTTTCTCAAAAGTGAAACTAGAATCTCTAAACTGTTCAAAAAAGGAAGTTATAGCTAAAAAAAAAAATAGAGACATTAAAAAAACCCACCACCATCCTGACACAATCCAACTGTCAAACCAGAAAAGAGTCGTGTAGAAGCCAGAGTCCAAAATGGAAACTGCAGGTGGCAAAAGACTGCCAAGGAGGAATGTGAACAAATCAAGTTGCATCAGACCTAAGAAAAGGGAGTGCTAAATCTTGTGTACAGAAACCTCTTTTTGACCTCTTGAGTTTGAATTGTTAATTCCTTATGTGAATCTTGTTGCTACTTCAGTTGTTTAATAATCCTTTTCAAATCGTCACGGTCAATGTAGTGGTTATATTATTGTGGTTCATTCATTAAATCCCCTGCAAGTAGTAACAGAAAGAAGTAAAGTTCTGTCACAGGCTTTTCCTTTTATGATTTTCCAACATTCTTGTGATAGTAAAAGATATGAAAAGCACAGAGATGTGTTTAAAAGGAAAAAAAATGAACCATGGGCAGGGGGGGGGGGAGAGATAGCCTTAATCCATCCAAAACATTAGGGTTTGTTTGTCCCCCGCTCCAAGTCATGGGAAACAATTGTTCAGCCATTTAAAGCTTTCTACAGACACCAAACTTTTGTTATGCTTTCTTCCCAAAGAACTGCAGTGCCCTGAAGTTGCTCTCTTCCCTCTCTGCTGCCTTTGTCTTTTTAAGATTGAGGTTTATCAAAAGGGTAAGTACAGTCATTCTGCCCCTCAACAAACTTGGCCTGAAAGTGAAAGTACTATGAATAACTGTATTTGGGGGTTTCCTCTCATCCCAATGAATATTGAAAAATGATTTTAGCACTGTTTCCATGTACAAATAGATGGATCGACATCTATTATCTCCATTTTATAGAAAGGTGGCGCAAATAGGGAAAACTAAAATTTATCTCCATTATTTATAGCTACAGACATACATTGGCTTTGGAGTTTTACATAACTTTTGTTATTGGGGGTTGAAATTACGCCCAAGGAAATTTCAATGTTTGCAACCTGAATTTCTCTGAGTATAAAGTAGGTGCACGTAAAAGCCCTGTGTCTGTGGTCTGTCAAAGCTTCCCACGTTTCTAGCCACATGGAAAATTTCAAATTGAACTATATAATAATTTTGGAAAATGGGGTTATTCTCCCTCTGAGGCAGAGGACAAGTACTTGTAGGAAGTCAGGAACAAATTTCTTCACTTCCTGTTTCTGGTGGGAGTCACCCTCAGTTTCAGTTCTTTTCCTGCCTCAGTAGGAAGGTTTGCTCAAAAATTATACATTTAAGTGACATTGATAGCACTTTGCCATCAATCAGGAATGGATTGCTCCAAATAAAAATCTCAGAGAGCATTTAACCAGCAAAATCCAGAAGGCCTGTGCATCAGGTAAGAAAAGAGGTTCAGAACTGGCTTGCTCTTATGTCAATATATGAATTGAGAGCATTTTTTTCCATCAAAAGGAATGGCTTGCTTCTAATACAAATATTGTAGAGAGCATTTTGCCAGCAAAATCCAGAAGGCTTTTGCATCTGGTTAGAGAAGTTTAGGACTGGCTTAAGCTCCAAATATAAATGGTACTGAGAGGTAAGTTCTTAACAATCAACAATCAACAATATCTTAAAAATTAGTCATTTAAAAATTTAAGAATTATCCATTTCCATTCAGCTGTGTGTTGCATCTCATTGTAATTACCATGGTTTATTCCAGGATGAGAGATCTTGAAGAAAATAAAGATGTTGCAGAAAGCACTAACACTGAGTTGTAACAAGAGGCTGATAACCCTGAAGGAAATAGGAAGGAATGCTCCTGAGGAAGTTTATTGATGAAATGAGCCTATATCCAGGTGCTCATTGAATGGACCTTGCTTGTAATATTGTAATGTACAAAAAGATTATATGATTCTTAAAGAGGTTTCACTAAACATTGTTAGCCAGTACATCACAGTGTTTGTTTCTTGTGTTGCTTGTAATGTAAACTGTGATCCCTGTTTGTTGGTTTTTCAGTAGGGAGAGTGGCTAGGCTTTGTGTATATCTAGTCTGTCTTTCTTTTGACTGAGTTTCTTTATACCTTCCTTCTGTTCATCCCTTGTTTATTCTTTTCGTTCTCCTCTGCCCTGTGGCACCTATTTTCTTTTTGCCTCAGTAACACTACACAGAGGGCTGTGATGGCTTTCTTTTGGCCGGGGAAAGAGAGGCTCTGTACATCAACTGGCACTGTGGAGCTGATAAGGCTGTGTAGAGCAGGGTTGTCAAAAGTGCGGCCCGTGGCCCAGATCAGGCCCCCAGAGGGCTCCTATCAGGCCCATGAGCAAGTCTGCTTCCTTCTCCCTCTCTCTTGTTTCTTCTTGTGTCACACCTTGCTTTGCTGGGGTTTCTCAATTGCACAGAAGCTACAGAGCAAAGTCTCTATTTTCCCCACTGGCTGAGGCTCCTCTCTTGGGGAGGAAGGAGCTTGCTTTGATATTGACCACAATATTGCAAGAGTGCTAACCTTATAAGCATGTTTTAAGTTTTTTTTAAAAAAAAATCTTTAATTTTTAAAAAACTTTGTGTTTGTCTGTGTGTTTTGTAAAGTTTATATCCACCTACCGGACTACATTTTGTGACACACATGGCCTGGCCCGACAAGGTCTCATTTATGTCAGATTTGGCCCTCATAACAAATCTGTTTGACACTCCTGGGAGGCTTGTTGTGGACTGACATGGCAACAGGCAAAGCTAAGCCAGTGGCAGGTATACAGCTCCAGGTAGGCTTATTACAGGCCAACGGGAGGTCAGTGGTGAGGAATATCCCCACTGGAGGAAACCTCCATGGCTTTGGGTTTCCTGGGAGCAGCACCACAGATGGCTTAGGAAGGTAACCAATGTGGATGTGGGTCGCTGTCTCTTTCCTCTGATGTTTTTCCTTTCTGGAGAACACCATGAGGGAACAGATGTTAAAGATTAACAGGGAGAATAAAAAGCGACATGCTGGGCCCATTCTTTTTCCTCCTCCTCTCCTCCTCCCTGGAGATCTCCAGTATGTAGAGCTGCTAACTTGATGATTAAAGCTGCCAGGAAGCAAACAGTGTCACAAAAAAGGGGGAGAGTCTCTTAGAAAGTGCAGGAAGACCTTTCTGACAAGCACACTGACAAGGAAGAGGGAGACTTTATGTCAGAGGAGAAGGGGATTAATGTTGATGTATCTGAACCACCTCTTAGGTTCTATCTTCTAAGAGTGTCTATCAAGTATCTGCTGGTCAACACACTGTTTGCCGGATTCAGATATAGAGGGAGTATGAGGACAGCTCCAAAAGTAAGAATAAAGGGAAACAGAGTTTTTCCAAGAGTCCTCTTCTGAGAATATCTATCCCATTCCAGAGTTTTTTGAGAGACAGTTGGGAGCAAAGTGCACAAAGTCTTTGACAAATAAACAATGCTGGAGGTTTATTTATTTATTTATTTTACTCTTTATCATCTTTTGCTAACCAGTTCCTCCAGTTTCCTTTCATTGATGTTACAGTGAAAGCAATACAAATCTATGGGCTAGTTTCAGAGGACGTTCATGGTAATGTCAAGGATAAGCTGAATATACTCCAGGGAGGATTTGCCACTTACTTAAATGGCCCAATAGGCTATAATGGATCCGGAAATTTGGAGATTCTCAATTTTTATCCAAATATAAATACTATACTGGAATTGGTATTTGGGAAATTTAGTACTTGATATTTTTCAGGTCCAATAAACCCAAATCCAAAAAATACCAGGTTTTTTTTTTTTGTATACCCCCTGGAAACTTCGGGGGGGGTGGGGAATTATCTGCCCCAGCCTGACTTGATCAGTGGGTGGGAAAAGAGAGCAGAAACAACTCAACTGAGGTCTGAAGAAGAATTTCAGATTTATACCTCGCCCTTCTCTCTGAATCAGAGACTCAGAGCGGCTTACAATCTCCCATGTCTTCTCCCCCAACAACAGACACCCTGTGAGGTGGATGGGGCTGAGAGGGCTCTCACAGCAGTTGCCCTTTCAAGGACAACCTCTGCCAGAACTATGGCTAACCCACGGCCCTTCCAGCAGGTGCAAGTGGAGGAGTGGGGAATCAAACCTGGTTCTCCCAGACAAGAGTCCACACACTTAACCACTACACCAAACTGGCTCTCAACTGGTTAAATGGAAGCAACCATTTAACTATGTGTTGTCCTGAAGACCTACAGAAAGCCTCAAAGTATTGCAAACTCCGTAGAGATTTGTAACTTCCTAAACTGAGGCACTGCAGGCCGTCACTGGTTGGCTGCGTCAAAGACTTAAGTCTTGGGTCTGGATCATGGGGGAGAAGAAGCTGGGATCATGCTCCCACCCTTTGACAGTACCCAACTGGTGCCGTCAACAGAGGTGAAGAGTTGGGGGGTATTCCTGGATACCTCTCTATCTATGGAGGCCCAGGTTGTCGCCAATGCAAAGACTTTCCATCTGAGGCGGGCTTGGCAGCTGGTCCCTTATCTTGCCACAATCTAGCCACAGTGATTCATGTAATGGTCACTTCCAGATCAGACTATTGTAACGCTCTCTATGTGGGGCTACTCTTGGTCCTGCTCCAGAAACTCCAGCGGGTGCAGAATGCAGCAGCAAAATTGTTGACCACGACGCCTGTGCAGGCACAGATCCACCCAGTGCTGTGCAAGCTGCACTGGCTACCTCTTGTGTACCGGATTCAGTTCAAGGTGTTGGTTCTCACCTTTAAGGCCCTATATGGCCAGGGGTCTGCATATCTTCAGGACCGCCTCTTCCCATATGAGCCCCCCCCCTCGGTTCTGAGGTCTGCTATTCAACATCTTCTTGTGGTCTCTGGTCCTAAGGATGTCTAGCTGGTTTCAATTAGGGCTACAGCCTTCTTGGTCCAAATCCCTACCTGGTGGAACAAATTCCCGCTGGAGATCCAAGCCCTGTGGGACTTATCAAAATTTCACAGGGCCTGTAAGATGGAGCTCTTCTGCCAGGCTTTCAACTGATCCAGTGGGCATCCTCTTGTTAACAGCTGCCTCTCCCCAAATTTTTACCATTACTGTGACTGTGCTTATGTTGCCAGACACTGGCCTATACATTGTTGTGTAGATATGCCTTCTTGTGCCTGTTGGTTGATGCGTTGGCACTGTCCTC
Source organism: Heteronotia binoei (assembly GCF_032191835.1). Lineage (NCBI taxonomy): Eukaryota > Metazoa > Chordata > Lepidosauria > Squamata > Gekkonidae > Heteronotia > Heteronotia binoei. The sequence continues at coordinate 163,110,670 of NC_083243.1, read as the reverse complement.
AGATTATTTATGCTGTATGCTTTTATGATGTTTTATATTTTAATTTGTAAGTATGATACACTTTTGTTGTAAGCTGCCCTGAGCCTGCTTGCGGGAAAGGGCGGGATAAACATATCTAAAAATTAAAATAAAACCTGTCCTATATTTTAACTACTAATAGGGCATGTATAGAGGGAAGGACAGAGGATTTGCATTTTACCCATTTCTTTGGATTCCCTTGCTCAGTCTGGTGCTGTGCTTAAAGTATGCTTGTATACATTTTCTTTTTAATAAATACTTTATAACTTTTGATGCTGGCAGTAGTTCTCTGTACCACACAAGCCTCCAGTTTTGGACATGCTAAGCCATGGGAGTAGGCCAGGTAGGCTATGCAGACCTTGGAAGGCAAGAGCAGCTGGGCGGTGCATCAGCATGTGTTCTCCTCGGAGGCCACCTTCCCTTGCAAGGGAAGGCGGGCTCAGAGAAGAGCGCACCCTGCCCTGCTCTCACCTTCCTGGGGTGGGGCTTAGGGTGCCGGAAAGACTGGCACCAGCCCTGGTGATGGTAGCAGGTTACCTGAGAGCAAAAGAAAATCCCCACCAGATGTTGGGAAAACCTTGGAGGGCAAGGTGGAATAGGGCAATCAGGCCAGAGCAGATGCATTCCACCATAGAGGGAAAAGTTAATTCATCCATTCAACTAGCTTCAGCAGACAGGCCATTTGTTTCATTTGTAAGTCAAACACAGTGTATGAATCCAGAAGGCAGATCCCTCCACCACATTATCGAACACAAAGCTAGATCACAGAGCAAAAAACATTTGGCTAAGAGCACATCTGCATTACAATTTTACAGAAAGCTTCCCATTTTGGGATGGAGTGGAGTTCTTTCAGTTGTTACTACAATAAAGGACAGAATGATAGGCCAACATTTTCAAGAACAAATGAGCCAAAGCCTTTCTCTTAGTGTGAATAAGAACACTGTCTCCTCACCTTTTGAAGACGGCAGTTTCTGTTTTAGCATCTACAGTAAGGCTAAGGGTCTCCTTCATACTGCCATTCATTACTGTCTCGGTCACCTTGTCTATATTTTCTATATCATCTTCTCCATCAGAACCCGCCTCCATTGCAACAGTTCCTGCAGCTGGGAGGATGTGGGGGAAAAAATTATTTATTGTATTTTTATCTCACTTTCCAATCCCAGATTGGATTCCACGTGGCTCCAGGAAATGAAATAGAATACACACGACCTGGCTTTGAATTCAGCAGGAGCTCACAGGAGCACAGCTCCTGAACCTTTCTGAGGGTTCCCCCTCCTCCTCCCCACCTTGTCCTCTGAATAGTAGGTGCAGCTTCATAACAATCACTGGATGAGCTCTATCACCTATTTTTATACAAAACAACCCCTGCAAACGACAATTAAAATTCATCAGCAATTGGTTCTCAGAGAGGGACCTCCTCAACTGAGTTAGATTCAGGTGTGCGTGTGTGAGGGCCTGGCTGCTCCTACCCTCCCCTTCTGACAGCCTTATCAAGGACAGCCAAAAGCACATAACATAAAGTCTGGCAGCCACAACCAGAACACACTTAAAACTGTTTCTAAAAGTAAGGGGAAAGGCTGGACCAGCAGTTTCAAGATGAAATCATGATTTATTCTCATAGATTAAATCAGAGCATAAACTATATTTTCTCTCTTTTTTTGCAGTATGTCCTACAGTAAGAAAAGGTCCTTTTCATGTTGTCATTCAATTGCTTAATGTGTACAATTTACCAGCTACCTTTTTAAACAAGAATCCTCCCTGTTGAAACAGTATATTTAAAAGATCCTGGTAACTTTTGTCTGTTTTGTTTAACTCTCGAATGATGTTGACATTTTTGCTGTGGCTTTTCAGCACAAATTAGACACATAACTGTGTATGTAACAGATCTGAAAAATGTTTTTAGAACCTTTAGAAATGCATACTATATTACATGGGTGGCCAAACTTGTTTAACATAGTTTCTGGCTCAACCTTAGGAAGAACTTCCTGACAGAGTGGTTCCTTGGAACAGGCTCCCTCAGAAGGTGGCGGGCTCTCCTTCCTTGGGGGTTTTTAAACAGAGGCTAGATGGCCATCTGACAGCAATGCTGATGCTGTGAATTAAGAGGGTATTTGTGGAAGTTCCTGCATTGTGCAGGGGGCTGGACTAGATGACCCTGGGGATCTCTTCTAACTCTATGATTCTATAAGAGATGCACAGAATAAATGTCAGATGTTTGAGGGAGGGAGGGAGGGAAGATAGATTGGGAGGGAGAGGTGAAAAGAAGTAGCTTTAACTTTAAATGAATTATCCAAGTCACTGGCTGGCTTGGAGAAGTGATTTAAAGAGAAAAATGCCTTCTCCAAGCTTGTTGACAGGGCAGTGGGGGCTTCAAAAGCAACACAATATGTGAGGAAGAGCCACATGTGGCTCCTGAGCTGCAGTTTGGCCACCCCTGCTATATAACAATTATTCTGCCATGTTATACCCTATTTAGAAAAGCAACCCTTAAAATAACTGGCTAGTCACATTAGAAGCTAATCACAGGCTCCCATTACCTTTTAAGATATTTTGAAACTCTCTGCTCAATACCATCAGGGCCCTTTGGAATCTTATGTAATTCCACAGGGCCTGTAAGGCAGAGATGTTCCTCCAGGCTTTTGGCTGAGGATAGCAATATTTTTTTTGTTGGCTGGTACTCTCTCTCCTTCCTCTTCCTGTAATCTCTGCTCAGAGAGTAGCTAGGTAGTTCAGAATTGGGACGGAAAACTTATAGAAACACCATCTTGCACTTTTTAGTTTTTATTAATCTTATATACTGACATTTTAATGCTTTGCATATTTTTATTTTATGGTATTATGCCATTTTTTGTACATCGCCCAGAGCCTGGTGCAAGCTGGGATAAGGCTATCAATAGATCTAACAACAGCAGCAACAATAATATTAGAGGAGCAATTTGGGGAAGTACAACCCTAATCAGAATTACATCCTTCAAGGAGCCCTGTGGTGCAGAGTGGTAAGACGCAGTACTGCAGTCCAAGCTGAGTTCGATCCCAGCAGAAGCTGGGTTCAGGTAGCTGGCTCAAGGTTGACTCAGCCATCCATCCTTCCGAGGTTGGTAAAATGAGTACCCAGCTTGCTGGAGGTAAAGTGTAGATGACTGCGGAAGGCAATGGCAAACCACCCTGTAAAAAGTCTGTCAAGAAAACGTCATGATGTGACGTCACCCCATAGGTCAGTTAACAACCTGGTGCTTGCACAGGGGACTACCTTTACCTTTTAAGCTCAGACTACAGCTAACTTAGGTATAAGCCCTACTTAGGATCACACTGCCAGTCTCAAATTTCATTTTTTTAAGATAGTAAAACAAGATTTCCTTATTTATGCAATACATTTCTGTGTTATTTCACTATTCTTACCTTCTGATTGTGTTGTAAGTGCAGCTACATTTGCACCCAAGGGGTCTACTGGCTCTGTGTTGGTTTCCATCTCCACAGGTGAATTACTTCTTAAGGAATCTTTTGAACTTGGGAAGAAATGAAAGCTCTGATTAGTTCCATTTCCAAGTTTCTTAAAAAAGATATTTGGTACTATCTGTTGCAGAACTCATTAGACCAAATTCCTTTTCCTCCAACCAAACTGTGAGGACAGACTTTCTCTATGACAACACTAGCTCATATCAGAGATACCCAACCCATCTGGAGAACCAAGAGTTTGAGAAAGGCTTGAGCTATTTGTGAGTCTAATCAAAACTTTACTGCCTTTATGAACAAGAATCATTTGCAGAACTGCAACTAGGGTTGCCAATTTCTTAGAGAAAAAATGTCCCATTCCTTTAATAAGGGCTTAATGATACATTTATTTACTAGGTAATGTTACTTGCATGACATGAAAAAAATTCAGCTGCCATTTCTACACATTCTTTATTAAACAGAAAACACATTTTTCTCTAGGCCTGCTGAAAACTTGTTTAGTGTCAGAATTACCACTCAGGTACTTGAGTACTTTAACAGCTCAGCTTGGAGGGCACATGTAAAATACGAAAAATAAATAAATAAATAAACCCCCATTTTATCTTTAAAATTACAATGAAGAATCTCCATTAAGGTTGATTAATGTTAATTACTAGAATTAATTCTTAGAATCATTATACCAAGCTACTAATTATCTCACACTCTGGAAAAGAAAGTCTCCAAATGAATTTCACAGGCATATTTGGACAGCCTCAGTTACAGGAAGGGTAAGACTAAAATATATTTCCAATCTATAATAATGGCATGCATTCTAGAAATAACATGGATGTTTATTTACTGGTGTTGTTTGCTATTTAACTATAATTTCTGAATATTCTATTCCTCCTCTGTCTGTCTTCCTGTATACATAATTCACAGGGCATCCCTCTATAGCAGCGAAGAGACTGCCAATCTGTACCCAAAAGAGTAGTTGCTTCACACTGCTTTCTAGTGATTTGGCAGTACTGATCACCTGCAAAGTAAAGGGTGATAAGTTATGGTGCTAAGATGTGCTTATACTTACAAGCAACTTAAAGCAAATATGAGGAAATGGATTACAAATGCATATGTATTTGTGAGCGTTTACATCCCCCATAGCTTAAAACTAACTGATCTCATTTTTTTTTTCAAGGTAGAAAATTCAGGTTGCTTACTTGTAACTGATGATCTTTGAGTGGTCATTGTGCATTCACATGTTAGGGATTATGGCTCCTGCACTGACTCTGATGGTGATATTCAAGCTCCAATGCGAGGATTTTAGCATCCCTCTTCTAAGCACATTCAGGAACTCCACTGCACGTCCAGAGGAGGGTGCTAGGATCCTGCCAGCTCCTTCTGACAGCTGAGCAACCTAGAATTAAAGGCAACTAGGCTGACAGTGGAGGGAAAGGATTGGCGGGTGGTGAGAATGCACAGATGATCACTTGAAGATCATCAGTTACAGGTAAGCAATCTGTTTATCATTTTTGTGGTCTCTGTGCGTCACACCTTGGGGAAAGTAGCAAGCAAGGTTTACCTGGATGAGGGTGCTGTCCATAATTAGTTCCAGACAGACTGAAGAACCGAATGTCTGACTACTGCCCTTTATCATTCTCAGACATGAAGTGCATAGTGTTTCACAAATGTGTTTGGTGTGGCCCAGGTAGCTACTTGGCAGATCTCATGTAAAGGAATGCCCTTCAGAAAGGCTGTTGATATGGCCGTTGCTCGTGTGGAATGTGCTTTCAAGGGCCTATGGAGAGGATGTTTGGCTTGTAGGTAGCACAGTTTAATGGTCTCAACTAGCCATTGAGAGTCTCTGTGTGGACAGTCTGTTTCTTTGCCTGTGACCTGCATATGAAACCAAGAGGTGAGGGATTTTCCTGAGTGGAAGCAGTCTGTCCAAGTAGAACAGAAGCTTTCTTTGCACATCTAATGAATGCCACCTACATTCTTCATCCATAGAAGGATTTGGGGGAAAAGTAGGGAGAACTACCACCAAATGACTGGAATTCGGAGACTATCTTAGGCAAAAAATTTATGTCTCGTGTTAGTATCACCCCTTCCAACTGAAACCAAAGGTATGCTGGGTTGCAGTGTAGCACTAACAGTTCACTGACCCATCTTGCTGAAGCAATGGCTATAAGGAAAGCCATTTTCCAGGACAATAGTCAAATATCAGTTTTGGCTAAAGGTTCAAAGGGTTTCTGTGTAAGCATGTAAAGAACCATGTACAAGTCCAAGCAGGAGTAGGACCCTTGGAAGAAGAATAAAGAAGCAGAAAATGTTTACTGTTGGGGTGTGAGAAAACTGTTGAATTGTCTAATTTGCAGTGGTAGGCTGAGATTGCAGAGAGATAAACTCTAAGAGGTCTAGCACAATCAGCAGAAAAGTAAAGATTGTAGAGAGTGATGCCTGCTCAGCAGGTATCTCCAAGTTTGTTATGAAAAATTTTAACTTCTCCCATTTGTATGCATACGCCTTTCTGGTGGATGGTTTTCTGCTGTTTTCCAGAATTTCCTGTACTCTTGGAGGGAATGATCTCAGAGGATCCTCCAAGCCATAAGTTTCAGGTGAGGGACATCAAGGTGAAAAAAAAACAGAGCCCTTGTGGTCAAGCAGAAGATCTTCCACAGAATGAAATGGGTGGAATACTTCTTTGCTGTGATGGAATAGGAGTGGAAACCCCACCAGCGGCCACGAATATGCAATTCGGTCTGTCTCTCATGATCTTGTGGATTATTCCCATGAGGAGAGGTATGGGGTGGAAACATGTAGAGGAAGGTGTTGGACCATGGAAAAAAAGAGACCATTGCCCAGAGATAATGGATATGGATCTCTGCTGCTCTGCTAACAAAATTCCTGACATTTCTTGTTTGCTCTTGTCACTAAGATGTCTATAAGTGGGTGACCCCGCTGAAGGAGGCTGGGGTCTAGGTAGTGACTGCTGAGTATCACTTGGGTAGTATTTCCCCTCCATGGCTTAAGAAGTCCACTCAGTTGTTCAGGTCCTCTGGGAGATTAGTGGCTATAAGACTGATGCTGTTCTGGATCCACCAGTGTCATAGCTTGATAGCAAGGGAACACAGAGTTCTTGAGACCATTCCCCCTTGATGACTGATGGTTGCTGAGTGTCATGGTATTGTCCAAGAGGATTGACACCACTTTGCCCCACAGGGCCGGGAGGAAGGATTGTATGGCAAAGTGAATGGCTAGCAGTTCCAGGAAGTTGGTATGTTGGGTCCAAATTGCTCCCACAGAAATGCCCTGGAGGTGGTTAGGAGACATCTGGGGTTAGGATTGCTGTTGGCACTGGATGTTGGAAGGGCGCTCCCTCCAACAAATTTGGATCCAGAGTCCACCAGTCGAGGGAGTGGAGAATGTGAACTAGTAGGGAGAAAACCACATGCTGGGGCTGTTTGAGAAGACTGTAGTGCAGGGGTGGCTAAAGGTAGCTCTCCAGATGTTTTTGCCTACAACTCCCATCAGCCCCAGCCAGCATGGCCAATGGCTGGGGCTGATGGGAGTTGTAGGCAAAAAACATCTGGAGAGCTACCGTTGGCCACCCCTGCTGTAGTGGGTTAGGAACCACAGTTGCAATGATCTCAACCAGAGATTTGTGAACAGTATGACTAAGTGGCAGCGATGAGACTGAAGAGGCATTGAATAGTGAAAGCAGATGCCATACGCTTGCACTGTATTTCCTGAATAAGGAGTTTGATGGCTACTGCCCTGTCTGGTGGGAGGAATGCCATCCCTGCCATGGAGTTGAGAATTGCTCCTATTAATTTTACTCTTTGTAATGATGAGAGATTTGACTTTTTAGGTTGACACAAAGTCCCAACTGTTTTAACAGAGCCAGAGATTCTCATATGTGTGAGTTGGCCACCAGAAGCCAGTCATCAATGTATGGAAAAAGAATTAATCTGTGAAGATGGAGGTAAGCTGCCACCACTACCATTATTTTCATGAACATCCTTGTGGTGGTGGAAATTCCAAAGGGAAGTGCAGTGTATTGGTAGTGATGATCCCCCACTGTAAACCTGAGGAAACATCTGTGACTGTGTCAGGTACTCAGATGGAAATACGCATTTTGGAGGTTGATGGTTGCTATCCAGGAATCCCTGGATAATAGTGAAAGGATTTGAACAAGGGTTGTCATATGGAACATCCTTGGGGTGATGAATCTGTTTACAACTCTGAGGTCCATGATGAATCTGAGGTCCTCATCTTTCTTGGAAACCATAAAGTAGTGGGAGCAGAATCCCTGACCTCTCTCTGCTCTCTGAACAGGTTCTATGGTTACCTTGTTTATTAGAGTGAGAACTTTGTCTCTGAGCACTGATGATGCAGGGCTGGTAATGACCCAATGGTTCAGTGGAGGATGTTGGAATTCAATCGCATACCCCTTGGCTATGATTGAAAGCACCTACCTCTCTGTTGTAAGAAGTTGTGATGATGTTAAACGGGTAAAGGCGGGTAGGTAACAGCTGGAAAAAGTAATCTGGTGTACCAACTCTGAGAAAGTCAAAGATCCTGTCTGGAGTTTTTGGGTCAAGACTGTTGTTGTACCCCTTGGAATTTGGGCTTGCCCTGGTAAGAAGATTGTTGGTTGGTGTTGTACTGTCAAGATCTCCAAGAAGTATCCAGAAAGCTTCTGGTAAAGCTGTGTCTTGACCGAGACCTGGACCAAGATCTGGGTTTGTAAGACTTGGTTGCTGCTGATGGGACACTGAGGTTTCGGAAAGTCATCAGGTTTTTTCAATATCCTGCAACACGGAGTCTGTTGTAGAGTGAAACAGGCCAGCCCCATCAAAGAGGAAGTCTTAAACAGCCGTTTTAGTGTCCTCTGGGTAAGGGAGGTCTATCTGAGCCAGGAGGCCTATCGCAAGGCAACCACAGAAGTCAATGTTTTTGCAAAAGTCTCAAGGTTATGTTGAATTTACTTGTTGCTTGGAAGCCACCATGCCTTCTTTCTGAATCTTTAGAAATTTGGTTGTTGAGTCCTCTGGTAGGGTAGTAAAGAAATCTGACAGTTGTTCCCATAAGGCATACTGGTATCGACTGACACATGCCAAGTAATTAGCATTCTTGGTGCCTAGGGTGGCAGTTGAACATATTTTCCTGCCAAATGTATCAAGTTTCTTCCCTTCTTTGTCTATGGGAGTGGAGAAAGTGTGCTTGCCCTCAGAGGAGGATGTCACCACAAATGAGTTGTGTTTGGGGTGGCAAAACAAAAACTCAGCTTCGTGTTCCTGTATCTTGTACAAATGATGTAAGCATTTGAAGAGATGGCTGTGGAGGCTGGTTCATCCCATGGAGCCACTGCTGCTTGCACAAGTATGTTGGTCAGAGGTAAGGCTATGGTCATTGATGAGGCTTTCTGGACAATATTGAACATGAGATCAGACACTCCAAGTTGGGGCTGGATGACAGGCAGTCCCAGTGTCGATGCCATGTGTTTGATAAGGTCCCTGTACGACTTAAGGTCTTCAGATTGAGAGATCTGAGATCCTCTCCAGTTGGAGTTGAGGAGGGCAGAATCTCTAGGTGTAGGGTTGGATGGTTTGGAGCCCAATTCCAAACTGGAGGAATTGGAATCATTATCTGGTTCCAAACACCCCAATACTGATGGGGAAGATTATGGCAATGGAAGCTTCAGGACCGGAGCTGATGGCTTATCTGTGGCTTTACATATCTTGGGATGAAATTTTGGGTCCCGTGGATGGTGGGAGGAATGAGTTGACTGCTGGTCTCAGTCTGGTCGGGGTTGGGGGGGGGGGAGCTGGGAAAAGTTTGGTGGATACGTGCTGTGAAAGTAATTGCCCCTGCCTTGGTGCCAGATCTCGTGGGCAAGGTGGAGCAGGTATACCCCAGTGGGTCATGCTTGGGAGTGCTGGCTCTGCTAACGGATGCTGAATCAGAGTGATCAGGAGCGTGCCGTGTAAGATCGATGCTGGTAGGCTTTCTCTTACCAGGGAGTTCACCCAACATATCAGCAACTGTAGGATCTTCAATGATATTGAAGCACAAAAAGTCAGGTCCAGTAGAGAGGCAGAGAAGGAAGTAGAAAGAACTGAGCCGTGGGACGGGTTCCTGGGTCGTTTCTTCTTGGAGTGCAAGGATGCATCACCACTCTTATCCCAATCTTTCTCCTTCTTTCACTTTTTTACAGGGGAAGCTGAGGAGGACTGGGAGGTGGAGACAGATTTTTTTTTATATGGACAACGCAATCTCAATGACCATCGATGTTGATGAGATATGCTTTGATGGCGTGGTATGGTGAGAAGAGACTACTGCTGATGCCATATATTCTCTGGTACCAGCTGATGTTCCCTCCACAGATCAGAAGAGATCCTAGCGCCCTCTTCTGGACATGCATGGTGGAGTTCCTGAACATGGTCAGAAGAGGAACACTAAAATTCTTGCGTTGGAGCTTGAATATCACCTTCAGAGTTGGTGCAGGCACCATAATCCCTAAGGTGTGAAGCACAGAGGCCATGAAGAAGATAGGACGTGTATTAAAAAACTGCAATGTGAGTAACGTTTTCTACTGTTGCTAGTCAGCATCTATCTACATTTGATATATTTTACTGCTGCAGCCATCCCAAATCTACTGGCCTAGAATTGACAGAACAACAAGCTACCAGGAGCCTATGAAGATAGGAACAGAATCCATGGCTTTGTGGGCTGTATGAAAAATGTACATTCTTAGAGACAGCTTTCTTTGAGCTGAAGATTAATTGGAGGGGGATAAGAGTTCTCATGAAATTCTAAATCGCTAAAGCCAGCTTCAAGGAACCTGTCGTGTGGGAGAAATAACACAGAAGATGAACTGAAACACAGGTATGATGCCCACACCCACTTTCCTCAGAGACAAGATTTTCTCTCCGTTCTTTTGTGACTGAGCCACCCTAATTGTCTGTTTTCTTCTTTCCTGAAGAATTCTGGCTGTCCCACCCTGTCACAGTATAATATTTTGGCTGTTTGCTCAGCCCAAGAGCTGAAGGGAAGGAATGGGAGCCCCCTTTAATATATACAACTTAAATGGTACTCAAGAAGTTTTTGTATTCCAAATTAACAAAACATTTTATTCGACAAAGAGGAGAAAGATCAGGTAAAATCAGAGGTAAAACTTCTGTGATAATTCAACATAGATAACTCTGAAGTAAAATCAGTACATGCACAGACTTCAGTTCTTATGTTTCAGGCTAATGAAAATTTCTTAAGCTATTCAGAGTTACTTAAAATCTATATGTTGAGAGGCTTCTGTTCCAGTGTCTCCCCAAACATTTCAGTATACTTTCTTTGTGTATTCTCTGACTCTTTTGGTTTTCAGAAGGCTGGTACACTCTTTCCAGTAGCCAGACCTCTTCTCTTAAAACACCATTACTTGTCTTGAGTTTTTAACTGATTTTAACTAACCCCCGGTTTGACTGGATAGGGAAATTCTCCTCTAACTAGAAGATCTATCCTATTTCTTTGGCCTGAATGAGAATTTCCATCTAACTAACCCACCTGTCCTTACCAACTTTTCCCAGTTCTCCCATCTATGTTAAATTGCTCTCAGTCAGAACAGTGAGAGAGGCACTGGCACTGAGCCTGTGACAAAGTGACAAGAACATCCTATAGGTCATTCATGAGAACCTATGAGGTGGCAAGGCCGCTAAGAAAGTTTACTATGTGGCCTTGATTGTATCTGTGAACTTGCACCCACCACAATTATTTAGAATGATCCGGTCACCAAACACTAGAGAACTGGATATCAGCTGCGAGGCCTTTGCAAGCTATTTCACAGATAAAATCCTGTTGCTCCACCATGACCTCCCCGCCACAGTTGAGGTACAGAGTGAGCTTGAGGCACCATGCACGTCTTCTAGTCAGGTTTTGGATCAGTTTACTCAACTCAGCCTGGAGAAAGTTGACAGAACTCTCTCCACTGTACAACTGACCACCTGCAGTCTGGATCTGCACCCGTTGTTTTAGGGCCTAATTATCATATACCGTGTCATCTCAATTGTAATACAAAAACTTGCTCTACAATGGTTTCAAAGCAAAGCAACAATTTAGCATTATCAAGAAAAAACATATACATGCTTCACATCTTGGCCTTTTCTTTAATTCAGTTCACAGTTCTTTGAATGGTGTAGTGCTTTCCTACCTTGGAGAAGATGTGAATTCTGAAAAGGAAGCCCATCCAGTTTCTTTTGCTGGCACAGGTTCTTCTGTGCTCCATGCATCAGACCCAACAGAATCCAGATTGCTGCCATGTGTGGTTTCCATAGGAACATCAAAGTTAGCTGACCAATTAGGTGCTGGAAAGATTAGCACATTTATGTTGCAAAACAGCAATCTAAATATACAATGTCTAAAGCAGAAACTATAACATCAATTTGCAAAAACATCTTCGATTTTTTTAAAATTAAGATCATGCAGATCTTGATCATCAACAAAATCTGCAACTCTTAGCAAGCGGTCCTACAGTCTTTATCCATATATACAAGAGATTAAGGGCATGCAGCAAAACCCCCACATCATTTTAATTATGCACCGTGAAGTTGAGAAAGGCACGCTTATTCTTAACTATCAGAAGGATTATTGTTGTATTTGAAAGTTGTTCAAGAAATACTGAAAAAGTACTCCCGATATTTCATGATAAAAAGGCATGCCATTCTTGACTTTCCTATGTAGAATTAAAATGGCAGATTGAAGGAATGAAAGGAAAGGCCTCCAGCTGACGGACAGTGCATAAGCTCTTAACATTTTAAAGAGCCATTATTTTCTATGGGGTAGACCTGGTCTTGGAACTCTGAAGGCCAGGTTTATCCCTTTAGAAATGTTGTCCCTTTAAAAAGCAAAGGGCTCACCCTGACCTAGACAGCCCTGGCAAGCCCGATCTCGTCAGATCTCAGAAGCTAAGCAGGGTTGGACTCTAGCAAGTACTTGGATGGGGTCAGTCACCAAAACCTGCTATGACTTCCAGATGCAGACACACATACACAAATACACCCCCAGTGTAAAGGGCTCATACCCTGCCCAGTAGTGGGGGGTACTTTAAATAATGGGTCGCAGACCTCTGGAATTTCCCCTAGGAACTAATTGCCTTCCAAAAGCCAGGTCTACCATCTGTTTAAAGACCCCCATATAGGACCTTTTAATTTTAAAGGGCAATTACTTTCAATGGAAGTAGACCTGGTCTCCTGATTGAAGTGCAATGGCTCTTTTAAATTTTAACGGGCAAGTGCACCACGAACTAGCTGGGGAGCACTCCCTCTTCCCTAGCCACTCCTTCCCTAACAGGATTCTGGATTCCAGGAATGGTAATATAACTGGAATTGTGCCTGGAGCAGCAACAGTATAAACAGGTTGCTTACCTGTAACTGATGATCTTTGAGTGGTCATCTGGGTAGTCACACGCTTGGGTTTTTGCCTGCACACAAACCCAATCTCAGAAAGTTCTACAGCTATCCTCTAATGCTTCTCATGCACTTTCTCCTTCCCCTGGGGAGCAGGTACCAAAGGTGCATGCCTGGAACTAAGGGGAAGGCGCCCTCCTGTTCATTTCCTTTGGACCACCTTTGGTTAAGTCCCATCAACACAAAAGGTAAGTGACTAAGAGATGTCAGCAGTGGGGAGGGATAGGCGGACATGTGTGACTGCACAGATGACCACTCGAAGATCATCTGTTGCAACCTAATTCTCTTCCTTGTGGCCTCTGTGGCTGCAGTCCTACACTTGGATGACTAGCCAGCTACAATGTAATAAGACAGAGGATGTTGGAAGTTAGGGCAGAGAGAAAAATAGTCACTGATATCTTTTGCCACTTCCAGGTTTACCTGCAATCCAGATAGCAGGTTACTGGAAGATAGACTTCAGCACAGCCTGTCCAAAAGACACATCCAGTGCATAGGAGAGGACCATGTCACCAGATGTCATCAAGAGGGATCAATGGAAATGGGTGAGAGAGGTAGAACAGTTTCCCTTGTCCATTGGGGCAGGAAAACATCCCCAAGTGAACCTTTGGTTGCTGGGCCCCTGCTGAAAAAGACACTCCATACTGGCATTTTCCCTCAATAAAGACAGAAGTGAAAAACACTGATAATTCCTTTCTGTAGCTGAGTTGATGCTGTAACTTGCTTTTCTTTTTTGTGTGTATGTCTGGAGGATGGCAATGGTGATGTGGGAGGGCCAAGATCCTATCCTCAGAGAAGGCCCTTCACAATGAGTATTCAATGGTTGTTCTCCCTCTGAGACGGAGGCCATCTTGTGGAACTTCCAAAAGCAGTGTCATATGAACATATGAAGAACATATGAAGCTGCCTTATACTGAATCAGATCCTTGGTCACATCAAAGTCAGTACTGTCTACTCAGAATGGCAGCGGCTCTCCAGCTGAGGTTTTTTCACCCCTATTTGCCGGGACCCTTTTTAGTTGAGATGCCGGGACTGAACCTGGGACCTTCTGCTTACCAAGCAGATGCTCTACCACTGAGCCACCGTCCCTCCCTAGAGAGCAGGTGGGCGTTCGCCATCCGAATCCTCCAGGATGTACTGTAATATTCTACAACCAAAGGCTGCACCTGCAGAGTCATAAATATACATTTTGTAGCGTCTGATGAAAGTATAAATAGAGGCCCGCGTAGCTGCTCTGCAAATCTCTTCCACTGAAGCTCTATTTGCCAGTTCTGCATTTGTGGCTACGCTTCTTACTGAGTGAGCTGTAATTCCTGGAGAAAACGGGATGTTTTGACTTCTATATGTCTCAGTGATGCACAACAGCACAGTTTTACTAATGGCAGCACGGGCTATCTTTTTACCCATGTATGGAGGGGATAAGTTAATGAAGTGAGTCTGTCTTGCACACCTCTTGGGTATGATGAATGTAACATTTTAGAGCTCTTCTGATATCCAGAGTGTGCCAGACCTTTTCTTTGGGGTATACTGGATGTGGACAAAAAGAGGGTAAGTAGATCTATTGGGTTTTATGGAAGCTGAAGTTGATTTTTGGACAAAAGGTATGGTCTGTTCTGAGAACCACCTTTTCCTTGTGGAATATACAGAGATCCTCCTTTACTGATAGAGCTCCAAGTTCCGACACTCTCCTTGCCAATGTGATGGTTATCAGGAAAAGCACTTTCATGCACAGATAAGTCAAGGCAATTTCTTTAGTGGGTTCAAATGGGGGCCTAGTTAGGGTTGATAGAAATGTATTGAATTCCCAGGTCAGAAATCTGTGGACCTGCGAGGTCTGAAACAGGGAAGTGCTTCTTAGGAAGCAAGAAATGTGTGGATGCTTGGATAAACTCATCTTATTCACTTCCGGGACAAGCGTGACTAGTGCTGCCACTTGCTGACACAGAGTGGCAGCTTTAATACCTGATTCCAGGTTGTCCTGAAGACATAAAAGAATTGAAGAAGATATTGGATTTATATTCCGCCCTATACTCTGAATCTCAGAGTTGGCACAATCTCCTTTACCTCCCCCCCCACCCCACAACAGACATCCTGTGAGGAAGGTGGGGCTGAGAGAGCTCTTACAGCAGCTGCCCTTTCAAGGACAACTCCTACAAGAGCTATGACTGACACAAGGCCATTCCAGCAGGTGCAAGTGGAGGAAGTGCAAGAACCGGTTCTCCCAGACAAGAGTCCACGCACTTAACCACTACACCAAACTGGCTTTCTGAGTGTATCTTAGGATGAATGGGATCAATATGTTTCCTGTGGCACCAGCATACAAAAGCTTTCCACGTTACATTATATATCCTGGTTGTTGATGGTCTCCTTGAAGCTAAAATCTTTTTTGTGACCTGGGATGAATAGCCTAGTCTTAACAGTTTCAACCTTTCAACTTCCAGGCAGTCAGATGATACCACTCTGGACGAGGGTGAAGTATTGGTCCCTGATGCAGCCTGTCCCTTTCTACAGGAAGTGTTAAGTGCTGTTCTACCGATAGTTCTATGAGGGCTGTGAACCATGGACATCTTAGTCAGTATGGGGCCACCATGATGACTTTGGCCTTGAGCTCCCTGATCCTCTTTAACAATCTGGGTAGAAGCGGAATTGGTGGAAAAGTGAACAGGAGTTCTCTCGGACATGGGGCTGTTGCTTCCCTTGCATCAGAGGCAGAGCTTTGCTGATGCTAGCTTTAGGGTCCCCAGAAAAGTTTTCCCAAAGTGCACAGCTCACAGCTGCTGAACAAACGATCTGCTATGGAGTCTTGCTGGGTTTGCTGCATGCTGTCTGGGTCAGGTGCACCAGGAAGAAAGCGACTGCTTTTGGCACACTTTTCAGTGAAGCTGTGAAATGGCAGCACCGACAGGGAGACCTCTGCAAGCAGCTCTTGGGTCCTGCCAGCTCTGCTGGGGTGAATGGCTACAATAGGGTCACTTTCTCCCTCTGAAAGAAAGTTGTCTGCTTGAGCGTTCCACATCCACCACGTTGATTGCTCTGGTGCAGCCCTGTGAGTGGGGCCAAGGGTCAATGTTGAAGATGGTGGTTGGGGCTGTGGGCTCTTGTGCCAGAAAATAGAAACTGGGGGAAAAGAAGCTAGACAAGGGACAAGAGAGGTGGGAAAGGAACAAGGAGAGGCTAAGATGAGGTTAGTTAATGAAGAAGGTCAAGGTGCAGACAAGGATCTAGACAGATTGGGAAAAGGGCAAAGGTGAGGCAAAGCCTCATCAGACATCCTCACCTCAATGCTTTCCCTACTGAGGCAGGAAAGCAAGGCGAAAGCACATCAAAAACCTTAGAGGATAGCTCTAGAATTTTCTGAGGTCAGGTTTGTGTGCAGGTGCAAACACAAGTGTGGGACTGCACAGAGACCACAAAGAACATCAGATATTGCAAATCAAATCTGATCCCCAAAACACTGGGCATCTGTTCATGTCAGCAATATCTGAGTGCAAACCCCTACTAGAGACGGAGCTAATCCTCCATTCTGACTGATAAAAGTGTAAGATTGTAGACGTTGCATACACCATCACCATCTTTTGTATTCTGTAAGACTTTCTCAACAGACAAGAACAAACATCATTAAGCAACATATGCATTATGATTTAACAAATATAATATTAGAATTATTTTTCCCACCTTCAAATGTTTCTAAGTTTTTTGTCCAAACATGATTTTGGATCCCTGTAATCCTAGTGTTATTGCTCTCCCAGATTTGCACTTCAGCCTGCCTTTTTATCTTATGATGCTTCATGTGGCATGACCATATGATCACAGAATCATAGAGCTGGAAGTCCAACCCCCTGCGCAGTGCAGGAAATTCACTAGTACCCCCCCCCCCCCGGTGACCCTTGCTTCATACCCAAAAGATGATAAAAAACCTCCAGGATCCTTGGTAAACTGGCCTGGACAAATTTTGCTACGTGACCCCAAAGTGGCAATCACTGGCATTTCCCTGGGTGCGTAAGAAAGGGCCATGAGCACTAAGCACTGATGCAACCCTTCCTGCCCTCCTTCTCATGATCTGCCTAAGTTCACAAAATCAGCATTGCTGTCAGATGGCCATCTAGCCTCTGTTTAAAAATCTCCAAGGAAGGACAACCCACCACCTCCCGAGGAAGCCTGTTCCACTGAGGAACTGCTCTGTCAGGAAGTTCTTCCTAATGTTTAATTGAAAACTCTTGATTTAATAATAATAATAGATTTTATTTATATCCTGCCCTCCCCGCCTAGGCGGCTCAGGGCGGCTAACAACATTTCACACAATTAACATGAATAGATAAAACTTTAAATTTAACAATTAAAAGAAATTAAATATAAAAACCAGTGAATTAAGTTAAGATACATAATTCAAATTACATTAAATATATCTGGCAGCAATAAAATTGTTTGGCGCTGGTTCTGCCAGTTTAGATAATTCCATGATCGTATTATAGATGGCGGTTCTTTATTCTTAGCAACTCAGCAGTCTATGTCAGCATAGGCTCGTCTGAAAAGGGCGGTCTTGCAGGCCCTGCGGAACTGGTCAAGGTTCCGCAGGGCCCGCACTTCCTCCAGAAGTTGGTTCCACAGTGCCGGAGCCGCGACTGAAAAGGCCCGTGTTCTGGTGTTTTTAAGTTTGACCTCTCTCGGCCCAGGGATGGTCACTTTATTTTTACCCATTGACCTCAGTGCCCTTTGGGGTTCATATGGGGAGAGACGGTCCCTTAGGTAGGCTGGTCCTCGGCCATATAGGGCTTTAAAGGTAATGACCAACACTTTGTACTGGACTCGGTAGGTAATTGGCAGCCAGTGCAGTTCGCGCAGCCCCGGCCATATGTGCTCCCATTTCGAGAGCCCCAATAGTAGCCTGGCCGACGCGTTCTGCACCAGCTGCAACTTCTGGGTCCGGCACAGAGGTAGTCCCAAGTAGAGGGCATTACAGTAGTCCAATCTTGAGGTGACCGTTGCATGGATCACTGTTGCGAGGTCGCGGCGTTCCAGAAAGGGGGCCAACTGCCTCGCCCGCTTCAGGTGGAAGAATGCTGACTTGGCAGTGGCTGCTATCTGGGCCTCCATTGATAATGAAGGCTCCAGTAAAACGCCCAAACTCTTTACCTGGCGCACTGGTTTCAATGGTGCGCCGTCGAAGGTTGGGAGAGCTATTTCCCCTCCTAGAGTGCCGCGACCCACACAAAGGACCTCTGTCTTCGCTGGGTTTAATTTCAGCCCACTCAATCTGAGCCACGTCACTACAGCCTGCAGAGCCCGATCTAGATTCCCTGGGGCGAAGCCGGGCCGTCCGTCCATTAGCAGATAAGAGCTGGGTGTCATCTGCATATTGATGGCAACCCAGCCCAAACCTCCGGACAATCTGGGCAAGGGGGCGCATATAAATGTTAAATAACATTGGGGAGAGAACTGCCCCCTGAGGCACCCCACAATCAAGTGTGTGCCTCTGGGATCGCTCACCCCCAATAGCCACCCTTTGTCCCCGACCAGAGAAGAAGGAGGAAAGCCATTGCAAGGCCAGCCCCCCAACCCCTATGTCGGCGAGGCGGCGCTTTAGCAACTGATGGTCGACTGTGTCAAATGCTGCCGACAGGTCTAATAACATCAGTACCGCAGTGCCGCCCCGATCCAGATGTCGCTGAAGGTCATCTACCAAGGCGACCAGCACCGTCTCCGTCCCATGGCCCGGTCGGAACCCAGACTGGCACGGGTCGAGAACGGAAGCGTCATCTAGGAACCTCTGCAACTGCAACGCCACTGCCCTCTCAATGATTTTACCTAAAAACAGGTAATTCAACCTGTTGGTTCTACTCCGACCCTTCTGGGGCAACAGAAAACAGAAAATTCCACAACATCCTCTATATGACAGCCCTTCACATACTTGAAGATGGTGATCATATCACCTCTCATTCATCTCCTCTCCAGGCTAAACCTACCGGGCTCCTTCAGCCTTTCCTTGTAGAACATGGTCTCCAGACTCCTCACCATCTTCATTGACCTCCTCTGGACAAGTTCCAGCTTGTCTATATCCTTCTTAAATTGTGGTGCCCAAAGCTGAACACAACACTCTAGGTGAGGTCTAACCAGAGCAAAGTAAAGCAATACCATCACTTCACGTGATCTGGACACTATACTTCTGCTGATACAGCCCAAATCACATCTCCCTTTTTAGCTATTGCATCACACTGCTGACTCATGTTCAGTATATGGTCTACTAAGACCCCCAGATCTTTTTTGCACATACTACTGCCAAGACAAGTCTCTTTTATCCCTGTAAAATTCATTTTATTTTTTACCTTTTTTCCAGCTTGTCTAGATAATCCTATATCCTAACTCTTGTCTTCTACTATATTTGACACCTCCCAATTTAGTATCATCTGCAAATTTAATAAGTTTTCCTTCTATTCCTTCATCAAAATCCTTTATAAAGATATTTAAACAGGTCCCAGGACAGATCCTTGAGGCACTCCACTTGTCACTTATCTCCAAGGGGAGGAACCATTCACACTCTTTGGGTGTGATCTGTCAACTAGTTACAGATCCACCTAACAGTACACGGGATCCAAACTACATTTTACCAGGGTCAACAAGAGCAGTATGTGGAATCTTATCAAAAGCCTTACTGAAATCAAGATAAATGATGTCTACAGCATTCCCCTGATCCACTAAGGTAGTAACTTTGTCAAAAAGAGATCAGGTCAGTCTGACATGATTTGTTCTTGAGAAATCCATGCTGGCTTTTAGTAATCACACCCATCCTTTCTAAAAGCTCAAGGACTGATTGGCTGATGATCTGTTCTAAAACTTTCTCAGGTATACATGTCAAGCTGACAAGTTGGTGTTACCTGGATCCTCCTTGAAGATGGGGACATTTGCCTGCCTCCAGACTTCAGGCACCTCACCTGTTCTCCAAGAATGCTAAGAAATGGCCAGAGGCTCAGAAATTACGTCCACAAGATCTTTCAATACCCTTGGATGCAGATCCTCAGGCCCTGAGGACTTAGTTTCATTTAAAGAAACTAGGTGTTTATGTTTCTATCTCTGTGCCAATGCTAGGGCTGTAACTTCCTTCTCTCATTGTGTGTTCTATTTCCGCCATGTTCAACATCGCCTCTCTCACAAGAGAAGACTGAGAAAAGTAGGAACTGAGCTGTTCCTCTCTTTGTCACCTATCTGCACAATGGATGATTTTGCTTTCCTGTCCCCACAATGGGCTATCATGTACTGGCTCTTTTTCTTACTTTGAACATAAGAAAAGAGCCCCTTTTTGTTGTTTTTAGCATCTCTTGCTAGCCTAAGCTCATACTGAGTTTTAGCTTCCCTAACTTTCTCTCTCCAAGCGATCTTATTTGTTTATATTCATCCTTGGTTATAAGGTTCTCCTCCCATTTCCTAAACGATACTTTTTTATTTCTCTAATCTGCAGAAAGCTGTTTATGGAACCAATTTGACTTCTTTAAACTCTTCCCATTTTTCCTTTTCTGAATCAAAACTCTCATGTATCACTTAGTTTAAATAGTCACTTCTTTAACCACACATTCTTGCTTGTACATACAATTTCCCATGCATCTTTATACCCAAGATAATGACTACACTGTTGCTTAAAGTGTCATTTAATCCCAAAATAACTAAACAAATGCAAGTCCAAAGTAGCCTGGTTTTATTGCAGTCTACTTACAATCTCAGATTTACCACTGATCTGGTGAACAAATTAGGGAGTGGGCCCTTATATTAACATTGACATTGATAAAAATCTTTAAAAAGCTAAGTGCGCCTTCTCACTTCTGGCAACAATGGCCCACTGCATGGATCCAGTATGTGAGAAGTAACTTACGTTCATTTAAATCTACTTCCATCTTGTCTTCTGTATTGGTGCTTGAGTCAAACAAGTCTTGCTTTCCTCCATCTTCTTCTTCAGAATCTGTACTTTCTTCACTGTCTGTACTGCCTGAGCTTTTTATTTTTTAAAGAGAGAGAGAGACAGACAGACACACAGAAAGATTATTACCTCCACTAAATGAGATTGTCTCCTTTTCTAAACATAGCAAACTTCCACAGGGAGGCAGAAGAGTAAGAAAAATCTGATGGACCTGCTTGAATAAAGGAGTAACCATATTTTAACACAGACATTGTAACCAGCAACAAAGCAGAAAAAGTGTGTTCTTTCACTTCCATTAGTTGTCAGTGTCCCACATTTTAATGGCATACTACAGTACCCTGTAGGGATGTAGACCTGGAAAAAAAAATCAGCATTTTTTCAGAGCTGGCTATCGGGGAGCTGAAAAATATCAGTATTCCCAGTTATCTGGTTTCCAAATACTGGTTCAGTTTTTAGATCTGGGTTTTGTCCAGGTTCCAATATTATTCGGCTCCTTTATTCCCTATGGGAAATCTTTCAGAGGATTGGCAGGGCTATTTTTAAAGCTAATATCATCAGAATTATAGTAGAAATCCAGGGAATCCCAGCAGAAGCACTGATGCAGAAGAACAGCAAGCCTAACATGATCCATGTAAAATCAGAGAATCAAAGCTTATTACAACCAGATAATCCACACCAAATGACAAACCCAGTACAAACTAATTTGAACAACGAATATAATGTTGCAAGACCAACAAAACCAATTTCAAAGGACAGAACCAGGTACGTCAAACTGGCTAGCTGAGACCAAACCCTGGCAAGACAAAGACACACAGTAAAATTAAATGGGAAAAAATCCTTGGAGCCTTGAACCACTGGCTCCTGATATTCCCAGTTACTCCCAAACATTTCTGCAATTTTTGGGGGGATCCATTACCCAGTATCCTGAAAAATGCAAGTTACCATTCAGACACCTGAATAAATCCAGAAAATATCAATATACTGCTTTTTTGGTTCTAGGAAAAAAGCCCAAAGAAAAAAAACCTCACGGATATAAATGCTTACAGGAAAAAAGCCCACACGGAAAAATGCCCATATGGAAATAAACCCACATGGAAAGAAGCCCACACGGAAAAAAGCCCACACTGAAAGAAGCCCCCATGGAAAAATATGGAAAGCACCATAGATGTTTATAATTGTGGAAAAGGTTTCCCAATCCCAATCAAGAAATATCTGGGAACTTTGGGGGTGGAACCAGAAGGTTGTGACAAGAACAACTGAACTCCAAAGGGAGTTCTGGCCATCACATCTAAAGGGACCATGCTCCTTTTAAATGCCATCTCTCCATAGGAAATAATGAAGGATAGGGACACCTTCTTTTGGGGCTCGAAGAATTGGACCCCCTGGTCCAATCCTTTTGAACCTTGGCGGGTATTTTGGAGAGAGGCACTGGATGCTATGTGGCAAGTTTGGTGCAACTACCTAAAAAAACAGCCCCCCCCTCAAGCCCAAGATACCAGTGGATTAATTCTTCATTATGCCATTTTTTAAAATTAATTCCGACTATGTTTATTGATTTCTTCCTTCCAGATATTTGCAATAGTCAGTCCTGCTTAGCTTCTTAGATCTATGAGGCCTTAACTACTTATGCTATTTAAGAAAGAGAAGCTATCACAGAGCAGGCAGTAATTTGCCTAACCCAAAACCCATATATTTTGAGATTCCTGAAAAGTATAGGCAACTGATACCTCACAATTCTGGTGTGGAAAAATCCAGACAGAATTCTGTTTTTAGGTGATAGAGCTCTTATGCTTGAATTAAACAAATATACCATCTATGGAGATGGCACCTTTGATAAAATGCCAAATATGTTTTACCAGCTGTGTACATGGTATGCCAAGGTGGGTAATTCATATCCACCATGTATTTACATTTTACTTCAAAAAAAAGAAAATGGACACCTATAATCGAATGTTTGGAATAATGAAGCTATTGATTCTAGATAAACTGTTGTGAGGGCACAATGCTCTTAATTCCTTGTTCCTTTTCAGTCATCCCAGTGTGTGATCTCTATTCGATGGACTGGCTAGTTGTCACAAACTAACACTGGCTAATGCACAGGCAGGTCACCTAGAGGTAGAAAAGTGGAAATATGAGGCACTGCATTACATGGTTGCCACTTCTGTGCAACAATATCAGCAGGCGGAAGATAAATTTAGTTGCTTAAAGGGATTGGCTAATTTGCAATGAAGAATTATATCTGAGCTGTTACTGTTGTTAAAATAATTGTTGCTTTTACTATTAGGGTTAGATAGTCTTTTGTCATTGTCACTGGATATACCACAATGTATTAAAATAAAAAAGTTTGACAAATTGTAAATAAAGTTAAAGTATTTAATTTTATTTAAATATATATTTCTATGTAGAGTTTAATTTCTGCTATTGTTTTTCCTTCTTATAAAAGTTCATTGATAACAAAATGGTCACTTGTTGTTGCATGTGAATATGACATATTTTAATCCTAAAATAACAATATAAAAATAACAAAATGGGCACCTTTTTGTTGCATGTGAATATGACTTATTTTAATCCTAAAATAACTGAATATTATTAATGGTTATCCACAATTATAAACATCTATGGTGCTTTACGTATTTTTCCATGGGGGCTTTTTTCCTGTGAGCATTTATGTCCGTGGGGTTTTTTTCCTTGTGGTTTTTTCCGGTTACTGTTTTTTTCCAAATATATTTGGACAAGAAAAATCTGAATGCACATCCCTAATACCCAGTATGTGAAATCCTTAAGGCTTTTAAAAGATTTTTTTCATTAGACATTTAGAATTTCCTTCTTTTCTCATAATAACTACTTCCAAAATGAAAGTGGAGTGACAGTGCAGAATGAGAGGCCAGAAGATCCTGCAAATGTCAAGGAACCACAGGATGAAAGTCTTCAAACAGTCCCTCAGTGCCTGGTTGGAAACTGGTTAGAGGCAACCCAATTGTAATGGGTTATAAAAAAAGACTCCACCTGAGGATGATCATGATCCTGTTCCATGGTGAAATCAGAGTCAACTACAACTCACCTGGTTCAGTTTCCCTTAGTTATGCCTGGATTTGCTGGTATGCCTGGAATCCTAGGATGTGCAATAGCTAAGGGACGTTTATACTATTCCCAGTTGAGCAGAAGACTAAACCCCTTACCATATTTATTTAAAATATTTGTATACCACCTTATCCAAATTCAGTTCTGGGTGATTCCAAACCAACTAAAACAGAGGTGGCCAACGGCAGCTCTCCAGATGTTTTTTGCCTACAACTCCCATCAGCCCCAGCCAGCATGTCCAATGGCTGGGGCTGATGGGAGTTGTAGGCAAAAAACATCTGGAGATCTACCGTTGGCCACCCCTGATCTAAAAGAAACTATAGAAAGCACAGCTAGCATTTTTTAAAAGTAAAAACAAAAACCACTAAACACTTAATTTACACTAGTCTAAAAGGCTAGAATCTGCATATACAAAACATATTGTCAAATAGGAAACCAATCTAAAAATAATTAATGAAGGTTCATGAAAACAACTTTTAGCCTTGTGTCAAAAATCTATCAGGGTTGGCAGCAGCTAGAACAATAGCAGGAAGGCTTTCCATAACTTGGGCACTACAACAGAAAAGGACCATGTCTTTAGCTGCCACCCATATTGCCCCCCCCCCCATGAAACAGGGCCTCAGACGCTAACTTCAAAACACAGCAGCAATACCACTACTAATAATGATGCCAAAGATACCTTCTACACCCACCACAACTCCAATGCCAAGAAAGGTCCCCTGTGATTGCTTTTTTTAAACATCAAAAATATAGCTTGAAAGATCTTATCACAGATCTCCCACAAACATGTAATTCAGACCACAGTCCAAAGTACAAGCTATTGGGCTAGATAGTAAGATATGCAGTGGACAGCACTTTTTACAAGTATTCTAGGCCTAAGATATGGTCTGTGATGGGCCTTTTCTGTCACTATGGAGCAGCCTCCTAGAAAGGGTAAGGCAGGTACCTACCCTTGGGGCCTTCCATCCAGGATGTGACGCAGTTATTAAACGAGCTTATCAGGTAGCTTTAATGGACTCTGTCAACCATTTTTAATTCATTTATTAGATAGTTATGTCTGTATTAAACAAACTGTTGTTATCTACCTTGAATCCTGATTGAGGTCAGAGAAAGGAAGGTTACATGATTGCTTTAAATGAATAAATATGGGTGTTGCGGTCCATTAACAGCAAGGGATTATGCAATCCAGTGTGTTTTGTTTAACTGCATGTTTATAGAATATTCTACACATTATAATTAAGCTATGTTACCAATTCTAAACCTTCAAGGGAAAAGCAGGCTATAAGTTTAAAATGAAAAAGTTTTCCTCTTATGTGAAGTTCAGTATAAAGATTCTCTTCTTCTACAGCAGCTACAATCCAAGTAAAGGCTCAACAAGGTGAAAGCACCATCATTCCTGTCACATGCCAGCTTTTTCCTTTCCATGCCCATGCATTTTAGGATTGCCTGCAGGCCTGGAATAAACACCCCGTCCCTTTAATAGTCTTAATGGACAGAAGCAGTTGAAGCTTTTCATGGCATGGAAATAAATAAAATTTCCTGGTAAGTATCATCCCAGTAATCCTCTAGTAGAGGGACAGGACATTTTTCTCCAGGCCTGTTGGCAATCCTAATTTACTTTAATAGCTAGCATCTTCAGAGATCAGACAACAGGATCTGCAACAACCTCCAACAACAGCCTTCTAAGCAGAGTTACATTGCACTAAGCCAATGGACTTCAGTGGACTTAGAACTGTATAACTCGTTAGGATTATCAAAGAAGCAAAGATGGGAAGGTATGCAGGTGCCATTTTTAAATGCAAGTATCAGCATTCTAGCACCTTTTGGCAGGATAATTCTTTAATTTAGTAACTCAGTGACAAACTAGCTTTTTTAAAAAGTTTGTTCCAAGTTTAAAGAGCTGGGCCCTAAACAAGTAGGGGGGAAGTTATTTTCCTGTTTTTGTTGCTTTGTATTGAGCATTCTGTGCATGTGGAGCAGCAAAAAGCAAAGAAATAAGACCTCCTGTATTGTTTTGACATACCAAAGTACCATGCAACAGAAATCAAATTGAACTGAACCATCCAACTTTGAAAATATATGTGTAAAAGTTGGGGTGAGGATTGTTAACCATGAAATCACAGCTATCTGAACAATTTTAAATATTTTGATGCTTTCTTCTTTTAATGATGCAGATTAAAACTAACCCTTGTGTCAGATCACTGCTAATTGTGTCCTGTAATTTGACAACAGAAATGCATTTAAATTCATCAAAATAAAGAGGAATGCCCTACATTCTAATGCAAATAAATGTACTTGAGGGGCAAATTCTTTGGGCAGACACAAACTAAAAACTCATTTAGGAGTGGATTCTCAGTCTTGTAGATATTGTTAAAACATGATAAAATTAAACTCCTGGGTTTCAGGTTATCTTCCAAGTAGTAACAACAAATCCACTAAGGAATGGATACATAACAGGACAAAAAGAATGAGAAAGGGTGCCAAAAAGCACAATTACATGGGCCCAGCAATAGCTGCCCAGGGCCAACAAAACTCTACAGTTTGTCCTGGTGCACTGAAAAACTGGTCCAAAATACAAGAAATGACAGAATCAGGAAAATGGCAAGAACTGTATCAAAAGCTTGGCAAAATTATGAAAGATTGTATGACACAAACATATTCATTCTAATACTTCTAACAATTTTCTTTTTATAACTAATGCACCAACAGCACAAGAACCCTGCCTTCAACAGGACAGCTTACATTAATTACTCTCAGAACACTTTATTAAGAACAGTTTTATTGTGGCCACCTGAGAATCTAATGGTGAGTAGCTTTATTCAGAGTGAAAATTCATGTATTTAGCATTTCAGCTCAAATCAGCAAAGAAATATTCTTTGTCATCTTAAGTCTACCTGGATCGTCTCTGAGATTCTGGTGTAAATGCAATGTGTTTTTCTTCCCAGATATCTTCTTCATCGGAACCACCATCATCAAATTGCTGTATTCTCTCCTTGCAGCATGCCTCAAACAAAGCAATGTTGCCCTGAAACAAATTCAGAAGCCAATGCATGTATCTTACCATTCCCATATACTTGAACTTATATTCATCCCATACAAATGCCTAGTCATTTTGAACATAATCTCTGGAAAACAGAAAGTATGACCCTGGAAAAGCTACTCACCACAATTAGTATATACATCCCAAACTGAAAGAAAATAATATGCTTTCACTGAGGAAACCTGGCTCCCATGTTTAAGGTTTTAAGATAAACTCAAATAGTGCTGTTCAGTGTGCTCACTCCATAAATCTGCCATTTTCAAGTTTTTCAGAATAGCCTTATGGCTCAGTTTTGCAGGCCCTTCACCAACTCACAGGAGCATTCCTTCATCACAACCAACCTGTTAGTTTAGGATAGTAATGAACTTAGCTGGTCCTCATGCTCACTCCTCCCACTGAATCAAATCTGCTATGATCCTGACCGACTCCCCTCCCCCCCCCCACCGCCCCCTGGGCAAAACTGGATTTTTTTCCCTTGCCACAAATGGCTTTTTTACAGTTGCCATCTGGGAAATGACGGAAACTTGCTAGGAAAAAAATGAAATGCATCTTGCATGCATGAAGTGAGAAGGGGGAAACAACAGAACCAGGATACATCAGAGAGCAAGTGGCTGTGGCCCAGGGAGTGCCAGCTGGCCATCACTGGCTTAGCAGATTTGCTGGCTTTGTTAGTGACATTTCAATGAGCAACACCATGACATATATCTGACAAGAGAGGAACATATGAGAAGTGGAAACCCCATAAAGTAAAAACAAAACATCAAGCCACAAAACTCAAAGGGCCATAATGAGTCAGCCAGTGTAACCCATCTTGTTCCTAAGTTTTCTACATTTTTAGAACATTCTCCAAAACCAATCGAAGGAAAAAATGCTCCATAGCGACCAGGGGTGTGTGCTTGGTATATACTGGGCCCTCACAAGATATCCAATACCTTATCAGTATTTATCAGATATTTCCTCAGCTGGTTACTGGGTGAATTACTGACTCAGCTCTCCAAAAATGGCTGTCCTGAAAATATTCAGGATTTTTTGAGATTGCCTGACAGCTGCATTTAAAGGGCACTTGCGGCTTGCAAAAGACATTTAAAGGGACTGTGATTCCTTTAAATGCCTTCCCCCTTCATCAGAAACAGCAGAGGATGGGGGTGGCTCTGGCTCTGCTGGGCAGTCCAGTTTAAACCGGGCTGCTCAGCAGAGCCCCAGCCAAGTCTGTGGGGAGAACTCTCCCCACAGGATCAGACAAGGCTGCTCAGCAGAGCCTCTAGGGAGAAGCCTTGGCTGGGGCTGGATTCTTTTCAGTTCGGTTTCAACTGAGCTCCAATGACAAGCCAGTCCAGGATCGGCCAGGGCAATGTGGTGCTCTCAGTTCCCACCATCCCAGCTGACCCTCTCCTTTTTCTAATTCCCAGGTCCACTGAATCTGAAAAAATTTGGGAATCCTGAATATTTCCTGAATCTGAATACCATATCAGTATTAGGATTCAGGAATATCAGGAAATACCTTTCTTTCTTTGGGGAGAGACTGTTCCAATATTCCAAAATGAGAAAAATACTGGGGGGGTTTTGCACACCCTTAGTACCCACACATCCCACTGCTGAAGCACCCTAAGCCTACCTTCCTGTTAAATGACACCCTTCCCCAAATGACAGCTGGAATATACTTACACTTTCATTTGTATTGAGGGTAAAATTGATGTCCGACACACGATCAAAAGAAACACTGTAAACAAAGTACAGATTTATGTACCAGAACAGATGACAAATGGCATACTAGAAACAGTATTTCATTTCATATCAGAGAAGTTCTGTGCTTTTCTTTTTAAAATAGCATTTTGATAGACAACAAAATTAAGAGGATACCAGAAGCTTGGTCACAAACTCGCCCAGAACTGAAGTTAACAAATATAGAACAGTTTGAAGAATGAGACCGACAAATCAGTCCCCTTGCAACGACTGATGCTCAGTTTACTATTGTGACCAATTCTTAAGACTGCCATTTATTCCTCTATCAGAAAGAATGCCTCAGGACCGTTTCACATGTAACAGAAATAGCTGTAAGAACATAAGAAAAGCCACACACACACACACACACACACTGTGGCTAATAGCCACTGATGGACCTCTGCTCCATATTTTTATCTAAACCCCTCTTGAAGCTGACTATGCTTGTAGCCGCTGTCGTATATTTCAACAGCCACAGAGCTAGGAGGCAGAGTGTTAGGGCAGCTGGTGCACAGCAACCTCCCTTCTTCCTCCTGTTCTCAGCCTATGAGGGAAAAGGAGTCAGGGAGGACAAAAAGCACCCCCAGAGGTTTCAGAAACAGCCTCTCTGTCAAGCCTTCCTCTCAGTCCTGTCACTTCTGTGGAAAACACAGGAGGGATAAGAATTGGGATGGGGGGATCCGGGAAAGTCAGGTTCAAAACCCCCTTCCTTCTGAGCCAGGACCCTGTTGTCTGGGTCACCTGGGGCTGTTCTTTCCTGGTATTCCTCACAGGCTTGTTGATGGTGGGGATGGGGTGGTGGAGGGAGGAGTCCAGTGTGCCTCCTTGAGATGCTCAGAGGCAGGACAGGGAAAGACAGGAAACAAAGAGCAAGAGATGGGTTGCAGCTGTGCTCAGCTGCTGAGGCTGGGAGAATGGGGTCATGTGCTGAAAAACTACCTTATATACTTGCAAAGATGATGACTCATCTCCTAAAAGTAATGTGTACAAAAAGTAACTAATTTGTACAGATTGTACAAATTGTAAGGTACCTCCCCCTTTTTATGGTATCCCTTACAAAAATCTAGTCTTACATGTGGCTAAATAGATTTACTGGATCTTTTCTAGGTTCCCAAATAAATCAATTATTTTCAGAGCTAGAAATCAATTGTTTTTGCTGTATTTTGAGTAAAAAACAATACTGCTTATTAAGTTCACCTGTCTCCTTCACAAAGTTTATATCTCTACTACATTCCATTGTATTCTATGGCACACATGGCCTGGGCTGACAAAGTGACATTATGTCAGATATGGCCCTCGTTAACAAATGAGTTTGATGCCTCTGTTCTAAGTACTACAGCAAACTGGATTTCCACACCAACTATACCACATTTGTATTTGTGCTACATTTATGCCGTAATCCTCTCAGTCTCTCCTTGGTGCCTCTCAAATACAGGAGGTTAGAACAATAGCATTTCACTCCAAGATTCTTTTGGTAGAGAGCCAGTTTGGTGTAGTGGTTAAGAATGACAGACTCTAAACTGGAGAACCAGGTTTGATTCCCCACCTCTCCACAAGAAGCCAGCTGAGTGACCTTGGGCTAGTCATGGTTCTCTCAAGCTCTCTCAGCCCCTAAAAACAAATCTAGCCCACCACTAGCATAATGTTAAGTGTTAGAACTTGCAGCTCCAAGACACAGGGCCAGCCCAAGACTGTCTGTCACCCTAGGCAAGGCTAGCTTCTGGCGCTCCCCCCCCCCCCCGATAATGTCACTGAGTTACATGGGGGGTGCCCAATTCAGCACCCCTGAAAGGCTGGTGCCGTAGGCAATTGCCTAGTTTGCCTAGTGGCAGGCCAGCCCTGGCCAGATGATCTTTGGATCTCATGGCTATAATACACACAGTGCTATACGGAATTATTATTTATTATTACTCTTTTGGGAGTGAAGATTATCCTCTAGAGTGGGCTACTAGTTTAGGCACTGGCTCCTCTCTCACTGTCTTCATGGACTATATAAGGTAGTTTTATTTAGGAGAACCTACAGCTGAGTTTTCATGCTGTTGATCTAGGCTGCCACTTGTGAGAAATTTATTTGTTGTGCACATGGACTGTCCTATATATATAAAAGCTGTTTCGTCTTTGCAAAACCGAGCACCCCTATTGGTTGGGACTGCACTGCATCAACCTTTGGCTCGCCAAACTATCAATCAAGAGTACTTGTGAGCCATTGGTTGAGTCTGCTCCTCTCTCCCACCTGAGTGGCTGTTGCTAGCCAGCCAAGCTTATTCTGTCAATAAAAGGCAACCAACCTTGGTTCTGGTAGTTGCTGGCTCTCCCCACTTTCCCACTGGTTGAGCCACCTGTCGCACTGATTCACAGAAGAGAGAACGAAACCCTTCTCTAAATTGGCTGAGGGAGAGAGGGAGGTGAGAAAGAGCCAGAAAAAGCCTTTCCTTTGATTGGCTGAGGGAAAAGGAAGGAAAGAGCCAGAGAATCCCTTCCCTTGATTGGCTGAAAGCTCCTCTCTCCTCCTCCTCTGAAAGGGAAACAGCTAGGGATGGGGGGGGGGGGGGAATGGTGTCTCCTGGCAGCAGACCAGATACAGAGAGGGAAGGAGGGAAGGAAAACAAAACAGAGAGAGAGACTGAAGTCCTGTTCTTAAAACCAACAACATTACCAGAGAGAGACCGTTGGTCTGAAAGGTCTAAAGGCCTCTAAGCGAGAACTCACTGGGGCCAGTCCTGACTACGGCTGCCAGTTCCAGGTTGGTGGGAAATTCCTGGAGATTCTGTGGTAGTGTCTGAGGAGGGCACAGGAGTTAGGGCTTCAGAGCGGGGTCTGCCAGACTCAGGTTCCTGCTGTGGAAGCCGACTGGGTGATTTTGAACCAGTCACAGGTTTGTTGCGCAGATCAAAGGGGAGGAGAAGAGAATGATGTAAACTGCTTTGGTTCCCCCCTCCACTGTGGAGAAAGATTGTTTTTTTCCTAGCTAGAGGCTACAGGGAGGGAGGAGGCAATGGAAAGCTGAAGTCAGATGGGCAGATAAAGGGAAGGAGATAGGATTGCCAACTCCAGGTTGGGAAACTCCTGGATATTTAAATGGTGGAGCATGGAGAGAGTGGGGTTTAAGGAGGGGTGGAACCTCAGACAGGTGCAATGCCATACACTCCACCCTCCAAACCAGCTACTTCATCCTCTGAAACCACTGTTGTCAATCTCCAGGTGAGGTCTGGAGATCACTCAGAATTACAATTGCTTTCCAGATGGCAGAGATCAGCTCCCCTTGAGGCGGGGAGGAGTGAATGCCTTTACTTGGATGGTAAGGAAGACAGCAAGGGTGGGGGCATTCACCCAAAGCCTCTTTTTAGAGCCCACTGTATTTTTCTTCACAACAGGACTTATTCCTTGTAGTTGCCATACTGTGTGTGTTGTGCATGGTTTATATTGTTTTGTTTTGAACCAACTTGAGCCAACATTTTAGCTGGGAAATGGATTCTGTTTGATAATAAATAATTTCAAAATCATTTTGGTTACACAGCACTGGTGTTTTGTTTGATTTTACGCTGCTTCCATAATTTCTGAATCTTTTTACTTATAAATTAAGAATTTTGGTGCTTCTGTATTTTAATAACAGGTTATGTTAACTTGAGATGTCTTGGCTTTGTATCTATTTAGATGCCTTTTGAAATCTATTGGGTTTATCATTTTTTGTTATTGATATGTGAAAACAGACTACCAAATGGTAAATTTGAAAACCTATGAAATGATGTTAGGAAAGTAACGTCTTGTCCCACAGCAAATCAACTAAATCACAGTAGAGAAATATGACAGATAAGGTTACAAAAAAAATGTAAAACAAGCAGCAAGAATTAGAAGAGAGTGCAAACCATTATTATAAAAACATACATACTGTTAAGCTACTGGGACTATACAACTAAAAGCATTTCTAGAAACAAAGTTCAAGTTCCTAGTTTTTGTTTAAAAACAGTGTGATATACAGTGCAATCCTAAGCATGGCTTACTTCCAGGGAAATTTTTAAAAAAGAATTGCAATGGTAGTGTTCAAGAAGAGAGACACAAGTATTAATGAACAGAAATGTTTACAGGGGGAATTTCAACAACTGATTAGTGAAATGCTACAAAGGTCTGAACTTGGTACATGCTAATCATTATCAGCTCAGACCATTAGTTTTAAAATAATAAACTTTACATTACTCTTAATAGATTCATGGTCTAATAAAACAATACTTTTTACTGTCTTCAGTCAGCAACAGTGATCAAAGTGGATTTCTCTCCTAAAGATTCGATATATTCTTATTAATCAGAGGGCGCATGATCCATGTCCCTTTAAAAACTCTTCCCAACTGAAAATACCTATGAAGACATAACTATTTACCTACAGTAGATCGATCAACAACACTACAGATAACATAAACTGGAATAAAGTAAACTGATAAAAGGGGCTTTTTGCCTGTGTTCACAATTTAAAATCTTTGAATTAATCATTTGAGAAACTTTTTTTATATAACAGACAAAGCATACAGTGTATGGAGGACTTGTCTGCATAAATAGTTACTTTATTTTGCTTTCATTAGATCTCAGCATTGAACCTTCACAGAAAAGGTCCAAACAAAGAACATAATAAATAAATGTATATTATATTATTTACAACAGACCAACAATTCTTAATAGAGGCCATATCTCCCCGCCCCCCGGCCCCGTATGATGTAGAAATCTGGGGGAAATTCAGAAGTCTGAGGGGCAAATAGAGACTTTAGGAATTTTTGGCAACCCATTCTCTCATGCTTCTGAGGGCCGGTGGGGGGGGGGGGAGTTAATTTCTCCCCACACAGCAAACCAGAATCAAACTGAATGTTCAAGAATTTTCTGAAAACTATCAGGCACAGGGGTCTCATCAAATGTATTCCTGAGATCTGTGTATAGCACACATTTATCTATGAAAAAAAATTATGTAAAGATGCATTGTTTGGAAAGCTGTTTCATGTCCTTTTTTAAACTTGAATCTTGAGAGCCAATCAATGATAATGTTGTGTACTTCACAAGCAGTAAAGAATCAAAGCCACTAAGCTCAATACTGTACTTACAACCTAAGTACTTACCCAGCCCAATCCACTGAGTTCAGATATTTAAATATAATGATCTAACTGCACCAATCAAAATGTATTTCTGGACTGCCAATACTTCTGAATACTATATGAATCAGAACAATATTAATTTACTCGATATCTGCCTATAGACTAAGACTATGAATCCTTTCCTTATAGCACCATATAGAAGCTGTGTTGGTAAATATCAGCTTTTCTATGAAAAGTTAGTCTGTGTCCAACCACAGTATATTCCAAGCCATGGAACTCTGGATCAGGTCTATGAACCTTCAATGAAAGAAATCCACACACTGAGTATTTTGTTTAACTATTAAAATAATGGACACAAAAAAGAATTTGGATACGTAAATGCTAGGAATGGAAACAGTGAACAGGAGGTGCATATTTAAGTGACAAATGTTTCCTTATGAACACATACAAAGCAAACATGGAAACAAAACAAGGCTAACTGTATACAATACAGCTCACCATCAGTAAAGAGAGGCAACTACTAACCACTGTGAAATAAACAAGTGGGAAATAAAGGCAATATTACAAACAAACCCATACTCACTTGCCAATGTCATCTTGATCAGCAAACTTCTCATCGTTGAAGCCAAACTGGTCAATAAAATTGGACGTCATTTGTTGCATCTGATAATCAGAAAAGGCCTGGCAACCCCAGGACCAACGACAGTGATATAATGATTCTAATAATAGTCTAAATACTACTTGCCCATTTTGATCCAGAAATACTTCTTGCTAATTTAAATAACCAAATACAGGAAAAATTACTTAAGAACCGCAAGCTATCAAGTGTGCCAAACACAATAGTTTTATGATGAAGTACTTGGTAACCATTCAAATAAAGATTACATCTTTTGCATTTGCAGAATTAAACCAAATTTCAGCAGGACTAGAAAAAAGGGCAATGTAAGATTTTTGAATGGGTACCCTGACTAAAGTTTTTTCTAAGCTGTTGAGGTGTTGCGTGCAAAAAAAGGTTTTCCATGAGCCAAACCGTTAAAGCTGTGAGCAAGTTTACATTTTTTTGAGTTTACAAACTTTCTAAGGTACTTCTAGACTCAAATTTAACTACTTTCCGTAAGTATAAACAAAAAAGAGGAAAGAATAATGTAATCTAAGTCTCCTTAGAGGAAAAGCAGTATTAAATTGCAATCAATAAAAGATCAGAAACAAAAAGGCATAAAACCCCTCTTCATTTCTTAGTTTTCACTATATTTACAAGAGAGAGAGAGAGAGAGATATGGAAAGAACGAATGAGGTGAAAAGAGAGAGAAATAAAAAGCAAATAATAGGGGAAGGAGGGTGGAAGAAGAGAGAGAGAAAGAAACAAAGAAAGCAAATAGAAGGGGAGGAAGTAATTAAGGAGGGATGGAGGAAGAAAGGTGGAAAGAAAGCAAATACATGGGGAGGGAGGGAAGGAGGGGGGAGAGGGGGGAAGTGAAAAGAACACAAACAGATGGGAAGAGAGGAAGGAAGAAACAGAGAGCCCCTTGTAGCTGCTTGCTTTAAAGGGCTGGCAGCCATTAAAGCACTTCGTTAGGCTTCTCCCCACTTCCCACCCTTTAAAACCAGCACAGTAGCAGGCCTTCCCAACAGCTGCTAGCTTTAAAGGCTGTACAAGAACAGGAAATTTCAGTGCAATAAGATCAAATATGCAATAGAAATACTAAAATAATGAATCAATAAATGCTATGTCTGTCACTGAGTATAGTTATACATACATAGTATTCTAATGCATTTCTCTTTCAGAACAGTGTATCAGAATCTTTTGTATTGACATACTCAAAATAGGGATATTGATGGTTTATCTAATTACATATACTTAACCTGTTTTCATTATATTTTATTGTATTCTTTTTCCCCAATGGCAAACTAGAATAATGTTTACATGTTAAAAAGTAAATTAGGTGGACAAGAACATCACTATCCAATGTATTTCTCTTTTAGCTATATTGACATGTTCAAATGGGGATATTGGCTATTGATCTCATTACATATACTAAACCCATCTTTCACTATACTATAAAGTATTTTTCTTCTAATGGCAAACTATATGTATGTTACATGTTAAAAGGTAAATTAGTTGGATGGGAAAAACTTCTGAGAAAGAAATGCCCACATTTTGGCACCTCACCCCAGTCGGAAACAACTGGTGCTTGCACAGGGGACCTTTCCTTTCCTATAACAATAGAGTGATTAACAGACATTCTCACATTTTGACATGTTACTGTTTTATTGGTTTCTCACACTCATGTTACTCAGATAAAAGGTTTTCTCAATTTGTTAATTTTACTATTTTGTCACTGGATCTTAAATTTGTACTGTTTTGCATTCTAAACCACTGCCTACAGTATGTCACAGAAGTGAATACACCCCCTCACATTTTGTAAATATTTAAGTACTGGTATATCTTTTCATGTGACAACACTGAAGAAATGACACTTGACTACAATGTAAAGTAGTGAGTCTACAACTTGCATAACAGTGTAAATGTGCTGTCCCCTCAAAATTACACAACACAGCCATTAATGTCTAAACTGCTGGCAACAAAAGTGAGTACACCCCTAAGTGATAATATCCAAATGAGGTCCAAAGTGTCAACATTTTTTGTGGCCACCATTATTTTCCAGCTCTGCCTTAACCCTCTTGGGCATAGTGTTCACCACAGCTTCACAGGTTGCCACTGGAGTCCCACTCCTCCATAACGACATCACGTAGCTGGTGGATGTTAGAGACCTTGTGCACCTCCACCTTCTGTTTCAGGATGCCCCACAGATGCTCAATAGGGTTTAGGTCTGGAGACATGCTTGGCCAGTCCAACACCTTTACCCTCAGCTTCTTTAGCAAGGCAGTGGTCATTTTGGAGGTGTGTTTGAGGTCGTTATCATGTTGGAATACTGCCCTGCGGCCCAGTCTCCGAAGGGAGGGGATCATGCTCTGCTTCAGTATGTCACAGTACATGTTGGCATTCATGGTTCCATGCTTTGTTTTAAAAAAAATTACTTTTTTTCCCTATCCCATATATTACTTTCTACCCACCCCTCCCCCTGTTACTTGACCCCTGCTGGTGTTATATACTTAAAATCTTAATATTAAAGGTACCCTTAATTAATAAGAACCAAAATATCCTCATCCCTCTTGTACTTAGTCATTATCAAAAATTGTCCAATGTCCTTTTATTTTCCACTCTTTTTCTACGTATCTTCTGAACTTTCCTGTTTTTTACATTTCCAACATCTATCTGGCATCTTATTGTTCCTCTTTGCCAACTTTTTAGGAGTCATATACCATCTGTACATCATCTTAAAACAATTTTCTTTAATACTCTGACATGTTGAGAGTTTTATAGAGTTCTTCCACAAATATTCCCATGTGTCCATCTGTATTTCTTTATTTACATTAATTGCCCACTTAATCATTTGAGATTTCACTACTTCATCTTCCGTAGACCATTTTAAAAGTAACATAGATTTTCGAAATTAATTTTTCATTATCTCCAAGCAGAACTTTTTCCATTTCTGTTTGTTCTCGTCTTATTCCTTCAGTTTTAATATCACTTTCCACCAAACTCTTTATTTGTTGCATTTGAAACCAATCATATTTACAATTCAATTCCTCAGCAGTTTTCAACTCTATTTTTCCACCCTGTATTTTAAATAGCTGATTGTATGACATCCATTTTCCCTCTCTTGACTCAGCTGTTATTCTTATTACTTCTGCTGGCACTATCTATAGTGGTTTTCTCTCATCGCCATATTTCTTATACTTCATCCAAATATTTAGCAGATTATTTCTTATGTAATGGTGAGAGAAAAAACCATCCACCTTTTTCTTCCCATAGTACATCTAAGCGTGCCAGCCGAATTTATTTCCATGACCTTCCAACGTTAAAAGTTTTTTATTCAATAATGTCACCCAATCTTTTATCCACACTAAACGAACTGCTTCATGATATAATCTTAAATCTGGTAATTGGAATCCTCCTCTTTCTTTAGGGTCTATTAAAACTTTCATTTTAATTCTTGGTTTTTTTCCAGCCCATATAAATTCTGAAATCTTTCTTTGCCATTTATTAAATTGTTTACTGTCTTTCACAATCGGAATAGTTTGAAACAAATACATTATTCTCGGCAAAACGTTCATCTTAATTGCAGCTATTCTACCAAGCAATGACAAATTAAGCTTGCTCCATTTCATCATATCTTCATACATTTTACACCATAACTTTTCATAATTATTTTTAAACAAATCAATGTTCTTCATTGTTATTTCCACACCCAAATATTTTACTTTAGAGGTAACTTCACATCCCTTTAACCTCTGCAATTCCTTTTGTTTATTTACTTGCATATTTTTACATAAAAGTTTTGATTTTTCTTTATTAACATAAAGTCCCGCCAATTCTCCAAAATCTTGTATTTTAGCTAACAACAAAGGTGTAACTTGTGTAGGATTTTCATTTATAAATGTTATATCATCTGCAAATGCTCTATATTTATAGGTAAATCCTTTAATTCTCATTCCTTCTATTTCTTCATTGTCTTGTATTTGCATCGATAAGATTTCAAGACTCATTATAAACAACAATGGTGAAAGTGGACAACCTTGTCTTGTACCTTTGCTGATTATCATTTCATCTGTAAGATCTGCATTTATGCATAGCCTTGCACACTGTTCAGTATATATTGTCTTTATCATTCTTATAAAGTTTTCTCCCAACTTTATTTTTTCCATTACTGCAAACATAAAGTCCCAGTTCAAATTGTCAAAAGCTTTCTCTGCATCCGCAAAAAATAATGCAACTTCCTTCTCTGGATGTCTTTCATAATATTCTACAATATTTACAACAGTTCTAATATTGTCTCTTATTTGCCTTTTAGGAAGAAAACCCGCTTGATCTTCCTTTATAAAAGTTATTAAATATTGTTTAAGCCGTTCTGCCAAGATTCTTGTGTATATCTTATAATCATTATTTAATAATGAAATTGGTCTATAATCTTTTACATTCGTGACATCTTTCTTCCTTTGGAATCAACGAAATTACAGCTTCTTTCCATGTATTTGGTATTTTCCCATTTAATTTTATTGCATTCATCAATTTTTGAAGTTTCAGTACTAATTCTTCTTTAAGCTTTTTAAAAAATTTTGCCGTATATCCATCTGGTCCAGGTGCCTTTCCAATTTTCATTACATTAATCGTTACTGCAATTTCTATTTTTTCAATTGGATCATTGAAAATTTTTTCCATATATTCACTTAAGGGTGCTATTTTGATCTTTTGCAAATACGCTTCAATCCTTTCTTTCTTTACTTTAACACCCTTAAATAATTTAGCATAATACTTTAAAAATTCTCCCTTTATTCCTTCTTGATCTACCATCTCTTTTCCATCAGCCACAATTTTATTAATTTTACTTTCTCTCTTTTTCTTCAATTGCCAGGCCAAGTACTTCCCAGGTTTGTTTGCCCCCTCAAAAGGTTTCTATTGTAATTTTTTCAAATTCCATTCCATTTCCTAATTTAACAAATGTCTCATTTGTGTTTGTAATATTGTAATCTCCCTTATATAATTTTCTTTTTTCCTAGCCTCTTTCTTAATTCCCCTTCTTCTTAATTTCATTTTGAATGTCCAACATCTGTTTATCTTTTGCTCTCTTATCTTTATTATTCAATGTTATTAATATTCCTCTCATTTCTGCCTTGTAGGCATCCCATACCGTCTGAAATTCTATATCTTCTCTATCACTGACTTGGAAGTAAGCTTTAGTTCTCTTTTCTAAAGATGTCACTATTTCTTTATTTTGTAGTAAATCTTCATTTAATCTAAATCTTCTTGACTTTTTAGACAATTCTGTAATCCACATCATTGGGTTATGGTAGCTCCTATTTTAGGTAAAATCTCTATCTTCATTGTTATGTCCCAAATCTTTGGTACCCCGCAACATGTCAATTCTAGAAAAAGAATTATGTCTGGCTGAAAAAAAGGTATAGTCCCGTACTTCAGGATTGAACTTCCTCCATATATCCTCCAAATTCTTGTTTAACCAACTCAAAAAAAGAATTTGGCAATTTCCCTTTATCAATTTTTTTCTTCCCAGATATATCTATTGTGTTCTGAATTGTTCCATTAAAGTCCCCCATCAACAAAATTTGCCCATAGGTCACTTCATCAAGATGTTGTGTAATATTTTTAAAGAAAATGTCCTTTGCACCATTTGGAGCATAAAGTCCCAAAAATAAAGTTTTTTTAGCATTCAATGTAATTTCCACCGCTATATACCTTCCATCTTTATCTTTAAAAACCAATTTTGGATCTAATTCTTTTCTCCATAGAATCTATGCAATTCCTGTGTGTTTGTAATTGTAATCCTTTTCCAGCATTCATGGTTCCATGCTTGACTATAGGCAAGACACACTTGTCTTTGTACTCCTCACCTGGTTGCCGCCACACACGCTCGACACCATCTGAACCAAATAAGTTTATCTTGGTCTCATCGGACCACAGGACATGGTTCCAGAAATCCATGTCCTTCGTCTGCTTGTCTCCAGCAAACCATTTGCGGGCTTTCTTGTGCATCATCTTTAGAAGAGGCTTCCCTTCTGGGATGACAGCCCTTCACACCAATTTGATGCAGCATGTGGCATATGGTCTGAGCACTGACAGGCTGATCCCCCACCCCACCCCTTCAACCTCTGTAGCAATGCTATTTCCCAAAGCCAACCTCTGGATATGATGCTGAGCATGGGCACTCAACTTCTTTGGTCGACCATGGCGAGGTCTGTTCTGAGTGGAACTGTCCTGTTAAACCACTGTATGGTCTTGGCCACCGTGCTGCAGCTCAGTTTCATGGTCCTGGCAATCTTCTTATAGCCTAGGCCATCTTTATGTAGAGCAACAATTCTTTTTTCAGATCCTCAGAGAGTTCATTGCCATGAGGTGCCATGTGGAACTTCCAGTGACCAGTATGAGGGAATGAGAGCGATAACCTGCTCCCCTTTCATACCTGATACCTTGTACCACTAACGAGTCACATGACACCAGGGAGTGAAAATGGCTACTTGGGCCCCATTTGGACATTACCACTTAGGGGTGTACTCACTTTTGTTGCCAGCAGTTTAGACATTAATGGCTGTGCTGTGTAATTTTGAGGGGACAGCACATTTACACAGTTATACAAGCTGTAGACTCACTACTTTACATTGTAGCCAAGTGTCAATTGATAAGCACAGCGGTCAGAAGAGAACTGGCAGGATGCCCATGCCCACCCGGTGAGCATGTGCAGTGGGGCTTTGAGCATGCTTACTGGGTCCAGGGCATGAAAATCCTGGGCTTCCTATATACTGATTGGAGTCGGTGTAGATGCCCCACTCCCATGGGTGTGAAGCACAGGGATCACAAAGAAGATCAGTATAGAATTGACAATTTTAATATTATGGGTTACAACATATGGTTGTGTGAGTGGAAGAAGCTTGTGCAAACCAATCTTCCCCACCTTACCTGTTCCTCAGCAGTCCCCCT
Source organism: Heteronotia binoei (assembly GCF_032191835.1). Taxonomy (NCBI): domain Eukaryota; kingdom Metazoa; phylum Chordata; class Lepidosauria; order Squamata; family Gekkonidae; genus Heteronotia; species Heteronotia binoei. The sequence continues at coordinate 163,069,389 of NC_083243.1, read as the reverse complement.
TCCCAAACCAAAAACACTTAGCTAAGGACTGGAGGATTGTTATATTCAAATGCAACAGGGACTGCACTGAGGCAGGGGAAAATGGACAAAACTGCCCCTTCTTTTCTTCTACTATCTGAGCAAGCCTCAAACAAAACCTGGTCAGCTAGTGAAAGAATAAAGTATGGCAGTAAATATAACCCACAAGCAACAAGACATTTTGCTTATCAAGATCCCACAAAAACCAGCAGACTATTTCAGGGCACCTAGGGCTGTTGGGGGAAGGTTTTCTTGGATGAGTGCCTTCTGCTTGTATAAGCATTCAACTTAAATCTTTATCATGATAACTTGGGAACAGCCAACACTATTGTTGAAATCCTGCCTCGGCGGGGAGGGCGGGGTATAAATAAAATTTATTATTATTATTATTATTATTGTATTTAATTGTTAGAAAAAAATTAAAATTAAAGCAAAAACTAGAATAATTGTATCTGCACTCATGGTTTGAAGTGATCATGCAAATAAGCGAACATAGCTTTGTATGAAGGAACTGTATGTGGATGTGACCTTCAGGAAGACTCACGTGAGACTTTTTATCTACAGATGCATACTATAATACCCTGTGGCCCCCTGGAAGTAAACAAATGGAATAAACTCGTCTTTTGTCTCTTCATGCTCAGAACCCACCTTTATCCTTGACCAGGAATGGGCACGAATTGGAAAATGCTGATCTTTTGGAGGTTCGTGGTCTTCATAAACACTGAATCTCCGAAGAACTCCTCCAATGGACAAACCAGTTCATGGTTTGCCTGGTTTGGCTCATTCCGAGTAATCTCCAGAGGCATTTAAATGCTTTCAGAGCTTACTTCCAGGTCAGGCTGCCTGACCCGAAGTGAGCTCCAAAGGCATTTAAATACCTTTGCAGCCCAACTTTGGGTCAGGTCTGCCCAATTGAGCTCCAACAGTAAGTTCTGAAGGTCTTTGTAGGACTTTGGAGCTCAGTCGAGTCAGGAAGCCTGACTCGACTGAGCTATCATACCGATCTCTGAAGGCTTTTATAGGCCTTTGGAACCCACTTACAGGCCACATCTACCCATAAGTGGGCTCTGAAGCTCACTCTTGAAGCTCAGTTCATGCAAGCATTTAAATACCTTCAGAGCCCAACTAGAAGTGAGCTCTGAAAGGCATTTAAATGCCTTTGGAGCTCACTCAGGTCAGACCAGGGGGGCAGAGGTGGGTTCCAATGGCATTTAAATGCCTTTCAGAGCTCACTTCTAGTTGGACTCTGAAGGTATTTAAATGCTTTTGGAACCTGCACAAACCCTCCCCAAACCTCCATGGAGGCTCATGGGAGACATGTTCTTCCAAACCCCGGGTTTCAGAAAAATGAACTGGCCCAAGCTGTACTCGAACCGGGGTCTGTTGTGCGTTCATGCCCATCCCTATCTCTGACTACTCTGATTAATCCCTTTGTTCTGTCTTTCTCATCTTCTCATTCCCCACCCCCATTTTTCCCTTTCTCTCTCCATGTTTCTCTCCCCTTTTCCCCTCTGTTAAATATGCCCAACCAGAAAAAATGGCAAAGGTTCCAATGGTTGATCCAACTTAAAGAAGGGTGGCTACCAGTTCTGCCAGTTGAAATACAATAATTAAAGTTAACAGTGCACTTTAATTAGAAAAAAGTTTGAAAACTCAAAAACCTTTAATTATCACAGCTGATCACTAAAAATTGTGGAACTGTCATTAATTTATTTTAATACAGATAAGTTTGCAAATGCAAGCCACTCTTCATCTAAAATTAAATTTCCTTGCTTAAATTTCATGGTTATACCAAATAATCCGCAGAATTAAAAATCTGCATTTTGTTCTCCTTTTCCTGCTCTCCTGAAGGTGTGCCAATTCACAGCACAAATTTCAATGAAAAACTGAAATTGTAATTAAATAAGCACTATATTGCATAATGATTGATACCCATGAAAGCCTCATAATCCCAAAAGCACGGTTCTTAGGGATGCCCTTTTAAATCAAAAGATTAATGCATAAAACAGCAAACACCTCAAACTTTGACTTACTTGTTGCAAAGAGGAATCCTGTGAGAAGCCAGTTTCCTTAAAATCAATTTCATCATCACTGGATGAATGAATATGGCAGGTAGTAACCTAGAGACAAAAAAACAAACAAACAGAAACTGACTTTTATAAAATAGAGCCATAAAAATTACAAGAATGTCCATAAGTTTTTCATTCTTTGGAGGAAAATAAGCCTAATGCAACCATAAAATGTTTACTATATCCAAGTCGGCCTTAACAAGAAAACTACACAAAAGCTACAGCTTTATTTCTTACAGTGGAAGACTAATTTTTCCTAAATTGTTTTGCCATGCTCCGTTACCTGAAATAATTCAAATACTGCAAACATTCAATGAACTATTACATTTTCCTTCTTTCAAGCCATCCCCATGTCTTTATCTGCCACATGGAAGGGTTAATAAAAACAGGTTGCTTACCTGTAACTGATGATCTTCGAGTGGTCTTCTGTGCATTCACACCCATAGGACGAAGCACCAGCGCTGATCCCGATCGGCAATATCAAAGTCAGGGATTTTTCTCACCTCGCACTCCATGGGCATGCACAATAGCCCCAGTGAACATGTTCATGGAGCAGGCGCAGAGATACTGTCAGTTCCTTCTGACTGCAACCAGTCCAAAGGCATGACCAGCAGCAGAGGGGAAGGAAGGCGGATGGTGTGAATGCACAGATGACCACTCGAAGATCATCAGTTACAGGTAAGCAACCTGTTTATCTTCTTCATGGTCTCTGTGCGTCACACCCATGGGAGATTAGCAAGCAAGGCTTACCTGACGGTGGGAGCTGGAGGTCAAGCAGAAAGAGATGATTGCAGAACCAGGTTACCCAGCTGTGCTCTATGTAGTTTCCTGACATCCAAGGCATAGTGTCTCACAAAGACATGTGGTGATGCACAATTGGCAGCCCTGCAAATGTCCGCTAAAGAGGCACCCTTGAGGAAAGCTGTGGACGTAGCCATAGCTCTCGTGGAGAGAGCTCGGATGGGACCTGGTAGAGGTTGCTTGTCAATAAGTAACAGAGTTTTATTGTCTCTGAAATCCACTTAGAGAGCCTCTCGGCAGAAACCTTGAGTTTCAATGCTGGAGATGCATAAGAAACCAACAGATTTGGATCTTTTCTGTAAGCCTTCATACGCTGCAGAAAAAAACAACAGAGCACGTTTGACGTCCAAGGAATGCAGACGACGCTCTTCCTCCGACTCAGGTGAGGAGTAAAAGGTGGGTAACACAACATCCAAGTTCAGGTGGAAACTCAATACCACCTTAGGCAAGAATGATATATCAGGGGCCAAAGATACTCCCTCCTCAGAAAAAGTAATGTAAGGAGGATCACATTTGAGGGCTGCTAACTCTCCCACCCTTCTGGCCGATGTAATTGCAACCAGAAAGGCAGTCTTCCAAAAGAGAAGGTGAATTGGCCAAAAAGCTAAGGGCTCAAAGGGTTTCTTTGAGAGCCTATCTAGTACAAGAGAGAGATCCCAAGAAGGGGGTACCATCTTAGAAGAAGGGTACAGCCTTAAAAGTCCCTTCAGGAAACACTTGGTGTGTGGGAGAGCCAGTTTGGTGTAATGGTTAAGTGTGCGGACTCTTATCTGGGAGAACCGAGTTTGATTCCCCACTCCTCCACTTGCACCTGCTAGCATGGCCTTGGGTCCGCCATAGCTCTGGCAGAGGTTGTCCTTGAAAGGGCAGCTGCTGTGAGAGCCCTCTCCAGCCCCACCCACCTGACAGGGTGTCTGTTGTGGGGGAGGAAGGTAAAGGAGATTGTGAGCCGCTCTGAGACTCTTCGGAGTGGAGGGCGGGATAGAAATCCAATATCTTCTTCTTCCAATATCTTCTTGGGTGAGTAAAGATCGATTTACCTTCCACAGGGTCATGGTGAGCTGAGATAGCCACCAAATAAACTCTAACAGAGGAGTGATTAAGTCCAGTATCCACCAAAGTCAGCAGAAAGTTGAAAACATGATTCAGGCCTGCCATATGAGTGAGTGAGCTCCTTTCAGCCATGAACTTAGCAAATCTAGTCCATTTGCCTGCATAAGAATGATGGGTTGAGGGCTTCTTACTATTACGAAGGACGTGTTTTATTCTATTTTTATTTATTTTATTTATTTATTTAATGAACTTATATCCCGCCCTTCTCACCGAAGTGTCTCAGGGCGGCTCACAACATAATGATTCATACAATTCCATTTAAAACATTTACAGATACAATAAAAGCATAGTTAATAAAACAAGATAGAATAAAGCCAGCGGTCTATAAGAGCATTTTGTTCCATCCAAAGATGTTCCATCCAAAGTATCAGTTAGGTGTTATAGGCCTGCCGGAAGAGGGCTGTCTTGCAGGCCCTGCGGAACTGCCCTAGGTCCCGCAGGGCCCGCACCTCCTCCGGCAGCTGGTTCCACCAGTAAGGTGCCGCTGTTGAGAAGGCCCGATCCCTGGTGGATTTTAGGCGGGCCTCCTTTGGCCCAGGGACTACCAGCAGATTTTGTGAGCCGGAACGTAGTACTCTCTGGGGAACGTGTGGGGAGAGACGGTCTCTCAGGTAGGCAGGTCCTAGGCCATACAGGGCTTTAAAGGTAATGACCAACACCTTGTACTGGACTCGGAATGTTACTGGCAGCCAGTGCAGATCCCGGAGCCCCGGCCGAATGTGCTCCCATCTTGGGAGCCCTAATAACAGCCGGGCAGCAGCGTTCTGCACCAACTGCAGTTTCCGGGTCCGGCACAAGGGTAGCCCCATGTAGAGGGCATTACAGTAGTCCAACCTCGAGGTGACCGTAGCATGAATCACTGTTGCTAGGTCGTCGCGCTCCAGGAAGGGGGCCAACTGTCTCGCCCGCCTAAGGTGAAAAAAAGCGGACTTGGCAGTGGCTGCTATCTGAGCCTCCATCGTCAGAGAAGGCTCCAATAGCACCCCCAGGCTCTTGACCCTGCCCGACGCTGTCAGCGGCGCGCCGTCAAAAACTGGCAGGGGGATTTCCCTTCCCGGGCCGCAGCGACCCAAGCAAAGGACCTCTGTCTTCGCTGGGTTCAGCTTCAGCCCGCTCAGCCTAAGCCACCTAGCCACTGCCTGTAACGCCCGGTCCAGATTTTCTGGGACGCAGGCGGGCCGGCCGTCCATAAGCAGATAGAGCTGGGTGTCATCCGCATATTGGTGACAACCCAGCCCATACCTTCGGGCAATCTGGGCAAGGGGGCGCATATAGATGTTGAATAACATCGGGGAAAGTACCGCCCCTTGAGGCACGCCGCAGTCAAGCGTGTGTCTCTGGGACAGTTCCTCCCCAATCGCCACCCTTTGTCCCCGACCATCAAGGAAAGAGGAAAGCCATTGCAAGGCCAGCCCCTGAATCCCAGCGTCGGCAAGGCGGCGCGCCAGAAGCCGATGGTCGACCGTATCGAACGCTGCCGATAGGTCCAACAACATCAGCACCGCCGAGCCGCCTTGATCCAGATGCCGCTGAAGGTCATCCACCAGGGCGACCAGCACCGTCTCCATCTATCTGAAAAGGCTGCAAGCTGATCCTCCAAGCTGTTAACTTGAGAGGGGGAACATCGTGGTGGAAGAGGCAGCCCCGCTGAGCTAACAGAAGGTCTGGTTCTGAAGGAAACCTATGGTGAAGCCCTCTCCCCAACGAGAGAAGAATTGGAAACCAATTCTGGCATGGCCACCAAGGACCGATCATGATGCAGTCTGGACGCTCCCTCATCAACTTGTGTACAACTTTGGTGAGGACGGGCAGAGGGGGGAACATGTAGAGGAACTTGCCACTCCATGGGAGAAGCAGCCCATCCCCCAGAGATCCAGGCTCTCTCCCCCCTCTGGAGCAAAAGCTCTCACGTTTGCAATTCTCTGCCATAGCAAAAACATCTATCGTAGGTCGACCCCGCCAATGGAAGAGCAGGGATAGGTAAGACCAGTTCATCTCCCATTCGTGTGATGACGCAGCTCCCCTGCTCAGAGAGTCCCCTGGTAAGTGAGTGGCCACTAGGAAGGTTTGTGTCTGCAAGCAGTCCTCCCATCACTGCATTGCCAGTGCACCGAGTTTCCTGGACACTGTCCCTCCTTGCCAACTGACATAGCTAATGGTTGTTGTATTGTCTGTGAGGATTGCTACAGTGTGACCTACCAGTAGTGGCTTGAAGGAGTGAAGCGAAAGATGAATAGCCATGAGCTCCAGGAAGTTGATGTGATGTTTGGCAAAGGCCAGGGGCTGTGGGCCTCCGACAGATAAATTGCCCAGATGTGCACCCCAGCCCCACAGGGAGGAGGAAGGTGAAAGGGCGCTCCCTGGCACAGATTAGTCTGCGAGTTCCACCAATTCAGAGAGTGGAGGACTTCTGGTGGGATGTGCACCAACTTGTTTGGGGAGCCCACTGTGGGGTTGAAGTGCCTGAGGAACCAAAGTTGCAATGTTCTCATTCTCAGCTTTGCAGTCAGAAGGACACCTATTGCGACTGCCATTAACCCCAATAAGCGTTGGATCTGAACAACTGTCTCTTGGACTTTCATATGCAAGTGATTGACTAGGGAGATGATATCTGATGCCCTGTTGTTCGGCAGAAGTGCTATATGAAGTGTTGTGTCCAGCACCACTCCAATAAATTGAATTCGTCTGGAGGAAACTAGATGGAACTTCTTCATGTTCACTTGAAGGCCTAGTTCGCTCAGCAATTTGAGGGTGATGTCTAGATGGCCCAGTAGGCATGACCTGGAGTTGGCAACTATCAGCCAGTCGTCAATATAGGAAAAAAGGATAATCCCTTGCAAGTGGAGGTAAGCCACAACGACCACCATGGTCTTTGTAAAAACTCTGGGAGCCGTTGAGAGGCCAAATGGAAGGGCTTTGTATTGGAAATGGTCCTTGCCAATGGCGAAACAGAGAAATTTCCTGTGATTGGGGTGGATAGTGATGTGAAAATAGGCGTCTTTCAGGTCCAGTACTCTTGGGCTTAGAGTGGGACACAGCTGAAGGGAACTTGGTCTTAGATTCAGTGGAGTAAAAGTCTCTATTATCTTGCTGCGATGGATACTGTTTCCACATTCTGTCAGAAGATTTTACATGATAGGATTTCTTGGGCCACTGTTTATTTTAACTTTATTTGATTTATTTTGTTTAGACCAGGTACGTGGTCTGCTAGAGCGAGATGGAGGTGGGACACCCAGATTCTGAGAGGTCTTAATGCTTTTGTCCATCTCCTGTAGGACTGTATCAATGGTGGAGCTAAAAAGTCCTTCACCCTCGAATGGGAGGTCCTTGACCCAAGACCTTGTGGTCCAAATGGAGGGCTGTGGCTCTAAGCCAGGAGTGACGTCTCAAGGTAACCACAGAGGTAAGTGTTTTAGCTGCCATATCTACAATATGTTTGGAGGCTGCCAATAATTGTTTGGCTAGGAGTAGGCCTTCCTTCTGCAACTTCTTTGCCAAGTTGCGCTTATCCTATGGGATCAAGGCCAGGAGTGCACAAAGTTGCTCCCAGAGGATGTACTGATATCTGGCCATACAAGCCACATAATCAGAGATTTTTACCCCTAAGGCACGTGCAGAGTACAACCTTCTACCAAAATTGACAATTCTCTTGTGCTTCTTGTCTGGTGGCATGGAGTGTTTTTTCTTCGCCTAAGACGAGGAGTACACTACCACCGAATTAGGACGTGGGTAACTGAACAAGAATTCTGCATCCTGTTCTTGAACCCGATACATATGGTCCATCCTTCTAGAAGAGATTGGAGTTGAAACAGGCTTTGACCAGGGCTCCTTCACAGCTTGAAGGATTACTTTAGTTACTGGGAGGGCCATGGCTGTAGACGTATCCTTTTGCATTCTGTCAAATATGGTGTCATCAATAACCGGTTGGGGCTGCACTGCAGGTAGAGAAAGTGCTTAAACCATCCTTTTCACCATCCTTTTATGACTTTAGGTCCTCGGAGAGGGAGATAGGAAGATCCTCTGCTGTTCTGGGATCCGGAGATGAATCTGTGGGACATTGGTCCAACTGATCCCCATCCTCTGACTCAGAAGCGGAGTGTGAGGATGGATCGCTCTCCTCTGATCTTTCAGGTAAGTGTGGAGCCTCAGGCATGAGGCAGGATTTTTGCCTACTGGGAACTTTTGTGCGCTCCTGTTTCCCAATCTTCGGTACTAAAGATTCAGGTTCGATGACTCTGGTCGATTTGGTGGCGAGCAGCAGGAAGTTCAGGAATGATTCAATGCCTCCGATCATTCGTCCCAGTCCACTGTATATGGGGGATACCATGGGTACGGTGCATGGTATGGAAAACCCCCAAATGAGTAGGACCATTGGCGAGAGTCCCAATTGGGAGTTGGAGGTGGACACCGAAACACATCCAGAGTCTCTGATCCTCTGTCTGATGCTGGGATCTAGGGAGCGTATGGTGCCTCTGGATCCTTCGGTCACGGGGTATCTCGATCTGATGCCGAACTGGCATCACTGCCACTTTGCGATGTTGCTTGAGAGGGTGGTGACTTCTGAGTTAGATCAATTTCCAGATCGGAACTGGAGAGAGAGATCGGCTGTGTGTCATCTGGGCCTGAGGGGCTATGCGGTCGAACTGGAGAAGCGAGAAGTTTCTTAGCCAGCAACGCCAGGATGACTATCGGGTCTGACTTTCGTTTCAACAGTGGGGAAGGAGTGCGTCACTCTTGGTGCCTGTGCTTCTCCTTCTGATGTTTCTTAAGTTCCTGAGAATGAACCTCCTTATCCCCTTTAGCTTTCTTAGCCAGGCTAGAGGGTTCAGAGAAAGATACCGAGCCTGCGCGTTTAGGGAAGCAGTCGGTATTGGAGAGCTGCTGAGTCAGTTGGCTTGCCATTGATGTCGATGTTGATGCCAATGGGGCAGTAGAGAGGCCAGTCGCTGCCGGAGTCGTAGCTGCCATTTGTGGAGAGAGGGCCGACTTTAGAAGAGCTGCAGAGAGTTGAGCTGCCCTGTTCTTTTTTGTTTGCTACAAAAACTTAGAACAGTGGTGGCAGAGATCCACACGATGTCCCTCCCCAAGGCACAGAAGGCAGAGTGTCTGTCTGTCAGGGAGAGGAATTTTCCTCTTGCAGTTCAGGCAGCATTTAAAGAACCCCCAGCACCTTTCCATAGGCGTTCAAGGAAGTAACAGGCGGTGGGGTGTGTGTGTGAAGGCAACAGGAAGCTAAGTCTCTAATAACCAACTTTTTTTTTTTAGGAATAAACTGGAACAAGAACGAGGACGAAGAATCTAGAGAACAAGAAAAGGGTGAGTACCGACTGGAGAAACACGGAGCGTGTCTGAATGCGGTGAAGAAGGAACTGGCGGGATCTCTGTGCCTGCTCTGTGAGCAAGCGCACTGGGGCTATTGCGCATGTCCACAGAAATAGAGGCATGAAAAATCTCAGACTCTGATACTACCGATCGGGGATAGGCGCTGGTTCTTCATCCCATGTGTGCGAAGCAGAGACCACGAAGAATATAGGGTTATTACCTCTAATGAAGAAAGAAAAGGAAATAATTTGACAATACTTGCATCTATTTTAGATACATGGTGTTGTACAACCAGTACACAAGATAAACTTTCAATAGTAAAAAACAAAAGAAATCACCCTCATATTGTCTTAACAAATTAAAGCGATATCAGCAGGAATCCGCAAGAACTTGCAAGGTAAATCTGATCTCCCTCTCTCCCACTGTTTCCTCTTTCCCTTCTTTGAAAGCATCCAAAGTCTCTCCTCCTTTCCCGACTCCTCCTCTCCTTCCCATCCAACTGACCTACCTTTATCTAATTCCCATCAGTTTTCTGCCTTTCCTTACTCCTGGCACCCTTCACCCAAGAAAACCACAATCCTTGTGTGGGGCTCAACCATGGCAAGCACTATTCTCTACCTTGCCTGTCATGGGGCCAGGGCTGACATCACCCTCCGCCTTGCACAACTGTGAGATCCATCCTATCTTAACAATGGAAAGCTGTAACAAAATTTTCTATTAGTATGTGGTATGAACACCTGTAGAATATCACTCTCTTGAAAAAATTAACTCATCAGATTAGATTAGCAAAAAATCGTTAGGATGTTAATGACACCTGGAATCCATTTATATCTTTTGTTAATCAATGCTCAACAACTCATCATCTTCATGCAACACTAGGAATCCACAGAAAGGTGCAATTTTACAAATTAAGTAAGCCGAAGTGGTGGAGCTGTAGCAATATTTTATTGAAATTGTAAATTCAAATGTATAGCAATAATTGTAAATATTTTATTTTCTTCCCTTTTCTCAATTTGTTTTTTTGGCATTTGCCTTTTTGTTTTCATTGAGTTTTGTTAATTTATGCTTATGTGTAATAAAATATTTTAAAGCAGTCACTTCTTAAATTCCATCCTATGAAACCTACTAGATCCACTGTGTTTCTTTTGTTTGTTTCGCCTAAAGAACTCGTGCAGAACGTCTCCCATCGCTCCCTGACTTCATCTGGAAGCTCTAGAAAGTCAAACAAACCAAAGTTTTAATAAGACACATGATTTTATACACCATTACAGTATATATACACAGTAAACAGAGCTGCAATAACTCAAGAGGAGGAACCCAAATATCTCAGAAATGCTGCTTTGCTTTTCTCCAATGCACTAAGACAACATACAAGACCAGGACAGAAGAAACCAGTTTCAGCAGGAGAAACTGGAAGAGGTTCTTCCTCCAGCTGAGCTTATATTTCCATTCACTCTATTCAAAATATCTGTATGGATGGAGATATAGTTGATGCAAGATATCCCTTTGTAAAGATATGGCTGAATGTATCAATGCTTTCAATCACCTTTTTTGTATTTAAAAATGTATATACCCCATTTTCTGAATCTGCCTAAAGCAACTTATTAATCTATTCCTTAAGTATTATTTCTTAAGTAGGTTTCATCTTTTAAATGGGACCAAATGTTATTTTCATGAAATGACTTTTGAGCACAACCTGCTGATTGTTAAGGCAGAAAATTCTGAATCACTTTGGATAGACTAGTGCCTATAAGCATCAGTTAATCTGGAAATTCACGTAGGCCTATTTCCTTTACAGCTAAGGCTTCACTTGTAGTTGAGTTTCACTTCTATAAGTATCCTAAATTTTCTCAAATGAGATCTGTTTTTGCAAATGAAAAACTATACTTAAACTAAAACTCTGCAAGCTGATGCCTGTCAGCCTTTAAACACCTGTGAGCATGTAATGTTTGACTATAGTACATCAAGATGGTCACTGACTAAATTCTATAAGATATAACAGTACAAAGAACTTGTCTAAAGAGTCAAATCTTTCAAAATAAATCAAAAATAAAATTAGGGAGAAAATCTATAAAGATATACTGCATGCTTCAGTTAATGTCAATGTAAGAGGAAATGGCCTGAGATTGCTCTACGGATAGTATTACACTCCAGATAAGATCTGTATGATGAATAAAAATAGCAACATCCAATATTGGTGCTGCTTGAAAGTGAAACCTTTGTTATACACGGAACTGCCCAGTTGTGAAGCAACTTTGGAAAAATGTCTGGAGAAAAGAGCATGGGTATCTACTAACATATATGATATTAAATGTTGCTTATATGTATGTTTTTCTGACATAAGGCATGGAGGTTTTTTTGTTATTAATTGTTGATTCCATCTATTTACAGTTTTAGCTTGTTGGTTTTATGATGTAAGCCGCCCTGAGCCCATGATGTAAGCCGCCCTTAGTTGGGGTATAAATTGAATGATAGTTGCAGCATGATTACTCCTTGCAAAATACTGGATACAACTGATGAAACCAAAAGAAACATAGTTAAGGAATTGTCGGTATAGTATGATATAGTATAATCATGAATAAAATTTCAGCATGTAAACAGGAAGGTACAGGCCTTATATTATTGGAATATATCAAAACAATCAGAACAAATGGTTGAGATACTTTCTACTGAAAGTTCTGTAATGGTTACCCATCTGTTTCTGGGTACAATTCAAAGTGCTGGTTCTTACCTTTAAGGCCCTAAATAGCTTTGGCCAGGGTACATGAAGAACTGCTTCCTCCTGTACTATTCAGCTCAACAATAGCTTGTTTTTATATTGCTGCTTAATTGAGAGCTACCTCAAGCAGAACTCTGACGAGGTGATATAGACATATTCTAAATAAATTAATTCTGTAATATATTTAGATTTCATTTCTGTCTCACCTTGTTATAAAGGATTGTCTGTAGGTTAAGAATCAAGTTTTAGTTACAATCATACAGTTTACCGCAGACTTCAGAATATGTTGTAATGTTTATTATGTAACATAACTATATATTTTTCTTTCTGATTCAAATGTTGTAATAATATACAATAAAAAAATCTTGCAGACATCTTGCTATACCAGTCCAAAGAACTTGTAATGGATACAGCCCAAAATATAGGGAAATAGTTGTTAGACTTGACCAAAAAGATCATAGAGGATGCTCTGGAACACATAAACAGAACCAACCTGGCCTCTCAGGAAGAATGCCAAGAAGGGATTTTAGCGACCCAGAAGAGAATAGCCTTGAAGTACAGCAAGAAGACAAAGTGGCAACATAATTATATGGGCTTCTGTAAATTAGAAGCCATCTAACTATCAATAGATACAATTTGTTGAGTCCCAAGTGCAGAAGCATCTGAGAATCACCAGAATGTCCCATTTCACAAAAGTGAAGATATGGCTCAAAGATCAGAGTACTTGTTGATGGCCAGAATATATTCATATGTATGAGAAATCTACCACCCAGAGCCCATCAAGGGAGGGCAGGATATAAACATGATAAAATAAAATAAAAAGACTCACAATAAAGAGTAGCAAGAATAAACTAGCATTTTAATGTATTCTACTAAGAAGATTCTTTAAGGGGGTAGGCAAAATGCAATAGCATGATCAGATCTGGGAATCTAAGCAGGGTTAGTACTTGGAGGGAGACTACCAAGGAAGTCTCTGCAGAGGAGGGCAATAGTAAAGCATATTTGGCTTGTCATTTGACTTGAAAGTCACTTAATGGGGTCACTGTAAGTCAACAGTGACTTGACAGTACTTTACATATACACACTGAGAGAGAGAGATAAAAGCAATGGTATTTCCAGTAGTAATGTATGGCTGTGAGAGCTGGACCATAAGAAAGGCTGTGCACTGAAGAATAGATTCTTTCAAATCAGATCAAATCAGTCAACCTTTAAGGAAATCAACCATGACTGTTGCCTGGAAGGTTAGATACTGAAACTGAAGCTCAAATACTCTGGCCACCAAATGAGAAGGGAGCACTCACTGGAGAAGACCCTGATACTGGAAAAGATTGAAGGTAAAAGAAGGGGATGGCAAAGGATGAAATGATTAGACAGTGTTATCAATACAATGAAGATGAATTTGAGCTAATTTGGGAGGACGGTAGAAGACAGAAAGGCCTGGCATGATGTGGTTCATGGGGTCGTGAAGAGTCAGACTCGACTGTGTGACTGAATAACAACAAATTTCAGTAGCCCAACACAGACCTCTGATCTGTATTTGGCTGAACAAATATCCCCAATACCTTATCAGTATTTTTCAGGTAATTATTTGACTCAGTATATACTGAACATACACCCTTAGTAACTTGGCAAAGGAGCTCTGTAGGCACATGGATGCTATATTCTTCTGGAACAGTATGAAGTTGTTGGTTTTTTTTTTTTTTTTTTTTAGAATATATTAAAGACTCTGCCAGCTTTAAGGGGGACTCATCTTAAGCTAAGAGGATCATCTGCACATAAATGACATGACGACTTAACACCTTATAAAAGCTGCCTTATATTAATAATAATGCATTCTCTAGATGTATAGCAAACAAATATAAAGGAATTACATTTTTTTAAAGTTACCTTTAATAAGCTGTTGTACTAGCGTACTATTTGGCCCTTTATCAATACTGTGTACAATACAGTTAGCTATCCTTGTTAAGTGACCCATGTAGCCATATCGCCGTCCTCCTTCAGACCTACAAAGTTGAAAATAGTTAGCAATTTAAATAAACCGTTGTCCAAGTGTTAGAGTTATTAAGGCATATGCTGTGTCTAAAACTCCATTGCACAGAACTAAAGTACTACTATATAAATGAAACACTGGATTTACCAAGAAGGTTTCTTCTCATTGATGGACTGGAAGAAATCCTTGTATGGGTTGCACATCTGTGAACAGGGCATTAGCAAATTTTTTGCAAAAGCTTCCAGTATGCTGAAGAGGCACTCAACTCCCCAGTTCATGTCTTGCCAAGGTTCTAACAGAGACAGATCCACCTCTAGTAGCTCTATCACATAAACAAGAATTCTCCCTGCAGACCTGTAAATGAATACTGTAAGATTGAAAAATAGGCGAGAAAAAGATCCGATGTAGGGAGTTCCTTTCCAAATCTTATTTTGCCAACTAGGATGGGGAAAGATATCTTCCAATCCACTGATAAGAAATGGCCACACTATGTACTATGTTTCCTTTTCCATCAGTGGAGGAAGGTATCCTTGTATGGAATACAGAAAGGCTATATTGCCCTGGGTGAGAAAGAAATCAAAAGGACAGGCATTAAGGAACTACTTTTTCAATAAAATTTCTGTCTAAAGTAGTCACAGCTGAGGCAAACTACTTTAGTTGATAGTGCTTCATCAAAGTAGAAGCTGAAGCCCAAGTCACTGTCCTATCTATGCATACAATGCATACATTAGTAGAAAGGGTTGCATATGCAGCTGTCACTCTAGCAAAAAAGGCAGTAACCTTCAAGGAGATGATAACTGTCGTAAGCCAGGGAGACACATGCACTGATGTATCTGGATGTGTTTTTAAATGATGTTGTCTTTTCCCTGTTATTGGGTAAAAATGTGGCCAACAGGAATTTAGTGATATGCAGGCTGTTATCCTCTTAGGTAAGATTTGGAGGATTCTCTGAACCGCTATTATTCTAACCCTTTCCACAGGATGAGCTGAGATGACTACAGATTGAAGATAGATATCCTGGTCCCTGTGGAACAATGAGTTAACAGATGGCAAGAAACAGGATGGTGTGTATCACCCAACTCTCCTGAAGGGAACAAAGCTAATCTCTGAGCTGCAGGAAAGATAACACTGAAACTCTCCCTGCTGAGATCACAACCAGTTACTTTGAACACTTGAATTCTCAGTGTAGCATATATCAAGGATTCAAGTAAGGTTTGAGTAGATCTCTAAACACACTGGTGATCCCACGAAAGGAAACCATACCAAGTGTAGCTAACCATACTAGCTAGGGCTGCTTCACTTTGGGAAAACTGTAACTGAATGTGTATAGCAGCTGGGTGTTCTGCAACAGAAGAGAACCCATGAAGGTCACTGCCTGAAACCAAAGAGTTTATTCTGATGCATTCAATTCTGGAGGTAGTGGAGAACATCTAATGAACTTGTAATGGGTGTGCTGGTTTTCTCCTCCCAATTCTGCCAGTGGAAAACTGCCCAAATAGCTTCATAGTTATGGGCTGAGAGCTTTTAAAAAGTCAAGTCTACCCAAAGACCTTGTTTCTAGCTGGCCCCACAGTGTACTCCTTTTATTTTTCATGAAAAGAGGCAGGGCCCATCCCAGCGCAGAATGGAACAAGGAAACCTATAGAAGGACATGGTGATCCACTGAGAAGAATATGATGATGTCCTCTGTTATTTCTTTTGTATTCTACTGAACTCCTTGGCTATGAGTGGAAAATGTAGGGAAGGTGTGGAGAAGCCACTGTGCCCTGGGGGTTGAAAGAGTATCCTCACTCTTCTTTCCACAACAAGCATCTGTGCTGTAATTTTATCATGCTGTAGTTGGTTGGGGATCCAAGGAAGACCAGACAGGAATGCTCTGCCTCCTGGTCATCGCATGGAAGACTCCAGATTTTTAAACCCCTCACCTAGTTCCAAGTCCAATTGACTGAGCTAGCCTGCCTTCAGTTTGTGAATTCCAGAAAATGTTAAGCTTGGTGACTCTGCCTATTGAAGCAGTTGAGTTACTTTCTCTCAAGGGGAGTGAGACCTCACATTGTCCACTCCCTGTACCTGCCAGTGCCTTGGCAACAAAGAGGAAAGCAGCAGCTGAAGAACAAGTGTCAATATGGTAGAGGCTAGTGGGGAGGGGAACAGCTACGCTGTTCTCTCATGGAGGCTCAACTTTGGCAGCTGCCTTGGGACATTGTTACATCTGGGACAACTTCGTAAATTTCCCACTATTGATGCTTCAGAGAAAGAGGCAGAGGCTGATTTTTAAGGCATTTCGCCTACATTTTCAATAATGAGGTGGAAGAACTGTGGAAGCATGTCCATACATGGCACAGGCAGGACATGGACTGGGAAGTTGTGCACCTCAGGACAGTGGAAGCCTTTGAAAAAAAAATCTGTATATGTCCTACCCATGGAGCAAGGAGGTGGTACAACCCATACAAGGATACCTGTATCCACTGATGGAGAAGTAACCTACAGTCTACGGCAGTCTCTAAGTTATACAAAAATAAACACATAGTTACTCATCTGTAATCATCTACTACAATTTTCTACAATATCCAGATCATATCGTAAACATGAATATATAAAATCTATTTATTCTATATCACAGCTACTTGTACTTATTTAGAACTTGCTTGAATATATTCTTAAATGTCTATTTAAATGTCTTCATTCTAACCTTTCCAATTATCTTCATCACTTCATTATTACAAACATGCACTGCATGACTCATTGACTTGGATTTGTTCTTAATTTTCAGATACATAATCAAAAAATATTTTCCATTTTCCTTAAAATTCTGAAATTAATTTTATCAAGTATATAAAACATTGTTTTTGCCATTCGTATAATATATCCTTCCATTCCTTCAGTTCTGGGCATTTTCTGCCTTCCAATTTGCTGCAAATAATACTCTTGCTGCTATTACCATATACTGAAATAATTCACTATAGATTTGACAGAAAACTTTTTGGATCCATTGCAAACTTCAATTTTAACAACTTTTTGCATTTTATCATATATTGATATATCTCTATCCAATACTTTTTTGCCAGTCTACCACATATAATAGAATATTGCATCTGTATTGTGACATTTCCAATACACCCCCTTATATTCTTTATTAGTTTCTGTAATGTTACTGGGGGTTATGTACTATCCATAAAACATTTTATACCAATTCTCCCTCAAGAACTGATATTCAATAAATTTAATTTCTTAGAACCAGTTTGGTGTCGTGGTTAGGTGTGTGGACTCTTTTCGGGGAGAACTGGGTGTGATTCCCCACTCCTCCACTTGCACCTGCTGGAATATTGGGTCAGAGGTTGCCCTTGAAAGGCCAGCTGCTGTTAGAGTCCTCTCAGCCCCACTCACATCACAGGATGTTTGTTGCGGGGGAGGAAGATAAAAGATTGTGAGCCACTCTGAGATTCAGAGTGGAGGCTGGAATATAAATCCAATATCATCATCATCTTCTTCTCCACAAGTTTTCCCACTGGCTTATACTTATATTTTCTCCAAATTTTTGCATCTATTTTATCATACAATTTTTCACTTGCTCTGATTCTGTATCATATTGTAATAACATTTTATATAGTTTTTTCCTAACAAGTACTTTGAATTACCAGTGATTAATTGTTCAAAAACTGTTGTCTTTCTTATCCAACATCCTTCTTTAGCTATTTGTCCTTTAAATATAGATACTATTTGGTGATATAACCACCACAGATTATTTTTTCCTTCATTTTGATTTTCTTGCCAATATGTTACTTTCCTTTGCTTATCCATCATATACTCATAAATAATATGGCCAATTTTCATTCATGTACCAGTACTACAATACACATCAACAGGAGATGTCAATGGCGAAGATGTCAAACTTATTCTATTTCGGCATTGAAACCATATTCTTAATAATCCATCCCGCAAAATGTGATTACTGTTTTTATCAGGTCACACACATTACATTTGATCTTTGCTATGGGCTTAGATGTTCTTGCAAAAATTACTGAGAGAGAAAGCATGTTGGTGGCATACAACCCAGAAGTATAAATATATAGTGCACCACATATATTATAATGTAACATCTGCATAGCTAAAGAAGGATGTTGGTTAAGAAAGAAAACAGTTTTTGAACAATTAATCACTGGAGATTCAAACCACTTGTTGGGAAAAAAATTATAAAATGTTATTACAATATGATAAAGTGCCTTCTTTATAAGCACTGTGAACTCTGTGTCAGATGTCAGAAATATAGAAATTGGTTTCTTTTGAAGCAGCCGTTTGAACTGCGGAAGATATACTGAAACATCCTTGATTTATATCCGGAAAAAGCGTGTCAGCTGGATTATTTCCCACTCCTGTCCCTTTCATCAGTTTTTGGAAGTCTATGGATTGTTGGGGAAACAGTGAGAACTATATCTGTTTGTACTCATATGTAATCTTTGGTGCTTGTGAGCACAATTTGTTACCTATTTATATTTCCAGGTTGTATGCCACCAAACTGCTTTCTCTCAGTAATTTTTGCAGGAACAGCATTTGTATTATATGAATGGTGTAATGACTATTGCTTAGTGGTTTCTTTCTGTCTTTACAATGATTTATGCTAAGTTCCCTTTTGCTTTCTCTGTGGTAGAAAAGTGGCATAACCAGCTTTCTGAAGCCATCAATGTAACCGCTCCCTGATGCCCTCTAATGCCCCCATGCCAAAATAGCTCCTAGGTATTCAGAGGACTTATGGGGATGAAACAAGACCTTAGGTGGCAATAGGTAGTTTGGTGATGGACTCATGACAGAGCTGCAAGAGCATCTTAGGATGTTTATGAAAAAACTATGAGATGGCTGTGAAGACCACTATGAAGGATTTTTTTTGCAACCTCTGTTGCATTGCTAGCTTCCACCCAACACTATTGTTTAGGGTAAATAGGTCCTTAACTTCTCCCACAGAAAGACATCAAAATTTAGTGAATTGACAATCAGTTTTGCAAGCTTTTTTGAGGATGAAGTCTTGAAGCTCTGCTAGGATCTGTCTGCTAACACTGACACAGTTTCTTCTGGTCCACAGTCTACCGTCATGGATAGAGGTGGACAGTATCCTGGATGTTGTGAAGCTTACCACTTGTCTCTTGTGCTCATGCCCATCATTGCTGGTAAAGACTAGCAATGATGGAACATAGGCTCCCTTGGTAGACCCTGGAATGCAGGGGGTCTTCCTGGGGAGGTTAAAAGAGACAATGGTTAGATCACTCTTAAAGAAACCATCTCTAGATTCCAATAATCTATCCAACTACTGCCCAGTGTCGAATTTACCATTCCTGGGAAAGGCATTTCAGAGAGCAGTAGTGGAGCACCTCCAGTTTATCCTGAATGACACCACAGCCTTGAACCCTTCTCTCCCTGATGAAACTTAACAGCCTTCAAGCCATACATCAAGTTTTTTATAGATAATTTGCAGCTGCATAAATACAGCTAGATCACATGTGTACTTTTTATCCTGTCTGATAGTAAAATCTTTAGGTTCTCCTGTTCAGAAACGTTTTGTAGATGGTCACCCCAGGGAGTAATATATATTGGTTGCAAAGTGACATAACAGGGGCAGCTAAAAAAAAGAATATGGGCAGTTGAGACAACTTAATCCTTACAGAAAATACAAACATGTTTCTCAGGTTGGATGCTACTAAAATGGCCCTTCATCTCATAGCAGACTTTCTAAGTAGCTTGAAAGGGTGATATTTTGGAACTGTTAGGTAAAATAAATATTTAGGCACTTTGAATATTTTCTAATGAGCAGAAGTAAATAAGGGAACATTTCCAATCAGCATTGAATCTTAGCATAACCCAATCTTTTAAAATAAATGTTTTCATACAGTAAACAAGAATATTTTTTGTGAATCTCTAGGATCTGGGCTCCGGTTTAATATTGCAAACTTTGAATCAACTGGGCTAAGCCACGATTCCGACCAAGAACTAGCTGTTATTATTTGCAGTAAGGATGGTACAGCATTATATTCATGGAGTGATGGTCTGAACTTAATAGTTCGGTACCATGCTATTGTTGATATCTGAGGAAGTCTGAGTTTTAGCTGCACCACAGTCAATAATACACTGGGAGGAAGAGAGACCATCTTACAAAAGAAAGGTTGCTGGCCCTTATCCAGAGGATCCAGTGGTCTGTTGTTCCAAACTGGAGTAGCACAGTGCAATTTGGGAAGAATAATGGCCTTGTATAACAGAAGTGGAATAAACTGGTCATCTTTGGTATTGAAGAATTTCTTGAGAATGGCTAGTATCATTTGAGTCCTTTCTTACAACAGAGTTTATATAGGAGTTCTGGGATAAGTTATAATTAAACATAACACCAAGATGTTTAAACTGTCTAACTTCTTTGATAATTTCTCCTTCAAGCATTCTGACTTAAAGAACCTCAAGTTCTTTGTTTTGGCAAAACTGTCAGCAACTCTTGAGCACAAAAGACAGAAATCATTCATGAGTTTCTTCAAGCCAATTGAGATTTGGCTAAGGAGAACTAAATCATCTGCAGATGAAAGCACTGGTAGTGGTTGATTTGCTTAATATGGTATGTATTATTTTGCGGATTTGGGACGAGGTTATTTATGTATAAATTGAATATGTGTGGAGCTAAAACACATCCTTGTTTTACAACTTTTTCAATTCTGATTGATTCTTATTGATCTCAGAGATGAATTCAGATTGGTTTTTAACTCTAGAACATTGCCAGTATATAAATTCTTAATCAAGGCCAATAGCTGCTTAGGAATAGAAGTGGAATCCAACTTTTCCCATAACTGAGTTTGGGATACCGAATCAAAAGTTACTTAAAGATCAACAAAGGCAGCAAATATAGATTCTCTACTAGTATTAATATATTTATTGGTGTGAGTTGACAAGATTAAACAATGTTGTATGCGTTTACTGCCTTTCCAAAATCCAAACTGCTTTATATGCATTTACAGCCTTAGAGTTGATAAGATCAAGCAATGTTGTATGCACTTACAGCATTTCTAAAAGCCAAACTGTATGTCGCACTCACCAGATATCTTCCAGTTCTAAAATTCCCATATAATCCAAAAACATTTTTGGGAGTTTTCAACCAGTACTTTTTGCTTTATCTTTTTAAGTACCTAACACCCCATTCATTATCTCCAAATATTAAAATCTCACATTCTTGAAAATCTGATGTTTTGATTTTTTTAAAAAAATCCCCCCAAAATCATATTTATATTGTTTTGGGACATATATTGACACTAATGTCCACATTGTTCTTTCTGATAGTTTATTCTTCAACATCAAATATCGTCCATTCTGGTCTTATAATTCTTCAAAAACCTCCAGACTTCAGTTATTAATATATATTCACACACACACCGAGCAGATGCAATATATATTATCTTCAGTTGCAATTTCTTCAGTTGAACATATGAACATATGAAGCTGCCTTATAATGAATCAGACCCTTGGTCCATCAAAGTCAGTATTGTCTTTTCTCAGACTGGCAGCGGCTCTCCAGGGTCTCAAACTGAGGTTTTTCACACCTATTTGCCTGGACCCTTTTTTGGAGATGCCAGGGATTGAACCTGGGACCTTCTACTTCCCAAGCAGATGCTCTACCACTGAGCCACCATCCCTCCCCGATTGACAGTTTTGGATCTTTTAATAGGGTGAGTTTAATCCATTCAAATTCAAAGAGATTATTTTAATTTCATTCATTTCTCTCCTTTTTTGTCTCTTTTCCTTCCTTCTTTTCTCCTTCTTTAGATGAGCGTCAAGCATCTTCTGGTCCCGAGTTTTTATCACTATCTTTCACTGTCAGTTTTTGAAAGAGTACTTCAACTTGTTCTGCTGTAGTTCTTGTTTCACTGTACTTTGTAAAAAATATTTCTAAAGCACAGGAGATTTTTCAGTGATCTTATATTCTTCTGTTACAGCACTTTTTCTGTTCTCCAAATTGTATTACAGGTTGTATATCTTGAATTAATTTTAAAGATTTGTTCGATCTCTAGGAAATCATCTTGCACTTTCAAATAATCTTGTATTAACTTTCAAAATCTGTTTTATATATCTGATCTGCCAACATTTTCTGAAATTCTGTGGAACTGAAGATTGTTACTGCTACATTTTGTTTCCAAAACCTCAATATGTTCCGCTTCTGTTAAAGAAGTTTGCAATCCTTGCAATGATTCAATTTTTTCTTGTTTTCCTTTAAGTTCTTTTTGCTTTGTCTTGATTTTTTAGATATCTTATTTATTTTCTTGCATGTTTTGACTTATTTCTTGCAATCCAGATGAAATCTCAGTCCTTATCTTTTGTATATTCTTCTTTAATTTGGAAATAGTGCCTTGAGAGTCTTTTTATCAATTTGGTTTATTTTAAATTAGGGGCATTTTTTGAGGTTTTGCAAAAGATCATATAGCTCATTACTAGAAAACAATAATAATTTTAGCACAAAATAATTATAACAGAAAATATCGGTCTTAATCGATATTTATATATGTTTTTTTATACAAAGTGTTAGAAAAGTATACCGTTTAATGTATTTCAGGATTAATGAGCTGTACTCCAGTTACCTCTCTACGAAATTAAAATGTAATAATGTAAGAAATGTATAGCAAAATAAGGCCTTAGAAAGCGAATTCTCATAAAGAAAAGTCCATTTCCCCTCTATCCCACATTCTCTGAACTAATTGCCAATAATGTTGTTTTCGCGATAGAATCTAGATGGTAAGATGAAATTTAAAATATGTCTGGTACGATTTGAAGTGGGGGTGGCTCCAAATTGTAATCAAGTTCTCTTATCTTTTGACAGAATTTGATATGGTGATAAGATAAGGTTAAAGGAAATATTGTTCTCTTCAATAGCTTGTTGGGATGTATTAGT
This sequence comes from Heteronotia binoei, assembly GCF_032191835.1. NCBI lineage: Eukaryota > Metazoa > Chordata > Lepidosauria > Squamata > Gekkonidae > Heteronotia > Heteronotia binoei. Next base: position 163,046,449 of record NC_083243.1, on the reverse strand, counting down.
TACCAGCTCTCAGCAAATGAGCCCTGTGGATCTGTTGCAATGCAAAAGAATCTGGCAATCCACTACAAGAGCTTTCAGAGCAGAAGGACAGCAAAAAGAAAATGGTCTTCATGGAATTCGATTCATATATATGGAGACCACATGCAAAGCCCCCTGTGTCCCACCTAGCCCAGAGAGTGGAGAAGGAGCAGCGACAGGCTGATTGGAAAGAGAGAAAGTCCGTCTGGTGTCCTGGCACTCTGGAACAAAAGCTGGAGTCTGCCTTGTGCTGGCACGGAGGAGCCCCCCTGAGGATGGTGCCTGGAGGTGTGTGGGGAAGGAGGGGTCCCCGCCCCATCCCCAGTCTCTAGCTTCTGCACTCTGGTACTAGAACACCAGACTTTCAGTCTCGGTGCCTTTCCCCCATAGTCTGTGTCAAACCAGGTCTGGGAAGGCAACTGCATCAAGCCCAGTGGGCAGGTAACCCAGCCGGTGCTTGCTGGGCCCGCCCCACCCCTAATGCCCAGGTGGAGCCCAGTTTCAACTGCCCAGCACTGGCTACTGGCAGTAAGCCAGGTGGGTGCCCCTTCAGGTGCACATGGGGGAATGACCCCCTGACCCCTGGCCAAGCCGGCCTCTGTGGAGCAAGCCGGGGCAGCCACAGGTGTGACTCCAGCCCAGGTGGTGACATGGCTGCCCACGGTGGGGAACTGGCTGGACATATCTTGATCCTCCGCGCTGTTCCTCACCTCAGGCAACTCCTCCTGAGGTTGTTGCTGCTCCTCACCTTCTGGATTGGCAACAGTAAGCAAGCGGTGAGGTGCACCCCAAGGCCGGCTTCTGACATGCAGCAAGACAGGGATATTGGGATGTATTAGTTTCCAGCTCTCAGCAAATGAGCCCTGTGGATCTGCTGCCATGCAAAAGTATCTGGCATTCCACTACAAGAGCTTTCAGAGCAGAAGGACATCAAAAAGTGGAGGGGAGCCCCTCTTTTGAAGCCCGGCATCAGGAGGAGGCAGGAGAGCCCTGGAGCAGAAGCAAGCGCTTGACTACCTGCCCTGGGTGCAAAAGGTGCAAAGAGACGCTAGTACAGGAGAGCCAGGAAAAACATATGGCAGGCAAGCTGCAGCCACACACCTCACCAGGGGCCTCTTTAGGCAAGGCCGCCAACAGTGTGGGGAGGGGGGGACAAAAAGTTTTTTTTTGGGGGGGGGAGAAAGTCAGCTGTTAGAACTCCTGGAGCTCTGCTCCTCCCATGAGGCCTGCCTTTACTTAATTGGGGGGGGGGCGCATCTGGAGATTTATCAGTTCTTGTCTTTCACTAGAGGAATATCCAGCTACATTAAGTGTGCTGGAAGAATTATTTGTCTCACTGTTCATCTGTGAGTTAGCTGAACCAGCTGTTTTTTAATAATTTCTCCAGCTCCAGAATTTTTTAAATAATTTCTCAGTTCTGAAACAGTTGGACATAGATTGTTCTGTCCCCTTCAGGGACATTTTCCCTTGAGCATGTAACTGTAAAGGTCTCTTATGATTCTTGGGTTAATTTCAAGGACTTCTGTATATAAATATTAGAACATGGTTGGGAATTGTCTTTTTACACAAATACTCATTGAGGGATCCCAGCAGATCTTGAGCTTGCTCTCCTACAGAGGCCAAGTTATTAGCATCTCAAAACAATAATTCCCCCCCCCCATTCCTTGCTACAAATTTTCTAGTCTTTAGGTGCTACTGGAATCTTTCTCTTTTCTACTGACATTTGTTGTTTATGCAAACTATTCACTTATAAACTACAACAGCAGAACACTGCAAAAGAATAAACAAGAAGAAATATCTTGTCTCTTTTTTCACCCAAGAATCTCTGTTATGTAAATATTCCCCAAGTAAAATAAGTGCATTGAACCTGAGCTTTAGGAACATTTGCCAATTGAGTGTGTTTCTATACAAAGTTAAGTGCTACCTTACTTCTCATATGGCATCTTAAACTATGCAGAAAGAGAAGTTTGGGCTACTCACTGTTTCTTCTCGTTCATCTCCCATGCTTCAAGTACTCGTTCTATTAAATGGCACTTAAGGAAAAGCTATAAAAGAAAAACAGCTTTAGTTTTTTTGGGTTTTCTGCACTACAAAGCCTACAGAAATTAAATGAATAATAAGAACCAACAATGCGTTCAAGCACAATACAAATGACCACATATGTTGCTACCTACCTGAAGAGGAAGCTAAGCTACTGTTCCTCAAACATATACTAACATGTACAACGATACCATCCATCCCCAAGTATTAAGTCCACTTTTGTAGTCATGTGTGTGTGGGCTGACCACAGAAAATAATTCTACAAATATACATATAGAGAACCACTTGGCTTCCTTGCATTCTGCGATTTTTTTAAAAAAATGTTCATAGGAAGTCACAACACTAACTCTCCAAATGTAAAGGACTGTTGTGATTTCTCCCAATGAAATCTAGCAATGAAGTTTTCAAACTCAGAGTCAAATAATGGCACCAAGGAATACTGACAATCTATATTTTAGAAAGGGTATAGAACAGAATTTAATGTGAAGTCACACTTTCAAAAACATGTTTACCTAACACAGGTAATGTTGAACCTTTTTGATGATCCAGTTCCATGAGATTCACACCACAATGCAAATCCTTTACACAGCTGAAAACTGTGTGAAACAAAGTTAAGAGATTCCCTTAGGGGAATCTTTTCAGTCACATGTAAGGGTTCTGCATCAGTTCTAGTGAAAGAACTGGCATTCACATTTCCTCCTTGAACAGTGGTACTCATTTCTGGACATACACTGAGATAAGCAATGAGTACTTTCCTTAGTACTGCTGCCAGTAGCTCCTATGAAAGAGACAATGGGGTTGGATCTGCCATGTTTCCATGGACACAAGAACTTTCACCTGTAGAGCCTGACTCTTGTGGCTTCTCCCTTCCACAGCAGTCTGGAGGAGTCAGAAGAATTGGGCCCTACACTGACGGAATCCCCACCTGAGTAGCCAGATCCAACAGCAGGCCCAACAGAGGAAGAGAGTCACAGCCAGCCCAGTCATGGCTAAGCTGCTTGTTTTTCCAGGAGATGGCAGGCCACAGAGGCCAGTGTACCCCCAGTCTCTCCTGGGTCAGCAGAGCATAGAAGGAAGAGAGCGTGCTTGACAGCTCAGGAGTGATGACAATGAAGCACCTGCTTGGCTGTTCAGCAACAACCAGCGTTAATTCATGGAACAGAGTCCTTGCAGGACCAGGACTGAAAAGCCGACAGGGAAACAATAAAAGACGTGCACTTATAAGAAGGTGAACACAACTGCAAGAAGCAACACCTAGATCATGGGGGATAAGACAGCAAAAGAGGCAAATAAAAGGAACACGCTGAGCAAAGCTTGGCATGGAAGTAACCTTGCTCGCAACACCTTTTTTTTTTTTAAGTAACATGTGGTAATAAATTTCAATTTCTTACATCATTAATAATCACTTTTTTATCTATCCCATATATTACTTTCTACCCACCCCTCCCCCCTTTACTTGACCCCCGTCGGTGTTATATACTTAAAATCTTAATATTAAAGGTACCCTTAATTAATAAGAACCAAAATTAATATCCTCCTCCCTCTTATACTTAGTCATTATCAAAAATTGTCCAATGTCCTTTTATTTTCCACTCTTTTTCTACGTATCTTCTGAACTTTTTCCACTCCATCTTAAATACTTCTAAATCATAGTCCCTTAAGGTTCTTGTTAACTTGTCCATTTCACTCCATGTCATAACTTTTACAATCCAATCCCATTTCTCTGGTATTTTTTCTTGCTTCCACAACTGCGCATACAATGTCCTAGCAGCTGAGAGCAAGTACCAGATTAAAGTTCTATCTTCTTTTGGAATTTTTTCCATTTGTAATCCCAACAGAAAAGTCTCTGCAACTTTGTTAAATTCGTATCCCAAGATCTTTGAAATCTCTCGTTGAATCATCTGCCAATACTTTTTCGCTCTTTCACAAGTCCACCACATATGGTAGAAAGTACCTTCATGTTTTTTACATTTCCAACATCTATCTGACATCTTATTGTTCCTCTCTGCCAACTTTTTAGGAGTCATATACCATCTGTACATCATCTTAAAACAATTTTCTTTAATACTCTGACATGTTGAGAGTTTCAGAGTTCTTCCACAAATGTCCCATGTGTCCATCTGTATTTCTGTATTTACATTAATTGCCCACTTAATCATTTGAGATTTCACTACTTCATCTTCCGTAGACCATTTTAAAAGAAACGTGTAGATTTTCGAAATCAATTTTTCATTATCTCCAAGCAGAACTTTTTCCATTTGTTTGTTCTTGTCTTATTCCTTCAGTTTTAAAATCGCTTTCCACCAAACTTTTTATTTGTTGCATTTGAAACCAATCATATTTATTGTTTAACTCTTCAGCAGTTTTCAATTCTATTTTACCGCTTTGTATTTTTAGTAATTGATTATATGACATCCCTTTATCCTCTCCTGTCTCAGCTGTTATTCTTATTACTTCTGCTGGCACTATCCATATTGGTTTTCTCTCATCGCCATATTTCTTGTACTTCATCCAAATATTTAGCAGATTATTTCTTATATAATGGTGAGAAAAAAAACATCCAACTTTTTCTTTCCATAGTACATATAAGCGTGCCAGCCGAATTTATTTCCATGACCTTCCAACGTTAAAAGTTTTTTATTCAACAGCGTCACCCAATCTTTTATCCACACTAGACAAACTGCTTCACGATATAATCTTAAATCTGGTAGTTGAAATCCTCCTCTTTCTTTAGCATCTGTTAAAACTTTAATTTTAATCCTTGGGTTTTTCCTGGCCCATACAAATTCTGAAATCTTTCTTTGCCATTTATTAAATTGTTTACTGTCTTTCACAAACGGAATAGTTTGAAACAAATACATTATTCTTGGCAAAATGTTCATCTTAATTGCAGCTATTCTACCAAGCAATGACAAATTAAGCTTGTTCCATTTTATCATATCTTCATCCATTTTACGCCATAACTTTTCATAATTGTTTTTAAACAGATAAATATTCTTCGTTGTTATTTCCATGCCCAAGTATTTTACTTTAGGGGTAACGTCACATCCCGTTAATCTCTGCAATTCCTTTTACTTACTTGCATATTTTTACGCAAAATTTTTGACTTTTCTTTATTAACATAAAGTCCCACCAATTCTCCAAAATATTGTATTTTGGCTAACAACAAACGTGTTACTTGCATAGGATTTTCATTTATAAACATTATATCATCTGCAAATGCTCTATATTTATAGGAAAATCCTTTAATTCTCGTTCCTTCTATTTCTTCATCATCTTGTATTTGCAGCAATAAGATTTCAAGAGTCATTATAAACAACAATGGTGAAAGCGGACAACCTTGCCTTGTACCTTTGCTGATTGTCATTTCTTCTGTAAGATCTGCATTTATACATAACCTTGCACGTTGTTCAGTATAAACTGCTTTTATCATTCTTATAAAGTTTTTCCCCAACTTTATTTTCTCCATTACTGCAAACATAAAGTCCCAATTCAAATTATCAAAAGCTTTCTCTGCGTCCACAAAGAATAATGCAACTTCCTTCTCTGGATGTCTTTCATAGTATTCTACAATATTTACAACAGTTCTAATATTGTCTCTTATTTGCCTTTTAGGGAGAAAACCCGCTTGGTCTTCCTTTATAAAGTTTATTAGACATTGTTTAAGCCGTTCTACTAAGATTCTTGTGTATATTGCCACACCTTTTAGTGCTGACCTATTTAACAAACAGAGCTGCAGCCTGACCGTTGACTTGTATCTTGTTGAATCTGTGGTTGCTCCGGAAGCCTGGGCCCAGACACCTTTATTTTGCACCTGCTTCCAAGCTTTGGAACTGCATCCCTGGATCCTCCAACCCTGACTGTTGAACTGAACGTTCAGATACCTGACTCCAAACCAGTTTGTAGACTTTGCTCTTATGTTTTTCTGTATTTGTTGTCCTTATAGCTGTGTACCCAGAAACCATGGGTACAGCAACAATGGAAGGCTTAGACCTGAACTTAACACCGGGGGAAAGGTGATTTGGGGGCCCATTTGGGGCTACTATGGGGAGGGGAGTCAGTAATGTCACACTTTGCAGGTGACACTCCTTGTACCAGCAGAAATTCAGTGCTGAATCCACCCTGGTATAAGAGATGCCAGAAGTGAGGGAGAAAACAGAGTTGCATGACTACTCAAATATCCACTTGAACATCAGTTATCTGCTATTTTTTTTTTTGTGGTACCTGTGGTATGTCACATTTGGGTGATTAGCAAGCTGTCCTATCTATGCTGGATGTGATTATTTATTTATTACTTTAGATTTATAATCCGCTCTTCCCACAGATGGGCTCAATAATCAATACATACATACATATCTATCTACAGTATGTCACAGAAGTGAGTAGACACATTTTGTAAATATTTAAGTATGTCTTTTCATGTGACAACACTGAAGAAATGACACTTGGCTACAATGCAAAGTAGTGAGTCTACAGCTTGTATAGCAATGTAAATGTGCTGTCCCCTCAGAATTATGCAACACGCAGCCATTAATGTCTAAAAAGTTGTCAACAAAAGTGAGTACACCCCTAAGTGATACTGTCCAAATGGGGCCCAAAGTGTCAATATTCTGTGTGGCCACCATTATTTTCCAGCACTTGGGCATAGATTTCACCAGAGCTTCACAGGTTGCCACTGGAGTCCTCTTCCACTCCTCCATGACGACATCACGTAGCTGGTGGATGTTAAGAGACCTTGCGCACCTCCACCTTCCATTTCAGGTGCTCAATAGGGTTTAGGTCTGGAGACATGCTTGGCCAGTCCATCACCTTTACCCTCAGCTTCTTTAGCAAGGCAGTGGTCGTTTTGAAGGTGTGTTTGGGGTCGTTATCATGTTGGAATACTACCCTGCGGCCCAGTCTCCGAAGGGAGGGGATCATGCTCTGCTTCAGTATGTCACAGTATATGTTGGCATTCATGGTTCCCTCAATGAACTGTAGCACCGCAGTGCCAGCAGCACTCATGCAGCCCCAGACCATGACATTACTACAGAGGTTGAAGGGGTGGGGGGTCAGCCTGTCAGTGCTCAGACCATACGCTGCATGCTGCATCAAATTGGTCTGCAGGGCTGTCATCCCAGAAGCAAGCCTCTTCTAAAGATGATGCACAAGAAAGCCCGCAAACGGTTTGCTGCAGATAAGCAGACTAAGGACATGGATTTCTGGAACCATGTCCTGTGGTCCGATGAGACCAAGATAAACTTATTTGGTTCAGATGGTGTCAAGCGTGTGTGGCGGCAACCAGGTAAGGAGTACAAAGACAAGTGTGTCTTGCCTACAGTCAAGCATGGTGGTGGGAATGTCATGGTCTGGGGCTGCATGAGTGCTGCCAGTACTGGGGAGCTACAGTTCATTGAGGAAACCATGAATACCAACATGTACTATGACATACTGAAACAGAGCATGATCCTCCTGTGGCAGAGAATTTCACATGTTAATCACCCTTTGGGAGAAGAAATACTTCCTTTTATCCGTTCTAACCCAACTGCTCAGCAATTTCATTGAATGCCCACGAGTTCTTGTATTGTGAGAAAGGGAGAAAAGTACTTCTTTCTCTACTTTCTCCATTCCATGCATAATCTTGTAAACCTCTATCATGTCACCCCACAGTCGATGTTTCTCCAAGCTAAAGAGCCCCAGGCGTTTTAACCTTTCTTCATAGGGAAAGTGTTCCAACCCTTAAATCATTCTAGTTGCCCTTTTCTGGACTTTTTCCAATGCTATAATATCCTTTTTGAGGTGCGGTGACCAGAATTGTACACAGTATTCCAAATGAGACCATGCACCATCCCGCATATTCCCCAGAGAGCACTGCGTTCAGGGACGAAAAATCTATTGTCCATCCCTGGACCAAAAGAAGCCAGGTTGTGTACGACACGAGTCAGGGCCTTCTCGGTGGCAGCACCACAACTCTGGAACGCTCTCCCGGAGGCCATAAGGGCCCTGCAGGATTTGTCTACATTTCACAGGGCCTGTAAGACTGAATTGTTCCGACAGGCCAACATTTAACCGAGAGAGAGCTGCCACTGGACATCATATAGAGCACCATGCAGAGTATCGATGGTCACCATCGAGCTTTCAGAACCGCTATACTGTACTGTATTAATACAGCACCATGAAATGTTTTAAATAATTTAAATATGTAATTATGTTTTATTGGTTTTTAATGGAAGTGATGTGATGTTGTGAGCCGCCCTGAGTCCGCTTGCGGAGAGGGCGGGATATAAGCTTAACGTAATAAATAAGTAAATAAATTATACAGGGGCATTATGATACTGGCAGATTTGTTTTCAATTCCCTTCCTAATAATTCTCAGCATGGCGTTGGCCTTTTTTATTGCAATCGCACACTGTCGTGACATTTTCAGTGAGTTATCTACAACAACCCCAAGATCTTTCTCTTGGTCAGTCTCTGCCAGTTCACACCCCATCAACTCAACTTTGATTTGTAGCTGGGATTTTTGGCCCCAATGTGCATTACTTTACACTTGGCCACACTGAACCTCATCTGCCATGTTGACGCCCACTCACTCAGCCTCAACAGATCCCTTTGGAGCTCACAACCCTCTCTGGTTCTCACCACCCTGAACAATTTAGTGTCATCTGCAAACTTGGCCACTTCACTGCTTACTCCCAACTCCAAATAATGTACAAGTTAAAGAGCATGGGACCCAATACTGAGCCCTGCGGCACCCCACTGCTTACCGTCTTCCACTGTGAAGACTGCCCATTTATACTCACTCTCTGTTTCCTATTAATTAGCCAGTTTTTGATCCACAAGAGAATTTGTCCTTTTACTCCATGACTCTTGAGATTACTAAGGAGTTTTTAATGAGGAACTTTATAAAAAGCTTTCTGGAAGTCAAGGTAAACAACATCTATTGAGTCTCTTTTGTCCACATGTTTGTTTACCCCCTCAAAGAACTCTAACAGGTTAGTGAGGCAAGCTCTTCTCTTATAGAACCCATGCTGAGTCTTCCTCAATAACTTGTGTTCATCAATGTGCTTACTCATTCTGTCCTTGATAATGGTTTCTACCAACTTTCCCGGTATTGAAGTCAGACTGACTGGCCTGTAATTTCCCGGATCTCCTCTGAAACCCTTTTTAAAGATGGGGGTGACATTTGCTACCTTCCAGTCCTCGATTTCAATGAAAGATTACGTATTTTTGTCAGAAGATCCACAAGTAAAATATCTGACTCTTCCTCATATAATTCAACTTATTCTTTAACAGAAGGCTGAGGACTCAGAACCCCCTTTTTGGTCACTGAACAGAGGACTGCAATCCCTGGGGGAGGGGTCTGTAATTTGTTTTGTTCAACTCTCTCTTTTTTAAAAATGGGTTAAAGAATTTACCCACACCCTCATCTCTGCCCCATGTCCTGGGCTTAGAGTCTGACTCCGTCGTAGAGCACTTTTTCCAAAGGTCTCAAGAATCCTTCCTGATTCAGCCTACAGCCATGAGCATTATTGGCTTTGGCACCTTCCCCTGAAATATCTATGGTTTGACTCTCAAATTGAGTATCATTATTGGATGAAGGGGAATCTGGCAGTTAGAATTCAGCTAGAATATTGAGTCCTCCATGTTGAGTCTCTGGGCTGCAACTGAAAGTGAAAGCAGTTCCTCAGCCTGAAGCATTACTCCTTCTAGGACCCAGGGGCTGATTCAGTATAAGGCAGCTTCTAAAATGGCTGTTTTTCCCTCCTCTTTTTCTCTGAAGGCCTACAGCCTGAGGGGAACAAAGGGGTCTCATTGCTCAGGGAAAAAACAGGCCTTGGCTCCCAACTATACCAGAAGGAAGAGAGGGAGAATTTTTCTTAGCCATTTGCCCATCAGGTTCCCTTTACAAATGAGCAACACTGGGGTCCAGGCAGAAGAAAACGAAAAATGCTGGATCTGTGCCCAGGGCACAACCCTACGTTATTTGCAGGGTGCATCCAGCCTGGACCTCCACCGGCTCTGAATAAATCATCTAAGCCGGGCCTGGCTAGCTCTCAGACTTCTGGGCTAGCACCTTATTCGCTGGGTGCAGCCTTGGACCTCCACTGGCTCTGAATAAATCATCTACACCAGGATTGATGAGGTCTCAGCTAGCATGCCTGGGCAACACGGTTCCAGAAACTGCTGCTGACTCTGCCACTCACTTCTGAGTGTCCACAAGTGTGGGATCATGAAGGAACCAGCCAGGAGGTACTGGTGGCAAAAGTGGGAGTCAGTGAAGCTCCAAGACCACTGAGGGACCAGCCTATGGTTTCAGTGTCAAAGGAGCCATGCAGCTGGCTGCTGCAGCGAAGAATGGGATACCAGAGAGGCTTGGGTGCCTGTCTGGTTCCCTGGTCACCTCAATTTCTTTCTTCTTATCAGGATCTTTGAGTTCAAGAGATCTCAAGCCGACACATCCTGCTTCAGAGGCAGGGCCAGTAAGACTGGGAAACCAGGGGATAAGCCCCTCCCCTCCAGGATCAAGTTTGAGCCAGCCCTATCCTGGAAGAGGAGGAGCTACATCCCCAGTAGTAAGGACTGACCCACTACCAGGACCACCGAAGAATGTAAGAGTACTGATTCAGTACTCTATCATATGTGGTAGTCCTGCAACAAAGCCAAAAAATATTGGACAAAGATTCATGAAGAAATACATAAGTTATTAAAAGTTAACTTGCTGCTGAATCCAAAACATATGCTACTAAACATATCACCATCTAATGCAGGGCATCAAACATGCAGCCTGAGGGCCAAATCAGGCCCCCAGAGGGCTCCTATCAGGCCTGCAAGCAATTCACTGTCATCTGCTTCCTTTTCTGTCTTTTGTTTCTTTCTACATCACAGCTTGCTTTGCAAGGCTTGTTCAATCACACAGGAACTACAGAGCAAACCCTCTATTTTCTCCATTGGCTGACCAGAACACAAAGCAACTTATGTACAAAAGCTCACAATGTCCAGCTGTCTCACATTTTCCCTGGGTCTTAGGCTCAAAGCATTGACCAGGAGATTTGTGTAATGAATGTCAATAAATCAAAAGTAGATTTGCAACTTACAAATACACACCTGAACAACACCTGAACAGCCTACTGAAATAGGGTTGCCAAGTTCAATTCAATAAATATCTGGGGACTTTGGGAGTGGAGCCAGGAGACAGCCAGGAGCAAGGGTGCGACAAGCAGAACTGAACTCCAAAGGAAGTTCTGGCCATCCCATTTAAAGGGACCGCACACCTTTTAAATGCCTTCCATCCATAGGAAATAATGAGGGATATGGGGCACCTTCTTTGGGGGCTCATAGAATTGGACCCCGTGGTCCAATCTTTTTGAAACTTGGAGGGTATTCGGGGGAGAGGCACTGGATGCTATGCTGAAAGTTTGGTGCCTCTACCTCAAAAAACTGCTGTCTCAGAGCCCCAGATACCCGTGGATTGATTCTCCATTATTTTCTATGGGAATAAGTCTCCATACTAGGGAATAATAGAGTGCCCAGCAGACATTTCCCTCCCCTCCACCTGCTTTCTGATGACCTTGGGAGGTGGGAGGGCCTCCAAACCAGGTATCCCCTGCCCCCACCTGGGAATTGAGCAACCAAAAAAGAGCAATGTGGGTACTGGAGCAGGGAATAAAGGTTACAATTCAGAAAGCCTGCAACCATGTGAAGAAAGTTCCTAGGTCTTCGATGTTTGACGGGTCCCTTCATCGGACCAATGATAGGATAGGAGTTGCAGGAAGCCTGTCATGTGCTTTTCAGTACTCTAATCTATCTTATTCTATCCAGAATGTTATTAAGAAATTTTGGTTTCTGGTTCAAGACTTGCCAGGGTGCCAGAGGTTCCCAAAAATTGGTTATAGAAGAATGGGAGACATCCTGGTAAGATCCGATTTTTCTCAACACAATACAGGAGACAATAGAGAAAATGGGGGTCACTTCAAATGCAGGACTTGTTCTGCTTGCTCTCTATCCTTAGAACTGAGAAAAATTATACATCCAGATACAGGTTTTAAGATATCTCTCCGTGATACTACTACCTGTTCAACTAAACAGTGTACTTACATCTTGCAATGGCTGTGCCCCAAAATCTACGTGGGAAATACGACACGTGCTATCCGGACACATATTCTAGAACATAAATCTGGAATTTAAAACTTAGTGACTGATGCTCCCCTCGTGGGTCATTTTAGGGACCTCTAGCACAACCCTAACTCCCTCAGATTTTTGGTTACAGAGAAATTTCCTTTAAAATTGCAGGGTAAAGTCGATGTCACTAAATGGTTGCTCAGACGTGAAATGAAGCGGATATTTTTACTGCAGACCTTAACACCTAAAGGTTTGAATAATGACTGGGATCAATCTCGCTTTTTGTAATCTTGTTTTTACAATCTTGCTTTTTATAACTTTTCTAGCTGTTTGTAACCATTGGTTTCTGTATCTGATGACTATGTATGGAAGTATCTAAAAACTCTTAAGAATGATAACGGATAATGTATCTTGGAAGGAAACACTGTCAAATTCTTTGTTATCTCTTTAAAAAACTTTAAATTGCATGCACCTGGCTTTAAAAGTAATGCCTCACTCAGAGGATTAGGAAATGAAACCATACCCAATGGACATTGTTGTAAGCAATAGCATTGAAATTAGATTAATCATTCTTCTAGAAAGGTATGATTTTTTCTGCTTTGGGGACAACCTTTTAAGCATGTTCTAAGTTTTTTTTAAATCTTTGTGTTTGTGTCCTTTACAAAGTTTACATATCCACCACCTGGTATTACATTTTATGACACACATGGCTCGGCCTGACAAGGTCTCATTTATGTCAGATCCAGCCCTCAACCAAAGGAGTTCGACAGTCCCAGTCCAATTTTTCAAAAATTCACAATGAACTATTTAAATACATGGTGACAGCGGCAAGAGAGGTATTTGCATTTAAATGGAAAGCTGAATTATGCCTAGAATTGATTGGAAAAATAAATTAACTGGTTATATGACAATGGCAAAGCTAACATCTTACTTGTGCAATAGACCAGAATCTGAATTTCAAGAAAAATGGAATGTACTTTTTGCACATATTGATCAAAATTAGGTTGAAAAGCTTTAACGTTTAAAGTAAGAATAAAATTATAAAATGCAGAAGGATTAAGAGACAGAATTGAACAACGTATGTTTAAAACATTTATGCTTACAATGACCCAAGGTCGGAAATGTTAGAATTATTAGGAATGAAGATGTAATTGTATGTAGACCAGACGAAATCAAAAGTATATAAGTAATTTGTACATTTCAAAGTAAGATGTGTTCAACAACTTTCTAGATAGAAAAATGGTATTAGTTACAATTTATTAGACAATACTGAAGATTAAAAATTATTATTTTTCTTTGATTTTATGCTTTCAATGACCAAAATATGACTGCTTACGTATAAATGAAACTCTGTGGTATTTCTATCTTATCTTACCTTTTTCAATGTTTGTATTGTTTATATAAAATAAAAACATACCATATGCTTTAATACCAGAAGTATAATTTGAGCTGAACAAAATACTATCATTAAGAGCTGAACAAAATACTATCAACACTTCTGTCTTTTGTCAGACAACAGTTTCTACACAAACATCTGCAACAGATGAATGAAGAGTAATAGTGCAAACCAAAACAAGTTCAATATGGAATAGGTGGCCAGCTATTGTCCTAAAACTCATGTGGGCATGCCACTGAACGCATTATCTGTTCAGGATCTCAGCCTATAGAACAGCTTAGTACTGAATCCAATTCAGTGTACATTTTTATATACCCTTCAGGTATTAAAAACTTAAAATTGGTACTTCAAATAAATAATTTGCACTATGCAGTTCTACCTAAAAGTACTCTGTTCCTCAATTGCCTAATTAGTCCACCATTAGCTCTGGGGGGAAAGACAAAGATATTTTTTTCCTTAGCTTGCTAAAGCAAAGGGGTCAAAGAGTTACTCTTTGAAGAAGCTCACCATGCTATAGAATTCCATGCCACAGAAGGCCCATCTAGCCCTCTCTCTAATGGCCTTTAGGTGCCAGGTTTGACACATGGCTATTTCAGCACACCTTTTACCTAGTTTAGTAACTTGTTCTTTCTGGTATATCAATATGCCATTTTGGTTTAATTGCAATTATTGCAGTTTTTTCATTAGTTGAAGCAGTCGTAATCTGGGGCTATTTACTGATTTTATAAGTGTTTGGGATTCCAATATAGGGACAGAAAACATATTCAAATGCTTTTAATGAAATAAAAAGGAGGACTAGACTATTCATGACACAGAAACTGCCACTACTCAGAGAAAGTTCACAGGGGTAGTCTGCTGCAGTTAGTTTTTCAACAGCTTAAAAATTTACTGTAGCACAAAAGCCTTGACCCAAAGCTTGTTCCACAGTAACTGTCTGTCTTCAGAGGTGTCATAAGCCTGTTATTTTGTACAAATAAAATGCTTTATTGAAGTGCAACAGAAGGAGAAAGGAGACTATTACTTACAAGAGCCTTCAGAGCAGTAATATTTCTTGAGTTTCATCATCTTGTTAGCTCTGACTTTATTCAAATTGCTTACTACACCAAGCACATTTTTCAACTATAAATAACTTATAACGACACCCCCAACCAATACAAATTCAAGTGAGAAGAACCATATGTTGGCTTACATGTTTCAGCAAAATGTTGTCTCCAATGGAATCCTGATCCAAGACAGTGCTGTTTTCTGTGCTTTCAAAAGGACTTGCAAGAATCAATGCAACACAAATTTCTACTTGAGTATGTAAAAAGTTATTCCATGTATACTTAAAAAACATATCCTACAGAATAAAAAGAAAGCCAGAAGTCAGAAGTTATTAGAAGATTAACATCCAATGCCCACATAAAAGCCCTAGCAACTAGCTTTACTTGTAGTTTCACATTAAGAACTGTAACAGGACAATAGGATGTACTTTAATTTTTAGCACTCATGTTGCTATCACATAATCAATTCTACACTGAATTAAGGAAAACTTGGAAAAGCCAACAACAACAAAGTTTAGCTCCTGTAAAGACCATTCATATTTTGTATTTAATATTGTATAAGAACGTATCAGTTTAAAGAAATACTGTATTCAGACATTCAGTGACTAAAAAAAGCCTACCTGGGAGGGAAAAAAGTTGCTTCCATAAGTAAGGATATTTTATATCCCTAGCAAATAGATCACTCATGTGAATAACTGCTTGTAAAGATGCAAATGTTATTTCAAGACTTCATGTATCTGCTGCCAGACCATTTCATCACTGAAGTATGAAATAAGCTTTGAGGGCTCCTTTATCTTGATTATGTCAATACTAGAGCGAATTCCAAATTTTCTTCAAAGAAAACCTGTCCTACTTTGAAGTACATCTTATGCAAACTTTTGAACAACCTGTGAACTAATGCAACTCTATTACCTCTACTTCAGTAAATCTAGATTCTGTTATCTGGTGGGAGAGAGATGAAAAGTGGAATCATGGCAAATCAGAGTGCTTACAGAAAAGCAAATGCCTGTGAATAGATGATTTGGTAGCCCAAAGGAAAGGCTAAATAAACAAACAAGGGTCCAAGAAAAGGCTAAATACACAAAGGTCCAAGAAATGACGACGAAATCTTGTAAATAACCAGGTTTTTACTTTAAATAACTATTTTATTGTAGTTTCAGAAGTTGTGTTCTTCTTTACTTGCAACTCGTTGTTCAACCCCTTAGATGCCTTCAGTGAATAATTTTTCCAACTAAATATCATAAAATATCAAAATATAGATTGCTTCTTAAAAACGAAGTGCATCTGACAGGAGTGGAAGGAAATGCAAATATGTGTGCTCTCTTCCCCTATAGCTGTTCAAAAGCCTCCCTCCTCCTATTATTTGCCCCCTTGAGGGCAGGTAAACACCTCTGCTCATTTGCTGTAGCCCGCACAAGCAAGGTCATAGTCTCTCCCTCATCTGCATTTCAGTATTTTAAAAAATATGTGGGAGCTCCATTTTCAGATTTTCCGCATTTGGACCTCAAACAAACAACAGAAAGACTGATAGCTTTTATTCAAGTGGGTAGCTGTGTTAGTCTGAAATAGCAGAACAAAGTTTGAAAAAACCAATGAAGTTTTACTCAGGGTATAAACTTTCATATGCACATTTATTCAGACACAGTGAAACAGAATTTCCTCAGCCATTACATATAGAAAGGGAAGGTAAGTTAGTTACCATGAAGGGCCAATAAGAGTCAAGACAGAGACAGAAACAAAATTGGAAGTTACTAGTCCATATGTATAAGTAGAGAATGAGCAGTAAATTATCACACAGCATAATGAAGATGTTTAACAGATGCCATTCGTCTCCTCTGAAGCATGGTGCTTTACTTGCGACTCGTTATTCAACCCCGTATCTCACTACATATGCTAACTTCATTTAGCCCTTACATCTGCATTCTCACCAGTCCCTTAGAAGGGCCACTTTATCTCTTATTTGAAATAATACATTAGAATAGTAGATTGTAATGTAAAGTAATGAACAGTAGAAATTGCAATGTATTTCTCTGGTCTGGGGACAGGGGAGATAAATCTGTGCAACCAACTGTCCCACTATAAAGATGCTATAAAGTCACTTCTATGCTTGAGAGAAGATGAATGGCAAACATCTTCATCAGGGCTTTTTTTTGTATCAGGAACTTCTTTGCATAATAGGTCACATACCCCCTGATGTAGCCAATCCTCTTGGAGCTTTGTAGGGCTCTTAGTACAGGGCCTACTGTAAGTTCCAGGAGGATTGGCTACATCAGGGGTGTGTGGCCTAATATGCAACTGAGATCCTGCTACAAAAAAGCCCTGATCTTCATTATGCTGTATGATAATTTACTGCTCACCCTCTACCTATATGTATGGGCAGGTAGTTTTTAATTTTGTTTCTGTCGCTGTATTGATTCTAATTGGCCCTTCCTGGCAATTACACCCTCTGCCATCCTCTATATTATGATTGAGGAAATTCTGCTTCACTGTAGTTGAGAAGTGTAATTGCACACAAAAGCTTACACCTTGAATAAAACTTTGTTGGTCTTAAAGGTGCCACTAGACTCAAACTTTGTTCTAGAAGAAGAATTGCAGATTTATACCCTGCCCTTCTCCCTGAATCAGAGACTCAGAGCGGCTTACAATCTCCCATGTCTTCTCCCCCCACAACAGGCACCCTGTTAGGTGGGTGGGGCTGAGAGGGCTCTCACAGCAGCTGCCCTTTCAAGGACAACCTCTGCTAGAGCTATGGCTAACCCAAGGCCCTTCCAGCAGGTGCAAGTGGAGGAGTGGGGAATCAAACCCGGTTCTCCCTGATAAGAGTCCACATATTTAACCACTACACCAAACTGGCTCTTTAAAATGCTTTTATGTTACTCAAGGAAACTAGATGACAGCCTATAATCTGTGTCTTGGGTAAATTAGCAGAATTGTGATCTACTGCCACACTTTAAAAAAGAACATTGTCATCTAAAGAAAGATAAACAGAAAAGATAATTTTGTATGTTATATTCTTACCAGTATAACTCCTATGCTATTGAGCTCTATAAGCTCCAAGTTGATGCTGTTTGTATTTGTCTGCAGAAGGCTGGATATTAACCTAATCACATTTAATCTGGTATTCCCTACAGGTGGATCCAACACTCCCCATGTTGTCTTCATTACACTTTTCTACACAAAAAAAAAGTGTTAAACATTAAAAGAGACTTAAGATTTAAAGCAGGCCCAGCACCAGGGTTTTTGGTGCCTTAGGCCACAGAGCCCCCTCCCCCCACCCACAACCTCCTGCCCCACCCCTTAACAGGGACTTACTCCAGTCTCCAGCACGTGCCTGGGAAGGGGGAGGGGGGTTGGAGGCAGTGAGGGTGAGAATGGTGGTGGGCCTCAGCCCCTGCCCTTAGTGGTCCACAGCAGCAGCATGCAC